>NC_073746.1:271254097-272454097 GCF_029784135.1 Toxorhynchites rutilus septentrionalis
ATTTCTTTGACGAAAAATTCCCCCGACCAGAACGGGAATCGAACCCGAACACCCGGCATGTTAGTTATGACGTTAACCACTCGGCCAAGGTAGCACGTATTGATGAAGTAGTAGTCACAAATAATATGTTCTGGGTCTAATAATCGAACCTCATACCAACAAACTGGAGGACCCAGTCAAAATTTTGAGAAGAACAGCAAGTGCGGCAAGTGGACTTATGGGGTTTCTCAAACAAACCATTTAATTGGATATCCACGACATTTTTTCTCTCTCGACGATTGGCTTTTGATAAAGTTTATGCTGTTCATTGCCCTCGTCCACTTTGAATAGAAATGTGAACGATGGTCCCCTGGTGATACAGGGCATTCGCAAACCATCCTCAGTTACTACAATTAATGATTATTTTAATTGTTTTAGTTAACTTTTCTCAGAATATGAATTTTATAATTTTTAATTAATTAATACCTACCTTCTAAATAACTAATTCAGTTGTTTTTGTATTGTTGGAATTTTCAGCATAGGAAGTTTGAAAAAGGGTTTTTTTTGTATTAGGTGTACCGGTAAGTTTCTTCGGTTTTACAACAGATGGCGTAACTTGATTATAATTTCAGTGAATCAAATTTCCAGGCATTCGTTGGATAGCTACTGTCATTTCGCGTCTTTTTCAGTATATGTCAAAAAGTCGAAGCGTAAACAACATAGTTCGAATATGTCGAATTTCGTACCAACGAGAGTGTTTTTGCGGGGAGTGTTACTTCATTACTTCAATATGAAGAAAAAAACTGCGGAAAGTCATCGCTTTTTGGTGAAAGTTTATGGTGACCATGCTCCAACTGAGCGAACGTGTCAGACGTGGTTTGCACTGTTTAAAAGTGGTAATTTTGACTTGGAAGACGGAGAACATTCTGGACCGCCAAAAAAGTTTGAAGATGAAGAATTGGAGGCTTTACTTGATCAAGATCCGTCACAAACGCAACAAGAACTTGCAGATACACTTGGAGTAGCTCAGCAAACCATATCCGATCGTTTAAAAGTAATGGGAATGATCCGAAATATAGGACATTGGGTGCCGTATGAATTGAAGTCACGAGACGTCGAACGCCGTTTTTTCACGTGCGAACCACAGCTCCAACGGCATAAAAGAAAGGGTTTTTGTATCGAATCGTTATTGGTGTTGAAAAGTGGGTCCATTACGACAATCCTAAACCTCGGGCAACGTATGGATACCCCGGCCGCGCGGAATATTCACGGCCAGAAGGTTATGCTGCCTATTTGGTGGGATCAGCTGGGTGTGGTGTACTATGAGTACATTATGGGTGACCTGTGCACTGAATGGAAAACGGCCACAATACGAGCAAAGACACGATAAAGTTATTTTGCAGCCCGACAATGCTCGACCGCATGTTGCGAAACCGATCAAAACATACTTGGAAACACTGAAATGGGAGGTCCTATCCCACCCACCGTATTCTCCAGACATTGCACCGTCCGATTACTACTTTTTTCGATTGATGCAACATGGCCTGGTTGACCAGCACTTCTCCAATTTTGATGAAGCCAAAAATTGGATCGATTCGTGGTAGGCCGACAAACCGGCCGATTATTTCCGCAAAGGGATCCGTGAATTGCCAGAAAGATGGGTAAAAGGTGTGACGAGCGATGAGCAATACTTTGAATATTAAATTTTTAACCATTTTTGCAGAACAAAACATTAATTATAGTTTTTAGGTTTAGACTTATTGCGGCTGTGGTATAAATTTCTTTCTTCTTGTCTCTCATGAAGACGGAACCTTTGAGTATATAATAATTGTTGAGACACCGATGGGCAGTTTAATTCGATCATACAACCTTATTGCGATAAACCCTAGGTCGCCACTGTTGTCATCGATGGATTACAGATCATATTGTTTTTGTCAACCGTTGTTGTCATGGAAAATCGATTGTAGAAAAGAATAGTACAGAAAAGGGAGAGAAAGCAGTAACAAATGAGACACCATTGTTGTAAGTTTTCATAAACTGTAGCACAATCATTGTAATTTGTACACATTAGTTTTGAGCTGATACAATTAAATTTACTAGCTGCAAAACTTTCAGTCTAACTGATACCCTCGAAATTCATCCCAATAATAAAAATGAAGTAATTAGAACATTGCGCTAGAGCCATTTTCTTTCCATCTTTAAACGTCCATTATATCGGTCAACTATTGTGGTGGGCCTAATTATTTATTCATTATGTGTAATTATCTCAGCGTTTTATTTCCGGGAGAGCTCCCACTTCCATCATCTTGAGTAATTGATGCATGAAGTGTTCTTTTTCCTTACATCGACGTTGAAAAATATTATAATTTCATGATGTAATTTACTGGTTCTCGTTTCTTTGATGTCAATCAGAGGATCTATGGTCGTTTCATTTCATTGCCATGTTTTCGTCAGAATAAGATAGTTTTTTTTTGTAAAATTGAATAATTTCTTTTTCAAATTTCGGCCAGACTAACAACAACAAAAAGGTAAAGAAAGTTTATGAAACAAACCTGTTACATAGTTTTGTATATTTTTCATAATTTAAATATATAAAGTTAGTTCAATGTTTCATGTAAGGAGAATATGTATTATGAATCCGTTATCTTTTATCTGGCTTTTTCTCATTTCCTATACTAGAAATTTTATCCATTTCACTTTTAAGTTGATTTTCATTCATAATTTTTATTTCATTCCAAAATTTGCAGCTGTTCCTCCAATGAGTTGATTATCTCAGCTTGTATGCACGAGTTGTACTCTTTTTCTGTTTTCTCTCAGCACACCACAGAGATGTCAAATGTGAAGACATGACTTTATTCTGAAAACAATGATTACTGTGTAACATTCTGATTTTGAAGGGTCATTCTGAAATCATTTCGATGTATGCAATGAGTTTTGTGTGGTTTATCGAACGTGATGCGTTAAAAAAGCTCGTCATGATTTCGTTTTTCTTATTTTGGTTCAATACGATGACATGTGGAGTTTTTTTTTCATGTACGCAAAGAGACATTTAAGAAACCCATGTGACATCCCTGCCATACAAGCTGTTTCTCCCAAGGGAATATTACTCGGTCAAATTTGAAGCACATCACCCGGAGGGTTGTGAAGATTTTCATCGATTTAATAAGGAAATACGTCCTTTCTTACCACAAGTTATAATTGACATCGATTCCGTAACCCACTCTGCTTTGGAACTAACGTAAGACCAAAAAACAATATAAGCAAACGATGAGAACTGTTTTGTTTTTTCTTCACGCTGCAAAATCCTCGGAAAGAATGCTTCCCGTCGGCACATTTGATCTTGAGCGTTTTCAATACTGTAATCGTTGAACAATGCTTCTGGGAGCGATATTTTTATGTTTGCTACGAAGCATAATTTGAATTTAACGCTAATTTCAAAAATATCTACTGCACATAAAGCAGCTCAGCTTTGGATTGCTCGCATAATTTCTCGTTACATCGTTGTGGTGTTATGTTTCGTAAAGGAAACTTTAAAAATTATAGCGTTTCAGTTTCAGTCCGTGTTCCAAATAATAATGTTAGGAGGAAGAATATTCGGTACCGAACAAAAGTGGCATCTAGTACACTGTTAATTTGAAAGTATTCACTGCTGGCACTTCCCATAATGAGCCAAGCGGGAGGATAAACGAAGCTGAGCCTCACAAAGGACGCATGTCGCTTATGGAGAATAAACATTAGATTTAAGGATGATTTGAATTTTGTCTGCACGAGTTTCAAGGATTAAGAGCCTTGAAGACATAGAACCATCATACTGCCTTCATAAAAGCGATTCTGTTAAATATTATATGATTTTATCGTGACAGTTGGTTACATTGGAAACATTTGGAAATAATGGAAATATTTGGGTAAACATTCAATTTTACGAGTTTGAGAAAAATTTGCTTAACTGAGCTAATAAAAAGTCAATCTGAGTGCACACAGAGTGCACTGCCTAACCTGAATGATGATCCCAGGAAGTAATAAAATTTACATGCTCTCACTCGCATCAGACGTACCAATCGGGAGGAAACCAATTGGAAACGATCTCTTCAACCCAATTCTTTCCAGGATAACGCTTCCTCAAGATCCTGCAATCCGCTTTGATTGTGAATAGCAAATCATCCGGTATATAAACTAGGCGAATATAGAATCCCATGCATGCAAACACACAGCCACACACGCACCCACGTAACCCTAATCTGGATCTGATTATCTATTTGTTCCGATTTCGCTACGATGAGGAAAACACTCGAGAAGGCGCACCCATTGTGTATGGAAACTCTTTTTTTATCCTTCCCAATCTAAATAGGACAACGTAACCCCCAAACTACGAACGATACATGAAGATGTGTTTTATGGTTGTACTTTTTCCTTCCTTCCGGCGTCAAGTGATTATGCTTCGAGTGTGTGCGCGTGTGTGTGTGCCTGAGAGATGGAGAGAGAGAGAGAAAGTGTCGGAAAACGAAGGGAGATAGAAGAGGGAAATTGAGTGGCTTTTCGCAGCTTGAGTTTGTTCCATATCGTGATGGAGTTTTACGGCTTTCCTCGGCCCCGAAGATCGGTATAACCGAGATGAGCTTCGCTTCCATCAAAGCTAGGGTTTGACAGAAATTGTTGAAATTCTTTCCGATAATTGGAAAAGTCACTCCTAAACCACATCAAATGCTGGTACATTGTGGAATTGGAGAAATTATGGTCGTAATTTTTGACTTGCACTAGCTATCTGGGCCGTGTGGTCAGGGATCAAAAACTGTTCGTTGTTGAGGAGAAGGTCGAACTAAAATCATTGAAAAAAAAACAAATAAAGTTTAGGGTTGGTGCTGTGGTCCATTTTTCTGATTGAATAAATCAGAAGAGACGTATGGACGGGTTGAAGGATGAAACGCTCGCCACAGGGAAGTGTTATCTACACCCATACCTCGCTATACGGAGGCTCTTTGTACGGCTATTCGCTATAACGGCCCTCTTCAATTCAGGCACGTTTTCGATTTACGGCCTAAAATGCCTCGTTATAGCGGCAAAAAAACTTTTGAGGATTGGCTCAAAAATACCTTTTGTACAGAAGTGAAAAAACATTTGCGAGACAATAACTCAAGCAACAAAAAATGGGGTATGTATACATACAAATATTCTATGTAACAGGAAGTTGCTTCATTTTTGTTTATAGATCATTTTTGATTTTTATCTATGTAAGTTTTGATTTAAATGGAATAAATTTAAAAGAATTCAATTTTTAATTCAAATTAAATAAAAATAAAAAGATAAAATGCATTTTGAATGATAAACCATGTTACACATTTAACAAATTTGGAACCGAACAGATTGAATTTGTATGAATTTGTATTAGAACAATTGATTCCTTATACGGCTTTTCGCTTTACGGCCAAATTTCGTGGAACGTATGTAAGCCGTAAAGCGAGGTATGGGTGTACTTCATTTAGCGAATGCATTGTCTCACTAAATCAAGATAAGAAAGTATAGAATCGCAGTGGACATTGGTTGTGAGAATGAGTTCATTTGTTTACATTATGGCAGCAGCGGAGCAAGTGCGTCGCGATTCGATCCTGCTCGCTCAATTAGGAGCGAATATTGATGATGAAAGACTTATTCTTTACATTAGTTAAGATCACTACATTCAGACCCACCGCCAGGTATACTACCATAGAAGCAGTACTAAGCGTGCTTTGCCAGGTGGGGAGAAATTGCACAAGGACAATGATTAGAAGCGAGGTAAATAAGGTTTAGCAGCTGCCTAATAGAGATATAGAAAATCCACCTGTGGCGAAACGGGTTAATAAATAATGTTTCTTGCCGGATAAAAAAATATAAATCGATGTGAAATAAATAAGTTCTAGTCTAGAGCTCAATCACTGAACCTTAACATTGAAACGTAAATTTCTACATAACTCGAAAACTAATCAATCAAATGGAGCCAAATTTGACATGAGTTTTAGGGGCACGAAACGTTTCTATGGTGAATAGTCACTCCTCCCCCCTCTCTAAAAGTGGGCTGCCATACAAATGAACCATAAATTTCTACCTTACTCTAGAACTAATCGAGCAAGCCCAATTTAGCATATGGAGAATTTAGGAGGCGATAATTCTACGGTCGTTTAACGGAAGTCGAAATGGATTTTTATGTGATAAAACGAACTCCTATATCTTCTTCTACTTATATAAATATTAATGGATCACCGAATGTCTTGTTAAGGGCAAAACTCGAGAAAGAAATTGTCCGATTTAGGGCTGTCTAGTGCTTGATATTTATCAGTTGTTCGATAGTTATTTTCATAAAATATATTTTTTATTCGTTGTAATGAATTGTTATGGAGTGCCCAAATCGATTAATGATCTATATGTATAAAAATTTCATGTCACGATGTTTGTGGTCGAACTCCTTCGAAACGGCTTGACCGTTTTCTATGAAATGATGCACAACTTATATATGATACAGCTAGGGTACCGATTCCTTTACATTTGATTCTGATTAGGGTGGTTCTATGCAATAACCCGAAATTTTTACCATGATCATCTATTTTTAATCGCAATTTTAGTATTCATGTATGGAAAATATACAAATAATGTAATCGTCATTTGTTTTTCAAATCGATGTTTGAGTTCAACGTGGCTTGACATACGCTACAGGTGAGCTGAGGTGGATTGAAGTCAGTTGAATGAAGAGGCAGATTTGTATTCATTAGTCGAGTCAGTTAAAATAACCACTGACTGGACAAGTTCACCAGTCATCCTCGCTAGTCAACGTTAGTCAATTCATTTTCTAGTCAAGTTACTTTATGTTGTGGGCGACTTCCGAAGCAGTTCTAGTCGAAGCAAAGCTACTGAGAGTAGAGTCGGTCTTCATTTTCCACCTTCGAAGATTTCGGGCCCTGATTATGAACGTCAATTCTTATTTTGAATCAATACTTATAAACATGTGGTTGGAGGAGACGAAACAAACAAGAGAGTGGCGAGAGCTCGATGGATTTTTATGTATATTGTATGACGACTCGACGTGGTCAGGACAGCGTCCTTATCGACGTTTACTCGAAGACAGAGAGCGAACGGTTGCGATTCCTACGAAGCATTCATTCTCTTACGAGACGCTATCATAAACAACGCCGACACAGCCTTTGCTTCTACCAAGCTAAAACGCAATGCATTTTCATGACATCGTGTGTTCAAACAAAAAATGATGTCTTCTATGAGCTTCATTACAACATTACACGTACTCGAACTCACACGTTGTAGAATGTATTCGGCTGAAAGGTGTTAGCCAGGATTGGCTCATACACCCATTTTTAGTTTGATTAGTTGACAAAATACGTCCAGAGGAAATCAATAATGTAATTTCATCGGGAATTCCAGATCCGTCCCACTCAAATCTTGCTGGGTTGTGCAAATATAGCCAATTTGCCACACAATTCGTCATAGACGACATTGAGCTTCGTGTTCCATTTCTTTGAAGCGAAAATGATAATAGATTTTCGGGTGTAACAAACATGCTCTCCCGTATCAAATATGTGTTCTATGTATCAGAGTAACTCATTATCTGCAATCGGAGAAAAATCTGTAACGAAAGATGTGTCTAATAATATTTTTTTATTATGGATTTCGACAGAAATGCGAGGTTGTTTAGAAAAATATTTGAGTCAGGGTCAGGACTATGTCTTTTAAATACTCAAATAACATCGAGTAATAATTCTTTACATATTTTTAGCATTTTACCTTTCACATTTTTTTCATACATTGAATTAAGACAATTAATGGTTTGTTTAGTTTTATTTTCGTCGGCGGTCATCGCCTATAGCACTCCATTCCTTAGTATGTTCGTGGGATCTTTTTAAAAAAAATGGTTCGTAGGAACACGTAGGAAGACACGCTATGAAAAGCTTGATTGCACTGATATTTCTGAATTGCTCCGCAACGATATAGCGCTGCAACATTTTTCTTCTTCATGGAACACAATAGAAGAGGATAGAATATATGAGTCATGAGCGTTTCACGTTTGTTTATAGAATGACACCGTCATTTCCGGCAGCATAAACATCAAACACAGTTTCGTTCAAATCGTTTCATTCATTCTATTTTAACCCCCTAAGACCCAAATTTTGTATTCGTCTAAAAACCCATTCCACTTTTATTTCGAATTTTCGACTTTCAACATAAAATACTCCTAACAGAAAGCTACCAGCATAAAACCAATGTGTATGTGTGATAGGTGAAAATATTTTAGAGACGTTCTACTGGGGGTGAACATTGAAAACAATGTCTGAATAATTTGAAAATAAAATCCGTGAGGCCCGTCTAAATGTGGGGTTGGGCTGTAGAGGGATAATTGTTTTCTATTTAACAACCAAAATATTCACTAGAAATATTTTTTATGGCAGAACATCGTTTGCCGGGTCAATTAGTAAGAGTATAAAATAAGAGATAAGAATCTCGTAAACCCATCAAGAAGTGACTGAGCAATAAGTGTGAGTCCAGGAGGAAGCTTGTATCTTTGATTTCCACCAATCAGAACGCGGGACCTTCGTGTGGATAATGGTTGAGGTTTTTTAATTATTCTATTTTGTAATAAATGTTTCTGTAGTGTCCGAATCGATTAATGCAAAAATCTCAAAAATCCAATATAAAATGACTGAGCTATAAGCGTTTGTAATTGGACAATTTTCACGATGCGATCGATTTTCGTTTTTCAATTTGTACCCCCCCCCCATATGTTACTGAGAGACGTAATTCTTCGCCAATAATTTCGTTGAGATATTCTGATAGTTTTATTCGATAAATCCTTGTTTAGCCTTCTTCGGACTGAAACCTTAGTTTCATTATGGTCATAACACGTTGAGAAGGCGAAACTCGCTTGAAACGTTATTGTCATCTGAGAAGACGGAGAAGATATACTTTTTTTCACGAATTTATTGTTTTATCTCTGAATATCCAAACACGGTTGAATAGGCCAAGCACGGTTTCCGACCATTGTGATGTACTAAAATTAAAAAAAATGATCCGGCTGACACTGTCCTTGGTCTTCAGATTTGTCACGAACAAACATGACGCTTCTCGGTCCCAACCTTGATTTTCTGGGTTCCTTGACTGTCAAAGGTAAACTGTTTAATACTCCAACTGTTAGAAACTGATATGATCTTTTTCTTGTTTTTGAGAGAATTGAAACTTCGCAGCTCATTTGTCTCTAAGTTAAAAACTGAGATTGGGATTGGAATATTCCTCTCGTATCTGATACGAGAAAACATAGAAACCAGTTTTTGTGAGCCATCCTGGTATATATTCGAAAACAGTGGCCCCTATTGTATAACCCGATCGAATTTGACTCGAAACGTAACGACTCGACTTCTTCATTCTACAATGTTGCCACTTTTGCATGTGTCGATCTCGTTCCGGTTTCAGAATGTAAAAGTCGATCTCGATCGGATAGCGAAGTTTCAAATCCGACCGGTATGCGGAATATGGGTAAATGTTTTGTGTGCTATATATATGTGTTGGCCATATTTCTTGCAACAAACACTCACTCATGGTAACTCACGTTTAACTGCGGATTAAGCGACGTGATTTTCATATCATGTTTAAAAAACGACAAGAGTAATAAAATGGTTCTAGTTATTGTAGCAGCTATAATTCACAAATCCCATGACAACATAAAAAACGCTCTAGAAAGTCATAAACTGAATTAATTAACATCGAGTCCATTGGTCTTCATGTGCGGAAATTTTGTTCCGTGATTGTTCATGTCTGTTTTTCACAAACTATAAATCATTCATTAACTTTCACGGCTATTAATCGAGTGGAAGAAGTACTTAAAAAAGGACTATGTCTTCGTAGACAAATATTCTTCGAACTGACCCGGTTTTATTTCGAAAAGATGAAAAACAACAAACAGAAACGATGTGTTATACAACGATTTACACGACAAGATAGTCAAACGGAAAACAAAATCCATGCTGTTCGTTTTGACTTCAAACGAAACCTGAACAAAAAGTGAGATAAAAATATTAACCGCAGACCTGGCGCCCGAGATATTATCTCTGCCATAGTATGTGGGGACTAATGAGTTGAAACACACAAACTGTGCAGTGACGAACATTTGTCATTCTTTCATCAACGGTTACGACTTTTCGCTGAAATTCTAACGTCGCTGTCGAAAAATACGGCGAAGTTCATTGGTGTTTATTGAATTTTAATAACCCAAATATTTGCAGCAGTTTTAATGATTTATGTAAATCGTCGTACCCAATTGCCACTGACTGTTACTGCTTACTCGTAATTACCTCACCTATATGCAAATTAAACAAACAGTTCATCCGTTCAGCGGTTTTTTCGGGCCAATGCTTACGTTACACCCCCATAAGTGTGCACGTCAACAGCTAAGAAACATCAACCGCTCTGTGCAAGTGGAAAACGTTCCTAAAATATCTCAACTTTTGTGTTAGAACAAAAGTGAGGATTGCATCGGCTTGGATTTCAGCACGGTCCTACAATAAAATACCTCCCCATCTTAGTCTCCATCTATAACCATCGGAGTCTCTTGTTTTGCCATTCGTTGCGCAATAAACTTTGTAATCTTAAGTAATTAAAATGACGATGCTGCAGGAGCAGTCGTATAGACCAACGCCCAGTTTACATTTGCGGATGTTCCGGTCATTCTAAGTGGCAGTCGGTACGCGTACGAGATCATTTGATCCCTACTTTATGATTTTGACTGTCGTCGTCTTCGTCGTCGCTGCAAGGAATTGTATTTTAATTGTGCACATTTAAAACCATCACGCAAACTGAAAGGGGAGGCAATTCTGTGTCTCAGATAAATTCAATGACACTGTCACTATCATCGCTATCAACCGCCACTCTTTGGTACACTGGTACTCGCTGATGAATCCGTACCAGAGCGACTCTACACTGTTCCAGATTTTCCCCCATTTCAGGACTTACATCGAGACGCAATTTTGCGCACAATTTGCGCTGGGATGAGGGCGCACTTAATTACATAATTTCATTTTTTCAAATAACAACCTTACCATTAGTTGTGCGAAACGATAATGACGGCGGCCGCGGCGGTGGAGATGAGATGCACATCTGCCGCACTGAGATTGATTATATGTGCAGACGGAGCCCCCGCTTTCATTAGGTTTAATTTTTATGGTTATTTCTGTTTCATTAGGTAGCTTAGTGCAATTATGTGGGAGTTTCAACGCTGGGGATACGGGACTGGCTAACTTTTTTATTTCTGTATCTCACGATTGGATGCAATGCGGACGGTAGGTTTTTTACTTCGTGAAGAAATGACGGACGTTCGCAATGATTCGCAATGTTACGCAATGGATGAGCATAAGTTTTCTCATTAAGGTTTCAAGTTTCATTATTGGATATTTCACCAGAGTAAATACACCAAATCGAGGAGAGTGAGAAACAATAAAAAAAATTCTTCACTCAGAGTGATATTCCCGTGTTATACCAAAACAATGGATCCGGTTGAACTTTATTGAAATATTCACGTAGCTTTCCTTTAATTTTCTAATTAAGTAATAACTTGGAGCAGTGTTCATAGTGTATAATATCCAAGCCAGACAATGAAATGTCATAATGATTGTTTTTCTCCTTGTTACTGAAGTGTCTATTTTCTCAAATAAATAACTTCTAAACGTCTAAAACGATTGTTACATAAGCTCTCTTCCGGTAAAAAATGTGGCTCACGAGTACAAAAATGTGTACTTAACAGCACATTCTGCTATAACAAAATGGATTCGGTGTTCACTTGAGAAGGCGATAACGTAAATATGAGAGAGGAGATGTACATGATCATTCTAAATAAGTATGCCCTTTATTCGGTTACAAAGCACCACGGGACGAACAAAACAGGACCTCATACAACACCTCGAATAGCACTCAGGATATAACTAAGGAAGCGATTCGGAGCAATTGACAACCCGTTCGAAATCATTCGTGTCATTCGTCAACTTGCATATGGGATGGACAATCTCATTATTTGTTTTTCGAAGCATTTGGTTCGTCTTGGTAAAATTTTCAAGAAGAATCGTTTCTCTCTATCTCTCCGATATTTCTTGGAACTTTGCACATGATGATAACTATCTAAAATTACAATTTTCACTATCAGATGGTCAATTTTAATTACGACTGATTTTAAATAAAGAAAAAAAAGAAATTGAATCATTGACTTTTTTTGCAAAAAATCGTGACATGAACTCCGGATGCCTGATTGAAATATAATGTTCGGTAAAGTTGAAATCAATGAACTACAGCGCGGACTCGATTACACGAGGGTCGTCCAAAAAATAAGTTTCACTGCCTCAGAAATCGCGGAAAAATAATGTTAGGACAAAAAAAAAGGTGATTTTCGTAATTTACGTTTTATTCTATATTTTTCTACATAATCACCGTAACGTTCGAGGCATTTTTCATAGCGTGGCACGAGTTTTTCTATTTCGAACGCGAAGTGCGTAGCGTCCAACTTTTTGAAGTACGATGTAACTGCGTCACGAATTTCTTCAGTGTTATCGAATCGTTGACCACCGAACACCTGTTTCATCACCGGGAATAAGTGATAGTCACTAGGGGCGAGGTCTGGGGAGTAAGGAGGATGCTCGAACACAGACTAATTGATTTTTTTTTCATTTGCTCTTAAGTTACGCGAGCAGAATGGGGCCGCGCATTATCGTGAAGAAGAAGCACTTCTTTCGTCAATAAACCTGGCCTTTTGTTCTTAATCGCGGTTCTTAATCGGTCCAAAACTTCACAATAGTACGGTGATGAAACAGGCGTTCGGCGGTCAACGATACGATAACACTGAAGAAATTCCTGACGCAGTTACATTGTACTTCAAAAAGTTGGACGCTACGCACTTCCCGCTCGGAAAAGAAAAACTCGTGCCACACCTCGGACGTTACGGCGATTATGTAGCAAAATAGAAAATAAAACGTAAATTACGAAAATCACCTTGTTTTTTGTCCTAACTGTATTTTTCCGCGATTTCTGGGGCACTGAAACTTATTTTTTGAACGACCCTCGTATACAGTCTCCGTTTTCGTTTCACTGTATATAATCGAGTCAAAATATTTTTTTTATTCGTTTTTTATGCATATATTTTTCGTTTATTGAAAATAAAAGAAGAATTTAATTTTCGATTCATTCCCTTAAAGTCAGAAAACACCTTTCTCACATAATTTTTTTTTTCCAGTATCTCTCACAATGTGATAGATAATTACATTTGATGAAAAAAATCCTTCTACGCATATGTTCGAATTTCAACAATGACAGAGCTATAGAACTTTATTGTTTGTTTCGGACTCGGTTGCCTCAAACTGGCTCTACACTCAAAAGTACGCTGCGTAAGCCAATTATGTTGCCCTCATTTGAAAGATGAGAAAATTTAGTACAGGTTATAGTAGTGGAATGTCTAAATTAGTGGATTTAAATAACTGTTTTGGAAGCAAAAAAAATCAAAGTTAGTAATTTTAATTGTGTGATTATTAATTTTATCCCAATTCATATTGAGCTTGATTGTTTCTATCAATCAAATAAAAGTTCTCAAACCACTCTACTATTTGTTCTTTGACACCCGACTTGTATCTTTCTTAATTTCGCTGCAATTTCGATGAAAATGGTGAAAATTCAAGCACGATCAGCAAACATCACGATTATTACCTCACTGTACATATAACAGCCACTTATATTCCACCTTAACGTTCAAAGGTCGCATTATTTCTTAAAACAAGTCATATTCAATATAAAAAAAAAATTTCAAACTGTATACAATCGAGACCAAAATTGTAGTCGAATCACATATAATCGAGTCGGACCTGTATTTAGAAAAAAATAAATTTTGAATACACCGTTGAAGAATCTTGCTCAAAAATTGAATTTAATATTAAACATTTTTATTACTCAAAGCATGTCCTCTTCTATATTTTAAAAAATATTTTTATTAGAAAACCCTTTCAATTTGTCAAAATTTGACTTAAGGAGGTGCCATGTTGGACTCACCAAAATGAAGATATGATTTATAAAATTTCATCAATTTCATATTTCATTTCATAAAGGGCGAACACGAAATTATTGCGACACATTCAACAGGGCATAACTTTTTTACCATTGGGTAAAAATCAACCAAATTTTGCACACTTTCTCATTGATGTGTATTGTCTACATGCTGTCAAACTCGAAGTCGTGTTTTTCGATTCAACGAAAATGGAGGTGAACCAACGCGAGTCGAGAGAACAAATCCTTTCCAAACACCTGGAACTTCCTGACCTGTCGCACCGGCAGTTGGGAAAAATGTTGAACATTCAGGTGAAGCGGATGATTAAAGCAAATCCCAACGTCTCAAGCCGTGATTTGGCTAAAAAGATCGGCATGTCGCAGAGCTACGTCCAGAATGCAAAGAAGAGAGCTGAACTACATACATACAAGGTACAGAACTTCCCAAACCGCGATGAGCGGCAACAATCGACGGCTAAAACTCGGGCACGGAAGCTCTACGAGAAGATGCTGACAAAATATGGCTGCTGTGTGATGGACGACGAAACGTATACAAAAGCCGATTTTAAGCAAATTCCGGGGTTGGAGTTTTTCACCGGCAAGTTCGATGTGGACGACAAATTTAAGAAGAAGAAAATGTCGAAGTTCGCCTCCAAATATCTCGTTTGGCAGGCCATCTGCTCTTGCGGACTGAGGAGTGATCCTTTCGTGACAAAGGGCACATTAAATGGCGAGATCTACAAATCTGAGTGCCTTTTGCCGTTCTTGCAGCAGCATGACGAAGCTCCGCTATTTGGCCAGATTTGGCATCATGCCACTATTCTAAAAGTGTCCTGGAGTGGTATGAGGCCAATTCTGTCCATTTTGTTCCAAAGAACATGAACCCGCCAAACTGTTCGGAGCTGCGCCCGGTGGAGCAGTACTGGGCAATAATGAAGCGGGAACTTCGGAAGAGCAAGAAGACAGTCAAAGACGAGAAGGACATGTTAAGAAAATGGAAAAAAACTGAGACACTGGTACCGGATGACACTGTAAAGACTTTGATGGAGGGCATCAAGCGAAAATGCGTTCAATTTACACTCAAGGCTCCATCGATTAACTTTTCTTTTGATTTTTGAAGTAAATGTACGTATAAAACTACCCTAAAATTTTGGTTTGATTCTAAACATTATAAGAAAATGAGCATGACATTTTCGGTGTCGCAATAATTTCGTGTTCGCCCTTTATTCTGCGAAATCGTAACCTAAAACGTATTAAGGGGGTATTCTAGTCTAGAAATCTGAAAAAATCGAAATTTTTTTTTTACCATATTTCTGTAGTTTAGGCATTCAAGAATATACTCTAGAAAGGACTTATCGAAAATCCTATTATTTACCTAGTTAGAGCCATCTTAGTGATGTGGTATCTAACCTGTTACGGCCATCACAATGAACTTCAAACGCGTTTCTCTCGGAACTAGTTTTTTTCTAACTGGCGTACACGATATCTCAAGTTCTACTGAACCGATTTATGTCAAATTTATATGAAAATAATCTGCATACATCTCTCTATCGCATTAACCAATAAAAAATTATAACTTTTTAATTTTACTATTTTTAAAAAATCGGTAAACGCAAAAAAAAAACGTTTTAAACAGCATTTTTGTTTTCAAACGGCCGCCATTTTGTTAAAACCCATGTTTTTGACTTGTCCGAGGTTCATGCCATAGCGACATCTTTACTGATTCAGAATCTGTTCGATTTTTTTGTTTCAGATAACCAGAAGGACTGGAATCGTGTACGCCATGGCACAACTTTTTTTTGAACACCCTCACTTCACCAGCATGTAACTATTCTAATTATGAATATTTTTTTCCGTCCTATTTTTGTTTTATTGTTGAAAGATAGATAAACGAATAATGATATAATGGATAATAAAAATATTCTTTGTTTTATTTTTACGGAGTTCGAAAAAACGTCCGAAATTCGTGTCTCTACACTAGAATACCCCCTCTACATGTGATTCTACGGTTATCAGTTATTTTGGACTAACCGTTCTTGACATATAACCAAATTTATATAATGAAAATCATGATCGCAAAATTTCTATATGATGTCAGGAACGTAGTCATGATTACCAGCAGCAAAATACATTTTCTATTATCTCACAAACATGATTCATGGTGAAACTAAAATACGGATTTTCTTATTGCTCCAAAAGTTCACTAGAGTTTTTGGAGTAGAGAGTGTTTGTTAGATCCTTAAAAATAAATTGGATATGGAAATATTTGAATATGAAGTGGTGAATATTCGCTTCAATAAGTTAGTCAGATCATGGATAAAGAATACTTAAATATTATATTTCAAAAGAATAAATTTCTTAGCGTGGTCGAATAACGTGGTTGTGGTATAATGCAATTTAATGTACGGACGAACTCCACCTGCGAATGACAGATCTCTATAGGGCGCTTGCAGCGTGCATATGTATTAGTGATCTGTTGGGCAGGCAAAAGAGATCGCTGCATGGGATTTAAATGGATCGACAAGATTGAGCCTTTTTCAAATAATTATTTTAGCGAAATAGTTAAAAAAAATTACGCGCTATTCCATATTAATAACATGCGAACATATGTATCATAACATAAAAATGTTTACTTTTAGCTTCAAAGCCATATACACGGAGAAAAATAGAAATTTCTGTTATGGCTATGAACCATATCAATGGAATCAGATTGATTATTCTAAAAGTTCCACAGAAACAGTGCAAATTGTACATTGCGATTGTATAGTCGGATTAGGAGAAGTATGTTCCCATGTAGGTATGCGCTTTTTACGCTGGAATGCTGGTCTCGTGAAGAAGTAGACTATAATCATCATTCTTGTGCAGACATCCTTAATCGGTGGTTAGTTCCGCCAAAAAAGCGGTTGACCATGTTAAAATTAAGGACATATTCAGCCATAAAAAAACACCAACCCTCAGTTATGATTTCTAGGTACCTGAAAGCCCAACGGAAAAATTTAATATGTTCAAAAGCAAATTGATCGGAAACGGAGAAAAACCATCAGTTGTCCAATTCATTTTGTTGAAATGGGATCAACATTTTCTTCAAACATTCGTTCTGGTACACCTGATTAATAACTAATCCAGATGGCTTGAACCACGGCTAAGAAATACCTCTCTTTGAAATGGCAATGTACAGCTTCACATTTCTGTTCATGTTTAAACTTATTTTTATGTTCGAAGATACAATAGAACAATCCATGGAAAAGTATCGATCGTTTCCGAGAATGTGTGTCTTCGGAAGAGGGAAGTAACTTTTGTCGCCCAAAACAATTTTTTTTTTCTAAAATTTAAAATTTTAAATTTTAAAAAATTTTAAAAATTTTCTAATCTTTACCAATTTGTTTTGATTAAAGTTGAGATTTCAGCGTCGAAATCTGTTTCACAGTGTATTCCGGGGCTCTTGTTTTCTTTCGACACTTAATTCTGATTCTTTTCAATGTTTTGCAGATGTACCGGTGAGAACAGTTGAACTTACTTGCGGCTTCCCGTTGGCTCAGTGAATCCTTGTTATTGAAGGAACGAGATAGAGAACGAACTCCTTTTGCGTTAATAATTTGGCTGGTCTTCCAGTACCTTGCTTGGAAGTAGTTGTTGGACATCTTAGGATATGGTAAACAATCGAAGCCGCAACATTTTCGTGCTTAACTCTTTGCGGTCGGAATTAATTTTCCTTGAAAGAGGTCTTATCTTTCTACGCTTATAATAACGTTTGCATTAAAAAAATGGACAAAAATTGCCGATTTTTCATGGGTTTACCTTCACACGCGCTGACGAAACTACCCATGCAGCATCAATCATAGTAACCCATGAGTCAGACGAAAAATTTTGACAGCTCTATCAGTCGAACTCTAACCGTGATGGCGAAAACAGTGAAGCTACTGCGTTTAGATGTGAGCGCGTTCAAAGAACGGTACCCTGCCGCGTCGAGAACGGACATCGTGCGGCACTTTGTGGACGTCGAATACGCCCGTTCCGGCATCTATAACATCTTGGCACAAGTGGACAACAATCAGAGCATCAAAAATAAGCCCGGTTCCGGACGGCCGACGAACCTGAGCGACAAGAAGCTCCAAAGGATGCTGAGGAAGATCGAGGGAAAAGTGGCTACGTCGCTGCGCTTGGCCGGGAGGTCGGTACAACCGGCCAAATAGTGAAAAAGTTCCTGGCGAACATGGACATATATGTCAGAAAGCGGAATTCTCGTCCACTGGTTTCGGAGCTGCAGGAAATGACGCAGCGGCAGCGGGTGAATAAGATGGTCAAATCGATTTTCCCGACGAATGGCGACGTGGCGGTGGTGATGGACGACGAGATCTATCTCACCCTGGATGGCAACGACAACGACGGAAGAGAGCTTCGAAGTGAAGTTTATTCAACACACCAAGTCTCCAAGAAGGTGCTGCTGTGGCTGACAATCAGCGAGAAGAGGATGTCAAAGCCGCTTTTCTTTAGCTCCGGACTGGCCGTGAACGGGGAAATTCATAGTACGAAGTGCCTGCCGGAAGTTGCGAAATACCATGAGAGCGAAGATGCGGTATTCTGGCAGGATCTGGCGTCGGGCCACTACTCGATGCGATCGTTAGAGGAGATGGAGCGGCTGAATATCGGTGTGGTACCCAAGTCGGCGAACCCGTCCAACGTCCCATCGAGAAGCTGCGTCCCATCGAGAATTTCTGGGCAAACCTGAAGCGTAAGATCTACTCCAACAATTTTGTTGCGAAAACTGAGAAGAAATTGATAAATGAAACGAATAAATAACTCAAAAAACATGCCTACACGCATGTTTTCGCCCACCATGGAGAGTGTTCCGGTTAACTGCCGGAAGGCCGCTCACAAGGACGTAGATTTTTTTTGTAAGTAAGCAAATATAGTTACTTTTACCAATGCAAACGTTACATTGTTCATATCGCATTTCGTTATATATTATTCATAGAAACTCTATATTCATTCATAAACAAGGTCACTAGACATTCAAATTCGTTTAGAAAAAGTGTGAACTATTACATAGTTTAGTAAAGAATTTAGTATGATTCCTTGCTGTGGTGGCTGAGAGCGGACAATCGACCGCAAAGGGTTAAAATATTGTACCGTATACTTTTTGTCGAGTTTCCTGTGCAGTTCGCAGAACTATCGAGAAGAGGTAAGAGAGAGAAAGAGCTAATAAACATGCACGCTCTCATTTCTCAATGAGCTCGTTTGTTGATGGCCTCGAAAAAAAAATCCAAAATTTTAGTTAGTCCACACTTGAGTTCACCCAAACTCAAACAAACTGAAATAATTGAAAGATCAATACATTCTGTCAAATATATACCAGGAATTTGTTATTTTAAATCTTCCCGCTTCCCGCCGATTGATCGATCATTGTGAATGATTTTTTGTCCAGTACTTTCCAGATATGGCTCCGTGTGACTATTTCCTATTTCCTAAACTTAAATCATCGTTTCGTGGGACACGTTTTGACAGCATTGAAGCTATTAAAACGAATTCACTGTGTGAACTGAAGGCAATTCATGAATACAGCTATAAGAGTGAATCGAATACTGGATTGTTCGTTGGAGAAACTGAATTGCTTCAGGAGGGGCCTATTTTGAAGACGATAATATAAATTTAGATGATAAATAAAGCATTTTCTTCAAAAACACAAATTCATTATGTATATTTGACAGAATGTGCCTTAATTCGAATGCCTATTTAAATCGGGACATGTTGGAAGTGTTTTATTGATCGTATTCGCTGGATCTCAGTTCATAATGGCGATAAAGATATTTGATAATATTTTCGCTGTTAGGTTTTCACTTCAGATCTTTTGGAATGTGTAGGAACTCATTCGAGCTCGTACTGTTCTTGCCAATGTTTTCATCCTCTATACAGGCAATCTGGTGTCCTCTTCACGAGTCAAAAACTAAATATTTGAAAACAACCACTTTTGAACAATAAACATATTTTACAGCAATGCAATTTCAAACACTTAGCTTCGAATTTGTGGAATCAAAGTGTAAACACGCCTCCCCAAATTTGCACACGTCTACGAAAGCGATAATTTTATGCAAAAGAAAAACCAAAACAAAATCTACCATCCCTGCAACGTGTCTTTTCGCGAAGATATTATTATTCTATTTTTTATGTTTCCCCCTACACATAGAGCAAAGTGTGTTGCATGACGAAAAGATGAGATTTTTTACGTTACTCGTGCGCCAGACACAAGAGATAGACACGAGACACGAGAGGGAAGCGCAAGTAACCGAATCCCGGCACTGAAATTGCTTTTAAATTGTTTTTTCCCGGTTCGCTGCAAATAATTTACATCCGCCGAGAATCGTCGATCAAAGCAAGTGAGGGAATTTTTTTTGATTATAATGCGAAAAGTGGTACTAAAGTGGGTGGAGGCGCCATGGTGTTTGAATCACAAACACCATGCCTGAAATTTTGATTCCAGGAAAACAAACAAAAAATACAAGAACAGTTATATAAGTATAATAACATAAAAAATTATATTATAATGTTATAAGTGTTTTCGTGGTGTAAGTTTCCCGTAAACCAATATAATACATTTGTTCTTCTCCGCAATTATATTTCAGTGGAACAGATCAAAGTTTACGAAACAGGCCTCACCTGGCATGTGCAATAGAATTCTAGTTACTTCTGTTGTTTTAAACTGTTCGATTTTCGCTTTCTACAAGTTAATTAGTTGCGGTCCGAATAGCGTGCGGTGGAGTCAGATGATTGCCACATTCATTCTGGTTTTAAATCTTATGAAATCAACGTACCAACGAAGCGCATTAATTAATTCAGTGGCGTTTAAAAATATCTACCACGAGGTAAGAATGCGATATCATAGCTCCTGTCTTAATGGTTTGCGCGACGTCGTATTTACACACTTTCTTATTTATTTTCTCGAGAGATCTTCAAACCAGATCTCATTTTCTTTGCACTTGTGTAGTAAACAATGAAAGATACCGGTATACCGTACTACTCTATGCGAGAATATAAATACACAAAATTAAAAATTTTCTCCTATGGTCAAACATTATAATAACGGCGTGTGCCGTTGATTTCTCATATTCTCATATTCCATTGGTAGCGTGTACAAGTGGCATAGATTCAATTTTCTAGTTGGAAAACGAGAATCACTGAATGTATCGCAATAAGTTACAATCTATCCGCTATACGAACATTGTTTCAAACCTGAAAATTCTTAAGAAAATCACACGACCGTAGTAACTCATAAAACACACAAAAATGTTTTACTACCATTCAATTTTATGATACATTTCAACTCGATACCAACCGTTACCGAGAGGCTGGAAGTGCACAGCTACAAAGCTAATACGCACGTCAGCAGGTGTGTTTACCTACTATATAGCAGCGAGGCGCGCCTGTTCCCAAGCGGAGTTTAGTGAAGAACTGGCTGATGGCGTGAAACTACTGCTTTCTGACAAGTAACAACAAATCTGCAGCGCTCCGGAGGAGGACAACAGAAATACACTGGACAGAAAAAAAGTTGAACACTAACATTTCCAATTATTTAGAAAAGTTGCAAATTAATTTTAAATGAACATGAAGAGATGAAATATACATCATTTTAAAGCTGCAAGTCTTTGATTTCGGAATCTTCTGGTTGTTTTTTTACTTTCCATTTGCCTGTATTAGGCATTTATCAGTTGTCGTATTGTATGTTGTCCAATCAATTCGTGCTCAATTCACGTTTTATCGTGTGGGTCTTGCTACTAACAATTTATGTAATGTTGGCCCAGGATATCATGATATCGAGCATGTTGTTTGGTAATGTAGAAAATGCAAATAAAGAATTTAACTGGCTGCTGATGTAGATGTTCGACGGGTTTACTCCCGCATGTCAGATTTTGATGGCTTGAGTAGTCACGGTCTTAACCCCCTACAAACATTGTTCCGGACAACGTGGCAACGAAGGAGAAATGCTATTTTTAATCATAAGTAGTCATAGATTTATTTGACTTAGGCTTATATTTATGTAGATCTTAACTATCCAGACATGTGTTTAAAAATGATAAATGATGACTTCTTGTTTTCTTCTGCACAATTGAATAAGCAGAAGAGAAGGGTAGTAATGGCTTTAATGGTATTTTTGTATACATTTTTGAACAGAATGTGGTTACGGATTCTACCGCGTTGCCTCATCTAACCCGTTTAAAAGATACAAGTTCATACAGGAAACAGTTTAGGGCTTTTTTTTATGTTTTTGATAACAAACAACACAATTCATTTAACACAAATTAACCCAAACGATCGCACAACAAATCGATATGGGGATTTCAAAAAAAAATAAACACACCCCTGTTGTTGACGTAGGACTACGAACTATTTTAATTCACCTCATTTGTACATTACTTTGGATATTCTTGTAGAATGGATTAAAACAGAAATCACTCTTTAGAAAAAAGTTTTCAGGGCCATCCAGTATGCGTTTTTCTGTAGAATCAGCTGAAGATGGTTGATTCAAGATTCATTCTTGTACTCACGAGAACAATACATAAGTCATACATTCTGTCATATACAGGTCGGACTCGATTATATACAGACTCGATTATATGTGATTCGATTATATACAATTTTGGACTCGATTGTATACAGTTTGAAAAAAAAAATTTTTACATTTCAAATCTGACTTATTTCGAGGAAAAATGTATCCTTTGAACGTTAAGGTGGAATTGGGGTGGATATTATATGTACAGTTGGATAAAAATCGTGATTTTTGAAGATTTTGCCTGAATTTTCACCAGGAATTGTTTATATCGATATTGCAGCGAAATTAGGAAAGATAGAAGTTGGGTGTCAAAGAACAAATTGTAGAGCAATTTAAGAGCTTTAATTTGATTGATAGAAACAATCAAGTTGAATATAAATTTTTGGGATAAAATTAATAATTACACATTAAAAATTATCAACTTTGAAGTTTTCACTTCCAAAAAGTTATTTTAATCTACTTATTTAGATGTTCCACCACTATATCCTTAACTAAATATTCTCGCCTTTCAAATGAAAGCAACAGAATTGGCTTACGCAGCGTACTCTTCAGTGTACGCTACAAACGCAAAACAAACAAAAAGTTCTATAGCTCTGTCATTGTTGCAAGTCGAACATATGCGTAGAAGATTTTTTTTTTCAATATTATCCTCTATCACCTCCCGGATAAATTCCATTTTTATTGTATGAGAAAGGTATGTTATGACTTTAAGGGGATGAATCAAAAATTAAATTCTTCTATTTTCAATGAATGAAAAATATATGCATAAAAACGATTAAAAAAAAATTGTTTGACTCGATTATATTAGGCTGTCAAAAAAGTCCTGCGGTATTTCCGCGAGGTGTCGTTGTAAGCGCGTAGTTCTAGTTGTATTCATTGTATCGAGTCATACTATAGCTTGTTGGAAAGGTATTTTTACGCGCTATAATATAGTCCTTGATTGTGTTTTGTTTGGTTAAGTCGTTCGTGAGTTATAGTGTCGCAAATATGGAGCAAAATAAAGAGAAAATCCGACATATTTTACAGTACTACTATGACAAAGGCAAAAATGCATCTCAAGCTGCCAATAAAATTTGTGCAGTTTATGGACCCGATACAGTTTCCATTTCCACCGCACAACAATGGTTTCAACGTTTTCGTTCTGGTGTAGAGGTCGTCAAAGATGCGCTACGCTCCGGAAGGCCTGTCGTCGAAAATTGCGACAAAATCGCTGAATTAGCCGAGAAAGACCGGCATAGTAGCAGCCGTAGCATCGGCCAAGAGCTGGGGATAAGTCATCAAACCGTTATTAACCATTTGAAGAAGCTTGGATTCACAAAGAAGCTCGTTGGGAACAAGTCATCGAACAAAACGGCGCATATTTGACTTAAAACAGATGATTGTAACTAATTTTATGAACAAATGAAAATTCAAAAAAAAATACCGCAGGACTTTTTTGACAGCCTAATATACAGGATTCGATTATATACAGTGAAAAGAAATCGAAGACTGTATATAATCGAGTCCGCGCTGTACCGGGAATATACCGGGAATTTTTAATTTTAAATCTTCCCGCTGAACATTTTTCAATTTTTTAATTTATTTTTATTGGTACTACTGTCAGTGGTTTTAATGTCAATTTCGAGCGCGAGCCGTCATTTAGTTTGTTCACAACATCAATGCGAACAACTTTTTTTGCTCGGCTTTTTGCTTTTTGATCAATTTGGAATTCCTTCCAGAGGACCAATGCGTTTGAGAGAGAAAATTCGTCGCAAACGGCCAGATTTGCGGAACGATAACACTTGGATTTTGCACCACGATAATGCACCATCTCATCGATCAATTATCTTGAACGAATCTTTGGCGAAAAAATGGCACAAATATGATTGAACAAGCACCGTACTCTTCAGATATGGCCCCATGTGACTATTTCCTTTTGGTGTTCTTATTGAAAAGGCACGAACTCCTATGATTATTTCATATTATTTTCCTTTGACAACGCATAAAAATACAATTCGTAGCTGTGATTCTAGTACCTTCTAGTGCTTCCCGTTTTGGCCTTTCTCGTCAATGCAATTTCTTCCGACTTGCACTGTGATCTCGCGTATTCTAGAGCTTGTCACTCAGACTACATTGGAGGCGTGTTATTTGGCATAATAAATCTAAACTAAAATTTTGATAAAAATGACGCAAGTAATACAAGACGTTGAGACGCGAAACGTAAGAGCCATTCAAGAAAAAAAAACGTGTGACTCATCGTGATTAAACATAAACACTTCTCACAATTAAAACCAAAACGGTGCATCGTTCGATCGAACCCACCACATATTAGAAAACAAAAACTTAAAGAAGGATAAAAAAAATCGCTTCATTCACAATCCACTATCGACCCTCCGAAGCGTTTTCGCTCTCAGATTTTGCGTCTGGTGAAAACTCTGTGTGTGGATGTTGGCTGCTCGCTGGATGAAGAGAGACTGGAATTAAATTGGAAACGAAATTATTTTTATACTCGCCAAGTTAATATTTCTTTTCAGCTCTACTTCCGCGAGTTAGTGCAGAATGTATTCTGAAGCAAAAAAAATATGCACGTCCGTTCAACACGGTAACAAAATGAAAACTGATTTCTGTGGCTCCTTTTTTCATGTTTTCTTGGATAAAATTATGCTCGATGATTAGCTGTAACCGTGGGCTGGCCGATCCTCTAAAAGCACGCAGCTTAAGCTCCACTCCCGAAGGAGACTACACGCCAAGAGCAATTTGTCCAGCTGAGACTTTGAAGACGAGTTCAAGTATTTCTATTTCCTATCCATACTTCAATCGTTTTCTAGCTCTGATTTTTTTAGCTTCTCAGCTATATACGAAAACAACCAATACATAAACATCTTACAAAGTCTTCAAAAATGCCATTTGAAAGTTGTGAAATTTGTTTAGTCTTGAGAAAAAGTCGTTGACTGGACATTGACATTGACCCGGACGTGACTTGTTCGTAGATTTCGAATGCATAGATGTAAATTGCTTCAAGTTTCGAACAAAAATTGAATAGAAATCCATCGGTACGAAGTTCAGTTCAGAAATGTTTGAATTTATCATTTTTTGTCGATTGCAATCTGAAAGATCGGAATTGACCCGAAGTATGACAACGAACAGATGTACGCTGTTAAAAATGTGAAGGACGCAATAACAATCCGTAACAGACCTGCACCCATCTGATTATAATCTTTTTGCTTCAATGGGACATGCACTTGCAGAGCAGTATTTCGTCGTATATAAAGATGTCGAAAAATTGGTCGGCGAAAGGTTTTCGTCGAAACAAAAAAAAGTTCTATTGGAAAAGAATCCACAATTTGCCTGCGAGATGGGCGAAATATGAAGAGGCAAATGGGTATAACTATATATAACTATATGTTATCTTCATCGAAAACACCGGACAATTTCAACTTGAACGTCTGGTATACTGGTATACGTCTGGTCCCACGATGAAAATCTGAATGGTTCTAATTGATCACACCATGAAATACGATATCATCTAATGCTCTAGCACTCCCAAACATACACCCAACAATTTCATGGTTCTGTATGCTTACTGAAATTATGCGAGCACGAATATCAGTACAATAGGCCAAACAAGGCGAAGCTGAAAGAAAGCACGCGGGAAATAGCATGGTGCCACCCTAGGCGTCCTTTGGCAGCCCGAAATGCTAAACCTCGTTCGTCATTACCATTTTATCGGAAAAATATTCAAGACAATAAAAAGGCAATGAAAACTTGGAGCCAGGAGCGAGGCACCAAATGTTTAGCTTTTGTGTATTTTATTGTTTTGCCCCTTTTGCCGCGCTAAATCTAAATGTTATGTAGATGGAGACCACATCGAGTGAACCCTCGTTAAAAGCGCGACATTGACTGGGCTGTGAGGTAGAACTTACACGCTGCAGTGGTTCGTGTCTCGATGTTTCACTTTCTGGGGGAATTACCAGAATGTATCACGATAGGGAAATTTTGAATGGATATTTTTAATTGTCCGGGACACATTTGCTTCATCCAAATTCCCCCAAAAATCTCTTCTACGGTTCCTTGACATTAACTCGTATTCACGAATAGAAAAATAATAAAAAATAACCAACAATTCTTATCAATACATATGGTAAACTACACACTATCGCCTTTAAGCGTACGAGGTTTGGTTCATTGTATTGTTCTATTGAACCCAGATATGCCAATAATTTTTTTTGTAAGAGCTGAAAAAATTAGAAAAAAAAACTGGAAAAGCTGGATGAATTTTTTTTGTTTATTTCAAATTTTATTTATATCTATATAAATAAAAATGTAAGGCAAAATCTGTTGGTAAGCGAAAACCCCGAAGAAGGGATGGTCCGATTTTAGCCTCCTGTATTTTGGTGTATTCGTATTGGTGTATACTCTTCCCGTAGATCAATATAGTGGTGAGAAAAATCGGAAAATTCGGAAAATTGAATTCCCATATGTTCTACAATTAGCTAAGCGTTGTTAGTCCATTTGATGTTGGCGCTAACGAAATTGACTTTTGTTCTAAAGTGAAAAATAATTTCCAGACGTAAATAACGCATTCCTATCCCTTGTTGGGTGTGAACCACTGCGTCCATTAGTTTGAACTATTGTGGTATGCCCCATTTTTTGTACTACGCTTCAAGCTTATCTACTGCTTATTGATGAAGAAGTAGACTGAAAGCTATAGCGAGATAGGTGCCAATCAGGAATAATCTGTTTGATAAAATTTATAGTCCTGATCGGCGACACAGACCAAACTTCCTTGGGCTCCAGAATAGCCTTATCAAGGAGTTGAAGTCTGCGTCTTGTTAGTGCTTCGCATTTGCAGAGCAAATGTTCCGAGGTTTCGCTTTCGGCATTACAAAAGCGACAAATATCATCTTGCACTAAACCTATGTTTTTGAGATGGTATTTACTCGGACAGTGTCCTGTTATAAGACCAGTGAATGTGCTGAAGTCTTTCTTATTAAGACTCAGCAATTGTTGAGTAATTTTAATACTCGGCGTGATAAATTTTTTTGACTGGTTGAGTTGTACAGCCATCCAGTTGGCCATTACTTCCCGGTCTTCCCATTTCTTCAGCTCACTCTTCAACACACATTCAGAAATTCCACAGAATGGTTCTGGACCAGTGAAGGGTGAGCTTGAGCCGCGTCTTGCGAGTTCATCTGTTTGTTCATTTCCCTCTATACCGCAATGGCCAGGAATCCAGTACAGTTGTACCGAACTTCTCTGACACAGTTGTCGTAAAAGGCAAATGCATTCCCAGACAATTTTTGAATAGCACTTGAAAGCATTGAGGGCTTTAAGTGCTGCTTGACTGTCTGAGAAGATACAAATGTTAGCATGTCTATAATTTCTTTTAAGGCAGACAATTATACATTCTATTATTGCAGCTACTTCTGCCTGGAAAACTGTTGGCCAGTTCCCCATAGCTACAGAAATTTTTATTCTGGGACCATACACTCCAGCACCTGTTCTGTTACCCATTTTCGACCCATCGGTATAGAACAGGATTGAACCATTACGAACATCGGGACCACCCTCATCCCATACTGAACGAGAAAGTTCGATCACTGTGTATGGAATGTCATAATTGGTCCTTGGCTCCATCCAATCGCTGTTCATCTCTGAGGTTGGTCCAACGGGTAAGAGATTCAGGATGCTCAAATGACCAGTTTTGTCCCCGTCTAATATTTTTTTATATCTTTTTAGCTTTAGAGCGCTTCTATTAGCCTCCAGCTGAACATGTTGACCCAAAGGTAACAAGTGAAGGATAGCCTCCAATGCCTTTGAGGGTGTGCTTCGCATTGCTCCTGTTACAGCAACGCATGCCAGTCGTTGGAGTTTGTTTAGCTTTTTTGTAGCTACAGTCTCCTTAGTCTTTGGCCACCATACTAATGAGGCATAGGTTATCCTAGGCCGCACAATTGCTGTATAGACCCACATAACCATTTTTGGTTTCAGGCCCCATGTTCTACCTATCATTTTAGAACATGCCCATAGACGCCTCTTCTGAAACGTGCCAGTTGTGTATTTTCGAAGAAATTACCGGACTGCACAGTGTTAGGTCCAGGACTTCTTGTCTGATAGCGTTTATAAACGTTGGTTCATTGCCTATATTGGCAATGTCAATGTTGTTTGAAGAGAGAAATTCTAAAAGACAGTCACCTCGACTGTTTATGTCAGTACTACCCCACAAAGTGTGATGAGCATTCCTATATCTTCTATCTATATAAACAAAAATGGAAGGCCAAATGTGTTGGTGTGCCCTAAACCCGAGGAAGGAATGGTCCGATTTGAGCTGTCTTTTTTTGTAATATTCTTCGTATCAAACATATATTCCATGCAACGGAGAAACATGTTATTTCCAAATGCTTGAATAATCTTGAACGAGAATTGTGTCTGAAAATAATTTTATATTATAAGGACGAATTTTTGTAGAAATACTAGATAATTTATAGTAAAAAGAAATAGTAAAGGGTCAAAGGGTGATCGATCAATGAAGAGTTCAGTGATTGGACTCACTAACGTTAAGTTAGTAAGAAAACGTGGATGTTTGAAAGTATTCAAATCAAAAAATCTTTTTTGGGCGGGACGAAGTTCGTCGGGTTAGCTAGTTATCAATAAAACTCACTGTATATCGTCGTGACAGTGCCAGTAAGTAGCATTTTTAATTGGCCTTATCCTGCTTGTGGACATACATGATAATTGAAACATTACTAGAATGGAAGCTAAAATTCCTCTGATAGGTTTTTGTCTAGAATTCCTCTCATAAAGGGTGTGTCACATCAAATTGCATCACGGAAAAAAACGCTGTAAAAATTCGCCCAGTAGACCGATCCTTTTGAAAATTTTAGACAGTAAAATAACAACTATTAAACAACTTTGGGCATTTTCTTTTTATTCATACTTCGAGCCCAAGCCCGTATGCTCGCACCTTCCTCTTTACCCCGTTCATAAGGTTCTGTACAACGTCAGGTTGTAGTTTTTTTTGAACAGAAATCCATTTTCTCTTGAAGTCCGCCTCCGATTTGACAACTTTTGGGTTCTTCCGGAGGGCCTGCTTCATAATCGCCCAATATTTCTCTATTGGGCGAAGCTCCGGCGCGTTGGGCGGGTTCATTTCCTTTGGCACGAAGGTGACCCCGTTGGCTTCCTACCACTCCAACACGTCCTTTGAATAGTGGCACGAAGCGAGATCCGGCCAGAAGATGGTCGGGTCCTCGTGCTGCTTCAATAGTGGTAGTAAGCGCTTCTGTAGGCACTCCTTAAGGTAAACCTGCCCGTTTACCGTGTCGGTCATCACGAAGGGGGCACTCCGCTTTCCGCAAAAGCAGATCGCTTGCCACACCATGTACTTTTTGACAAACTTGGATAGTTTCTGCTTGCGAATCTCCTCCGGAAAGCTGAATTTGTCCTTTGCGGAGAAGAACAACAGGCCCGGCAGCTGACGAAAGTCCGCTTTGACGTAGGTTTCGTCGTCCATTACCAGGCAATGCGGCTTCGTCAGCATTTCGGTGTACAGCTTCCGGGCTCGCGTCTTCCCCACCATGTTTTGCCTTTCGTCGCGGTTAGGAGCCTTCTGAACCTTGTATGTACGCAGGCCCTCCCGCTGCTTGGTCCACTGGACGAATGAACTTGCCAAATTCAGCTTATTGGCGACATCCCGGACCGAACTTCTCGGATCACGTCTAAACTGCTTAACTACGCGCTTGTGATCTTTTTCACTGACGGAGCATCCATTTTTGCCGTTCTTCACCTTCCGGTCGATGGTTAGGTTCTCGAAGTATCGTTTTAGTACTCTGCTGACCGTGGATTGGACGATTCCCAGCATCTTACCGATGTCCCGATGTGACAATTCCGGATTCTCGAAATGAGTGCGCAGGATTAATTCACGACGCTCTTTTTCGTTCGACGACATTTTTCCAAATTTACGATTGACAGTGAAGCATGGCCAATGTGATCTATACACTCTTATCTGATTATAAGCGAAAGCTGAAGATATAATTCCTAAAAATTAAATTTCTACAGCGTTTTTTTCCGTGATGCAATTTGATGTGACACACCCTTTAGTATTTGTTTCTTTTCTACTTCATAGTTTGGGTTTGTTCAAAATGTATTCTTAAAACAATCGTTCAATGCTTGCTGAGGAATCATAAATGTTGTTATAATTTCACTCAATTCGGGAAAAGCAAAATTATTATCATGCTTTTTAGTGATAAAATTTTCGTTCGTTCGTTTACAGAAAAGTCAGTACAAAACAGGTTTCGGATCTCCTTTAATTCATTATCGATATCCTGAATAGCATCGATCGCATATATTTGGAAGAATTCGTGAAAGGGGAACAATTGACATTAGCTTCCTTTCTATGAAAGCTAATGAATCTATCGTCATTTTGATGATCAAAGGATCATTGACATTAAAATTATCCTGAATAATCCCAAATGCAAAGTAAATAGTTCCGTACTATCGCTTTGAAATAATCTGTTAAAATTGTACACCATGCTTAGAGCATAAGTCAGAGCAGCATTTTTATGAGTTTTAACTCTAAGAGAGTTTAAATTTCAACAAGTAATTTTCGTTACACAGCTGCTCGATTTTATCAAGCATCTGTTTACATAGGGGAGAGTGGTACAGAACGCACCATTTAAGCAAATCAGTCATTTACCGCACTTCTTGTGATTGATTCATGCTGTTTAACATCTAGAATACTTCTTCCATCACTGCCAATTATATCCCTGACGTAATTTGATATAACATACTCGAATTTGCAAGGATTTTTTAATATTTCCATCGACAGTTCAAAACATAGGGTTGGGTGAAATGCCATAATCCATGGACAGAACGCATCATAACAACTTGGTTAGACGTATCAAAACAAACGAACACAGCGCACACAGTGGGCTTGCAGGATGCCCGAAATTTCAATATGTTTTTTTTTATCGATAAGTTATTAAAAGTACTTCTATTTGTAATATTTCATAAAAAACATATTCGATGCTAGACACAGCTTATTGAAAATTCATTACATGAATAAAATTTCAAATAAATAGTGTAAAACAAATTTTATCACATTATGCAATCAATTAGACCCACTATGCAACTAATATCATCAAAGCGAAGAGAGAAAGTCAGAACCAAAGGGCTGACATCCCTATCCCAACCAACACAAATTGAGCGTAGGCTGCATAGAAAGGGCTCAAGCGTACAAGTTTTTTTTTGTTCTTCTCGTAATGTGATTGTGGTCAATTCAGTCGTGCTGTCAAATTCCTTTTGTTTGTTCCGTAATGTGAGTGCGGCTTGGAGTAATTACTATGCTTATGATTTTCTGTGCGAACCACAAAAAAAAATGGTTACATGCCAGGGCATTGGCCAAAACGAACGTTTGTTTTTATAAGCTATGTAACGAATATTTTTTCCTGTGCATGCTGCCCCAATTATTGCTTTCACAATTTTTGGCGAAATTCTTGTAAAATATGACATGTTGGTGTGATTTTTAAGTGTGATCATAAAGTTCAATGATTCGTTGTGGAGGTAGAGTGTAAATATCCTGATATTTAAACATTGACTAACCGCAAGATCTTACCAAGCGACCATGAATATTTACAGAAAAGGCAGATGCATTAGTTTTTCTCAATTTGTATCTTATTTTATTATGATGGGCATGTTTGTGTACTGTGAATATGTGGAAGAGATTACTGCGAACTGAAATGAGTGAAGTAATATATCATTTTACATGACTAATTTAAAGATTTTTCACAATTGATGGCTTGGGCCATTTGACCTCACCGGTGCGTTTTGTACAGTTCTCCCCTACATATGATGCACACAGGGCAATTCAAGTCTGGGCAGTCTTTCCTTTGTTACGAACCGAATGTCTTCTCGGGACCGGTCATGTTATTGGCTCCATCAGCAGAATATCCTACAAGATTCTGTTTGTATGGTATTCCTGTAGAGCGTTTTGGAGTCAGTTTCGAGAACCACAATCATGTTGTAGAAGCAGTCATTAATATGAAGTTTATCTTCCTTCCAAAAGTAAAGTTTTGGGGAGTGAAAAACTTGGAATGATGAAAAAATAAATAAAAACTGACAGTTTAAAAAAAATAAAAAAGGCTGGAGAAAAATACTGCCAATATTCAGGAAAAGCTGGACGGACGGTGAGAGGCTGGGTTGTAGTTTTTCTATAATAACAAAAAATTGTAGCGTACTCGAAAGCTAAAGGTTAAGAGTTCTATTATCACTCCAATTTTATTTTTAGATGGAAGTAAAGAAACGAACCAACCAAAAGTGTTTGAAGGTCAAAAAACTCGCTCCGTGCCACGGCAATTTTTGAAGATTTTCCATTCAGGCCGCGTGAGGCGTATACGACACTTTAAAGATTAAAAAAAGCCTTTTACTCTTTGTAAGCCCCTGGCAATTAAATTGCCACCCATGAAAAATATTTTTTCAAGTGCAGCGAATATTATTTCAAAATTTAACATAACCAAAAACTTCTAAATGTAACAGGCAATACTCCAATTTTTTTGGGCTGTTAAAAATGTACGATATTAATTTGAGAGACATTTTTATGTAACAAAACCACGATTTTAGAGAGTCGGCAGAAAATTCTGTTTAAATTCGTTGAAAATGCAACAAGTTGATAGGTTTTTACTGTAAACGTACTATTTGGGATCTACTTGTAAGAGCTTACGGTTGTATCAATAGAATAAATGGTGTATTCGATGAAAAATTCAAATTTTTATTTTTCTTTGTAAGTCTATAAAAAACATGTTTCTCATTGCACAAGAAATATTGTTTTGATTTTTGCATAACCAAAGGCGTCATAAAGTATGCTTACAAGGTAGCGGCAAACAGAGTTTTTAGGGTAAACGGGCAATTTTTTTAAACTGTAATATGTGTTCTACCTTATATTCATCATGGTATGTTCTCTGAAGTTGAAAGCGATCCCTTGCACGGCATTATGAAGGGTTGAGACGTATGCCTTACATTTTCTCTATAATACAAAACAATAATTAGCAAGACAAGAATATAAATTTAACTATACATTTTAGAGTCTATATTTGACTATACAATAATTGTTATGAGAATTCCTTGTTTTTCGATGATAGCCTGAACAGAAAGTGCAGCGAGGGTTGTATACACCTCACATGCCACGAAACGTGTTAACTAACAAAGATAAATGCGGCTGTTTGATAAACTGTACTGACGAAGAAAATTACTTTAAGTGACACCTTTGCAAATTACCTGAAATTATAAAAAATATTGCCGATTAAGTAAACTATTACAAACATTGCAATATACAAATTTTACAGGGTTACACAAAAATACAGGGTTTTGCAATTTTAAATTCCGAAAGTAAATTGAAATAAAACACACTTAGAATTCGAATTTCGATGAAACTTTTAATTCAAATTAAGTTTTGGTTTATGCCATTATGTGTGAAATACAACATCATTCAAATGTCCACCTAGGGCTTCCTCGCACACCTTGATCCGGAACAGGTAATTTTCGATGACTTTTCGGCACATATGGGGCGGTATCTCGGTCTTAACTTCACGAATGTTGTCTTTCAAATGTTCAAGAGTTTGCAGAGAGTTGGCATAGACACGGTCTTTCGCATAACCCCACAAAAAAAAGTCTAGCGGGTTCAAATCGCATGATCTGGACGGCCAATTGGCATCACCAAAACGCGAAACTATGCGTCCCTCAAATTTCGTTCGCAATATGGCCATGTTCGGTCGTGTTGTGTGGCACGTGGCGCCGTCCTGCAGAAACCACTTGTCATCCGTATCCATATCTTCAATTTGTGGCAAAAAAAATCGGTTAACATGCGCCCATAGCGCTCACCATTCACAGTTACCGTCTCGCCGTCCTCATTTTCAAATAAATACGGCCCGATAACTCCACCAGACCATAATGCGCACCAAACAGTGACTTTTGGCGGATGCAATGGCCTCTCAACAATCTCGTGTGGATTTTCTGAGCCCCATATACGGAAATTTTGGGTGTTCACATAGCCAACGAGCTCGAAATGTGCCTCATCGCTGAAGAAAATTTTATGCGAAAATTCAGCATTCTGCTGCTGTTGTTCGTTCACCCAATCGACGTATGCCCGGCTCATTCCATGGTCACTGTTGGCGAGTCTACGCCAACGCGCCTTCACTGTAGCTCCTTTTCGACCAGCACATAAGAACCCAGTATCGACAGTCGAGTCTAGCACAATTATCCCACAAACAATAGCGTTATAAACAATATTTGTCACTCTTTATTCTAAGTATTCTATAAGTCATAGAAAACACAAAATCTCAAAGAAAGAGCAAGGAAACCTCGTGAATTAAATCTAAAATTGGACCAAATTGTTCAAGCTAGTTCAAAACGTAACTACATTTAAGTTTAAAATTAATTTATAAAACTAATACACTGAATTAGTCTATTTGTTTCCACAGTGAATTCATATATATATAATTAAAATCATAATTATTGTTTAACGTAACCTATATTGAACTTAACTCTATATAAAAGGTAAAACTTAAATTATTATTTACTTAGTCATGCCTTAATCTATAGTACGGATAAATATTCATGCCTTAATGTTATAGTACGGACAGATAGTACGGTTAGAGCAACATTGATTATCGTTCAACTTACTCGAAACTCCTAAATGTTGAATTGGAAGAGAATACATAACCCACAAAAAAGGGACTAAACGTAAGTCGGAAAGCTTGTAATTTATAATATAATTTGTAAACAAATGTAATACCATTTTCAGGAAAATAATAATTCCTCGCAGAACATAAAACCTTAGTTTTCGGTTGTTTGAATGTGGTATTATTATTTTGGAACACCCCGATCCGTGGATCTGTTGGCAATCTCCAACAGTCACCACGCTCTAATTTTGTACCAGTTGGACTTTATATGGATGTAGGTGCAAGTCCAAATGCAAAATTCGCCACAGTGATGTGTTTGACAAGCCCAATTGCTGAGCACGCCGTGGAATCGAAACATTCGGGTCATCCTCCACACTGGCAGCAACAGTAGCAATATTTTCGGCCGAACGAACATTACGATGATGCACAGGTCTCACAATATCCGCTACGGATCCAGTTTGTTCGAATTTACGCAAAAACATTTGCCGGTTTTTCATCATTTTTATAGCATAATTTAACAAAATTAACACGCTGTGCGATGCTAAAACGATCCATATTGTAAAATGGCAGACATTCAACTAACGATATGACGATTTGGTTGACAGCTATGTCAAACGGTTGTCAGCGCAGGGCTGTATACTTTCGGAAGCCCGAAATGGAAAACCCTGTATTAGGTTAGGGAGAAAGCAATTCATTATATTTGCGTGAGACTCAATCTATTGTTTATTGTTTATTGTTTATATCAACAGACCTCCAAGGTCCCAATGATTTCAACTTAACCTAATTGAACTTAAGAATCGCTGCTTCAACATGCTTCTGGAGGAATTTAGATCAAACACGGGAGCAATCGTATTGAAGGTGCGCTGTAGTCCCGTTATTCCGGAATGCATGCCGTAGTTCGATCGCTGAGGTAACATTCGCATGAACGGTGTATTTCTCAGACGTCGTGGAGGAACATTGAAATTCAGTTTTTCCAGGAGTTGCGGGCAATCGATGCGGTTGGTTATGAGATCAGCAATAAACAATGATCTCGCTAGATTTCGTCTGGTATGTAGAGAGTCCAGATGGATCAGCAAGCTGCGACTCTCGTAGCTTGGAAGCCGAAGCGGATCACGCCAAGGCAACAGTCGGAGAGCGTATCTAACAAACCGTCGTTGCACTGATTCGATTCGCGTCGCCCCGTTCTGAAAGCACGGATTCCATATGACGCTCCCATACTCCAGGGTTGGACGAACCAGAGCGCAATACAACGATTTGAGACAGTAGACATCGGTGAAACTTTTGGAGACTCTAAAGATGAAACCCAAATTTCTTGATGCCTTTCCAACGATGTGTGAAACGTGTTGCTTAAATTCCAATTTTGAATCTAGAACCACTCCAAGATCTTTAATCTTCGTTTTCCGTTCAATTTTGACACCAGATATGGTATAGTTGTGCATAAATAGCTTCTTCTTCCTACCGAAGGTAACCGTCGTACACTTGGAAGGGTTGATTGACATACAATTGACAGAACACCAAGAAGCAAATGTATCCAACTGCCGTTGGAGAAAGATAGCATCGGTGGTTGAACGGATCCGAAAAAATATCTTCAAATCGTCGGCGAATGAAGCTCGGGGTCCCTCTAGCACCATAAAAATGTCGTTAAAGTAAACCAGGATTCGAACCAACTTAGTAAAGTTCCAGTGACGCCTAGCTTTGCCAACTTGGCTATAGCGATGTCGTGATGAATTTTGTCGAAGGCGGCTGTTAGATCGGTATATATAACGTCGGTTTGGGACCTTTCGACCATCGTCCGGGCATAAATCCATGTTGATCCCAACTAATATAGTGCTTGAAAAACGAGAACACTGGATCCATAACAATCAATTCAAACAGTTTTGACATAGCGCAAAGGCTTGAAATCCCTCTGTAGTTATCAATATTCCGCTTATCGCCTTTTTTGTGGATCGGGAATATCGTGGCGGACTTCCATAGCTTTGGAAAACGACCAGTTGCTAGAGAAAGCTGGAAGACATGTTGCAGCGGTGCAAACTGAACAAACTGAAGATGCATTTTTTTCAGGAAGAGCGATGGTATTCCGTCTGGACCCGGATTAATGGACGTTTTCATTCGCGAAACAGCTGCCATGATCTGTTCAGCGCTAATGTCGAACCGGCTCAACGAAGACTCGAGAGTAGGAATATTTGTGATGGCTGCAGCAACTTGCTCAGCTGGCAGTGCACGATCGACGAACACACTTGAAAATTTATTAGCGAACATCCTGCAAATATCGTCCTTTTCCGAGCTTGTTTCGGCGCCGAATGACATGGTAGTCGGTAGTCCGTCTTCTTGGCGTTGACTCCTTATATACTTCCAGAACGACTTAGGGTTCCGCTTGAAGTTTCTTTGTAGGTTTTGTTGGTAACTCCTGAAGCTTTTTTTTTTTTTTATCTGTATTATAGTGATTTTCAACTCATTTGGCTGGTTCGTCACTTGTACTTCCATTTTTGGAAGAATGTCGGGAGTGAGAATTGAACTCGTGACCTTCAGCGTGAGAGGCATGGATGTTACCACTACGCCAGATCGCTTCCACTCCTGAAGCTACGTTGAATCGTTTTTTGATAAACATGGTTAATGTGATTGAAATGGATTCGCAGAAAGGGAGTGCGATACTTGGAGTACCACCTTAACACTGCTCGTTTCAGAGTTTTTATTCGGCGCAGCTCTGGTGTCATCCAAGGCTTCTTGTTTGTCGCTCTGTCCAACCTCTTTGGAACGTGTCGATCGATTACATAGGCCAAAACATGAGAAAGCGTCTGTACTGCACTGTCAACGTCGTCCTTGGCTAAAATATCACTCCAACTTATTTCGTCAAGAGCGGCAGTGATAATAGCATAGTCAGCTTTGCTAAAATTGTATCGGACACTTGCAGGAACGTTCTCCATAATTATTTCGGTCTTACCAAATGTCATCATCAAAGGAGGGTGGTGACGAGCGTGATTCACCAGAGGGTCAGCGGCTGGCAGTACGTAGGGAGCTGGGTTCATCGAGCTAACGAAACACAAATCCAGCAATCGATTATTCTCGTTGAGAACGCCATTAATTTGCCGTAATGTAGCAGTACTATAGCAGTCTAAAAGAGCAGTGGTAGAAGAGATGCGGGAGCATGAAGCGTCGACGAGCAAGAACCCAAGTGATACATTCCGCCAACATAAGCCGGGGAGGTTGAAGTTACCGAGAATAACCAAATCGTCAACTGGGGAAGCCAATTCACTGATGAACTCGACAGATTTGATGTGATCGGCTATTAAATCGAAGTCGCATTTGCGGTCCGGAGGAAAATAGACAGCACAAATGAAGAGCGTACGGTTGCTCAAACGTATTTCAACCCAAACTTGTTCCACCGTACGCCACGCAGGATTATCGATGACGCGAGCTTTGAGATTGCACCGTACTTCCAAGAGGACGCCTCCTCCAGTAGATTTGCGACTGTTGAAAGGAGAGCGATCGCAGCGGAAAACTTCATATCCCAGGTCAAAGATTTGACAAGAGAGAGTTCTGTCGTCAAGCTTTGTCTCACACAAACCGATAATGTCATATGAACAGTTAGATGTAGCTAGTAAGTAGTCTTGTGCATGAGAATTCAATCCGTCGACGTTCTGGTAATACACGAGCAGGTTTGAGTGGTGCGTGTCGCTACATTCGTCTGCAACTCGAGTGCCTGATACGCTGGAATCTCCTTATCGCTCCTTATCGCTTGGTGCCTTGTCGAGACTATATGATGGATGCATCAAAACATCCCAACTAAGCTCCCGAAGTTTGTGGCGACTCACTACAGACATATGTTCTGATCGTTTCTAATCAATGGCTAGCTTCAAACGGCACAGTTGTTGACAATAGAGATATGAATTTAGTGCTTGTGCTTAGTGCAACTCATGATAAATGATTCCTTTCAAGTCCCTCCAAATACATAATAGAACCTTCCTGGCCGTTAGTCCTGGTTTGGCCACCGTTTGAGCTTCTTCATCACGCTTTGACCACGATCGTTTTCGCATAATATTGTCGTATGTGACCCATTTCTTCAGTCACCATCCTTTTAAGAAATGGGTCGATGTCATTCCGTTCCGCCAAGGTTTCGCAGATGGAAATTCGATCCATACTTAGGAATGGTGGATCGACGTGATATATTTTTTAGGTGAACCAATCAATCATATTTTTTAGGAAATTATGGCTGACGCAATCGGAATATTGGAGTTAGCGCAATCCGCGTCTTTTCGTCGTTCGTGAAACCAAAAGAAACATTCTTGCACGCTAACTGTATCGGTCCGAAAACACTGATTTTTCTTTTAAATATCTTCAGAACTGCACGTCAGATAATCACATAGCAATAATCAAGTGTAGAGGTTTGAGACCCCTTTTTCCAATAATTTATATGTTATTCCTTCAATTTAGTGTGTCATAAATCAGTTGAAGATAGTTTGAGAAGCAAGATCGCACATCAAACTCAATATTGTTCAGCATTCATATAAAAACTAAAAATTTGGAGAAAAAAAAAATTTCGGAACATCCAGTGTGAATCACTATTTTTTTTATTGAAAGTCATCTTTTATTTGTATATGGTGCAAACAGATGTCAATTTTGTGATTTTGTGATTTTTTAAGGTAACTTTCAAGTTGAACCTGCAAAAAAAACCGTTTCAACTTGCTTCGGTGTTTCTTATATACAATTTGCCAACAATCACGCTTTCGCATGGTCCAACCGAGAGAAACTCGCACCGAAGTCCTACCAAAAACTGGCCAACCCGCTCTTCACTCCGTAACACGCACGCTCGTGAAGAAAAAAGAAGGGTCGAAAACATTTGCGCGTGATTACTTATACTCAGTAGAAGCTTTATTAGGATGAATAATTCCAATAGAATGCTTTTCCACGTTGTCTACTATTTGAGTAATCGTAGTGGAAATCCCCGGATCGAAAATGACCAATTTTAGATGAAATGTTTAGTGTGTGTGTGTGTATGTGTGCGATAAAACACTGCGGGAATATTGTACGGCAAGTGTACTAAAATCAATGCTCCATTGACAATCAAGTCAGCGATGTCGTAAAGACGGGCACAAAACGCGTCCAACGATTTCACGATTTACCGGACTGGCACTCTGGCATCTGTTCCAAACAGCAGCAAACAAAACAAGACTTGCGAAGATTGCGGAGGTAAAAGGGCAAACAAAAGTGCTACTAAATTTGCTGTTTTTACGACCGAAGCTCTAGTTTTGTTTCCCGCCCGTTCACAAACTTGATTCTGCTATCCTTCCTTTGTCGGCCTGGTACAACGACGAGCCAACACAGCCGAGCACATCTGGCGCAGAGCGAATAATAGTAAAACTGTCTCAATAACATGAGCCAAACACGAGTAAACATAACTGCCATCGATTGCCGTTTGTTCACGTTTTGAAAAGCCGCCTCCACCAACCGTGAGCGATGTCTGCCCTGACGTCGCCCAACACAATATGTTGAGTTTTCTTCCTCCACCGCCCTCTTATTGTTGGTGGTTAGGTCCGGGATTGCGAAAAACGTATGCATGACATGCGACCAGAACTGTCTAAAATATGACCGAACGGTTTAAGTTCATTGCTTTCAAAACATTGCCCAAAGAGTGTGTGGCACGAATAAATATTTATGAACGGCTGGTTTACTGTTTTCCGCACTCGTTGAACCGAGACGGGATATTGAGTCTTCTTGCTTTTGAACAGAATATTGATGCCCGGTGCATAAATGATCCATTTGTGAGTTTTTTTTTCTTCTAATGAGCAAAATGAGATTTGTATGGATATTTCTAGGAACAATCATTCATTATCGAAATGGATTATATTTCTGTACTAATTGGGATTATGTTTACAGGGGGTAGACAAAAAGAATTAGACTATCAAAATGTTTTCAGTGTTCAAATAGTTTTCCAAAGAAATACACATTTCGCAACTTTTGTTATTGTGAAAAACGGAAAAATCACAAATCAATGAAAACGATGGCAAAATAGCATGTATTGGGCTTCGAATTGCTTCCATATCCACTGTATTCTCCATATCTAGCCCCCAGCGACTATTTTCTGTTCGCAGACCTGAAGAAAATGCTCGCTAGCAAGACCGATGATGAAGTGATTACCGAAACTGAGGGCTATTTTGGAAAAAAAAACCGAAAGAGTACTATAAAAATTGAATCGAAAAGTTGCAAGATCGCTATAATCGCTGTATCGCCCTCGAAGGTAATTATGTTGAACAATAAAATTGGAGTTTTCAAAAAAAATAGTTTTACTGTGTTACCTTATAAACTTTTCAGCCGAACTGTTAGCCATAACTTATTTTCGTAGTTATTGAAAGACCTTTCGAAAAACCACGAACACATTAGTGATATGCATCATATAACAATATGTATGATATTTTAAGCATTGGTTGAGCACTATGTGAGCATTTATTTTGTTGTTAAGACGTGTCGTGTGAGGACTTTTGAGGAAATCACGTGGCACAAACTGAGAGAAACATTTTATTTCTTATATTTAATTTTTCTCACCAGATCGAATTTAGAAAGCTTGCTTCGGGTCCGAGGAAGACAACCCAATGTGCCGGTGAGAGATGTGTTGGCTCGGTTAGACCTTGATTACATGTTCCTAATATATGGTTTCCTTAATGTTATCGATCTTCGTGTGTAGTTGTTTCTATATTCTTTTAACCTCCTTTGCTTCCTTTGCGAGTAATTGATGCTTTTGCTTGACATCGAAAACGGACACGATACAGAAACGGATAACAGGCGACGCTAAAGGCTGACTAAAGGCTATTCTGCCCCCTGAGTAAATAAGGGTGACACCTTCCTGAAGTGGCATCTGAGCTAATAGTGGGTTGCCCCCATCCCGGGTTAACTTGACAAGTCTTTGAGTACGTTCGATGTCTCGTCTTGGCTTTGGCACTAGGTACTAGGCTCAGATATCACATTCCTGAACTCAGTCTTCAGAAAACATACGCAGCGTTGCGCTTGAGTTTAATTTTCATCAGCGCGCGTTCGAAGCAAACACGTATTTTCTCTCGCTGCGAGGTGCACAAAATTCATAAACACTACAGCGCAAAATGTACCCGACGCAGAATTCAGATACTAAACATCTCTTCTCACTTGTGTGATGCGCGCCTCCTTCTATATACAGGTCGGACTCGATTATATATAGTCGACCATTTTTTTTCAACAATTATTTTCAAATCCTATACAAACAATTTTTTCATTAATGTATGAATGTCAAACATTATTACAAAAATAGTTTTTTTGTGATTTGATTATGTATTGGATTCGAAAATTAACATTGAAAGTGAAATTGCGATTATATATAATCGAGTCCGACCTGTACACACACACACACACACACACACACACATACACATGAAATTCTAGCGCCCGCTTTGTCTTCGCTTGTTCTAAGCAAAGCATGAAAACAACAGCGCGTCTCCATACGTCTCCATACGAGCCGTGGGAAGAAAAATATTTATTCATTTATTTAGTCTTCGATTAAAAACACCGCACAGACACTTCTGAACTAATTCTTAATCTAAACACATTTTTGGATATATCTCAACAGAGAGAGCAATCCAGATTCAAGCGTGCAGTATAGAAATACGGCGCAAGCACGGCGCAAAATTCAGCGTATAACTCAGCGCATAACTGGGCGCCAAACATTTCATCTGTGTTTCGAAGCGTGCTCATTCGCCAGAGCGCATGTGTCCACAAGGAGTGGGAGCTCAACTGGGTGCAAAAATTTTGTTGCGCATCAGTACCGAGTTGCATTCTGAAGACTGCCTGAGCTGCGTTGATTCGGCTCTGAACACGGACTACGCTGATTCGGCTCAGATGTTTTCCCCATGAAGGACCGTGTCAACCCTCACATGGCCTCACTGTTTGCATAGATAACCATGGGATCACCAAAAGCTACTATGTACAACGAGTGGAAATAGCGGTCCAGAGTTGGGACCCAACCAAAATGGGGACAACCAACAAAAACAACGGAGAACGAAAAAATAGTACGATGGATACAGGTGACCAAGTCAACGCGTTTACTAATAGTAGAAAGCTGCTGCGATCGCGATTGTTCAACCGAGTGGAGACACCAGGTTCTAGAAGTAGTAATGGATGAATACCTGAGACTCACCAAAGTCGAGGGATCAATCCTCCGTTCCTATCAAAGTTCAGCGGTAGTTCAACCCAGGAAGGAGGGCTGACTGGAGATATCATCCTGAACACGATCATGATGAGGGTCAGAGAACTCAATACATTCGTACATGACAAACGTGCTTGAAGAGTTCAAGTCCAGGATGTCGGGTCAAATATCTCTTTTGGGACGTGCTATGAAGTAGCACGATGGACTTGTCGAAAGAACTAAAACTGCCGAGGAAACACTCGCGGAAGCGTTGCAGAGAGCTCCAACTGGAAAGTTGACGCCGATAATTCCTCGACACCGTTCGGAAAAAGGAAAAAGGATTTGCCGGCAGAAGAAGAACTGCTCAAAACACGCAAGGACGACCACGACGACCAAGGCGAAGAGCTGGGTGACAACGACGACCAGCACGGTTGTGAAAAGATACAAGAAAAAGGTAAACAACGAGGAAAAAGAGAGGTAAAGAAAGAGAAAGAGGTGAAAAAAATAAGAAAAAGAATGAAAATAGGCAAAACCCAAAAGACAAGAAGTCTAATCCTCGGCGGGCGAGAGGCAAAGGCGATGGACTCATCGTCGAAGCCGAGGGTGACGTATCATACGCTGACTTCTTCAAAAAATGCGACAGGACCCTTGCCTCAAAAAATTGAAGGAGAGCGTGGTGAAGTCCAGGCGCACTCAGAATGACAAAATGTTGTTCGAACTGAAGAAGGACCCAGAAATCAGGAGCTCAGCATTCAAGGACCTTGTCGAAAGGGTTCTCGGCGAATGTAAAGGTTTTATCCTCAGAGTCATCGATAGAATGCAGGTACGTCAGTCTGTTCATCACTGAGAAGGACCTGCGTCAGAAGTTGGAGGAGGAAAACATCGTGAGCAAAGCTCTGATGAAAATCCGATTAAGAAAGGCGTATCGCGGGATGCAGACCACAACGATTCATCTCTCGACGAACCCAGCAAGCGACGGATAAAGCGGGAATCGCCGCCATTCAAGCCATGGGCCGATATCCCATTCAGGAGGTAGTCTCAAGGTCTCGCGAGGGTTTCGTGATCACAAATATCAACGGAATTTTCATCTGCAGTTACTGCTTACCTCCCAGGTGGACGATGGACCAGTTCCATCAACGAAGAGCAGTCGTTTTAGGAGGGGATTTCAATGCTTGAGCAGAACAGTTGGGAAGCAGATGCACTAACGCGAGAGGAATTAGTATGGTAGACGCTCTGGTCAAGCTGGATGTGGCCCTGTACAACGAGGGCACCACTAGTACCTTGCGCAGAGATGGTCGTGAGTCCTAACATTCTGCTGTTAGTCGTTAAGCACGAAATGAGGAGGAGGGTATGCGATGGATACACCCACAGTTACCATCATTGTGCCATTGGGCAACGAAACTCCGTAGCAGTACGGATAAATAAGACATGTCCGCTCTAGTGGAAGACAAAAACTTTTGAGAAGGACCTTTTCGTCGAAGTACTAGCGACGTGGAGAGCGACGTCTTGAACATGAGCGCGGATGAACTGACAGAAACGCTAGCAAAAGCTAGCAAAGTGATACAACACCGACACCAGAGAAAAGCAGAGAGTGGAATATAGAGAGGCTAAGTCCACTCTTAAATGGGCGATAAAGCGGAACAAATCCAATTGCTTCAGGGAGTTATGCCGGGACGTGGACGTCAATCCATGGGGCAATGTCTACCGAGGGGTGATGGCGAAGCTCAGGAGCCCAACGACAGTCTCCGAAATGTGTCCCGAAAAACTAAAAATTCACGACCCGACTTCCTGGCCACCCACGCCATATAGAGAGAATGGTTTTGATGACACTGCATTTCCTAGTATTCCCTGATATGTTCAGGACAGCAATGCAGAAGTGTCTAGACGAATGCTACTTTCCGGATCGGTGAAAGGTACAAAAACTAGTACTTTTGCCCAAACCAGAAAAGACGCCAGGTGACCCAGCATCATATAGACCCATATGCCTGCTGGACACTCTTGGGAAACTTCCGAAGAGAATCATCCTCAACAGGCTGACGGAATGCACAGAGGGAGTTCGTGGACTTTCCGATAGTCAGTTCGAAGAAACAGATACTGCGCTGCTGGAGATAGTGCCTGCTGGGAGGCCAACGCGACTGCGCTCCACACGATGAGAGTCCCAGACTATCTTTGCAGTATACTGAGAAGCTACTTCGTGAACCGGGTGCTGGTGTACGAGACAAACACGGACCAGGCGCAGACTAAAACTACAGCGAGAGTTCCGCATGGCTCTATCCTGGGCCCATCGCTCTAGAACAGTATGTATGATCGCGTACTAAAGCTGAATCTGCCTAGATATGTGGGGATCATTGGCTTCGCGGATGACATCGATTAGGACACGCAAGATCGCCTCTTTGATCGTAATGTTGAGATGTGGAGGAAACTCCGGAGAACGTCGTTTTTCCGAGATTCACCACAAGGTTCTAATCTAATTCTAATTGTAATTCTCGAAGGGTAAGAATTCCTGCGAGGGTGGCTGTGACGGAGTGCGCGTCACGATGGAGGGCATTTCCTATTCGGTGCACGTCTCGACGGATGAACGGATGCTGGCACAATTGGAATGAAACGAAGAAAGAAAAAGGGTATTAACAACCGGTGAAGTGCATGAGCACCGCCGCCCTCCGAAGTAATCGCCTTGATGTGGTCCCGGGGGAACGAGGCGACGAGTAGATAGCTTGGTTTTTAGTGGGTGTGAGCACCACACGACGTCTGGGTTAACCAGTCCCAGCTAAGGCTGGTAGCGCTACCCTCTTTAAAAAAAAAGCTTATGGTGAACTAATCAAGCTGTCGATGTTACCTTAATTTTAAAGAGTAAGCCAAGAAACGTCAATTTGTTCCTATCGCTTAATGTCTTTTCCACGATGACACTCGTTATGCGCACATTATATCTTTATTTATACATAATAACTGTATTCTTACGAAACCATATTCATTCATATATACCGTTTCGGATGCACACTTCATCCAAAATAGCAACATCGATTATGTCTACATGGGTTATGATTCTATTTTTGCCTCCCTGCCAACTTCAGCAATACATATCTATTTTCGGAACACAAAGCGTTCCACCCACCTGTAAAGTAGAGCCTCATATGTTTCGCATCATTCGCAGAAGCCGGTAGAATGGGGAATCACCTTCTGGGAACTGGGGAGAATACGAACTGGTTAAAAAGAATTTTGCAGTTAAATATATTGTTCTCCGAATTCATCCGTCAAATGTTGCCCAACAAGTCCAAATGCAAAATTCGCCACAATGATGTGTTTGACAAGCCCAATTACTGAGCACGCCGTGGAATCGAAACATTCGGGTCATCCTCCACATTGACAGCAGCAGCAGCAATATTTTCGGCCGAACGCACATTACGATGATGCACAGGTTTCACAATATCCGCTACGGATCTAGTTTGTTCGAATTTACGCACAACCTTAGGTATTGTGTGCTCTGTAGGCCCTCCATGACGACCAAAATCCGTCCGTAATGCTCGAAAAACATTTGCCGGTTTTGCATCATTTTTAAAGTATAATTTAACAAAATTAACACGTTGTGCGATGCTAAAACGATCCATATTGTAAAATGGCAGACATTCAACTAACGATATGATGGTTGACAGCTATGTCAAACGGTTGTCAGCGCAGGGCTGTATACTTTCGGAAGCCCGAAATTGAAAACCCTGTATATGTACACCTAATACTATATGTACTATATGTAGTGAGACTCTATGTTGTACGGGAAAGGGTTAACACAACGGCTATCGTATACAATTTTACACCTACCCTTGTGCAAAATTTTTCACAATACACGATCGGACATTGATATGGAGTTTCACGAAGCAACCAACATTAAAGTTCTAAATTAAAATTTTATTTGCTAGAATTATCGTATCACTCTTCTTACTTGCAATATAAAAATGCCCCCGACTTTCATGTATTTGCAATGTCGATTTCCATCAGGCAGCTTGATTTTGATGTCTCTGTTTGGGAACACATCTCGGCGGAAGCAAAAGCTCCCCCTACTTTCATGTATTTGCAATGCCGATTTCCCCTAGGCAGCTTGGTTTTGATGTCTCTGTTAGGGAACCGCCGCATGTGTCGTCAATTTCGACCAATCAGAAGTGGGTATTTCCGTTAGGATAGGGGTTGAGATTTTTCAATTGTTTGATAGTTAGTTTAATGATATATATTATTTTATTCAATATAAAAAATTGTTATGGAGTGCCGAAATCGATTGACGCAAAAATTTCATCAATCCATCATGAAATGACTGAGCAATAAGTGTTTGAAATTGGACAATTTTCGCGATGTGCTCGATTCTCGATTTTCAATTTGTACCCCAATATGTTCCCGAAAGACGTAATCCTACGTCAAAACCTGCTTCCAATGTTGGAAAAACTTCACGGTTATTATTCAACACTCAAAATATCAACAAATCAATATACATAATCAACCATAATTATTGTTCTTTCTAATGAATGATGACGAATTGTTGTTTCTCTCACACTGTTACAACGTATTTGAGCCAGTGGCCTCAATGTACATTTTACGGTGTTGCAACTTGTCTGTCTAGTCCTGAAAATGGAAACAAAAAATTGCTATTGCTATTCGGAAGTAGAGTTACTTACCTTTTGCCATGTTTCAATGAGTCTGCGGGAGCTACAATTTTAGTTCTCCATTAGCAACAGTAACCAAAAAAAAACAAATTTACGTCCTCTGGATACGTCAGGATTTCGTCTAAAAATGCCACCAAGCGGGTAAATTTCCGTTTGTTTATGTTTTCTTTCCTAAACAAGACAATACGAGATACAAAATGTTAGCAAAACAGCTAAATAAATACGAAATCAACTCACTCAATTACGCGTGACTAGCCTTCACCATCTAATCTAAAACACAAGTGACAAATGTATCTGTTTTTCTCCGTGACGTGACATTATCGAGGTATTCATAATAACACCAAATTCATCAAAGTTGTCACGACGAATGAACTCTTCCGGATTCTACACACACGGTGGCAGCCGTAATAAGGTTGTATACAATTCACTTCGTTTTCACCGTGAAGTGACGTTCGTGATCAGGCCCATAGATTTTTTCAAACAAATTACTGAATAAGTGTAAAATAATAAGTTATGTAAACGCGCTGAATCCCACATTCTGATCGAAACGAGCAAATCAAGTGACACAATTTGAATATATCTACAGTCAATCGCAAAATTGAGTATACAACTCGTGGTGGTTTGTTATTGTCGAGTTTTTCGGGGTTAAAAATAAATAATTAAATGCGACTTATATTCATCGTAAAACCGATTTACACTCATATAGTAATAAAAAAAATTAAAATGGTCACATTTCTACTTCATGTTTCAAATACTAACAAAAAATCTCCAATTAAGACGGTGCAAAATTGAGTGTACAGTTCAAGTTTTTCTTTAAACGAAAATTGAGTTCAGAAATGTAAATAGATAACAAAAAACAATCACCTTGTATTTGATATGGCATCCCTTTGGCGTCCAGCACTTCCTGCAAGCACCAAGACGAGATTTTTGGTCACTATAGGCGGAAGTACCTTCCAGATCTCCGTAATCTTCGTTTTGAGTTCTGCTTCGTTCCCTGGATTTAGATGGATAGACGGTTCATGATTTCCCACCATATATACTCAATAATGTTCAAGTTAGGTGATTCCGGATGTATTTTGAGTTGATTGGGACATAATAGAGCAGGCATGTCAGCACCACGGAGTCAGTTTGCTTCTATTCTGTTGGAAGTAGTAATCACGAGGGAGACCGAATTTCTGAGCGGGAGACTGCAGGTTACGTTTCAGAAAGATCAATTAGGCCATCTTGTCCATCGCCGAATCGATAAACACCATGGTTCCAGTTCCAGAAGCCACCAATGTACCATGCATCATCTAACTACCGCCGCCGTGTTTAACTGCTATAACCAAATGCTGAATCTGAAGCACCGATCCTGGTTTCCGCCAAGCCATCTGTCTTCCATTCGATTCAAAGATATTGGTTTTCGGCACATCCGTATAAAAGACCTTGTTCCAGAACTCCTTAGGTCTGTTTACATATGCCTTAGCAAATTGTAGTCGTTTTTTCATATTCACCATTGAAATGTAATACATCTCACGGCCAACACGACCTCTCAGATTGTTCCTGTATTCTGCTTTCCAGACAGTGTCTGCGCAAACAGGTCTCCCAATGATGCCGGCAACTTCGGTAATCAATTTAGGAATGTTTATTTTAGGATTTTTTCGCAATGTTCGAACAATTACCCGTTCATCATCAGAAGATAGGGTCCGTTTGCGTTCTCTATCGGGATTTTCCATATTTCCTTCGTATATCCACTTGTTTATGATTTTCTTTACTGTAGAGTAAGTTCTTCCGACCGCAGCTACCACGACAATTCATACTTATTATCATTGTATATTTTTCTTTCCACTTTCCATTTCTTTCCACTAACTTGCCATTTTGATAAAAAAAATTTAAACATCAATAAAAGACAAAAACCAACACTGCCCAAGCAATGGTTATGACACCAATCACTGATAAAAAATACGCTTATTCGTAAAGAAACTTACTTACAAAAATAATTTGTTCGGAGAAATTTAAGGTGATGCCTAGAATAGAGATTATTTTAATTTTTTAGGAACAAACAATTAGCAGAAAGCTTTTCTCAGAATTTTGTTGCACGTACTGCTAATCAAATGTGTGAGTAATAAATATGCATCAAAAGAATCAATGTACTGTCGAGCTCGATTATATATGATTCGATAATATACAATTTTGGACTCGATTATACACAGTTCAAAAAATTGTTTTTTCGTATTTCAAATATGACTTATTTTAAGCGGAAATGAAATGTGTCAACATAAAAGTGAATTTTAATTGGCTATTACGAGTACAGTAAAGTAAAAATCGTGATTTTGGTAGACTTTAGTTGAAGATTTACCAGAAATCGTTTAAAATGATATTGCAGCGAAATTTAAAAAAGGTAGAAGTTTGGTGCTCCCTTGGCCGAGTGGTTAGCGTCATAACTAACATGCCGGGTGTTCGGGTTCGATTCCCGTTCTGGTCGGGGGAATTTTTCGTCAAAAAAATTTTTCCTCCGACTTGCACTGTGTTCACGCGTATTCTAGAGCTTGCCACTCAGAATGCATTCAAGGCATGTTATTTGGCATAGAAATCTCAACTAAGTACTAATAAAAATGACGCAAGTAATACTACGTTGAGACGGCGAAGTTCCTCTAGGAACGTTAGTGCCATTGAAGAAGAAGAAGAAGAAGTTTGGTGTCAAAGAACAAATGGTAGAGCGGTTAAAGAGCTTTGAATTGGTTGATACAAACATTCAAGTTTATTATGTATTTCTGAGATAAAATTAAAAACCACAAACTTTGAAGTTTTTTGTGGTTTTTAATTTGTTTAACTTCTAAAATGGTACTTAACCCTCCTATACTCGCGTGCAAAATCATAACACGTATACTCGCGCACGGTGTCACAGACCGAAAAATAAACTTCTCTGTAATGTTGCCATTGTGTATTTTTCAGGCTTTATTGGCATTTATTTGTAGAAGAGGGTATGATTGAATGGAAAAGCTCCTAAAAATATGTTTTCTTCGTCTTTATTATGTTTTAATAGTCATCTAATTCAGCCTCATCAAAACAGAGTGATTTTTGATACTCCAACACAAATAACGAAATTCGAATTTTTCACTGTTATTAATTAAAAGTAAGCAACTGAATACAATTCATGGAAGTATAAAGAGTTATAAAATAAAATAAAAACGTATTAATCGATTGTGGTCTCATTGGAGTAAGAATCGGAACATAGCATAACTGCATGCTCGAAGTAAACATATTTTTTACATTTCATGCAGTTGTTGCATGTTTTTCGGGTTTGTTTTTTATCAAAGAGAAGAAAATGTATAACGTATTCTAGATAATTACCAGATGATAAAGGATCTGGAATATGAAGATTGCATATTTATAATATTTATTGTCTCTTAATTCTTGGTAAACTAAGAATAAATGCCTTTTTTTTAGATGGGGCATAAAAGTATATATATATATATATATATATATATATATATATATATATATATATATATATATATATATATATATATATATATATATATATATATATATATATATAAGATTATGTAAAAGGATTTCTAGGAACTTCCTTTTCTTTTTCTTGTTTTCTTGCAGATATTGTCTTTTATAAAAATATATCCCCGAAACTGTAACTGTTAAAAATTACCATAAGCCACCGATTAGTTTATAGTTTACTGTTTACAATTCTTCCACAAGTGAAATTCTTTCACAAGTGTGTATATGTATGACCATTATGTTTAGCAAATAACTATACGAAAGTCAAACATTTATATTTTGCTTTTGAACGTATGAATCTAACGACGAATAGTTAATATATGGATCCGGTCAATCCAGTTACAAAAGGGACTGAAGTTTAATAAGAATAGTCCGGTCATTATCTTATGCATTATATTCAATAAATATTCCACGCCGCTAACATTAATTAACACATTTCATCCAACAATATTCTAGAATATGAAAAATGGCACTTGTACAAAAAAGTTACTCCAATACTCGCGTCGGTGTGTCAGACCGAAAGTGTAAAAAAAAGTGGCACACGTCCCCTTTGTACCAATACATGCGATACGCTAAACGATGACGAACGACGAATAACGAAGCTAGAGAGAATCGCAAAGTCGTAGTGTTGATATTTTCTGAGAAATGAACGAATTATTGATTTCTCGGTCTGACAGACCAATGCGCGAGTATAGGAGTGTTAAATCCACTAATTTGGAAGTTTCACGCCTGTACCCTGTATAAAATTTTCTTATCTTTCAAATGAAAGCAACAAAGAGCCAGTTTAAGGCAACACGGCCAGAAACAGAGAAAAAGTTCTATAACTTTGTCATTGTTGGAATTCGAACATAAGCGTAGAAGGATAAATTCTTCTTTTATAATCAAAAAACAAAAAATATATGTATAAAAAACAAATAAAACAATTTTTTTTTGACTCTATTATATACAGGATTCAATTATGTACAAGGAAAAGAAATCGAAGACTGTATATAATCGAGTCCGCGCTGTATTCTAAATATTTTATTCCGAATAAATGGAAAGTATCGTCAAGTAGCATTTGTACACTCAATTTTGCGATAGACTGTATATCATTGCAGCAACAATCGTAGCTAACAGGCATCTTTCTATCCAAGGGAAAAACGGAATAAATATGGTCGCTGCTTTGACAAATCCTCAATTTATGATTTGCTATCGTGCCTAGTGGACATGCCAAATGTGCACAAGTATGGAAAAGTTCGTTCGCTCATTTCTCCACACCTAATTTTAAATCACTCTTGTATCTGCTTGGAATAATCATGGCGAAGAGAATGCAGCAGGCAATCGTGACATTGCACGATGAATCATTTTACATACTCCGACCATTTTCATTTGGGACTGAGAGTGAACGATCGAGGCTCAATGATTGCTATTTGAGTGACAAACGAATGATTTTACAGAGACACTCGCTGGCTCAAGCAAAAGTTTCAAATTTGATTCTATCACCATCTAACGTCATTCCGAGAGGCAAATGAGAGAATGCAAAATTCTCTGTGAATAGATGAGCAGAATCAAAACAGTACAAGACAGAACTTTGCGAAGATGCTGGGTGAATGTTTTCTTTCTCAGATAAAGTGAGGCATACACGGAGAATAGAATGGTGAGTTTTATCTGTGAATGGGTGTTTTTGAACGAATTTCGATGCGATTTTGCCCATTCCTGAATGTGCATGCATGCACTGACGCGCTGAAGCAAGGTAGAAAGTGTATATTAACTAGGCTCCGCGAGTATAACATAAATTTCATTCTTGAAAAACATTCATTCTCACTTCAGCCAACGATCAGTCAACGGTCAGACATAGAGGTTTTGCTCGATGCGAAGTTTGACAGCGAAATCACTTCGAAGGGTTTTGATGCTTCTTTTTAATTTCTGTTCTCAAATCCGAGGTGATCATGATTTTGAGAAAACAGCTAGATGTGTAGATCCAATGTTGGAGACATTGGTGGAATCATAGCAGACGACTGCACAGGGACTCGAGAAATTGTGATTCGAAGAAGAAACAATAATCTGACACACAATTTCTTCTTTCGGACGGCGCCAGTGGTTGTGTGGTTAGCGTAACAGCCTCACAATCCGATCGGCCCGGGTTCAATCCCAGCTGGCGTCGTTGGGATTTTCTGAGGCGAAAAATCTCAGGTTACGTCTTCCTTCGGAGGGGAAGTAAAAGAAGTTGGCCCGGCTCATGAGTTGTTGAGTCTGATAGGTAGGAACAGGTGGAGTCGCCTCCCTGATGTCGGTGATTGGCACTAAAGTGGCGGAAATAGGCCGACGAAAAATAAGCGAAGATAAAAAAAAACTTCTTCTTCAATGGTATTAACGTTCTTAAAGTTCCGCTGGCCGTTTGATCGAGGCAGGAATTCCCGAATCGCTCGCAATGTTATATTCTATCATCCGTTCGACTCAAGTTCAGTCGGGTTGGGCAAGGGTTGGGTAGCAACCTTGAAAACGCAATTCGATATAGACGATATAGAGCTTTGTGTTTCGTGTTCCATGCGAAAAAGGATATGAATTTCCGGGTAAAATAAACACGCTTTTAAAACAAAAATTATAAATGAAAATAGGCCCTACCGAAAAAAATATGGCTCCAATATGAGTTCTGTGTAACAGAATAACACATTCTCCGCAAGTTGTAAAAATCCGGGTACCATATTCCCCTCAGCAAAGCATTCAATGATAATAATCATGTTGAGTTCTGCAGATCGATAAAGAGCAATTAATACAAGTACAAGTCCGTGAATAAATGTAGCAATATGGCTGTGTTTTGAGTTCAGAATACCGATGTAGAAACTTCTCGATTGAATGACAACGACGGAATAATGCGCTACCAAATTGGTCGGTACATCAGCTCCAATGAAGTTGTCTGGCGTATCTTCGGGTTTCCAATTTATGAACGTGATCCAGCAGTTATGAACTTAGCCATCCACCTTGAAAACAGCAAACCTGTATTTTTCACCAAATAATTTTTATTGCAGAACAACGTTTGCCGGGTCAGCTAGTAAATAAATAAATAAACAGTTGAATAAATATGTGGAGGACACCAAGTCATCGCAAAGCCCGAAGGGAGGTGATAAACTGTTGTACCTTCAGTTTCCAATCTTTGTCACAAATGCTTGAAGATTGTTTAGGGGCCTAGTTAGATTTGTTGGCTTCACCTGTAGTTCCAAGTTTAGCGAGTTCAGATGCTCAAAAATACCTGCAAAATAAGCGAGTGACTTATGCCAACTCTTTCTTACTTTTCCTTCATCATCGGAAGTGTGGAAAGGACGAATCTCATTTTCAGAATTCATTTCTTTGCATAGACCCACAGTCCTTTGCATAGCAGCGCTGAATTTCGCAGTTTTATCAAGTTGGATTGAACGTTATATGGATTGCTTGTGCACTGCTGAAATTCGTAAATTTATTGTATATCATTCATTCGACATTACTTTGTGGTGACTGTCGAGCATATAGTGTGTAGCACATGGTTGAAGCTTAAAAAAGATTTTTCATCCGATTGAAAATTCGTTTTTAAGATAGACATCATTTGAGGGAAGTTATATTTACTTACGAATATTCAAAAAGAGCATGCTCCATCCAATACACTTTGCTAATATTGATTTCAACAGTTTACAAAATGGAGTTGATTGACATTGAGTACACAGCACATGGCAAACCATTGAAAATTTTTGAAGATTCTTGCATCAATTAGTCGTTGCAATTTGAAACTTGTTCTAACTTAAGGTGGGATAGGCTGTCGTTATGTGTTTCTGTACGAACCAGAGTTCTCTTTTAATTCTACCCAATTATACACCTATTCATCGCAAGGATCAATGACGAAAATCATATTTTCTTGTTTGAATATCGTAAAGATTTTATTTTAAGCCATTTAGTTTTGAGAGATAAATATTTGTTGTCCTTAAAAAACAATTCTCCCCGCATGTTTTAAGTAAACAATTTCTACTATCACTAACATCAAACTGCTTTACTGCGCGCTCTGTTTTCACCCACGATCACCGCCTGTCAATCAAAAGCAGAACTAAATAAAACTAATCTTCTCATGCCCCAAAATGTGCGCCAAACCATTAGAGGTAAACCATCGTTCGTCACAAACTCATCTAGCCTTCTTCCTTCCCCTCTTACTCATCGCTACTACTTTCAGGCCTGTTTGCATGACAGGTGTCTGCGCGAAACTACATAAAACCGTACCTATCTGCCGTCTCCCTATTCTAGGTGCCTTCCGACGGAATTCGTTATGTCTGTGCCGTGTGGCGAATCGCGGTCATAAGCAAACCCCCAAAACCATCAGATGTTTCGCTTTTATTTGGTGACGTTGTCGTACAGCATTCGGAGATAGATTTCTACCGCATGGGATTGGCATCCTACCAAAAGTCTACCACGTGATTTAGTTTTTTCTCCTATTCGCTCAACGCGACTACTGGTTTAATTTATTTAATTTCATCTCCGCAAGCAGAACTAAAAAGGGCGGTTGGGAAGGGGAAGGTAGTTAAGCTGCACTCCGTGAAGGAGTATGGTTTTGATTTTCCTTCTAGAGAGACTAGAGAGTTCCGGTAATATACGACTGTTAAATTGTATTACGTTTGGAGAATGGCGAGATTAATTCTCAAATTGAAATAACTTTAGAGTATTATTTTAAAGAAAATTACACACAATGGTTCGACAAATTCACAGCGAAATGCTCAAGCACACAGATTAACGTTTCTGCAAACTTCTTAGTTAGATTAAAAAGTATGCAGCTTTTTGCAAAAAAAAACTAGCCTAGCAAAGTGGGGGAACCGCGGGTAAGACGGACAGTGGGGGTAATATGGACAGGTGGTTGGTTTGTATAGTTGCATTATGAATTTCAAATTTCTGTTGATAGGAACTCCTTCTGCAGGCTATTCTTTTTCTACTTTTCTACATTTTCTTTTTCTACATTTAAACCATCCTATGATAATGAATACTGAACAAAAGAGGAATAAAGAAACAAAAATCTAAAATCACACATGATTCCGCGTATGGATGTAATTTTTGCGGCTTCGATATTAAGCATTTTGAGTGGTTTAATTGCACAATTGAATTCGCTGATGGTTATATTTCGGTTTGTGAGTTGACAGAGAAGCGATATTAGGTATGTACGGAAAAGTAAATTATTTCGTAAATGAGCTTGAGCTTGAGCTTGGGTAGACTGTACAATCCGTAGTTGCTCTCCATGATTAACCTGAACCAACCAAATTGCACAAAGAACACACAGAATGACACTTGGGACTAGCAAATCATTCTCGTTGTGCAATTTTCGGTGATTCGAGCTTTAAATGGTCAATAACGACGCCGGCCACGTCCTTACAGCCACCAGGGGAAGGGAAGGAATGTTAGTATTATATACGCCGCCCGAAGGTCAGAAGGGTCGCCTCTATAGCGTGGTTAGTAAATTCTGGTGGTGGGGTTGAAATGGACAGTCACATCCAATGCATGATAGAAAGTGAAGGGAAGAATATTCAACTGTTTTTATATTGCTTTCTCTTTTTGTTCTATTTCAGTTACTGGACACACAAATACTGAGAGAGAGCGAAATTATTCCTCTCGCGAGCGATAAACTTCTACGCTCCATATATTATCAACCTGTCCATATTCCCCCCACTACATGTCCATTATACCCGCATTGATAAAAATGTTGTACTTTTCGGCTTGTTTTAATTTCAGTCAAAAACATGGAAAAACATTTTTTTATAAAACATTTGGTCAATTATTTCGAAAACCAGTATATTGAACTGGAAGAAACTGCTTTTAAGTTTTGGAAAACATGAGTTTCCAAAGATATAATTGAAGTTCTTCTTAACATGTCCGTCTTACCCCCATTTCCCCTACAACATCAAAAATTATCAATGAAGAATGGAATCATGAGTATAGAATATACATAATTTCAGAGCCACAAGTTCTTAGTTTCATGACATTTTGCATACCTTTGTGTTGCATCCTTTTTTTTTGAAGAAAAAGTAGAATGGTCTGCACTTAGAAGCAGGGACGGAAACTTGACGTATGACTTTGCGGACAAATGTTTTTGAACTAAGTTTTTGTAAATGTTCAGAAATCAGTAAATTTAACTCATTCAAAACTCAAAACGGTAGCCCTAGAAAAACAGGTTGTAAGAGTTGTAGTGGCAAACATCCGGAACCATCGATTAATATTAGACGGATTTCGCGCCAACTCGACCAGATGTTGGCATGACCCTCTCAGAACACAATGAATCCTTTTGGGCGTGAAGACCTTTCCAAATTAAGCAACTTGGCATACTTAGTTCTCCGAAAGCTGTTGTAGACATATGGAAAGGGATAAATGTTTTTGATTCTTTTTTTTTTAATTGTTTTACTCGAAAATGGTAAGTCTCATAAAAAAATTATCTATGAAAAAGTTTAAGGAAAATAATTGAATTTCCAGAAAAAAGCTGAAATAATATTTTTTGAAATTCTACATTGAAAAAATCGATTTCAAAAACTAAAAGTCGATTTTCTCATAATGGTCATGTCAGATTTTGATGAAATGGCAGATAAATGGTAGATAAATATTTGTGCATATTTAAGGCAAAAAAGTTTCTCTAACAAAAACTTTTTCAAGATTTTTTCTCGAAAATTTTCTTTTTTTTTTGGGTGTACAATTATAGAAAAAATCTATAACAGGTAGAAATGGATTGATGGTGACCCTTGATGGCTAAAGTACCGTTTCCAGCTTGTTTTTGTAGTCATATACAATATGTTTCAATACAGAGGGCAACGGCAGCTCTCAAACAATAGCCATCTGCCAAAAATCTCTTGATCGGTCGGTCAGGTATCGAATAGTTGTTGTAGATTTAGCTATCTATTGAGAGTCACTGTAGATATGATAATAATAAATGGATTGTATAGATACCGAAAGGATGAATGAAATGGCTCTGCAGTTGTTTGAAAACTAACAGTCGTGACCGTCAGCAAATGTAAAGTGACGGAAAATAAATAGCATTATTTTGTTTCTGCGTAATCATCAGAATTCAATAAAGAAAAGTGTCATATTGTTTAGCAACATGAGTCAAGCCGTGATCTCCCGCATTTGCAAGGATTACAAATGCAGTGCTGGTATTAACAACACCAAGTGTAACCGTAATAAACTACGTCGGTTAGCAGAAATAGAGAAAATACCCATCCGTTGGATGCTACAATGCGAATTTGTGAAACTTGTGGCAGTGATTTAGAACAATAGGTGTGTCCCAAAGAAAAAATGAGGTATAGATGAGGATAAAATTATTCAAAATATTGAAGATTCACAAGCTCTATCAAATGGTCTTAATATGCATCGACTCACCTTGTCCGTCACGAAATAGATGTGAGAACGTCTAAAGAAACCAGACCATGGAGTAGAGAAGTAGAGATGGGCTGAACGGTTCGGTCGCAAATCTTTCACCTAAGAGAACCAGTTCTTTTGGACCGTTCTTCCGCTCTATCGTTCAGCGGTATCAATAAAAACATTGCATGATAGCTGGAACTTAACAAACATAAGTAGTTTCATAGCAATTTCTGTTTCTGCATTGATATCGTTAGATTGGATAGGAAATTTTGTAATTTGTATGGATTTTTTTTTTAATTATTGGGGAAATAGAAGGTGCTTCATTTTAAAAGTCGCAAATTGTATGTAAAACAATGTTTCTCACACGACAATGACATACACTGTGTCCCACTTCTATGTCCCACCACCCTGAATATATTTTGTTGTCACACAAACAATTAGAATTTCAACAAGATGTTTTCATATATTATTGAATGCTTAGAATAAAGTATATTTAACGTCAATTTCTTTCACAAGAGTCGCCTGTTTATTTATTGGGCATAAATATGATAATTTTAGTTGTCCAGTTTTCATAAGACCATCAATGTAGTATCAATGAAAAATTCAACATAATCGGCAAATTTTACATATCAATAATTGGTAACCTTGCCATTTCGGTTAATAACATGGAAAATTCGTGTTGGCATACTATATAACAAATTCTGCAGAACGGAACGGATATTTTCCCATGTCTTCGAAATTGCTTCTAAGCCCTCTTTATGTAAAGACTTTTTACCAAAACTTAATGAATTATCTCCCGGGAAACATTTAAATTCAAAGATTGCTCAATTTGCATAAGCGATTTTCAAGAATTCGAAGCTGTAATAACTATTTCCCGCTTATTCCGGTCAGAGAGCGTCGATTTACGTGGCGCTCTTTTCTTCTCACCGTATTTAACACTCCTATACTCTCGCATTGGTCTGTCAGACCGAGAAATCAATAATTCGTTAATTTCTCAGAAAATATCAACACTACGACTTTGCGATTCTCTCTAGCTTCGTTATTCGTCGTTCGTCATCGTTTAGCGTATCGCATGTGTTGGTAAGAAGGGGACGTGTGTCACTTTTTTTACACTTTCGGTCTGACACACCGACGCGAGTATAGGAGTAACTTTTTTGGACAAGTGCCTTTTTCATATTCTAGAATATTGTCGAATGAAATGTATAAATTAATGTTAGTGGCGTGGAATATTTAGTGGCGTGGAATTTATAATTTTATCATGCAGAAGATCATTACCGTACTATTCTTATTTGATTTCAGTCCCTTTTGTAACTGGATTGAACGGATCCATATGTTAACTATTCGTCGATATATTCGTCGTTAGATTCATACGTTCAAAAGCAAAATATAAATGTTTGACTTTCGTATAGTTATTCGCTAAATATAATGGTCATACATCTACACACTTGTGAAAGAATTTTACTTGTGGAACAATTGTAAACAGTAAACTATGAACTAATCGGTAGCTTATGGTAATTTTTAACAGTTACAGTTTCGGGGATACTTTTTTATAATGGACAATATTGACAAGAAAACAAGAAAAAGAAAAGGAAGTTCCTAGAAATCATTTTATATCATCTTTTTATGCTCCATCTAGAAAAAAGCATTAATTCTTAGTTTACCAAGAAAACGGAGACAAAGAATATTCGAAATATGCAAACTTTATATTCCAGAACCTTTATCATCTAGTAATTATCTAGAAGGTCGTTATACATTCTTCTCTTCGATAAAAGACCCGAAATACACGCAACAACTGCATGAAATGTAAAAAAATATGTTTGTTTCGAGCATGCAGTTATGCTATGTTCTAATTCTTACTCCAATGAAACCACAATCGATTAATACGTTTTTATGTTATTTTATAGCTCTTTATACTTCCATGAATTATATTCAGTTGTTTACTTTTAATGAACAACAGAGAAAAATTTCGATATTTATGTTGAAGTATCAAAAAATACTCTACTTTAAAGGAGGCTGAATCAGATGACAATTAAAACATAATAAAGACGAAGAAAATATATTTTTTTGAGTTTTTTCATTCAATCATACCCTCTTTTTTAAATGAATGCCAATAAAGCCTGAAAAATACACAATGGCAACATTACAGAGAAGTTCAATTTTCGGTCTGTGACACCGTGCGCGAGTATACGTGTTATGATTTTGCACGCGAGTATAGGAGGGTTAAGAGGATTCGCCAAATAATTGAGCACTACTTGATGGAATCATCTAACCCGATGAACAATTTCTCTGATACCAACATTTTCTTGGTGAAATGCATCGTTTTGTCTTTCTTCTTTTCCCTTCGGAATTTTCCAGATTTATTGATGAAAACAACTAAAACAAAGGAAAATGTAACTGGTCTTATACAAACTTGACAGTTGGAAAATACAAAAACATTTGTTTACGATCAGCGCATGCACACACACATATGAAAATCATGCAGTGCAGGGTAGTCACCAATACCAATACACTAGAATATAAATTGAAGCTTGTTTGTTTACAATGACACAAAGCAGCAAGATCATCACCTGGTCTTATAGAAGTTGGATAGAGTGTATGTGATAAGTTGATTCGCTTAATTTTTCATTTTTTCCGTTGGGACTCAACCCAGGTTCCATCGAAGATCATGTTCAATAACATCTTGTAACGACATTTTCAAATTTTCACAAACATTCCGGTAATGTTTATCACGATAACACGTACATGCAATAAGCCAAACAAGGGATTAAAAGCAACGAAAAAACTAATTACTTGTCCCGTTCGATGATATATGGTCTGGTTAATCAGCAATTCCGCTCATATAAGGATATAAAAAATTGCTTGGTTCGTGGATAGCTGAATCAATAGCTAAGAACATATTTTCTTGATCTGAACAAGTCTTTGAAAATAAAGCTTTTATCTCTCTCGATTTTTTTTCCACAACGTAGAAACACAAAAATGTTAGTAAAAAATCCTGGAACTGGGAACTTCTTGCTCTAAAATAATGTATACTGCAGGGGCGTTCAAATGATGACAAATAGCGGTTGAATTATTTTACAAAATAAATCATTGTCAATGAATTATTAATTGTGCATTTAATTAGGAGAATAAGTTATGATTATCGTTCTTAGTTTTATTTCCTTATTCGACATAATAAGAATCAAGAATGTCATTACTCCAAATAGAATTCTTTCTAGTCTACCAGTTTGATCCCACTCAGATTTCGTTGAGACTGTCTAGACGAGACGCATCAATTAATTTGGGATTAACGGTTGGTAGAATAAACTGCAGCGTAAAATTGTTATGCTCCTACTAGCAAGGTTTCCCTTTTCTTCGTTTCACTACCATAGTAGAACGAAGTAATTAACCTTCCCAAATCTCTGTGAAAAATCGATTTACAAAACGGCATTTCAAACCGAGAGACTTGTCGAATACTATGCTGCAATAGCATTAAGTCATGCAACGGAAGAGATTCGAGCATTCGAACGCCCCTTGCCACTAAGTGCACTCTCGGCGAAAGTAAGCATTTTGCGTTTTCACTTCTGACAAACTCTAAGAGTAATGTCTTAGTCTAAAATCTGCCAGTCGGATATTGCTCCGACATGCGGACTACGTATATTTATCATCCATCGAACGGCGTCGATTGAGGAAACGCCGAGCGGCTCGCGTTTTATGTTTAATCTATTTTTGTTGCAAAAATTTGTCGAATATTTCGCAGCATGCAGGAAATGCAGTAGAATCAGACACATTTTTTGGGTAGGGTTCCTTCGACATGTTTTACGCCGCACAGTCTGGTACAAATTTCATCACACCATCCCACCGAGAGGTCATCAACATGTAACGTGGATGAACACTTGGAATTGACTAGTGAATGGCGCAGCGCTGCGGGAAGCAAATTATAATCAAATTTATATCCTCTATCTTCTTCTTCTCCATTCCCCGGGTGACTAATTTCCATCATAACGATGATCACCACAATCCCCGTTCGCTGTCGGAACTCTGTTTCTTCGAATTCTATCCTTGAGGAGCGTCTCGGCAGATGAGAGTGACTAGGAGGGAATGTGGCATCATTTGGAACAGCTGGGGACAAACCGAGATTTGAGATGGTGTCCTTAAGGAACCATTCATTCCGCAGAGACAGAAAATTAGGTAGGAGGCAGTAAATGATGCAGTATTTTTACTCGTTCAACGTGAATCACGATGTGAACTTTTTTCGAGTTAATTATTTTTGTGTTTTCCCTGCATTCTATTTACACCCAAACTAGCGTTAGCAGAAAAAAAAAGTTTTTTTCGTGTGCTGAAGAGTGAAATAAGCAAATGAAAGCACCTTATTAAACAGTGTTAAAATCATTCTCTCAGACTGAACATAAACTTGGAATTGTACCCAAAAACAAAATGCGAGCTATGCCAAGCAGGGATCGAACCAAGGCCAGTTGGAAAGGAAAGCTGTTCTACACGACCACGCTATCCACCTAACCACTGGTGCTGTTACACAAATGCGAGAGAATATTACGCCACATTATAAAATGAAGTTGAATTTCAAAAGTATACATGGAGAGTGTTTCTAAGAGCAAAAAGGAGAGCTTAAACGTGAACCTGTTACCTTTTCGCAACGGGGGGCGTTTATGTAACAAAGTATGCAAAAAGGGTTAATGCATGCTTATTTGCAATGTGTCTCTTGTTTCGCTCTCTCATATTGCTCGTATATTGCTACGTCATATATATTATGCACAAACTCGCCTCTCTCTTGAGTAAATGCTGTACCAGAAGAGGAGGCTAGCACATATTTTGTTGTTTTTAAACTTATTCAATGATTTAAATGAGGATGTCAAAAGATGTACTAGAAATTAATTTTGAGTGCAGAAATGGTCCAGTTATAAACATTTGAAATCAATCATTATTCCACTCTGTTCCTTCCTGTTAAACGTAGTTACCACTACGTTGAAAAGTGGAAAACCAACACATGCGATACGCTAAACGATGACGAACGACGAATAACGAAGCTAGAGAGAATCGCAAAGTCGTAGTGTTGATATTTTCTGAGAAATGAACGAATTATTGATTTCTCGGTCTGACAAACCAATGCGCGAGTATAGGAGTGTTAAAATCATTGAAATGTCACATGGTCCGGTCTGACTTAACACCGACAATCAGGGTTGCCAACTATGTTTTCGAAAAATCAGGAAGAATGAAATGAAATCAGGGAAAATCAGGATAGCTCATATTGGATTGTCCGGAAAGTTCGTACCCATAATTGAGAAAACAAAAGTATTATTTTTTTAAATTTTATGTGCACAGTTTTGTTTTGCAATCAATTCAGGAAGTTCTGAAATCTTTCAGGTAGCCTAACAATTCTAAACATTAACTAATTATGGAAGCTAATTTGTCCAGTTGCGAGCGGTATTTGTGGGAATGTATCGACTGGTTGCTTGGTGGAAGCTCACAATACAGAATACCTCTCCAATAACACCTGAACCAGATCATAGTTTTTTTTCAGGTGAAGACCGGGTCAGTCGGATTGTTTCAAATGATCCGTTTTCATCACCCGCCACGATTTGCTTTAAAAAAATCGACGCATAGCTGAAACGCACAAGTCGTAACGATTTACGATATGTTTCAACTGATGCACATGAACAGCGATTTTAAACATATGTAGTGAACCTGCTAATTCATTTGTCGTGTCTCACGGATCATTCTTGCAACTTCTTGCTTTACAAACAATTTAATATATATTCTTCAAGAAATAAAACGCTTTGTAATAATAATTACAGTTGAATAAAAAAAGAAGTTATACTTGGATGTTATTTGCTGCGAAAATGTAATGAAACCTGTATCGTTTTTATTTAACTGTGCATAATTTTTGGTCGTCAATATTCCTTTCATCGTTTCCGTTCCTATTCTGTTTCTAATCTTCGTTTTATTGAGATTGAATTGCGAGAACCTTCGGGCATATGATTCTCATAGATTATATTTCTTTCACGTTAACTTCAAAATTTAAAAAATGTCGACACTGTACCTTCGGAAATGCGAATAGATAGAGTACAATCGAAAGAAAGAGTAAGCATTTTATAAGCGCGGACCGGAAAGGGAGCGTTCCAAAAAGTCTGGGAAATCCTGAAAAATCAGGAAGGTTGGCATCTCTGCCGACAATATATAGGGGAAGGGTGGTAAAGACTGACACCCTTAGGAAAAATTGATTTTTTTTGTGAATTTAACAAAAAAATATGTAGCTATTTCACCACAAACTGACAGTCTTGGTCTTTTTTTACAATAAAATATGTCTTTGAGGCTGAAATTTTGAAAATTTAATGTGTCCGGATGTGTCCGGCATCTTTGAAAAAATAAGATAGAGTCGGGAAAGATGGACACTTGGCGGGAAATATGGACACTTGACGTGGGAAAGATGGACACTAACTGAAAATTCAAGTTTATGTACACGATAAGTTTTGGAGGTCTTCAAATATGCCTTTAAAATGATCAAACAAAAAAACTAGACTAAAATCACCTAAAAGAGCTTGTAATTTTTCTCATTTTTTCATGTCTAAAATTACCTCCGGAATTCGGAATGACAAATTCGGATTACGTTTTAAAAACCGCTCTGCTGATTAGTCCATGATATCTGGTGGCACTTGCAAACGTAGTTAGTGGGCATCTGTTAATAAAAGAAGGAGGAGATAATCAAATTGTTTTCAGAACAAAATGTTCAAAATGTGTCGGGTCCGTCTTACCCGACATGATTAGTATTTTATTTCGTCAATATTTCTGGAGTAAAAATGAGAAAACTTCACCGCCAATTCGATAAACTGGAAGAGAAGTGATGGTAAATCATTCACGTAACGAAAAAAAATTGCTCGATAACAAGAGTACCTTATTTTCTGCAGATGAAAATTTACATCGAGCCGATATTTGTAGATTACTTTTTTGTTTTTATTTACAGTTTTAAACAGAAAGCCAACTAGGTGTACACAGTAAGTGTCAATAGTATTGATACACTGTATTGCGAGTTTGTACATCATTAAACTTTAAAATGTAAATGTAATTTATCAATTATACAGGGGTGTCCGTCTTTCCTACCCTGTCCGTCTTTCCCGACTGAGAACCCAGATTCACAAGTGAAAGTCCCCCACCGTTTCCATCCGTACAAAACACTGTTTTTCAACGAAAATTGACCGATCGCTGTGCGAAATCGTCACAGACCGCTACACAGTGGGGAATCGCTGGCCATCAGGCAAAAAACAAAAATGATGTCAGCTGTTTCGTTATATTTTTGCTTTCTTGCTATAATATTCCAGTGCTTAAATCCCAAATTTGAACGCAATATCATTTTTAATTACTTTTCAAAGCTTGGCATATTGACGTTTTTTGACAACTTTTTGACAGAAAGTACATTACTTTGAAACGCTCTGCTGCTTCAATGATTGCTTGAATTTTTTGGTGTGAAAGGAAAAGTTCTTTGAAAAACTATACAAAACAAATCTCTTTCATTAGATATTGAAAAATTTGATCATAGAATGCCTAACGAAACAAAAAAATTAATGGAAAAAAGCGATTTTTTTAGAAAGCCAGTTTAAATTTTTTTTTGCCGCAGTGTGCCAGTTTCGTTACATGCAAAACTGATATAAAAACATACGCTTTCACAGTCCGCCGTAGCGCAAAACAGCGCAAACTGTTGTTTAGTGAGAATAGTGATAAATTTTTTTTACTATATTTTTTTAAATATTGAAATATTATCTAGGATTCAATTAAATCAATACCATACTAATTCATGTATGAACATTTTCGTATCACAGTAATCGGTAGAAGATGATATATAAAAAGAGGATGAAATATGAACATCATAAAAATTATCTTTTAAAAGATATTGAAAAGTGCGTGATGAAAAAAGGACTAAAAGTAGGGTACGGTAAAAATTTTTAATGAAAACTAAACCATATAAAACCAATTTATCACTCAGCGCATATTAAAAACAATATGTTAGGTTGGAGAAAAAGTAATCCATTATTTTTGGGTCACATTCAAAACTATTTTCAATATGCTTCGGATTTCCCGATTTGGTTCAAATATACACCGTTTTGTTGGAAAATATGTTGCCATTCTGGAGGTAGCTTCATAATGTCTCTTAAATAGAGGTCATGTTCCTTATTAGCGAAAAACCATAGCCATCTTTAAGGCATATTTGAAGACATCCAAAACTTATCGAGTACATAAGCTTGAATTTTCAGTTAGTGTGCGTTTTTCCCGACTCAATCTTATTTTTTCAAAAATGCCGGGCACATACATTTTTCCAAATTTCTGCTTAAAAGACAAATTTCATTATAAAAAGAGACCTAGACTATCAATTTGTGGTGAGATAGCTATATATTTTTTGTGAAATTCACGAAAAAAATTCAACTTTTACTTAGGGTGTCCGTCTTTACCACCCTTCCCCTAATATGCAGAAACGAAGCTTGAACGGTTATAATAACTCAAGCAGAAAATATCAATCTTTTCTAATCAGCATTCCGCATACGACAACACAGTTGGGAACGACCACGGTTCCATCATAAGTTCCGAAATGTGTTCGATCAAATCCAGCATATATCGTTCTGCTCTTGAGCATGATTGTCTATGTCAGTGTGTACGTGCTTCGCTGGCACCCTGCTTTTGTTGTTCCGTAACCAATCAGGCGGGTTCCGGTCCAGAAGCTTTATCCTACGATGCGATGAAAACACCCGTCCCAATGTGTTTGTGTTCGTGTGCGAATATTTATGATGAGCGGGAATCAGTCGGTGGAAGACAACCCGCCCGTGTCTGTGTCAGGTCGGCAGCTCATCGTAGCAAAACCTTCATCCAAATGACTCTTTTCCGCCACCAGCTTCAATGCATTCTCACGCTCTCGCAATTTTTATCTGCTCGCCCCTGGTCTATGTTGCCAGTTTACGACTCTGAAAGTGCCATCTAAACAATATTTCATTCTTTCCGAAAAACATCATCCTCCCCACTAATCGAGATGAATAATTTCCCGCTTTTTATTCGCATCTGTGGGTTTGGGGGTGTCCCGCGAGAATTTTTAACGACCTCGCCACGATGTGGTGAAGGTTCGGTTGTCCAGGAAACAGTCCCCAATTCCAATTAAACATAATTTTATGGATCTTTCACTCGCTGGTGTTGGGTCTTTGGGTTTCCAATCTCCAACTCTAACTTTCATTCTCGCGCTCTCTCTCTTTCTCTCTTGCTTTCATGACTCCTTACGCTCTTCAACCGTTTCGAGAGAAGCAATCTAACGGACCACAAAATATGGGAGGCTGTAAAAGATTTCGCATCCCCCACGGGAGCAAGCGGGTGTCGGATATTGGGCGTTGGAATCTCTGTTCCAGGATGGGTTGACGTGTGTTTGTGAGTTAACTCTGTCCAACGGTTGCCGTTGTCAACATCGATGTTGGTGTAGCCTTTCGTGACGGTGTGTTGGAGTAATTAAAAATCAATTTTTTCACCCCCAAGGTGGAACGCTGGGCGGATAGTTGTTATTGGCGAGAGTGAAAAACACCTCCTATCCATATCGGTAATGACGAGTATTGTCATGTCGAAACGACGAAGGCGGCCACCAACAGACACGGGCGCAGGTGGTGTGCGGCAGAGTGCGGATATTGAAAAATAGGTCCAAGGTTGAGTTCGGTCAGGGAGGAAAATCTGTGACGTGTTGAGAGAATATGTGACCGAATGAAGGCAAGTGGTTGCTGCTGAGTGATGTGGTGATTTTCGATTAGCATCTGGGTATGGTTGGCTAGGCTCGGGGACAGTGTCATGTATATTTGATTGGGAAACCTGATTTCGGGATCCGAAAGCAGGCGAAATTTTTAGCTCAGCCATTTTTCGTTCAACAGTTCACCACCCAAAAAATGTTCAACTTTGACTTGGAGCAAAATGGTTAAAGTATCAAGCTTCTGAATATTCGAAAACATTTGTAAGATGTTTATGAGAATGATCAGGATTTGTGACCCATACGTATATTAAAATCAGCAGGAGAAGTGATGGTAAAGCGGTCATTGGAAGGATAGTGGTCAGTTGCTTCTTTGGTAAAATAACTATTGACTATTGATGCCGTATTGATAGTCATTTTACACCTCATGTTTGAAGAGTTTAATGACTGTTGAGTAACTCGGTACTTCTGTAGAGCTGCGCATGCAAAATGTAAATAAAAGCAAAAATTGTTCTCTCGGTAGCCATTCGAATGTATTTTTGTGTGCATTGTATTTAAGGACTTTCCCGTAAAATTTAGTTTATTAGACAAATCATAGGTTTGGATGACTATCACATATTCTAGGAGAGATAAGCCAAATTTTGTTTGATTTCTGCTAATAATTCGTATAGAAATTACTGTTTTTTGTTTGACGGCAAAATAGTCAGTAGAGGATAACGATTTACATTGTTCTGTTTACTAAGCTGATGCACCCTTGTAGCTTTGACCCTGGGAATAAGGCCACCCCACCAAAAATCAAGCCTCATTATGTGAAGTGTTATGCGTTTCTTATAACGTTTTTATACGTATGAGAGAACTTGAATTACGACCATAGATGAACAGTCCCAGCTTATTTCAGACATGTTACTTTTATTTAACGTAAGACTGCGTCTTTCAGTAAGGGTGCCAAATCATAGAACAGGTCAGGTTTTTATGAAATGAAATTAACGGTAATAACTATTTTAGCTACTAATGAATTCTGATAATTTGCATACCAATCGAATAAGAAATTCTAAAAGATTTGTTTGATATGCTATACATTACAATTCCCTTATCCCCAGAAGGTTTAAATTAATGAAAATTGGACGCATTCCAATTTTCAAATACATTTGTTCTGCCGATTTGTATGCTTACCTACACGTCAACCTACACCGTCAAAAACGAGCGACTAATACATTCGTTTCGTTAAGCCATTAGAGGCGAATGAACTGAAAAGTTTAAAGCGTCTTTAAAACAAAGAACGAACGAACGTTAAGCCATCCCCGATTCGAAATCACAGTCTCGAGCAGTGTTGCCACATGCGCAGATTTATCTGAAAAGGTACATATTTTTCCGATTTTTTTGGTACAGATTCTGTTCGGTGCAGATTACAGATTTTAGTACAAAAGTACAGATAGGTACAGATTCTCTAGAGTTATCAATTAATAACACGTGGAGGTATTGGGAGCGTTTTCGTCTGATTATAATAACAACATAGCTAAACATCCAAAAATACGATGATCACGATCTTGAATTCTAAGGATTGAACAAGAAAGCATAGGACAGCACGGAACTTTTATTAACTGATGCAGTTGAAGTTTAGCAAGAGTGTGTATAACAATAATCAAATAAATGGTAATTTGAGGCTTGAGTACTAGTATTTCAACTGATTTTTGTATGCAACAAATATTTTGAATGTTACAGATTGTGATACTGATTTTTGAAAGAAATAGTACAGATGAAAATGGTTTCAGTATAACTGTGACAAAAATTAAACTGCTTGCAGAATACTGACTGCCCTCGAAGATTCAATGGCATATCCTCAGTTGATTTTTCGGAGTATATTTTGCCCCAGATCAACAGATTCAAATGTTTTATTCCAGGCTGGAAAACCTGAATTCAAGATGCTACATAAAGAGCTGAAAGATTTTTTATCTAACCCTTCTCACTAATATCTGCAAGGAATCTTAGGAAGGGACCAGGATGCCTAAAAAACTAGCGGTTCGCTCGCATTTCCGGCACTTCGATGCTTTGTTTCTAACGATCTCAGTATGCCTCATTCCTTGGCATACAACGAGCGATTTTTTTTCTGAATATAATCAGAACAAGAATAAGTTTTTAAATCGACTCAGCAACGACATTATGAACGCAATTATAAGTTCAAAAGATGTTATTGAACATCGGGGCGACAGATCGAAAATTCAATTGAATGATATTATGCAATCTAAATTTAGAAAGACTATGAATAAGCGTCATCAAACGCACGAGTGATTCGAAGCTTGCAAATGTTAATGTACATTTACAGCAAATTTGGTATTCGTAGTAAGTAAATGTAAATATGAAGTTAGTAAATATAATATATTGTAGAAAATAATAGAGTTATTAATATGTTTTTATTAAATGTTATTAACATGAAAAAATATCGAGTTAATCAAATATTGGGTTGGGGAAAAAGAAATGTCGTATATTGTCAATATATGGTAACACTTAAACATATCTTGTGTTGTACTTATCGCATCGGCTCATACTATACGGCTATTTAAAGACGACAATCTGTGTTACAAGGTTCGTTTTGACAGTGTTGTGATCCTTTTCAGTCTCAAGTTATAGCTCGTCAAAGATGGAGTCCACCAAGCAAGAAATTCGCCATATTTTACGTTTTTACTACCTGCGAGGTAAAACTGCAACGAAGGCGGTCGAAAAAAATCGTGTAGTTTATGGACCCGATACTGTAACGATTCGCACAGTACAGCGTTGGTTTGATCGATTCCGTTCAGGTGTAGTGGCTGTCGAAGATACACCTCGTACTGGTAGGCCAATCTTCGTGGAAACCGATAAAATCGTTGAAATCATCCAAGTAGACCGGCATGTGAGCACTCGCTCGATTGGCTAGGAACTGGGTATAGACCCAATGTCCTGGAAAAAAGGTAATGAAGATGGTAGAGGTTCGAGGGACATAGCATGCGCTGCCTCAACCATTTCTCAAATTGTGACGTCGGTCGTTGTGTTTCTTTGATTGCCCACCATTGCATCCATGTGAAAGTGCTATTTTCAGGAAGTATTTCATCAATTAAAAACGTACATTTTTTAAGAGTTCCCGCTGAATATGAGGCTAATGTGATAGCGTGCAGTGTATATTTGTGAGATCACGTCGTAAAAGACAGATAAAAGTGATATTCCCATGTGCCATTTTCACTCCCCCACGTTCATACAAGCAAACGGATTTTTATTATTTCATCGTTATGAAGTTGATGTTTCGAAGGCTCTCAGTGTCGGTGTGTATGTTGTGAGAGAATTATCGCCAATTATTCATTTTTTTACCGAAAATGTTACTGCTTACGAGAACTAAGCATACGACTGCTCTCTAGACCTTTTAACCACATAAATAATCGGAACAAGCCACGATACAATTGTCATCTATTAAAAAACAAACAGTTAAATGATTTCATGAGAATTTTGGCTAAAATTATCATGCCACCGTGAGTACTTTCAACATTGTTTTGTTTCTTTCATATGCATTCCATATTGAATGCAAATAATTACGACACGATATTTGGCATGCCAATACAGATATACTTCGCCTACTGCTCCACCTCGATATGTACCTCATTGGTATAGACCATAAAACCATTTGGAACCATTTGCAGAGATTGGATTCCAAAAAAAGCTGGATGTATGGGTGCCACACGAGTTGACGCAAAAAAAATCTTTTAGACCGAATCAACGTCTGCGATGTACTGCTGAAACGGAACGAACTCGACCCATTTTTTAAGAAGATAATGTCTGGGGATGAAAAATGGATCACGTACGACAACCTAAAGCGAAAAAAGTCGTGGTCGAAGCGCGGTGAGCCAGCTCAAACCATCACCAAGCTCGGATTGACGGCCAGGAAGGTTTCGCTGTGTATTTGGTGGGGTTGGAAGGGAATCATCCACCATGAGCTGCTCAACTATGGCCAGACCCTCAACTCGGTTCTCTACTGTGAGCAGCTTGACCGTTTGAAGCGGGCGATTGACCAGAAGCGGCCAGAAATGATCAATAGAAATTGTGTTGTTTTCCACCAGGACAACGCTCGGTCACACATCTTTGATGACCCGCCAGAAGCTACGGGAGCTCGGATGGGATGTCCTATTGCACCCACCGTATGGACCGGACCTGGCTCCAAGTGATTATCATCTCCTCCGGTCCATGCAAAACGCTCTTGGTGATACTAAGTTGGCCTCAAAAAAGGCTTGCGAAAACTGGCTGTCTGAGTTTTTTGCAAATAAGGAGTGGGGGGGGGGGGCGTTTATAAGGGGAGGATAATGAAGTTGCCTTCTAAATGGCAACAAGTTTGCGAACAAAACGGCGCATATTTGACTTGAATTGAATAATTTTAAGTATTTTAAATAAAGCGTCAAATTTCGATCAGAAATACGACATTTATTTTTCCCCAAACCTATATATTTTCTTCTGCAACGAATATTTTCGATGGTACAAATTTTGTAGGAAAAAGTACAGTTGAAAAAGATTTTCACCCCTTCCGGTACATATGAAAATAGGGCAGCACTGGTTTCAACCGAGCTAGCGAACACAGCATAACGAGCGGGCAACATTAATTCCTAACGATGATATACTCACAGAGCTCGATACAATAATGAGAAGAATGGAAGATATTGCAAAATAGCAGTGCAATTTCGTTCACATTCACTATAATAGCATCGAGAAGAGGAAGCCCTCTAGCCCAAGGACAAAGAAGGTACCTGTAGCATACGGACAATTTTCATGCCAGTGAGGATAGGAACGAGACGCCAGAATAATATGGAATATGGACAAACACTGCATTTGTTTAAATACAACGCACCTCTTATGGAAGTATGCTCTCAAAACCCAGTAGGATAACCTTACATGTGCTCGGGTTCGTACCCACCTCAAGAGGAATTGAATGGCACAGTATTCAACAGACATTCAACATCACTTTGACGTAGGACTATGTCTTTGATTTCTATATAGGGAAATTACTCTACGAAAAATGTAACTAAAAATTGAGAGATTTCAATTGCATATTAAGCAGAATCATTCTGACGTTCTCATTATACATACCATTAGACTACAAATTTACCCAGCAATTTTTTCACCTGCGATATCTACAGCGGAAATAGTAACACAAATGAGCAATTTAACGAACAAAAGAGGAATGTATCACGAAATCAAATCACTTCAGATTCAATGCAGTGTAATGACTTTTTTTTGTTTAATGATTCAATTTCACCCTCTTATCTGTCACACTGATATTCGTTAATTATTATCAGTTAGACAGCTGAACCTCCTGCCAAAAGCAAAGTTTTGTTCTTTGTTCGTTACAACCCGTTCGACGGTTATGAGTACATATGGTCGGTGTTCGGTCAGACCGGATCAAGTTACATAATATTGATTTCAAGTAAATCGAACTCAAAGTTTGGTGCTGTGTAGTTTTAGTACCTTCCAATCATCCTCTCCAATTGTTTTTCTACAGCTCCTGGTTACTCTTCAGCAAGGTCGTATAGTGGTATTATTACAAAAAAAAACCTCTTTAGGTTTTTTCAAGAGCCAATCAAGAGGGTTTTACGATTGGCTATGTGTACTTGGCTCACTCTGACTGGACAAAAAATATTTTTCAGAGACTTGTTCCACTATGACTGAACAATTTGATGATGAAATCATATCATTTATTCAGTAGAATTTGCTCCATTAAACCTATACAACAAAACAAACCGGTTTCATGGTTTGAAACAGTATTTTACGCACCGAAAATAATCGATTAGTATGTATTTTCAAGCACAATTCTTGATTTCCTAAAAAATATGTCTCAACGACAAACGGATTAGTGTGATTATAAAGAGTACTTGCATTTAATGAAAGACCGCGGTTGGATCTGAAATCGATCATGAAAAGTTTAGTAATTACAATTTTTCACTCTCTGGCTTTTGGTCCACTCTGTCTGAACAAGATACAATAATATATTCGAACTTTCCAATGACTATTACATTGTGTTTCAATATGAGTTACTTTTCCGGGTTCACTGAAGGACAAAGGGAGGAATTCTCTGATGCGGAGAAATCCAACATTTCATTTGAATTTCCTTCCATTTTCTGGTTGGTAGAAAAACGTGGCTTCTCTCTAATCGCTATGGTTGTATACACTTGGTACACTCTAACTGCATACTATTATCAGTTTTTGCTGATCAGTCGAAATAAATTGAAGTGTTATCTGATGAGAGTAGAACGTAGGTGAAGAAATTCTTGATTGCTTGCTACTACTAACTCATTTTTTATTATTCTTTTACTTAGTCCGGTCTGACTGAACACCGACCATATAACAGACGGCCCTTCTCATGGCCACCATTTGGAGTTTCAAAAGAGTTAAAATAACAGATTTCAGAACAATGAAAAGAATAACAATTGTTCCGAACAATCACAGTCCTACGTCAAACTTACGTCCGTGTCCCTAGCCTCAGACTTTTCTACTTTTTTCTCAACCATTTTAATATTATTATTGTAGTAACGATTCAGACTAAAAATACATCCAAACAAACTGAACTGAAAACCTGATTCTTTAATTTTATGCCGCCAAAACGAAAAATCATTTCTTTTTTACATTTATGTGTTACTTTACAGGTATTCAGAATCTCAGTGCTTTGAAGACATCCTGTTTGTAATACGTGAGCGATAAAATAAAAGCCAGTCACGGTCAATTAACGGGAGCCGAAACTTCAAATTGAATTATCTCAAAATAATGTTTTTGGCGCTTGGTTCGTTTTCGCAGAACCCCGACCATATGTGTTCGATGGACCGATTTTTTGTCTCAATTTTCTTTTCTTTTCATTTTCTTGTATCCTTACCTCCTATATATCAGGAAATATGCTAAAATAATCAGTATAGGACTACATATACACAGTGTGTTTTTATTGGTTACGGTGAGATTGGATTGAGATAAAAATCTATGATATGTGCAACTTTTATCGAATATACTCTTTATTACTTAAATTTGTATCAAATTCACTACCGATTGGAGAAAGGAGAATATTTTTTTTAATTCGCTTATCTTGTCTACTTGTTTACTACACTCTGTCCAACTTTTATAAGACCACCCTGATTCTATTTCATTGCAAAACAAACAGTTAGAATTTCAACAAGTTACATTCATACATTGTTGAAAATGCTTAGAATTTAACGTCAATTTCGTTAAAAAGAGTTGTTTGTTTATTTATTATGCTTAAATATGACAATTTCAGCTGTCCAGTTTATATAAGACCATTTCAAAATTCATAAGGATTATCAATGAAAAATTCACAACGATCGGCTAATTTACATGTCAATAATTAGCAACCTTGCCACTTAGGCTAATAACCTGGAAAATTCGTGTTGGAATACTGTTTACCAAATGTTACTGAATGAATTACTCGATATTTTTCCATGTTTCCGAAATTGCGACCTTGAGCTCTACAATCGTGGTGTACCGCTTCCTCTCAGTGTAGATTCTGCGTACAAGGATGCCCCTAAGATTTTCAACAGGATTCAAATCTGGAGAGTGAGCCGACCAGTCCAAAAAATTAAGTTTTTGACCCTTAATTCATTGCTTAGCTTTCTAGCTGATATGAATAGTAGCATTGTTTAGCTGGAATGTGATTTTTGTGTGACGATATCCACGCAAAAAACGGTAGGTGAGAAGATTCCAGAACATGTATGTAATCCTTGAATGATATAAAAGCTGTCTTGAGCTTTACGATTGCACAGAATCCCGCCCAAACCATGCACGAGCCTTCACAAAAAAATCCTGGTTGAAAAATACTGTTCCTTCTTCTGTAAATCACGCCAGTACCCGTTAAAACCATCAAGACCATCCTGATTGAACTTTTTTTTGTCAGTGAAGATAACCTATACATTGAAGAATTTTTTGTTATGGTATATAGCAAAATGTATTCTTTTGGAATCATTCTCTGTCACAACATACCATATCCCACTGTCGGTTCATGTGAGCTTTGGCAAAACTCAGACATCTTCCGATTTGAGATGGTGTAAGATGAGGAGCTTCAACCTTTCAAACCCTCTTTATATGAGGATTTTTTTATCAAAACTTGACGAATTGTCATCCGAGTAACATTAAAATCGAGATATTGCTTCATTTGCATAAGCGATTTTGATGTATTCGAATCTGTTCTAGCTATTTCCCGCTTGTCCCAGCCAGAGAGCTTCGATTTACGTGGAGCTCTCTCCTTCTTACCGTATCGTTGAGGATTCGTCAAATAATTAAGCACTGCTTGGTGGGATCCAATCCGATGAGAAATTTCTCTGAGACCAACATTTTCTTGGTGAAATGCGTCGATTTGTCTGTCTTTTCTCTCCGTGAACATTTTTCCCTTCGGCATTTTCCAGATTTATTGATCAAAACAACTGAAACAACGGAAAAATGTAACTGGTCTTATAGAAACTTGACAGTTGACAATACAAAACCTTTGGTTTACGCTCAGCGCTTGCACACACACATATTAAAATCATTCAATGTATGGTAGTCACCAATCCTAACACACTAGAATATAAGTGGAAGAATTGTTTATTTATAATGGCACAAAGCAGCAAGATTATCACCTGGTCTTATAGAAGTTGGACAGAGTGTACACGGAAATGAATACAATATTCGATTCGCAAAAGCTATCACAAAAATAAATTGTATGTTGCAGAAACAATTAAATTATTTAAAAAACAAAATACTCTTCTACTACCTCTGCTACGGATCAAACAGGATCACCTGGTCATATACCTTATTCCATACACTCCGAGAGAATGTCACTCAGAATCACAAATAGTTGTTGATTCTAAATCGTGAGTTTAATGTGCGATTTTGCTTCTCGAACTATCTACAACCGATCTATGGAACAATAAATTGAAGGAATTACATATAAACAACGGGAAAAAAGGGTTTTGGTACTCGTGAGATGTTGGGGATTACCGTGATACACGCAAAATGAGCACTACATACTAGGAATTCATACACGGAACAATTAAAGCAAGAATACTATTTTAGACACTCTCATGTCAGAGTCACTCAAAACGGCCACTAATGAGGTTTATGAGATCATTCAAATATTCATATATAACTTAACGCCCTCAGAAAAGGAGGAGGGAACGCCTTGTGTAAATTTGTTCAGAAATAAACCCAAAAAAGTCTAGACATTTTTATGCAATCGATCATTTGTTACATGTTATGTAGAGAAGAGAGAGTCTAAAACAGTAAAAAGATGCGTTACGTAATATTTGAACGACCCTTAGTTGCAAAATTAACAAATTTGACTTGTCTCATGTCTGTGTATTCATAAATTACGTAGAACATACTGAGGAACGAAATATGAATGATTCTTATTTTTCAGCAAAGTTGAAAAATAGTCGATTTTCACAAGTTTTAACTTACCCCAGGGTTGAAAAAAACATGGAGTGAGTTAAAATTCTCAGAGCTACACGGAAAAAGATTTTTCAGTTAATTTTTCGAAGTCACTGCACTTGATTATCCCTATTTAATAACCTGACGTGCAGTCCTGGCGATATTTTTTGAAAAAAATCTGTGTTTCCGGACCGATTGAATCAGCGCGCAAAAATGTTTGACGAAAAATAAACAATGGATCGGAATGCGTTAAGGCATTCCGATATTGTGATAACGGCTGTAATAAGAATTTGAATTTGGTTGAAGAATATTGTTTACTGAAAAAAATATATCACGTCAATCCATCATTCCTAGTAATAGTTATGGTTTCCGTTTCAACTTACCCCGTGTTTCGACTTGCCCCGGTGTACCTCGCATGTACACGCTAAACAATTTCGGTAAGCCCGTTGAATATGATAAATACCAGGTTGCTTAAGAATCATATTCTCCGCTGAATTCATATTTTTTGGTCAATACTTTAACAACGAATTCAACTTTCAGAATTAATTCTCACACTTCGAAAAACATGATGAATGTGTTAAAATCGAGAGTGATATAAACGAGAGATGATAATAAACGCTCAGCTATAAAACCTAATCCTGAATGTATAACCCTTTCTAATCGAACAACTTTCGATGGATCCTTCAAGGGTGTATGTTATCGAAGCAAGCAAAAGACCGTCGTACCAAATGCAGTCGAAAACAACAGGCCCTCAAATGCACAGAACTTCTAGCGTCATCACCATTTTTCACTCTTCCAACCACAAGACGACATCATTCCGAATAAGTGCCTCCGACCTTGGCAACATTCAAACCACTTTCATGGCCATAAGTGTCGATTCACATTCGCAGAAAAGGGACACATTCGAATGGTTGGTTACATCACGTTTTTGCACCTTCATGGGTCGCATCCATCCCATCCACCCCCAATAAACCGAGGGGGCCATTATCACTATTTTCCGAGTGCCAGTGCCACCTCGGCCCAGCATTCAGCAGCATCATGATAATGTTGGTGTTCTAGCACTCCCATATTGACGAAAATTGCTGTCTAACCTTTTCCTTCCACAAGCGAATTTCCCTCGAGATAGAACCGTTCGATGGGAAACGACGGAAAAAAGAACTTATCCATCCCACATTGGGTTGAGATGATAATGGGGCCGCTCTGTGTGCGACTGCGAGATAAATCTTACCTGGAGGTATTTTTTCTCGATTTTCCTCTCTGACCACTTTTCCAGTTTTGTGTTAGCTCTCCGCCTTTTTTCTGCTTCTTCACGTTCTTCACTTCGTCTCCCTGCTACTTCCGAAGGTGTCGAAAAAAATTTCCACTTGTCCTTCGTTTCTCCACTTATTCGGCCCAACTCGAACCAACCGCGGCAGCTTCAATTTTTCTCACTTTCTTAGATTTTATTCATCATTATTCTTTCGGGATTACTTTTCTTCGTAAACTGATTCACTTAAAAATTCGCTCCCCATATTTTACACAGCATCAGCACGAATCTTCTATCATCAGGTTTCTCCTTCACTCTGCGGAATAAAATTCACTTCGATTCAGATCCATTTGGCCTCTTTTTCGAAACACATCCTTTCCTCGTCACACTTTTTTTCGCACTTGAGAAATGGGTGTTAGCCAGGCGTGCAAAACTGATCGGAAACGGTTTCACAAATCAAATTTGTTTCGCCCAGCATCTCGAAAAGGGGCGCAACCTAAAGAACACACATTCGTTCAACCGAATTCAAATTCACGGTCTTATCGAAGATTTAACTGTTTTATGCTCCATTATTTTCAAAAACACCACTTCTCTAGCACAAATGGCAAGGTGGAAAAACTTTGCTTCCTTCTGGTCTCACAAACCTTTTTTTGCCATTAGAAATTTTGCAGCCACTATGAAAACCAGAGTGACCCAGGATACCACAGTGGACCTGGAAAAGCACAACCTGCGGAACCACTACGAAGCACTGCCTACACCTGACTGACTCTGATTGTGACTGAGACGATGAAAATCGATTGGCAGATCACAAACCGTGCCTGGGATGCTGCAACCGCTTCTCTTTTTCTTCTCTCGCACTCTCTCGACGACAAAGCCACAGAGTTCCAAACATTCACTCACTCACTTATGGCAGAGCTCGGTGAAATCTCGGTTTGTTTATTGTATAAAATAACAAAGTCCTCGGACGCAAATACTCACCATCACTCCTGCTCTTACCGAGCATCCTGCACACGGCAAGGACTGATTCTCTGGTTCTTCTGTTGACTCTCTTACCGCGACTGGTCATGAGAGAGTGGAAACGTTGGAAAACAAACTTACTTTTTTTGGGGTGACTGAGAGAAATATAGTGGGAGAACTAAGGAACGGTGTTTCGGAAAGTAGATTTCCTTCAAATTTTGTTTTACTTACACTCTATCCTGTAACGGTTTTCTGTTATATAAAAAACAAGCTTATCATTGTCACAAAAACAAAAATCAAAAACCTCATTGATTAGGAGTCCAGTTTCCCTCAAGAAACTATCATCGATAACTACTAGTTTTAAGAGAGTGTCAAACAGTTTCATGTCGAAATGGTTTGCAACAAATCGTCGACGAAAATAAATCGACATTTGTCATACTAGAGCTACTGGAATTGCAGGTACTATCGGCTATTTCGTTCGCGGAGCAGTTGGGAAGTAGAATGTTTATATATGGGGCTGTCCACATACCACGTGGACAGAAAAAGCACGATTTTAGTCTCCCCCTCCCCCTCCGTAGACAAACGTGGACATTTTCATGCCCCGTCCCCCTGTTGTCCACGTGGACATTTTTCCTTATTTTATTAGAATAATTGAGGAAATAAATGAATTGCGCTTTTGTTTGTTTTATTTCAAGTTTTACTAACTGTATCCTGTCCGCTTTGGTTTGGCACATTGAGGTTTTATGGCAGAGAAATGAGTAGCTAAACAAAGCATATGCTTCGTATGAGTTTAATTTTGAAACACTTTGTTTTTCTATCATCTGCGAAGATATCTCGCGTAACTTTTGAAAAGGTCATATGCAACAAATGTAAACAATTCGAGTTAATGGATGCACACTATTTGTTTTCAATCATTAACAGTATTACAAAAACAATCGTTCAAATATTTATCCTTTTCACCTTTTAATCACCGATACAAAAAGTGTCATTTAAAGTTTTTGTTTTTTAGGGTGTTCTAATCGCTTTCAGTGCAATTCAATGAATAATGCACTGGCTCTAGCTTGAAGTACAGGTATTTGGATTGTTGTTCGGTAGTTATTTTCAAACTCTAATCATGCAACGTATTTCGATTAATGTACTGACCGCGTTAGTCAAAAAAAAAAGGAAAAACGATCAATGTACCATTTTTCGCTCTGAGGCATCAATTTTAAATTTAAATTACGGATGAATAGTTACGATTGGAGGCGATCTGGCGTAGTGGTAACATCCATGCCTCTCACGCTAAAGGTCACGAGTTCAATTCTCACTCCCGACATTCTTCCAAAAATGGAAGTAAAAGTGATGAACCAGCCAAATGAGTTGACAGTCACTATAATACAGATAAAACAAAAAAAAAGTTACGATTGGTTTTAAAGAGTTCTTACTGACTGCTAGTGGTGAAAATAGTGACAAAGATCGATTCTTTTTAAAACAATTCGCGGAACAATGATAAAATCTTCAGCTTCGTTTTTCTTGAATTGACGTAAATGTCCTTTTCAAAAGTTACGCGAGATACAAAGGCTGTCAGGTTTGTCAACACGGAAACGCGCAATATACAAATTATGTTTGGTGACGTTCGGATGGCTTTTTAAAAAAGCAGAGCCGTCCTGAACGGAGTCAAAATGTGAACTGATTTATTATTTCCTTGATTGAACACTGTTTTATGGTTGGGCCTAAAATGTGCTTACACTATGTTTTTTGATACATTTTGTTACTTCTGCTGATTATTGCAAAAAATGTGTTAGCGACTCGGTGCACTAGGTCGCGACGTTCCCCGCTATCGGTGTACCGTACCTGGGTGGTAACTGCTCCTCCCTGCTTGAAACTCCTGGTTCAACGGTCAGATTCTTGATGATGGTGGTTGGTAGAAATGTACTGGTGCTGGGTCAGCGATATGATTATCTATGGTTGACTTTTCTGGGTTGATTGTTGCTTCAGCTGATTGGGTTCTAAGCTTGGGAGAATGTAGATGACAAAGATTATGATCATAGAGGTTGTAAATGAAAATCCTCCGATTATTGTCCAATGGTGTGTAACTGTTGTGAGTTTCAGGTTTTCCAGATGTTCCAGATTTTTGTGATGAAGTTTTTTCAATGAATGAATGTCGGTTTGCTGTTCTATTTTCCGCTTGACAACATTTAGTCCCGTTGAAAGCGAGAAGATTGGATGCTCAACCGTTTCTATGATTTGATTTGTAAATGTCATGTTTCGTATCGAAACGGAACAGTTTTGGTATGTGATTAAGAATGATCCAATTAATCGTCGATTGGAGACTCCACATGTGTTGTGAAATAAATCATTCACTTGATTCAGTAATAGTATTGTGGGTCTCATTTCCGTTACTATTGGGTAATGCACGATATTCTCGTAAGTGCACTTGCTGTCGTGGCCAATTATTATATTGGATATACATTCGTCTGAGGAAACGTCTTTCAAACTGTTGTGGTTGCAAAGGCTCCAGTTGCCTAATCTTGAACAATGGTCGGTTTTCAGGAAAAGTTTGTCGTTACCGTAGAGATACTCATCTGCTTCCAGTTTTATACGTAGTGAATCTGTTATTATAGGAACGATTTTCAGATGCTGATATGTTGAATTGCCAAGATTTGGAATGTTGATGATGTAAAGTATGGTTTGTCCGTCGGTGCCTATGGTGACGCTTGCGAACCCGAGTGCCTCGTCTATCAATTCGGTTGGTACACCTTGATCACTAAGAATTTGAATCATGAATTCTGTCTCTTTTGAGGTAATCATTCTGTTATTAACAATTCTTAACTTTGATAATGTAATGGAATTTTGAATTTTCATTATTTCCTGGTTGATAATGTCTAGGTTGAGAATAATATTTATTAAATCGTTTCCTGCTTTAACGCCTTTGTGTGTTTTGTTTTCTTCCTCAATTAGCTCATTAATAGTTTCTGTCATGTTATTCAGCCCATCGTAAAGATCGTCATTGATTGAAATTTGTCGATTGCTATTTTCGGTGATTTTGTAAATTCCAGAGTCGATAAGTCGTAGATCGTCTGCGTCTGGTGAGCCTGACATCCACTTCCAAGCTCTTCCGAGTGCGTCCCATCGTTTTTGTCGTCGGTGTATCGGTTGTATTTGTTTGAGGTTCGTTTCTAGTTCGTCTATTTTCCATTTTAGTAAAGCTGTCATTTCTGGGAAGTCATTTTCTCTTGTCAGTATCTTGGTTTTGATGTCATGTACAGCTAGTGCTATTATTGTAGTGTTTATTTTGTTTATAACTTTAGACTGCCCTGTTACAATCTTGCTCTGGGTTAAATGTACAATGGCTACATGTTCCTGGTTAAGACTTTGTGTATGCAGTGTTCCTAAGACTGCTGGGATCCTGGAAATATGTTGATATTTTTAACATTAGATTTGTGTAGTTTTCCATTTTCCTCGTTTCTAAACGTGACCTCATTGCTATTTTGAACAAAAACCTTCTTGAATATTTTCTTGTGTTTGGGTTTAATTATTTTGTCTTTTACATGTTTACATGCTATTTGTCCCGTTTCTAGTGCAGGTGCAGTTTTACTATTTTTGTTTGCTTTTTCGAGCTGTTTGTGTTGGGCCTCTTTCAGTCTAACTATTACTTCGTCATAGGTCTTCTGTCGTATTTGTTCTAATTCGTCAGGGTCGATTCGTCTGTCCGGGTTTCTTTGATTTCCGAATAAAATTTCCTTAGGGGTTTTGAGTGTGGATGAATGAATGGTGTTTTTATATTTTTCCACTGCTATGTGGATAATATTATGGGATGGCAAGTGCGGAGTGACTTGCTTCTGGATTCTGTAAATTTCTAGGATGGTGGAATGAAATCTCTCCACGGGGCCATTTTCTTCTGATTTGCTATTTGGGGTTAAATACACCTTGATATTCAAATCGAGTAATTTCTCTTTGATATCGGGCGATTGAAATGCACGCTCGTTATCCATTACGAGAGAACTAGGTACTATAAAAGAGGTAACTGTTTCCCATATTGCTTTCTCAATATGAATCTAATAGGAATCATGCGGCCATACTTACTGAATTTATCAATGCTAGATAAAAAGTAGTTGGGCTCTATTTGAAAGATATCTATATGAAGGATTTGGTAGGGGTGATTAGGGATTGGAGTTTCCTGGAGGGGAATAATGAGTGGGCGTCGATCATATTTCGGGGTGTTACATTCATCGCAAACGCGTATAAACTTCTTCAGATGTTGTATAATATTTGGGAAGTAAAATTCACGTAAAATCTGAAATTTATTTTCTTGAATTCCGCGATGGACTCTATTGTGAGTTTCTTGAATTATTTTTGTTTGCTCATCTGCGTCTGTAACGTCTCGTAATATAATTTGGGTAAAACGAATCTTCAGAAGTCCGGGCCTACTGAAATATTTTTTAAACACTTCTTGGATTTGTCCTAGAATTTCCTCAGGAGTATTCGATCCATTGGTTTTAGTCGGATCGCAAAATTCTTTAAGGATAGCGGTCAAAATTTCTTCGTTTAATTTAGTTCTTCTGATCAGAATTCTACGATAGCCGGGAAATGGATTCGTTATTATCGTTTCTGAGTTTGTTGTTGAAATTTCGATTATTAGTTGGGAACGGAAGCTGTTCAAAGGGGCTTCGGTTGAAATGATGTAGTTTGAATCATCGTCTTCCGCAGAGTGTTGAGTGGGCGTTAATGAATTGATCTGAACGCGACTCAAGACGTCTGCTACGACGTTAGATTTTCCGGGTTTGTACATGATTTCATAATCATGTTCTTCGATGAAATTTTTCCAATTCATTAGTTTTCTATTCGAAGTTTTAGGGGAAGATTGTATGTTAAAGGTTGGTGGTCTGTAAAAATCTTAACTTTCTGACCATAGAGATATCCTCTGAACACTTTCAAAGCCCAAACAATCGCCAGTAGTTCTTTTTCTATGGCACTGTACGATTCTTCGGTTTTGTTTAAAGTTCTAGAAGCGAAATGTATCGGTCTATCCTTTCCAGTGTTTCCTTGACTCAAAACAGCGCCAATCGCGAAATTAGACGCGTCGGTCGTTAGCCGAAAAGGTTTAGTGAAATCTGGATAAGTTAAGATGTCATTTCCGGTCAGTATTTGTTTCATGCTTTCGAAACATCTTCTCTCGAGTTAAAATTTATACTTTTGGCACTTCTTGAATCTCCTTCTCCTCTCAAGAGTTTAGTTAAGGGTTTTGCTATTTTAGCAAAATCCTTAATAAATCTCCGATAATATCCCATCATGCCCAAAAATCCTCTAAGTTGTTTCAGGTTTCTGGGTTCAGGATATTTTTTTATTGCCTCGATTTTCTTCTCGTTGGGTTTTATTCCTCCATTGGTTATTATGTAACCCAGAAATTCTACGGATTTGTGTAGGAATTCTGACTTGTCTAGCTGAACTTTAAGATTGGCATCGTGTAACGTTTTCAAAATGATTTCTAAATTTTCGAGGTGTTCTGTCAGTGTTTTTCCCATCACTATTACATCGTCTATATAAACAAAGCATCTTTTCCCGATGTGGTGTCGTAATACGTCATCTGTAGATCTCTTGAATATGGCCGGCGCATTTTTTAGGCCAAATGGCATACGAACAATTTCGTATTTGCCATAATTGACAGAAAATGCCGTCTTTTCAATATCTTCTTCTTTCATCTTGATCTGATGGAAACCAGATGCAAGGTCGAGAGTAGTAAAATATTTATTTCCTCCTAATTGATCTATAGTGTTCGATATTTCTGGTATAGGGTATTTGTCCGAAATAGTCTTATCGTTCAACTTTCGGTAATCTATGACAAGTCGAAACTTTCTTTCTCCTGAAGGGTCCATTTTTTTAGGGACGATCCAAACAGGCGAATTCCACGCGGATCTCGATGGTCCTCTTATCCCGTCGTTGAGAAGTTTGCTTATTTGTTTTTCAACCTCTGATTTGTATGCTATTGGGTACGGGTATGTTTTCTGATAAATAGGAATGTTGTCGACAGTTCGAATTTCGCATTCGACATTAGTAGTACAAGTTAATTTGTTATCAGGATTGTGAAACACTTCTTTAATGTTGTTTATTATGGGTATCAATAAATTTCGCTCAGTTTCGTTAAGATGGGAAGTTCTAATTTTTCCTAAAATGTTTATTGTTTCCGTTTAATTTATCGCTTGTCGACGCGTAGGTGTAGGACTATAAAATTTTAGAGGGATGGTTCTCAGATCTCCTGAATCGCATTTAACTTCAAGAGTTTTATTCGCACTGATAAGGTTAAATCTATTGCCGAAAAGAATTTCGGTTCCGATTATTCCGTCAAAAAAAAAGGGATGAAAAACGAATACCAAAAAATTGAAACTTCGCTGCAAGAGTGGATGGAAATTTTTTAATTTGACGCATTCTTTTATTTTCTGAGTACCAATAACACCCTTGATGTTTTGTTCACGCATGGTGTTTATTGGTATTCCGGATGAATTGGCCCATTTCTTTGAGATAACATTTACGTTGGCACCACAATCGATGAGCATTTTAATGACTCCTTTCGATGTGGGTATTTCGACGTAAGGGAGGGTTTTGACGTCTGGTTCTACTAGAACCATTTGGTGTCCTCTAAAAAATTAGCTTCTTCAGCTTGATCGGGCATCTGATCAGCGTTAGTTTCGTTAAGATTTTCATCATTTAGATCTAAATTTTCTATTGATTCCACATAATTTTCGTTATTGAAATTCTCTTTGCTCAATTCTAATTGTTCGGTGTACCATTTTTCGTATTCCTCCGGATCGGGGCATTCTTCTAAAATATTTGCCATTCGTTCAGCGTTAGGCTCGTGAACACGCATTGAATCGCTAGCTTGCCTACGTTGTGCGATAGGTCGATTACCGTAATTAATTTGATTAGTACGAATAGAGCTCGTGTCCATCGGTTCCGGTCGTGGTTGCGGTTGCATAAATGTCCTCCTAGGTGCGAACACGTTATGTTGTGGTCGCAAATTGGGGTTTTGCAACCTTGGAATTTGGAATGGTGTATTTCTAGGTGGAAATACTGGGAATTTTCGCGGGGGCACTGGCGGTGCAATGTTTCGTGTCGGTAAGTTACTGCGTGGCGCGGGTAATGGCAGGGGTGTTTGTGTGTTAAATGGGGCATTCCTTGCGCTCAGGTTCAGGTACTCTACGCAGTAATGGTAGGCCTGTGCTAAGTTGTGTGGTTTATATTTTTTGCAGAAGAGTGAGAGTGGTTCTCCCAAACCTCTCACAAACGTATCCAAGGATAACATGTTGTATAATTTGATTAAGGCGGTCTCATGACCACGCCATTGCTCGTCTAAGTTTATCGCGGAACTTATTAGAGTTATCATTTCGGTGATCCGGCTGTTATATGTTTCGATAGATTCATTCTTCGCTTTGGTCATATTTTTTAGCTAGCGTGATCAAATCTCTTCTGTCTGCATAGTACAGACGTAAGGTGTTCTTAATAGCCTCCCACTCAACGGGAGTATTGTTCGTGGTAAGGACATCACTTGCTTCGTCTTTTATTTTACGTCTTATTGTTTTTATGATTAGATGGTAGTGAAAGGTGTCTTTACCATCTTCAAATAATTCTAATATATCCTCCACATCTAGGATCCATTGGGCAAGGTTGCGCGGATTCCCTGTGTAGATAGGTAGGTCAGCTACGATTGCTGGAATTTTTCCACGCTCGTGAAACGACATTCTAGTGTCGATTGTAAATCGAGGTGTAGAACTTTCTAAAACAGGCGGTACGGGACCGATCGGGTTCGACGGGTTTAATGTCGAGATCAATCGTAAGAGATTCGAAAGATTCAATTATTGAATCAATCTTCGCGATCTAAAAACACTTTCACTTTTCACTTTTCTCACTTCACTTGTAATCTTATTATCTATTTTCTTTCTAGTTTATACTCACAGGAGCGGAACGAAGTAATTCCGTCGGAGCATCGATTTGACTCCAGTAAACCCTGTGGAAACGATGAATCGATCGCCGGTGGCAGCCGGTTAATTCCAATAGCCAATGGTGGGTATCCTCCTGGTGGACTCCTTCGCTGGTAGAGGCCTCAAATCTTCGATCCTGGTCGATGACGGTGTTGGAACCGGGCTTATCCTCTTAGTGCTCAGAGCCCCTTTTCCGTTTTCGGATTATATTGTTACCAGTCGGGTCCCGACTTCGGGCACCAATTATGTTTGGTGATGTTCGGATGGCTTTTTAAAAAAGCAGAGCCGTCCTGAACGGAGTCAAAATGTGAACTGATTTATTATTTCTTTGATTGAACACTGTTTCATGGTTGGGCCTAAAATGTGCTTACACTATGTTTTTTGATACATTTGTTACTTCTGCTGATTATTGCAAGAAATGTGTTAGCGACTCGGTGCACTAGGTCGCGACGTTCCCCGCTATCGGTGTACCGTGCCTGGGTGGTAACTTACATTTGAACAATCCGCATCCGAATATAAACCACAAAATTCCGAAAATTGATCTTGAACAACGCCAATCGAATTATAATAAATGGGTTTAAAATCATTATCAGAAGCAATTTCAGTTCACGATTTTTTAAACACTTGCAAAAAAATGTGTTGCTATCACATAAAATACATATTAAATACTAGAACATTAATTTACATTCACCGCATTATTTCAGGATTGTACTTATTCCATCTGGATTAAAGCTTCCTGAGGTGTTGGCAGTAGCAATAACAATCCTTGAAGTGGATTGTATATTGTGTCATAATATGAACTCCATCAGTGCCGAACTATCCGAGTTTTTGAAGCGTACACAAACGAACAGAACAATTTCGTATGCGTAGATTATTTTTTATTAATAAAAAAGAATTTCAAGAAAATAATGATAATGTAGGAAGCATGCACTGACATCTATAGATCTGCACTTGACGAAGGATTGAGGAATAAAAGGTCGATATGTTTAAGCGATGCCGGAACACTGCAGTTTCGATATTAATGATGACATGAAAAAATATAAGATAAAAAACTATAACATTCCAAGCTACAAATTTCTAGTTTTAGGATATCGTACGTACATATTTTTAGTTTTTTGCGTTTTTGTTTCTGGTTTGCTTTCAAAGTGTCTATAGATTTTTAAAATATATTACCAATAATAATCCAAACAACTTGATTATTTTGCTTCCATTTGATTCATAGGAAGTTTCAGTAGAACCTTTTACTACAAAGCTATTCTCTATCAAATGAAAAAATATTCTTTAATTTTGAATAAGGAATATTCCATGATATAATGAATGCACAGTAAATCGATGATCAAAACTGCCCACTGCAAACTGAAAAATATTATATGCACGGTCCAGTTGTTGCTTTGACGAATGCATTATTTTATAATAGAGTTACAGCGTTTTAAAAATCACTCAAAATTTACGATGTTGCATTTTGCTCGTCTTTTTATGTGGCGAGTGCTGTTCTTTGCCCACTCCAGAATACGATTGGTCACAGGAAATATCGATTTAATTACACATTCGATTCGCTTTTAGTCATCAGCGCAATACGAAACCTTTTCCTCAAAATCACTCAAAATTTTAAGAGGGTACTAATTGCGTTTCAAAAATATGTTCAATATATTCTTTTTTATTTTTCAAAAGTTATCGACCATTCTGCATTAAGTGTCTAGATGGGTTCCAAAGTGCACGCAGGGAAAATTACAACAGAAGACTCACTACTTGTTGATTTCATACTGACCTTGCCCGAAAAGTTATTTGTATTACTTCTTCCAAATTCTATTTATGATGTTTTTATTCTCCTCTGTTTAATATGTGTTAAAACATTATAATTTTTTGAGAAATCAATTAATTTTCTGTGAAAACTTAAAGAAAAGTCGAAAACTTTTATATCTCTTTAAAATATTGTTATATACAATTGTTAGATAGCTGATCCGCAATATTTCAGGAGGTGATAAAAGAATATTTGATGAAAAAAACATTCTTCGTTTATGGTCAAATCTCAACTAAAAAAGAATTGTTGAACTTTCCTCGCTATCGATTTTTAGCCTTAAATTGACACCAATTCGAAAAGTACGCTTCTTAGCACGATTCAATTGATTTCATTCGAATGATGAAGAAATTTTGCATAGAATTCTGTTGTGAAACATTTAAATTAGTGGAAAATAACAAGAAGGAGAGCAGTGTGGTTTCAAGGAATGAATTGTAGGGTGATTGGAGAGCTTTAATTGGGTTGATAGGAACAATCCAGTCTATCATGCATTTTTGGAAAATTTCTGTTTTACTTCTGAAAGGTACCATGGAACCATTAATTTAAATGTTTTGAAACTACGTTCTATGCAAATTTTTTTATCATTTAAATGAAGCATAATTATAGTAGCGTGCTTTTTAAATTAGAGTCAGTTCAAGGCATAAAATTGGGCTCAAGAAAATCTCAACAACTCTGTCCTATTTGAAAATTGACCATATGCGTAGGAGAATGTTTTTTCATCAAATATGATCCTCTATAATTTCCTGAAATATTCCGAATCAGTTACCTAGAGGACTAGTGGTGCATGGACAATCTCTTACAAATGTAAATATGATATCCAAGCAATTGAGGAAATTAAAATACTTCGATAAATTGTTTTTACTCGCAATTCTGTATGAAAAACTAGACATTATTATCCTAAGACTAACTGTTCTCGAGATATAACAAAATGTATAGGAAATTGTATTTGATGAAAAACCATTTACGCATATTATGAAACCTCTACCATTACGGAATCGTTTAATTTTTATAGTTCTGGCCTATGAGCGTCTATGCACTATAACGTAACTATAAATGTTCGATCATAAGAAGAAAGTTTTATCATTCACAGTTTATATGAGATATTTTTAGAATGCAAATTTCACTGAAGAAGTTCAATGATATGAGAAATAATATATAAAAAATAGGTGGCTTAATCCGTTTATTGATAAATATGGGTTTTGAAATTCTTTCTTGGATATGTTGTTCTGATAGGTGATAGAAACGATCAGCAAAGAATTCCGCCTCTCTGATCCCCAATCAAATCTATAAGTTCCTATTGCCATAGAATAGTGAGTCAGCTCAACACAAACTCATTTGGAGTTTGGTAGGATTTCTCAACCGCAAGGAAACGGATAAAAATTATTGAGAAACATCCGACCGGCTCTCGACGAACTCTTTTCGCTTTGTGTCTATCCTAACCACTGGAAAAAAAACGATAGCGTACTCGCAAAAAAACAATCTTGAAACCTGAAACATTTAGAATCCGCAATCATTGTTCATTTTATAGCAGCGGTCGCAGTAGGCGTATCTGAAATCTTTTGACAGCATATTGTTTAAAAAACCTGTACCTTCCGACGATAAAAAATTTCACGCAAATCCGTTTTGCTTTGCAAAAGTTGTACAGGACGGAATCCGAGATAAGACATTTGATTTGGGACACCCACATTAAAACACCGGTTTAGTCAAGTACTAAAATTGCAAAATCGCTGAAAGTGGCTGAATCGACCGTGTATGATGTTTTGAAACGTTTCTGCGAACGTACAACTGCTGTTCGGATAAATCAGAGGATGCATCGTAGTGAATCTTACGATCGGAAGCTGAGGTTGAAGGTATTGAGAACAATTATGGCAAACCCGGGACTCTCGGACTACGACATCGCCAAAAACACAACTCTAACCAAAGTACCATCCGGAGAATCCGAATGCGAGAAGGTTATCGTAATTTCCGTGCCTGTAGGCAACAAACGGGATACTGAAGCAAAATCTGCTGGCAGAAGATACCGCTCCAAAATTGTACAAAAAGGTTTTGACGAGGTACGAAGGATGCATGTTGATGGACGACGAAACAAACAAGACAATGGACTCGAAAATGTATAGGGGAGAGCGCCTGCAGAAACGTTTCCTTTCGTATTATTAACTCATTACTGCCCAGGTGTACAAGAACTTGATCCAAATGGCATGAAACTTTTATTTATTTATTATTCGAATTTATTTATTTATTTATTATTCGAAACCATCCGACAATAAGTCTTAATGGTAAAAAAAGGAACTTAGATTGGGGAAAGCCACCTTGAGCAAACGTTAAATTCGAACTCAAAGCGGCATAAAAACCCAATATCTTTTCACAATGGTATACAAAATAAAATGACATAAAAACTAGGCGAATAACAAAGATGGATAACAATTATGACAATACTATACTACGCATACATTTCACAGTTGCACACAAAATATTCTAAAAGGACAATAAATTTCCACGACAATTATATTCTAACGCCATCTGACGAATAGGTTCTTGAAGACCATAATTAGTGCGATGCGCATCAACCCGTAGCAGATGTTGGTTCCGTCGAGGCCGAAGAGGGCAGTACAGTTGAAGTCGCAACAGAACAGCAGGGCAATCAAAGCATCCCGATAGGATTTTATGGACGGTCTTAACGGTAATATCCTTGCGTCACTGCTCGAGAGGAGCTATGCCAACTAGCTGACAAAGATCCTCATAAGGTGGCAAATTATCATAATTTCTCCAAGGCAGCATGCGGCAAATTCTACGAATGAAGCACTTTTGTATCCTTTCAATTCGAAGTATCCAGTACTCATAATGCGGATTCCAAACAACACAGCTTGTCTCAAGGATGGAACGAACTAATGAGCAATAGAGAGTTCGTAAAGTGCCATGATCGCAAAATTCTCTACCGATTCGAAAGATTGTTCCGAGCTGACGGTACGCTTTATTGATGATGAATGTATAATGTTGTCTAAACGACATTGGGCTGTCCAAAACAACACCTAGGTCCGTCACGTTATCACTTCGCTGGAGTGACGAGCCATTAATGCTGTAATCGAAAACTATTGGTTGTTTTTTTCGGGTAAAACTGATAACAGTGCATTTCTGAATGCTGATTGTCATATGATTAAAGCTGCACCATTCCGCAAATAAATCAATCAAGCTTTGAAGTCTCAAACAGTCTCTAGTGGTCTCAATTGGCAGATAAATTTTTACGTCGTCAGCGTAGCATAACCTTGTTCCATGAGGCAATAGTCGGGTGATGTCGTTAACGAACAGCGAGAATAGCAAAGGTCCTAAAATGCTACCTTGCGGTACTCCGGAACCATTCTGGAACCACCTCGATTGGGAGGAACCCACTCTCACGGAAATTTTGCGACCGCGTAGATATGTGCTTAGCCACGAAAGCAAACTAGATGATGCTCCTAATTTGTTGAGTTTGGCAAGCAAAATTCCATGATCAACACGATCAAATGCCGCTTTCAGATCGGTATAAATAGTGTCGATCTGATTACCCTGTTCCATAGTACGCAAGCATAGCGATGTAAATTCCAATAAATTTGTTGAAACTGATCGACCAGGGTAAAACCCATGTTGTGCAGTAGAGCTTTTCACCCGAAACAGTAAATGATCATAAACAATGGCCTCAAGCACCTTAGAGCAAGCGCACAGGGAAGTGATTCCACGATAGTTCTCCACACTATGCTTATCTCATTTTTTAAACACAGGGAACATAAATGATGATTTCCAACTTTCAGGAAACTTGTTCTTTCGTAAAGATATGTTGAATATTGTAGCGATCGGAGATTTTAGTGTTTCACAACATTTTTTCAATAAAGCAGCAGGAATACCATCAGGCCCAGGACAATAAGATTGTTTCAATTTGGAAACCGCACAAGCAACATCCTCTGCAACAACGGAAAGAGTTCCGACTGAAAATCCGTCGCTAGCAACGTAACGCAAAGCATTATCAGGTGGTATTGATTCCATGCTGAATACACTCAAAAAGTATTTCGCAAACAAAGCACATTTACTACTGGTGGAAGACGCCACTTCATCATTTAGGAACATAGTCGCAATATTTCGGTTTGGAGTTCTTTAGAAGTTGAGATATCTGACGTATGAAATTTCATACGCTGAGCCGATACAGTATCAAAAATGGAAATGATTTGAATATCGAACAAAACGGTTTTGACGTAGGACTACGTCTTTCATTTCTATACCGGGGTGTAAAATCAAAGTTTCGAAAACGAAAGCGTTACGCCGGAGACCGAGATTTTGAGCGTTAATAGCTCCTAAACAACTGAACGAACCGGTATGATAAACACTTCATTCGAAAGATAAAATGTCTACGCGTTCTATACTTGTTACTTTTTGATCCAAAAACTTGTTTCAATAGTCTTAAAATTGCTTTCAAAACAGGCTATTGAAATCATCAATCGGTATATAAGCTAGCGCCGCTTGGAAGTCCACTCAGTTATAATTGAACAGCGATTGGTGCATGTTGTCGCTATTGTGGTGAAGCTCTTCGTTTATCATGAAAGCGCGGATGAACGGTGTCACCAAGAGCCTGTTTGTGCACCTTAGGCCAGAAGAGAATCCATCAGGAGGAGAGTGATGCCACAAACGGTTCCCCGGGAAGAGATCGGAGCAGCCGCCACACACACACATACATGTGCGGAACTCTTCGTTTGGATGCCATTCAGCATCGAGAAAATTCCGGAAAGATCCAATCGTTACTGTAAAATACATTCATGCACAAGAGTTCATTTTAATGTTTTCTATCCATGTAACACTGCGACTAAATATTTTTCAATCAAGTGCTATTAACAGGTGGTTATCGAGTTAGAATTAACCACTGGTGGGCTTCGAGTATCGAGGAAAATCAGGAAAGAAATAATCGTTGCTGAAAAATACTCTACCAGTTCCCCTGGGAATTGTAAAATACATTGATGCGAAAGAGTTTATTCTAATGTTTTCTATCCATATAATACTGCAACCAAATACATTTGGTTTTGTGGTTTTCAATCAATCGCAATTAACAGGAAAGCTTCTGAAAATTATTCTTCCCCATAAGTAGAAAATTTTCGTATCCAATATTGTATGCGCACGCAATGGAAAATGTTTCGCATCGTGAAAATTATATAATTTTCAATCGATTTATACTCAGTTGCCGAAAGTTTCAAACTCAGAGAGTCATCGTAAACCACACCTTCTCTCCATTCAATCACGCACAAAAAGCATACTTAAGCGATATTCTGGTGGTGAAACGCATTTATTTTTCGTGAGGACATCGATAAGACAACATCGTAATTGAACGAGCTGAACGTGCTGGATGAGCTGGACGGCGAGGGATCGAGGGATTCATTACCTGGCCTGACCTGACCTGAAAGACATGCAGTTTGTTTGGAACTGTGAGTGAGGGCAGAAATGCCGATCCATCAGAAGGAGAAGAGAAGGTGACCAAGAGAGTATCAGCGTCGAGAAACTGTTCCCCGGGAAGACATCGAAGCAGCCGCCACACACACACACACATACACGCGCGAAATTATTTTCGTTTGGATGCCATTCAGCATCGAGAAAATTCCGGAAATATCTAATCGTTGCTGAAAAATAATCTGCCAGTTCCCCTGGGAATTGAAAATACATTCATGCGAAAGAGTTTATTTTAATGTTTTTTACCGTACAACCAAATACCAAATATTTTTCAATCAAGTGCTATTAACAGGTGGTTATCGAGTTAGGATTCGTCGTATCGAGGCTTCGAGTATCGAGGAAAATCTGGAAAAATCTAATCGTTGCTGAACATTAATCTGTCAGTTCCCTGGGAATTGAAAAATACATTCATGCGAATGAGTTTATTTTAATGTTTTCTAACCATATAACACAGCGACCAAATACATTTGATTTTGTAATTTTTCAATCAAGTGTAATTAGCAGGAGAGCTTCTGAAAATTATTCTCCCCCATAAGTAGAAAATTTTCGTATCCAATATTGTATGCGCGCGCAACGGAAATTGCCATCGTAAACCACACCTTCTCTCGATTCAATCACGCACAAAAAGCATGCTTAAGCGATATTCTGGTGGTGAAACGTATTCATTTTTCGTGAGGACATCGACAAGACAACATCGTAATTGAACGAGCTGAACGTGCTGGATGAGCTGGACGGCGAGGGATCGAGGGATTCATTACCTGGCCTGACCTGACCTGAAAGACATGCAGTTTGTTTGGAACTGTGAGTGAGGGCAGAAATGCCGATCCATCAGAAGGAGAAGAGAAGACGACCGAGAGAGTACCAGCATCGAAAATTGGTTCCGCTTGAGGTATCGAAGCAACTGCCACACGCATACACGCGTGCAACTCTTTAAGTTCGCTGGTTATCGAGAAGAATCCGGAATGAAGTGATCGTTGCTGTAAAATAATCTGCCAGTCCCACTTGGACTTGAAAATTACATTCAAGCGGAAGAGTTTATTGTAATGTTTTCTATCCTTTTAATACTGCGACCAAATACAATTAATTGTGTGATTTTTCAATCAAGTACAATCAACAGGTGGTTATCAAGTTAGCATTAACCACTGGTGGATTTCGAGAAGAATCGAGGAGAATCCGGAAAGATGTCGTTGCTGCAAAATAATCAACCAGTTCCCCTTGGAATTGAAAATTACATGCAAGCGAACGAATTTATTTTAATGTTTTCTATACATATAATACTGCGACCAAATACATTTAGTTTTAAATACTGGGGAAGCAACTAAGATAGCCAACCCTCCTGCACGGGCAAGCATGCTAGACATATCTCTCTGCTCTTCTTCATTATCCCTGGATTGCACATGGAAGGTAATCCAAGATCCCCACAGTAGTGATCACCTACCAATAATTTTATCGATCGCCAATGAATCAAAATCTAGTGAGTCAGTCGATATTGCGTATGACCTCACGAAGAATATTGACTGGAGAAAATTTGCAGAATTAATATTTGAAGCAATCATTTCGATGCATGAACTTCCTCCCCTTGAAGAGTATAATTTTATATCAAGTTTGATTTACGATAGCGTACTTCAAGCTCAAAAGAAACGTGTACCGGCCACCACTTTCCGACGTCGTCCTCCATCACTTTGGTGGGACAGGGAGTGTTCAAAGGTCTACCTTGAAAAATCATCCGCTTTCAAAAAATTCAGGAAAACTGGATTAGTGGAATGGTTTCGAAAGTACCAAGCTCTAGAAGCCAAACTAAAAGGTCTGATTAAAGCAAAAAAGCGTGGATATTGGCGGAAATTCGTCAATGGTTTGTCAAGGGAGACCGCTATGAGTACTCTTTGGAATACGGCTAGGAGAATGCGTGGCTGGAACCATGCCAATGAAAGTGAGGAATACTCTGACCGTGGGATTTTCAAATTTGCAAGGAAGGTTTGTCCCGATTCTGTTCCTGCACAAAGCGTCGTACGCGAAATTCCGCTCCAATGCGATTATGAGAATTTTTCGATGGTAGAATTCTCAATTGCCCTCCTCTCATGTAACAATTCAGCTCCGGGGTCGGACAAGATTAAATTCAACTTGTTGAAGAATCTTCCCGACTTGGCAAAACATCGTTTGCTGAACTTGTTCAACAAGTTTCTGGAGCTGAATATTGTCCCGCATGACTGGAGACAAGTGAGAGTGATAGCCATACGAAAACCCAACAAGCCGGCTTGCGATCACAACTCGTATAGGCCGATTGCAATGTTATCCTGTATTCGCAAATTGTTAGAGAAAATGATTCTACTTCGTTTGGACAAGTGGGTCGAAACGAACAATTTGCTGTCAAATACGCAGTTTGGCTTCCGCCGAGGTAAAGGGACGAATGATTGTCTCGCGCTGCTATCTTCTGAAATCCAAATCGCATTTGCTCGCAAAGAACAAATGGCTTCCGTTTTCCTCGATATCAAAGGGGCATTTGATTCAGTTTCCATGGAAATTCTCTCAGAGAAGCTTCATAATCGTGGACTTTCACCAATTCTGAATAATTTCCTGTACAATTTACTGTCAGAAAAGCACATGAATTTCTCTCATGGCAACTCAAAATCTTCTCGTTACAGTTTTATGGGCCTACCGCAAGGCTCCTGCCTAAGCCCCCTCTTGTACAGTTTTTACGTCAATGATATGGATGATTGTCTAACTAGAGACTGCACGCTGAGACAACTTGCAGACGATGGAGTTATTTCCATCACGGGTACTAATCCCGTCGCTCTGCAAAAGTCGTTGCAAGATACCATGAACAATCTGTTCACGTGGGCCCTCAAGCTGGGTATCGAATTCTCTACGGAGAAAACTGAAATGGTCGTTTTTTCTAGGAAGCACGAACCCGCCCAATTCCAGCTTTACCTATCCGGCAAAACGATCCAACACTCTATGTTTTTCAAATACCTGGGTGTATATTTTGATTCTAAATGTACCTGGGGGAGACACATAGCGTATTTGAAACAGAAATGCCAGCAAAGAATCAATTTTCTCCAAACAATAACCGGAACACGGTGGGGTGCCCATCCAGGAGACCTCATTCAGTTATACAAAACAACGATATTGTCAGTGTTAGAATATGGCAGTTTTTGCTTCCGATCAGCTGCCAGGATTCATATTCTCAAGCTGGAGAGGATACAATATCGTTGCTTGCGTATAGCCATGGGGTGTTTGCATTCGACACATACGATGGGTCTCGAAGTTTTGGCAGGAGTACCCCGCTTACTCTTCGGTTCACAGAATTATCCTACAGATTTCTCATCCGTTGCAAGATCATGAATCCATTGGTGATTGATAACTTCGAAAATCTACTACAACTGACTCCTCAGTCAAGTTTTATGTCTTTATACCATGAGTACCTTACCCACGACGTGCACCCTTCACCAGGCATCTCCAACCAAGTTTGCTTCCCATACTTTTGCAATTCCTCTGTCATTTTTGATCTGTCCATGCGACAAAAAATCCATGGAATACCAGATCACTTACGCTCCAATGTTATTCCGTCGATATTTTCGGAAAAATATGGGAAAGTTGGATCTGATAAAATGTTCTTTACTGACGGTTCATACATAAACGGGTCCACTGGCTTCGGCATCTTCAATGAAAATTCCAGTGCCTCTTTCAAACTCAAAGATCCTTGTTCCATGTATGTCGCTGAAATGGGTGCGATATACTATGCTCTAGGGATCATTGAAACACTGCCCATCGACCATTATTTTATTTTTTCAGACAGTCTCAGCTCAATAGAGGCAATCCGCTCAATGAAAGTTGATAAACGCTCATCTTATTTCCTAACAAGAATAAGACATCTATTGAGTGTTTTGGTCGAAAAATTATTCAAGATTACCTTAGCATGGGTTCCCTCTCATTGCTCGATTCCGGGGAATGAGAAAGCGGACTCGCTAGCTAAGGTGGGCGCTTCAGAAGGCACACTTTTTGAAAGGCAAATTGCCTATAATGAATTTTTTCACATTCCTCGTCAAGACACACTCGTTAGTTGGCAGCGCATGTGGAGTGAAGATGAGTTCGGTCGTTGGTTACACACGATTATCCCTAAGGTTTCGACGAGTGCTTGGTTTAAGGGATTGAATGTAGGTCGTGATTTCATTCGCGTGATATCTCGGCTCATGTCCAATCACTACAACCTAAACGCGCATCTCTATCGCATTGGGCTCGCAGCAAACAATCTTTGTGGTTGTGGCGATGGCTACCACGACATCGAGCATGTTGTCTGGTCGTGTATCCGGTTCCATGCTGCTCGCTCTCAGCTCTCTAGAGCACTGAGAGCACAAGGCAGACAATCGGATATCCCCGTCCGGGATATCTTGATCTTCTGATCCTTCTGATCCTGATCTTCTGCTTCATCTATACCTGTTCCTCAGAAACGCCTATGTCAACGTTTAATGATGTTTCCTTCATTGTATCCCTGTAATATCCCTCCTATCCGATCTATAAACTTTTACTTAGTCGCGGCAATACATACACACACTTTTTACAGATACACGGGCCAAAGGTTGTGCAGTCCACTGATGATTCAACAAGAGACAAAGGTTGTACCGCTCATGACAACTCTACACGAGCTGATGATTGCGTCGGCTAGTGACCATTCTATCCTGGATTCCTCGAGTCGAGAAAGACGCACCACGCTAGATATGGGGTACATACTAGGGGGGCGTTGCTGATTAATGGTCAGCGGCATCCCAATAGGAAGTATCCCGTGTCGGGTACACGTACAGAGCATTGGAGACAGCAACATCCCAATTACGAGAACACTTGTAATACTAACCTCGAGCCGACCGCGAGTAATCGGTTACATAATACTAACATAGATAATAAGAAAAACTGTCAAAATATTGAACTCCGGCCCCGTTAGGCTAACGCAATATGAGCCTTGATTAAAATATATATTTTGGAAAAAAAAATACATTTAGTTCTGTGATTTTTCAATCAAGTGCAATTAGCAGGAAAGCTTCTGAAGATTATTCTTCCCCATCAGTAGGACATTTTCGTATCCAATATTGGATGCATAAAACATTGTACCTCCAACGTAACGCTCTCGTTTTCGAAGTCCCCCAAATATTCATTTATTCATTCATTCAGAATGAATTCAGATTCAACTTCAAACAAATGATCACTAAATCAACGATAGTCCTACGTCACCATTGCGGTTATACCATAGATATAACCCACTTCCTGTTTTATTTCATAGAATTCAACTTCAACAACCATTTTCATGGTTTATTAGCACTTTCGTGTGCTACCGTTCTACGCATAATTGTCCCACGGTTCATAGGGATAGTACAGTTATGCGTAAAACGACAGTGTATCGGATTTAGTATCACTGAGTATGGTAACGGAAAAAGCACTCCGAAGGGTGCAAACCCACATCACACCTCAAGCAAATATACGTCGTACATCGGTTGCAATACGCACACCTTCGTTGGGTACCACATCGCTGTCTTCACCGCTTGGGGGCACGATGACAAAGTCAATATCATTTGTTGACACTAGATTTCCGAAAGTGTCTTCGTCCAAATCAATCAGATAATTGTACAGCTTCTCCGGATAATCGGGAAGCTGATATATTCTATTGAGAATAAAATATACCGTAGTTGCACAGCGTTTCATACACATATAAGCATAGATTTTTTTGCGGTTTCATAATTTTCTTCTGATTTTTTGCTAGATATCATTTTTTACACTCGTTTAGTAGTGTTGTGTCACAGATTTGAGCCATTTATTTTTATTAATTTTGATAAACTTATGCTTACATTTGCGACTCCATTAAACTCAAACTTTGCAAGCTTCAATACACAACAAAACAACAAAAATGATAAATAAAATGACACTGACAAAAAAAAAACCACTCTTAAATTATCACGTGGTATTATTTAAAATGCGCTTAACACTTTAGTTTCATCAAAAACAGTTTTTCAAAAACGGACATTTTTGCGTATTAAATTTCATGCGCTGGGCACTAATGGGTTAAAGCTCACGAAGATCCGGTGAAGTTTTTGACCGATTTGTCAAGCTGTCAATACAGTCGAGGGATGCATCAGTGATATCGTGACAATGGGGTCGATTACATTGGAAAAAATCTTAATCCTCCCAATAGCCCCAATTCCAAGCAATCTAAAAATATTGGGAAATTGTAAAGCGGAAATTGAGCTGGTGCCAAAGTGACTCGGGATGCTGCAGACATGAAGAGATCGTGGAAATAAATGGCCAACGGAGAATCCAATCATCAAAACCGTAACGGAATAACTTTTTCAATATTTTTTTCTGAAATTAAATACAAATTATCTGCGTTTTGATCCAAAAACATTATACAACTGATTTGCGCAAACAGCATTTCAGACAGCCGGTCAGCAACAGCTCGGTAAAACCTTGAGTGCAAGTTGTCATTACAGTGTTGGCAATGTAAGATGCCAACACTGTCAACTGCGGACTTCTAAAGCGGTATGAACACAACACTTTGGCTCGGTTATTCGAGGCTGCATTGGAAGATACCCCTTCATGTCTTTAGCTCACTGAACTCCTAGGTATACCGTTTGATGATTAGGCAAAATATATGAATATATGTTTGATGAATAAAAATTTGCTGCGATAACGTCGATTTAATAGTATGCGTTCAACGAGCATATCAAAATCAAAAATAATGCCTGAAGTTTATCAATTCAAGCAAATTTGCGGTTCGTACGTACACTTGGGAGATGCGATAACTTCAGAAGGAAATTTAAATACATTGATCGTTTGACAATTCTTCCGTTTATATATAATATTTTGGAAGTCCACGATAAATGAATGAAATGAACATGGCATGTCTAAGTGAGTAAGTCTAAGTCTAAGATTACGAAGAACGTAATCTATCACAATGCATGCATTGACCTAAGTTGGGATTTTTTGTGCAATTGAATACAGAGATTGTTTCATTCAATCACTGGTTCAATCGATAATTTAATCAATACACTCGAATGATTACTAAGCCAACGGTAGACCTACGCCAACCTTGCGGTTATATCATAAGTATAACCCACCCATTGCTTTTCTTAAAGCCAACTTAAGGTGGCGAATAAAATAAACACAGTGCAGATCATGATATCGCTACGGTTACTTTCGCAGATGGAACACTGAGATTAATGAGTGCGTAAAGTGCTTGATGATATTTTTCATTGTTCCAATAAGTATAGTTAACCTTTACACTAATCAGTAATCTGTATCTCACGTTAACTAAGTTATAGGCCGGAATCAGCACTGCACTCAGAAGAGAAAAGCTTAGATTCAAGTTTTAAGGAAGGTTGGCAAATGAGACTACATACTAACTTCAGTGTGCCCTTCAGAGTGATTGAATTCAATCGCAACGAATGGGAAGAAGGTGGTCCCAAAACTCGTCCAGGACCACTCGTGTTTTATATCGTGTTACTGGCCCAGGAATCGACATTTCAATTCCAATGGGACAGTGGCCTACAGTTTTTCAAGCAGAAATACAAGCTATTCTAACATGTACAAATATTTGTTTGACTAGAAAATACAGGAATGCCAATTTCTGTATCTTCTCAGATAGCCAAGCAGCTCTTAATGCAGTACAAGCATACACATGTCAGTCAAAGCTAGTTTGGGAATGTATTTTATCCTTAAAACAACTAGCTGCTGCTAACGAAGTTAACCTATTCTGGGTGCCTGGTCACTGCAGTATAGAAGGTAATGAAAAAGCCGATCTCTTAGCAAGGTTAGGATCTTCAACTAAATTCGTCGGTCCTGAGCCATTTTGTGGATTATCTACATCATGCATGAAATCGGAGCTCAAAACCTGGGAAATATGAATGATTGAAGCAAACTGGAGGGCTATATCAACACCAAGACAATCCAAATTATTCATTACACCTTGTAACAGAATAACACGCAACCTTCTCAGCTTGAATAAGGCAGATTTGAGTACATTAACCGGTCTGTTGACCGGACACTGTCCGAGCAGGTATCACCTTAAAAAAATCGGAAAACTGGCAGATGATAACTGTCGTTTCTGCAATTTCGAAGCTGAGACTTCGGAACATTTACTGTGTCGATGCAGTACACTAATTCAGCGAAGACTGCGAATTCTTGGAAAGGGCATTCTTATGCCTAACGAGATTTGGTCTGCTGAACCAAAACAGGTAAGGAACTTCATAAAGGAAGTCATACCTTCGTGGGGGGATATGCAAAGTCCTGGTGCGACTATCACTTATTCCCTGAGTGATGGAACGAACTGACACTGCATACATAGCAAACTGGAGTGCACTACAATAGATTAAACTAATGGTCGCAGTGGTACAATGCTCCTACAGAAGAAGAAAGGGCTGTCTTTATTCTATCATATTTTCTGTATAAAACATTTATTCCATGTAACGGAGAAACATGTTATTTGCAAGTGATTGAAAAATCTTGAACGAGAATTGTGTCTGAAAATCGTCTGATATTATAATGATGAGTTTTGTTAGAAATACTAGGAATTTTATAGTAAAAGGTAAATTCAACGGGGTCGATTAAAAGATCAATCAATGAACAGTTCTGCGATTGGACCCATGTACTTGCTCATAGTAAGAAAACGTGAATGTTTGAAGGTATCGATAACAAAAAACAAATTTAGGGCGGGACGAAGTTTGCCGGGTCAGCTAGTGTTTTATATGACCATATCAATTAGAATAAACAATGAATAATCCATCAAAAATTATTCAAAAATGAGTCATGAATTTTAGTTTCCTTCAATATGATAGATAGTGAAATTTTTTCGAACCATGTGAAGAAATATGAAAAAATTACCTCGCACCCATGGCGTGAGCTGAAATTACAGCTATAAAAAGTGTACGATGACTGGATTGTTCGTTGGAAGAATTGTATTGCTTCTGAAGGGTCGTATTTTGAAGGCAATTTATATGATAAATAAAGAATTTTCTTTAAAAACACAAATTCCCGGTGTATATTTGAGAGAATTTACATGTTTGTATAGAGCAAACTGACAAGTTAGCTGTAATACAAATGGATTTTAAATTGAACCGCTAAAATTTGACAAAATCAAATGTGCTTCCTTCAATTATTGGGATATTACATCTCTTTAATGAAAAGTAACACCTGAGATGCCAAACTATTCATCGCTAGTATAGAGATGCTAATAGATTCTATGCATAAAACTAACTCATAGTGCATACACCACCAACTAACGTTGTAGAAGCGAAATTTCTCACACGATATACCATATATCAACGGCTATAAACGCAACATTTTCTCTCCGCCATCATCACCAATCGGAAGCGCCTTTTCGCCGGTTGAAGGCCACGCCGTCTCCGGAGCAGCATCCATATACAGCTCCATGATCATCAAAAGTATGTTTATTATTATGACATCATGTTATGCTACGAAGTTAGCGACATTTCGCTAGCATCTCCATTCGCTGCAAAGAACAAGACGCTGTAGAGTTCCTCGTGTGACTATGTGCTGAGTTCCGTCTCAGCCGAGTGGTGTGATTCTGACCATGGAAATCTATGATGCAGACCTCCACTCTCCCTTTCTTTCGTTCCACCATAAATCGGAAGGGACAGAAGGAACGACACAGAAAAAAAAACTTCCGGTCTCATCCCGAATGACTCTTCTCGACCTCGCTGCTCGTTAGCAGCGTCAGCAGCGGCAAAGTAACGACACGGAGCCTGTCGCAGTTTATGTAGAACGACTCCGTCGTCTTCGTCGATGTCAAACTTCGCTCTACTACCATCCTGGCTGGCGCTGGAAGGCCGAGATGAAAACGATGGCAACAAAAAAGCACCCGGAATGGGTATTTTTTGAAGGAAGAGAGCCATAAAAAATAATTGAGATTGATTGTATAGTTTTTATGCAATGATTTTTCCGCGTGAGTCTTATTTTTTCGTCACCTTCTTTGTCGGAAGATGCTCTACCGACGCGAAGAGATGTTTGTAGCGGGAGAATCGGTGTGTGAAAATGTTGTGGCGAAATTATAATGGATATGAACCCCTCGGAAGTGATTTACGGCCATACTCATTGTAACGAGTCAACAATCAGAGTGCATCTCGTTTTCGATCTGGTAAAATGGTGACAAATTTTTCATTTCAATTGAATCAATGTACGCCAACCAGAGACTATCAACAAGAACCTTACTACGAGTAAAAACTTTATCAAATGTTTGTCCCGGTTGTCTCCAGACGGTATTTACATACGTTCTATCGTCCATTAGTAGACATCCTTAGAGTTTTAGAGCACTTTTTTCTGATTCGGTATAATTCAAATCCTTCGATCAGAATACAATTTTATCGCCAAATCGTAATCTGTAATGACTAAATTATCTAAATTTTACATCCCGTTCTCATATCAGATCTTCTTTACAACATTGTGTCATCAATACAACCGGTATATCGCTGCAATTATCCAAACCGACACTTCGCCATTTCATGACAAGTCCTGCTTCTCCTGATTCACCTACCTAGCTCGCTTGGATCCGGATCCCAATGCGAACCCCATGTTCAGGAAAATAGTGTTTTGGTTTCTTGCCCTGATAAAATAAAAACAATCTGAAAATAAATTTATATTGTAATGAGGAGTTTTGATAGAAGTAATAGGAAAATTATAATAAATGAAAATTGTAAAGGGCCAATTAGAAGATCAATCAATGGCGAGTTCTGCGAATGAACCCACGAACGTTCGCTCAGTAAGAAAATGTGAATGATCGGAAGAATTCATATCAAAAAAAATAATTTTAGGCGGGACGAAGTTCGCCAGGTCAGCTAGCAACAAAAATACACAGTGAGATGAAAAATTGTGATGAGATAATTTGAAAATGATGCAGGAGACTTCGCTGATTCCTTTTTAGAGATTATTCTTTCCTTTCCGTATTGCTTTTTAAGGCTAAGGCGGCTCGCACATCGCAGCAATAAGCAACTAAAGTCTGCTTCATTTAATATTGGAACAAATTCTTTTGCTCATTGTGGCGCTCCTAGTGGACGGATTTGGAAACTTTTTTCACCCACGTGTCGGGAATTCATTACCTTTCACCATGTATTTATGTCATAACACCAAACGATAGCATTTTGTAAACAACCGCCATGGAAGCCGAACGGAGAGATAAAATTGTGCACAGTTTTCTTGAAAATCCATTGTTGTCGGCATCTAAGCTAGCTAAACAGCTTAAAATGCCCAGAAATACCGTATGGCGTGTTATCAAGCAGTACAAGGAAACATTGACGACGGCTCGGAAGCCGCATTCGAAGCGTCGGAGTGGAACTGTCGACCGGAAACTGCGTGGGAAAGTCATCAAGGCCGTCAAGAGGAATCCAATCTTTCAGACCGCAATTTGGCCAATAAGTTCCAGGCCGCTCACAGTACGGTGCGACGAATTCGTCTCCGGGAAGGAATAAGGTCATTCCGAGCCAGCAAACAGCCAAATCGGACGCTGAAGCAGAACAATGTGGACAATCCGTGCTCGAAAGCTGTACGACCAAGTGCTGACCAAGTTCGACGGATGTATTCTGATGGACGATGAGACCTACGTGAAGGCGGACTTTGAGCAAATCCCAGGTCAAAAATTTTATTTGGCTCGGCTCGGCAAAATTTAAGTTCGTGTTTGCGGATAAATTCGCCCGCAAGTACATGATTTGGCTGGGGATATGCAGTTGTGGACAGAAAACCAAAGTCTTTCTCACTGACAAGACAATGACATCAGAAGTCTACAAAAAAGAGTGCCTACAGAAACGGATTCTGCCGTTTATTCGTGCCCACGACCGTCCAGTAATGTTTTGGCCGGACCTCGCAAGCTGCCATTACAGCAAAACGGTTATGGAATGGTACGCAACGAACGGGGTCAGCGTAATACCGAAGGACCTCAACCCCCCAAACTGCCCCCAGTTCCGGCCGATAGAGAAATACTGGGCAATCACGAAGCGGAGGCTTAAGGCAAAGGGAAAACTTGTTAGAAACATGACTCAAATGAAGAACTGGTGGAATCAAATCGCCAAAACGGTGGACGAAAAGGGTGTGCGCCGCCTAATGTGCCGTATTACGGGAAAAGTACGAGAATTTCTTCGAAACAGCAATGAATAATTTTTTTTATGAAAGAGTAAAGAAAATGCTACATTTGTATGAAAAACAAATTATGAATTCGTTAATAAATGACTGAACTACACGCAATTGTTTGTGTTCCAATATTAAATGAAGCAGACTTTAGCAAACTGCAATACGCAATACACAACAGGCAACATATTTTGTTCTTTTTCGCATACCAGAGCAATGAAAACCCTTGACATTATGCAAACAATCGGTTTAATGTACGAAACTTGTCAAAATAGTGCAATTCCAAATGAAATCGTCCAAAAAATGCAGATTTTAAAAACATGTATTTTAGATTCGAATGAAAGTTTGTATTCCGTTTGGGTTGGAGGAAATATGAGTTTTACACAGCAATTGAGAATTGTTTGACTCAAGCGTAACTTTTGAAAAGGGTGTATCGATTTTAGTAGGAGAAATATTTGATAATTTACATCTCAAAAACTATGAGTCGTACCGAAATAGTGTCTTAGAAAGAGTTATAGAGTATTGATGACTAAACATGAAAAAAATATATACAGAGAAAAAAATTAATTTACAATATCCATCCAAAAAATTTTTAGCCACGAATTATGATTTCTGATGTGATTTAAAACAAAAAAGCTCATTATAAATCTCCTTCTAAATGTAGCCACTCTCGAGATATTTAAAAAAAATTTTTTAATTTATTGTCTTTTTTATAGTAAATATTCCCTTTTAAACTGTTTGTCGTGTTATACCGTCATGTTCATGAAATTTTATGAATTTGCTTATAATTTTCAACAACTTTTCCAAATACATCATTATGGTGAAAATATATGTTTAGGAGTTACGTTGAAAAACATTTGAAGACATGTGGGTTAACACAAAACGTAGCGATATAAAAAAATCTTTTTTTATCTTAATACAAACTTTTAACATATTATTCGTGTTACACAATCAAAACACGAACAGTAGAATTGAAATCCCAACAACAAATACACCTTGTTGATTCGACCGGACGTTATGGGTACAAATATAATTAACTTGTTTACGTTATGCCTAGATTATGCCTGAAGTCAGGTATCTCTAAGCTACCTCTGTATAGGTATATAAAGTCAGGTATCTTTAAGTTACCTCTGCACAGGTATATAAAGTCAGGTACCTTTAAGGTACCTCTATAATGTATATAAAGTTACTCATATTCAAACATCGTTCATCAGTCGAACAAACTTCCTTATAGAGTAAATAACAGTATACCACAATGGACTACAATTTTTTTTTTCGTGTTGTAGACCGTTTCCGAAAAACGGTAAGAAATGTTCATCTGAAAAACGTTTCTTAACCGTGTCAATGATTGAGAAACTTAAGTCAATGGGATGCAATATCTTTTTAGATACATCTTTAAAAATTTGCGGATCATGCCGTTTATCTGTATACTCTTCCAAACCAAAGCAGTGTAACACTGAGGAGCAGATCAGTACAGCAGTAGGAAATACTTTAGAAGAAGTACCATCAATAGTTTCAGCCGTTTCAGCATCTTCGCAAGATACCCAAATCAGCAATATACCAGAGTATTCCCGCACGTACAACATTGAGCTATTCAACAAGGGAATCGCCGGTATTAACGTTTCACCAATAATGACGAAAATACTTGGACAGGCTAGTTACCCCGAACAAAAATTCAACGAAAATTTCTAAAGGTATTAAAAGAAATCTATTTTCCTTTTCACATGAAGAAGACGAAGAGTCGAACTTTAAACAGAAGGCAAAAGAGTTTGATGAGATTACCAATCAGCTCAAAGAGAAATTTGACCACACAGAGACAACAAGATCAGAAAAAGTTAGAATTTTAACAGTTTGGCCTAAGTCTTGGTCCGTGCAAAAAAATGGAAGAAGAATTTGGCGTTAACAAATACTCGTATATGGCAATTCAAGCCAAAAAACTGGCAAATGAAAAAGGTGTATTGTCGACACCACATAGCAAATATGGACCAAGTTTAAGTGAAGATGTTAAAAATCATGTTTCGGAATTTTATAATGACTACGATATCAGTCGATCATTACCTGGAGAAAGAGACTATGTTTCTGTAGCCAAAGAAGGGAAGCGTCAACACATCCAAAAAAGGTTATTAATAACATCATAACATCATGGAAACTTTCAACAGATTTAAGGAACTTAATCCAAATTGCAAAATTGGATTTAGCTCTTTTGCATCAATGTGTCCGAAGCATTGCAAATTGCTGAGTAGTTCAGGAAATCATAACGTTTGTGTTTGTACATTCCATGAAAATGTAAATCTTATGCTTCATAGTCTCAAAAAATATATACATTGAATGCAAAGAATATATGGAAAAAATACTATGTAACATATCAAATAGATCAAAATACTGTTACCTTAGTGAATGTAAAAAATGCCCAACAATGGATGAGTTTGGAAACTGGTTTCTAGATGAGCTTCAGGAACGCAATTTAATTGAAATTACTTATGCACAATGGATTTCTACTGATCGATGCGACATAGAAACTCTTGTAAAACCGGTGGAAGAATATGTATCGTATTTTTTTGCGAAAAAATAGAAAAATTACTTACTCATGATTGCATTAAAACACAACAGTCCACATTTCTTAACAATATAAAAGCTAATTTGCAAGAAAATGAGGTTGTTGTGATTTGCAATTTTTCCGAAAATTACTCATTTGTGCTTCAAGATGAAGTTCAAAGTCATCACTGGAACAATGATCAAGCAACAATCCATCCATTCGTTGTTTATTATAGAAATTAAAAAAAAAGGTTCTCCGGCAAATTTAAGCTTTGTAGATATATCTGAAGTTTTAAGTCATAACGCAATAGCTGTGCAAGTATTTATTTCTATATTGGTAACATTTTTGAAACAACAAATGCAGGTAAAAAGGATAAAATTCATGTCGGATGGTGCTGCATCCCAGTATAAAAATAGGAAATATTTTGCGAGTTTATGTCAGTTTAAATCTAAATACGACATTGACGCTGAATGGCGTTTTTTTGCAACATCACACGGCAAAGGACCTTGTGATGCAATTTGTGGTACATTAAAACGGATGGCAACAAGAGCTAGTTTGGCCAGGCAGCATGAACATCCGATTACGAGTGCAAAAACGTTATTTGACTGGGCTAGCAAGCGATAAGAAGACTATCTTACAAAATTGTCATTTTCATATATGTCACAAGAAGAATATGATCAGGGTGTGGAACAGTTGAGTAGCATGTATGATAACATCAAACAAATTCCAGGAACCCAAAAGTATCATTCTTTTGTACCTGTATCCGAGAATGAAGTAGCAGCAAAGTTGTACTCTAACGACAATGCAGCAAGGTGTAATAATGTGTATAGAAATATAAGGAAATAATGAAAAAATTAAATTATATAAAAAAAAATGTTAGTTGATAAAAATAAATGTTGATAAAAAATAAATGCTAAAAATTCTAGTATTCTTATTAGTATCTCTTGAACTCCGATAAATATAGGAATTATTTGACCAAATTGTAGAGAATTATATTTTTTTCCTTTTATAAATGTTGTGTTCTGTTGGCGCAACATGTATAACATGTTAAAAGTTTGTATTAGGATAAAAACAAACATTTTTTAATATCGCTACGTTTTTTATTAACACACATGTGTTCAAATGATTTTCAACGTAACTCCTAAACATATATTTTTACCATGATGATGTATTTGGAAAAGTTGTTGAAAATTATAGGCAAATTCATAAAATTTCATGAACATGACGGTATAACACTACAAACATATTAAAAGGGAATATTTACTATAAAAAAGACAATAAATTAGAAATATGTTTCAAAATATCTCGAGAATGGCTGTATTTAGAAGGAGATTTATAATGAGCTTTTTTGTTTTAAATCACATCAGGAATCATAATTTGTGGCTAAAAATGATTGTTAATATACAAAAATTCGAAGTTTCAAAAATTCATAAAAATTCGATGTTCCACAAAGTTCATCAAAAATAGTTGTACCATCTTGGACCCATTTTTTAAATTTGAAAAAATTAAAAAATATGTATTTTGGATATTTAAAATTGAAGTTTTTTTTGTAAATAAAAAAAGAGTACTAATTTTTTTTTCTTTTCATGTTTAGACATCAATACTCTATAACTCTTTCTAAGACACTATTCCGGTACGACTCATAGTTTTTGAGATATAAATTATCAGAGATTTCTCCTACTAAAATCGATACGCCCTTTTCAAAAATTACGCTTGAGTCAAAAAAATCCCAATTGCTGTGGAAAACTCATATTTCCTTCAACCCAAACGGAATTCAAACTTTCATTCGAATCAAAAATACTCATGTTTTGTCATTTGTCGATTTCATTTGGAATTGCTCAATATGGGCGATAAGTTGCTCTTCAACCGACACGCCGTGTTGTTAGCGACATGTGTTGCTCTATAAAGGCGACAGCGATATCGTATTGCGTCGGTGTGCAAGATCAACCAAAATTAAATGGAAAAATCCATTGGCGATAATATTGCTTATTGCATGTTGACAGTTGCTAGTTGCTTATTGCTCCGGTGTTCGAGCCGCATAAGAGATCATTTAGAAATGAAGCTGGTAATTTTAACATAAAAAATATGAAGCATAAATGTCTTGAAAATGGGAAATGATTGATAAGAAAACAAAATGGTACTTACTTATTAACGCCACCGCAGTGCAATTTTATTTTATTAATTTTTTATTTTGAATTTATTTTTTCATAATCAAATTTATTTTAAGAACATCTAACGTAGATAAGTCGGCCGCCTACCCGGTATCGGAAGCGGCGGTCTCTCATATGTAAACAATTTAGTTTGAAGCATAGAAGACGATATTTTAGTTAGGACGGCGTACGTTTGCCTGGACCTTACTAAAGGATCGTCTTCTATGTTTCAAATTAATCGGATGGGACACAAGTTTGAGACCACTGCTTCCGACGGTGGCTTGGGGCCGCCTCGGTTCTTTATCCTCGTTAGATGGGTACCTAGGTCGCATACAGGTATTTATTACATTCAGGTGATTGGAATTCGGATGAGTGTTTTTCGGGTAGTTGTCGTTCGGGTGACTGTCTTTCGGGTTAATGTGACACAATCGTTCAAAATATGATGCGAGGAATTCCAAAAAAATCGTACTTTCATCAAGACTACTACGGAAAGAGCATTAAATAACCTTCATTTTTGAAGACCAATTTAATATCATCAATATTATATCTATAACGAGTAATTTTTTTATTCGGGATAAGGTTTGATTCAGCTAGAATCCGGAATCCCTGTTCATTAGGGTGCCAATGAATGTATGTAACCAATCTTAAAATTTCAAAAAGTAACCACATACAAAATGTTCACCACCTTGAAAAAACATCCTATGCAAAATTCAACTCAATCGGACCTAAAAAAAGTAGATAACTGTAAATCGGGCGTTTCATGACGTTTAATTTTCTTAAACCTCGATTCTCTGCAAATTGAAAACAGATATAAATAAAAACTACGCTTAATCGTTCCTACAGGAACAATAATAAAGTTTTAAAGCATCCCACAATCATAGCTTTCATGAGATAACGACGTAAATTAAGATGATGACGGTTATATTTTCCTTTCTTCCGAATCACTCCTATTGTACTGCAACTATGATTTCACAGATTTTTTTGACGTAGGACTACGTCTTACATTAAGGGTGCCAAATCGGAAAACAGGTCACGTTTTTATGAAATAAAGTTAATGTTAATAACTATTTTTGCTGCGAACGGATTTTAATGATTTGCATACCAATCGAATCAGAAATTTTCTAAGATTTGTTTGATATGCTATATATTACAACCCCATAGTCTGTATATGGTTTAAATTGATGAAAATTGAAAGCATTCCCATTTCCCATACATTTGTTCTGTCCATTTGTGTGCTTTCCCGAACAGAGCTGTCAATAACGAGCAACCTATGCAGCCGCTAGAATAGAAAAAGTCGGAGACGAATGAATCGTTGGATTTAAAGTCTCCGTAAACAATTTAATCAAAGAAGGGGGATAGCGAAAAGAGAATATTTGCGAAGTAAGTAAGTATTGTAATTTGAGGAATTTGAGGAAAATTCTCAGAATCTTTCTGTGCCCGAAACAACAAAGGTCGCTTATTCTGCTCGTTTTGTGTTTTATGTTTCCCCTCGAGCTGTAAACGTTAGCGAATATTTCACTTGAAGTTTATCGCTGCAACTTTGTGCATCTGTTAGACGTGTGTTTGATGCTTGTTGAATGGCGATGCACGGAAGATGCCTCTCGTTAAATACTCAGTGCAATGCGTGCATTGATATAAAGAAACAAATTGCGACACATGACCAATTAGTGTATTGTTCTCGCAAAGGCAAGAAAGAATCGTTGCTTCTCTAAATGATTTTACAAAACCACGCAAGCCATTAAACCTTTTCTGGGTCCCCGGAACTTTTCACTAAAGAGTTATTTATGAACTTTCGACGTATTCGCAAATGATATCCGAAATGATAAACCAAAAAATTAAAAAAAAAGATTGCGTAGTCCTACGTCCTAAGCGGTCGTGTCTCGGATACAACCCCGTGGATTTTTGGCGGACTTATCTCACTTCTTAACTAGGCGAACCTAGCCAGAATTTTTACCTGCCCCCGGGCTCCTGAATGCCAAAGGGGGACTAGGTTCTGCGGAATGCACGTATCTGCATGCTCGTGCTGTTTCTATCCTGACCTAGGAATTGTCGGACAATCGCGCAGGTGCTAAGGATGACCGACTTTTGGATGCCGGCCAATTCCTTCTCGATGTTCAACACCTTTAGCGCTTCCAGAAGTGTCTTCGGGATAATTCCAGTTCCAGAGAGAACGACTGGAACAATTCTTGGGACCTCCCTTAGCCCCCACAGTTCCTTGAGCTCCACGGCCAATGGGCGGTACTTGCAAATTTTGCGACCGTGGGTCTCCTCCAGATTCTGGTTCAGTGGAATAGCGACATTGATGATGGTGACTTTGCGATCGCTCTTGTCGTAAACCATTATATCTGGGCGGTTGTGGTGGATCGAGAGGTCGGTCAGAACAGTGCGATCCCAGTACAGTTGGAAACGGTCATTTTCCAGGACAGGTGCAGGCAGGTACCGGTAGTTTGGTACGTTGTCTTCCAGTCACCTGGTTGATGGCACATCTGGCAAATGTCATCAACGTCTTGATGCCAGACGTACCACCTGCAGTTTCTCGTCGGTATTATTCTGTCCTGAATGGCTATCATGTCGGCTTCTACTACTGAAGAGAGTTCACCACGCGTTAGCCACAGATTTGATGCGGCCTTGTCGACGCGTGTGGTCGGTCCAGTTGATGGGGGTGAGCACCATGCACTACCTTCTGCTTCCAAGCTGCAATCTTCTCCTCTACTGTCGGCACATTGCAGTTGAGTTGGTACTCTGCTTGCGCCAATTGCAGAGCGCTGTATCCTTTTTTTATAGTCAAGTATTGTATATTTATTTCTAGTATTTACATCACAAATTCATTATAATTTAATAATAATAATACAATCCAACGTTTGCCTTGCATAAATGTCATAACGCATCACAACAAGACCCCAAATTTTTTGTATTTCTGTTTATCTGCAGTGGATCAAGATGGTCAAGTGGTGATAAAATGCCGTTTTAATCATCGCGCCGTCTCTGGTTCGAATCACGAAGTTGTTCACTTTTTACTTTCGACTGGGTGCATATTGGAAAATGGAAAAAACGTCCCCAAATTGATTGGTCCAATTTCATAACATTGTTCGTAAGATGAATTATGACATTATCTGTTCTTACAGTCTCCAAAATGTTAGAGAATCTGACGGCCCCTGGTTGGGTGTATCGTTAAAGTAGATAATTTTGCTGTTCTACGATGTTACGATGCATTATTATCATTTAGTTCGCATTATTAATAAACAAAATTAACATAAATGTTTCCGTGTCATGAAATAAAATTTCGTTTATTGAAATTAATATTTTGATTTGATTAGGTCATTTTGTATGGGGTTACTTTTTGAAATTCGAGATGACGATTTTGTTTATTGTCTATTGTTGTTTATTTGATCAACAGGTAAAAATGTACCCCAATGACAATAGTTGGTAAAAATAAAGCAATATAATTTAACATAGAATACGTCTGAAGCTACAATTATTTGTTTCACGCGGCACATTACAATTGAAGACATGGTAACTCCTATTAAAAAGACAGCACATACTCCGCAATGGTTCATGTAAACCATAATTGGTTCTAGCAGTAGGGGTACTGAGGAAGGAGTGCGTACGGAGACTGCGACGACATATATTGATGTCTAAAGCGCCGAGCAGAGTAGGACAATCCGTATTGCCTTGCAGGAGGCTCTTATAACTAGGCAGGTTATATGGATTTGTCCACCTGAGATGTCGTAGAGCAAAGCAAACGAATTTACGCTGTACCGCCTCAATGCGTTGAATTTCATTCTGGTAGTAAGGAGACCAGATGACCGATGAATATTCCAGAATAGGGCGCACAATTGAACAGTACAGAGCTTTTAAGCAATATAAATCCCTAAACTTTCTGGCGAACCGAAAGAGGAATCCCGGCTTCGAAGATGCTTTGGACACGACTAATGCGATGTGGTCTTTGAATGTTAATTTCGTGTCGATTAGGATGCCCAAGTCTTTAACAGTCAATTCTCGCTGTATTTGCAAGCCTGCCAAAGCATAAACGAAGTGAAGAGGAGAGTGTTTGCGTCCATATGACATCACCGCGCATTTGGACATGTTTAGTGACATTCGGTTAATACGACACCATTCGGCGAATGCTTCTAGCTGTTGCTGCAGGAAAACTGCGTCTTTTGGCTGCTCTATTGTGTAGAACAACTTCAGGTCATCAGCATACGATAGTTTGAGGCATTTCAGAATGACGTTGACATCATTCATATACAACAGGAATAAAAACGGTCCGAGGAGACTTCCTTTAGGAACACCGGACCAAGCTAGAAAGGGTGTCGAAACATGGTCACCAATATTGACTTACATGCTACGACCACTGAGGTATGATCCAAGCCAGATTAACAAATCACTATTCATGCCTAATTTATCAAACTTAGCAACAGCGATTTGATGATTCATTTTATCGAATGCTGCGGATATATCCGTATATATAACGTCCACCTACTGACCATTCTCTATTTGGCGTATTACATAGGACGTGAAGCAAGTTAAGTTAGTTGTCGTTGAACGTTTTGGCATGAATCCGTGTTGATCCTCAGAAATATAATGTGTATATCTATGTACTAGCTCATGAAGAACGACCAACTCGAACAGCTTGGCCATGGCGCTCAACGCAGCTATACCGCGAGAATTCGAAATAATTCTTTTGCACCCTTTCTTGAACACGGGGAAAACATACGACTGTTTCCAACAGTTCGGAAATACGCCAGTGCTCAACGATAGATTGAACGCTGTTGCAAGTGGTTTCGCGAGTGAATGCATGCAACGCTTGATAACAAGTGATGGAATACCGTCTGGACCACAACCCAGGGAGGACTTTAGTTCCTTTCCAGCTGCACTAACCATATTGTCGGTGATAGCAAACTGTAGAACGGAAGCAGATGATCGAGGAACGTTTTGGGTGGTAGACAGTTGTTAAGCTGCTTATACTCGTTGTTTATCTTCAAGTATCTATTCTTAGTAGATTCTGTGCGGTACTTGGTGAACCGTTTGAGAGCAGCTCGCTTCATCTGCTTAAGATATTTCAGATCGGCATTAGTCCAAACATCGTTTCATTCTACACGAGAAAGGAAATTATTCATGCCGTCAAAATTGGCTTTACTTAAATCGTAGGAGACGCAGAAACGTAGAAACGATGGGGCGGTTTTATCTTCAAATCCATTAGTATGGGAGGATGATGCCTGCAGATTATAACGAGCGGTGATGGAGCTTGTATAACCATAATGGCACAGTTCTTTGCTAGCGAAACACAAATCGAGCATGCGATTGTTTTCGTTTACTATTCCCCTCATCTGTTTGAGTCCAGCAGTACAATATGCATCGAGCAGCTTTCGTGACGTCAAGCCAACCGAGGAACGAGAACTGACCGGGTAGAGGGACCAAATAGAGTAGAGTCACCAAATATTACAATATTATCTCTTGGTCCCGTCTGCGAAATCACCCAGTTGAGCGTGTCAAGATGATTTTCGATCAAATTCTCGTCGTTCACTCGATCGGGAGGAATATAGACTAAACATAGGTAAAGAGAGTAGCGTCAGTCGTGAGTATCGTCATCTGTAATTGCTGCACCGTCGAGCTCACAGGAGGAATCAGCGGTCGGGATTTGAAATTCGAGCGAACGGCAAGTAACACACCACCTCCAGTGCTTTTAGTGCTAATTTTCATTGGCACACTACTGTTTATTTTATATCAGAGGTCGTAGTAGGCGTGTCTGAAATCTTTTAATGAGAATCCGTATGGAGAAATTTATCGTAATTTCCGTGCTTGCAAGCAACCAAAAAGGGCGCTGAAGCAAAATCTGGTGGCCAAAAGACACGTTCGAAAGTTGTACAACAAGGTTTTGACAAAGTACGAAGAATGCATGCTGATGGATGAAGAAACATACGTGAAGATGGTTTTTGCACAGCTACCAGGCCTGAAATTCTATAAGGTCACTGCAAGAGGTGATGGTCCCAGCAAATTGAGGTCCGTTTTCGCTGATAAATTTGTCAGGAAGCTCTTGATTTGGCAAGGGATTTGCAGTTGTGGACAGAAAGCCAAACTTCTCGTCATAAACAAGACAATGGACTTGAACATGTATAGGGAAGAGTGCCTTCTTCCGTTAATTGAAACTCAAAAAGTTCCGGTGAAGTTTTGGCCAGATTTGTCAAGCTGTCACTACAGTCGAGAGGTGCTTCAGTGGTACCGTGGTAACGTTGTAACGTGCCCCCAATTTCACCTAATCGAAAAATATTGGGCAATTGTCAAGCGGAAATTGAAGTAGGGGGCAAAAATGACTCGGGATGCTGCAGACATGCAGGGATCGAGGAATAAAATGGCTGAGGTTAACCAACAGAGAGTCCACACTTTTATGGAGGATATCCCAAGAAAAGTACTCAAAACTAAATTTTATCAAAACTGTAACAGGATTATATTTTTTTCTGAAAAGAACAATAAATTATCTGCATGCTGATATAAAACATTTTTTTACCTTTAATCAATCCCGAGATACAACTGGTTTTGTGATTCCGGATTCTAAAAGAATTGATGTATAGCTTCTTCATTAAATTCGTATGCATGTGCTTAAAAAAACAGAATCCTGGAAAGATAGTCGCAGCAATTGCTACCGTACAAAAATGGTAGAGCAGAAAACTGTGAAACCACCCAAGCACCGGAAGTGGAAATGATAGGATTTCGTTCTTTTCTAGTTCTAGATAAGCGTAAGACAGTCATAACCCCTACTATGCGTGTGTTTGTTTGCGTGTATGCTTTCCCGATTTAATTATCTTCAACAAAGGTTTCACATTGACTTACATCATATTATCAATTCTGCTTCCGGTTATATTCTCTATCGTATCGTTTTTGTTCTAAAACATGGAACTACACACTGGGAAAATATGTCAACAACTTTTGTTATGTATTGTCTTCCTACATACCCTCCGGCAGCGAAGACAATACCCACCGAACAACGCTTTTTTTTTCTAAAGTATCCATAACCCGTTGTTATGTTTCTATTTTGTTGCTCTGTTTTGTTTTTGAGATCCGTTTTACAAGGAACGTTATGATTTTAAGCTTGTACATGTGTTAAGTAAAGAAAACTACCCAATATTTAAGGCCCTAGTTGTGTACCAAAGATAAAAGAGAGAGGTACAGAATAGAACAGAAAAAGTGCTTTTAACCTACAATAAATATAAACCCTAGTGTGTAACTACGAACCTCAAAACAAGAATTCATCGGAATGTAATTTACATTGTTATCCTCAGTAACGGTCTGTAACTATCTTTTGTAAGTAAGTACCTTCACCTTCTAAATGATAACGAATAATACACTATCAATTTAAGTAATTAAACCACGGTTTTGGGCATATCATAGAATTATCAACAACATTCCACCGTTGGAACTCAACTGGAGAAAACAATCCGAGTGAATCGATTAATTATCACAATCGCGGTAAACCGCCATTGGTCTCCTTGTGTGGATTCTTCACTCCACTAAATATATCTCCCCACATTGGCATAGTTTAGAGTTCCCATAATTTTGACAGACAAAAATAACTTTGCGGACTCAATCTCAAGCCACAAATTACGCTCCAGCGAAAACAGAGAGCATTAAAAATGGACGAGTGAAACATTAGCATCGGCTGGCCATCGTATAGGAAACAGAACAAGTGACCGGAAAATCGGTTCTATCCCACCATATCCTCTCCAATAGGAAGAACCAGACGATTATTAAAATGTGGATAGACTACTCGGGAACCATTTGAACAAAAACGCTGAAGGCTAGCACAGTATACCGCACTGAAATGGATAAAGAGAGCGCAGGTTTGGGAATGGGGAGACAAACACGAGCCATAATTTTACTGTGGCCTGTCCGGCTGTGGCTGAGACTGTCGTCGACAGGCGTTATTTTTCGACAAATCCGAGTCAGCGTTCTTCAGCTCCATGGCAAGCTTGTAGCCCAGTTCTGGCCGACGGTCCCTTCCTTCCACCATCGCTTTGACCTGGAAAGGAGATGGAAAATTGATTCGAAATGAGAAACATGAGCGAGTACACGTAGGGGAAGTGTGGGTAAGACATACATGTTGAGGAGAACTTCAATTGTATCATTGGAAACTCATGTTTTCTAAAACTTAAAAGCAGTTTCTTACAGTTCAATATTCTGGTTTCCGAAAAAATTGGACAAATGTTTTATAAAAGGTGTTTTTCCATGTTTTTTACTGAAATTACAACAAGCCGAAAAGTAGAATATTTTTATCGATGCAGGTATAATGGACATGTAGGGGAAAAGGGGGGAATTTGGACCACCTATGCAAATCGCTTAATATTTCCAAACCAATACGGTCTAAATAAAAAATGTCACATTGTATAGTGAGCTACACTTGTTTTCTCTCAATAAATAATGTTTAATCATTATATAAAGCTTCAATCTACCAAATATATCATAAAATAAAAGGGATGGTTTTTGGACATTAAAATTTGATGCGGGGTGATTTGGACCGTTTGTGGGGTGATTTGGTCCAGTGTGTGTTTCATCGAAAAAAACATACTTATGTTTATGTAAAGTATTTTGGGATAATGTTACAATCAGTAACAATGTTTTGGGATCGATACCAGGTGTCTTGGCCAGATTCCAGACCAGAAAAGTTGGATTGACACCATCTCGAATTCTGCATGAATCTTTTCACTGTTGGTCGAGCATTTTCAAACACTTTTGATGCTTGGTCAAAGAAAATCCATTCTCGATGGCCTGCGCTGCTCTTTCAAGCTCCTCCTTCTCCCAACGTTGTCTGTCCATCCTCTTCTTTTAATTCAGCGGCATCTGGAATCAATTAGACCAAAGGAAAGTCTCAAACCTGTACGACCAATTAACCCCACAGAAACGTGTCCATGTCACCCCACACAACACGCAAAAATTAAAATGCAATTAATTTAATTAATTGTTATCAAACTTACAGTTTAGCTACATCAAATTGTTCCTCTTCTGTAGGCGAACAGAACATTACTGCACAATATACGAAAAGTTTGTTTAATCAGTGGGAAAAACCTTAAAACCACGATCGGAAAACTCACATTTTTTGACGCTCAAAGTACTTGATGTATTTATGCTACCGTTTCCCTCTACTTGTGGAGTTTTACCAAAGTTTTTTTACGTGAGGTACATACGGTTCAACAATAAAAGGAAATGACATTATAGAAAATCCAAGATGAGCCGTAATTTTCGAGATAAAGGGGTGGTCCAAATCACCCCATATGACCAAATCACCCCGTGTTGCCCTAGTGGAGAGATTATGGACAGGTTCATACGAAGCGTAGAAGTTTGTCGCACGCGAGATAAATAATTTCGCTCTCTCTCAGCGTTTGTGTGTCTAGTAAATGAAATAGAACAAAAAGAGAAAGCAATAGAAAAAATAGTTGAATATTCTTCCTTTCTCTTCTTCTTTCATGCATTGGATGTGATCTTGGATGTGACTGTCCATTTCAACTCTACCAGTGCAATTATTTCAACAGTTTAAATTTACCACTCACGAATGAATTTACTTTTACGTAGGACATACCTGATATCGCTTCTCTGTTAACTGACAAACTTGAATATAGTCATCATCGAATTCAATTTTGCAAATAAACCACTAAAAATGCGTAATATCGAAACCAGAAAAATTACATAAATACGCGGAATCATGTTTGATTTTCGGTTTTTATTTCGCTATTTCACTTTCGATCAGAGTTTATTATCATGGGATGGTTTAAATATTACAGAATAGCATATAGAAGGGGTTCCCATCAACAGAAATTTGAAATTCATAATGCAACTATACAAATCAACCAACTGTCCATTATACCCCCACTTTCCGTCTCACCCGCAGCACCCGCAGCACCCCTACATATGTATATATGAATCGCACTGTGGCAGCATACGTAAATCTAGGCTCTAGGAGTTGATTTTGATGTCGAGCATTTTTGCTGTATGCTAACAGCGCAAGGCGACAAACGGCCGGATGTTTTTTGAAATTACTAATTTTGTTGAAAGCTCCCGTTTTAATGAAGTTTTGGCGGAGAGGTCACTGATGAGGATCTAAGTTAGCCGTACATTTCACGTCAGACCGAATGTCTACAATAGTTTATGTCTGTTTCAGTTATCTTTGTCTAGAAAAACAAAGCGTTCAGACATGTCGGAGACGTAATTCCGATACAAAAAAAAATATCTTTGACACTCGAAGTAACAGACAATTTGGGCCCCGCAAGAAACACAACCGAATCGCGCTGGGCGACAAACGTGTTAAATCAGGGTACTCATCTCGAATATTTCTACACCAATCCTAGTTTCCAAATATTGTCCGAAAAGGTTTTTTGAGTTGTATCAATGATCAACCAATCACCAACCAATATTTGTTGGAAATAATCCTCGGTATACAACACTTGAACTAACAGTGAATAATATCTTTCAGGGCGTGATAGATAATTATTTATGATGAACAAATCATATTACGCATATGATTCAACACCTATAGATATATTATGTTTTTGTAAGAGTCAATTTTATAGTCATAGAACTTTTATAGGTAAAAGTGAAGGTTCGCTCACATATTCGGCTTTTTGATGCCGCGGCAACCGTCGATCATTTCCTGATAATAACAACAATAAAGCTATGTTTCTAAACCGGCTTAACAACGACACGATGAGCACAATAATAAGTCCTTAACATTTGAATAAACAACGTAGATAGTTCGAAATTTTTAACAACTGATACTAAGCAGTCAGTTTAGCAAGTATATGAGTTGAGAACGTAAGGTACTGTAGTGATAAATAGAAACATGTTAGAAGTTTGAGCTCTAGACTAGAACTGATTCAATTCACATCATTTCACATTTTTATATCCAAGAAACTTATTCACCCGTTTCGCTACAGGCGAATTGTCATAGACGGATTTCATGCCAACTCGTCTTAGGAGTTGGCAGCACCATCTTAGATAACAGTGAAACGTTGTGGGTGTAAACACATGGGTCTTGTAAGAAACTTTGCATACTTGAAATATTCAAAAAGGAACTACTTTTAGAAAAGGGCCAAAAAAAATATCTTGATTTTTTACAAAAAATTATAACTCAAATACTATAATACCTTCAAAATTCTGGTCAAAGAATGAGATGTAGGAATTTTTTTAAATTTTCATAAAAAAATATCAAATTTAAAAAGATATATTTTAAAAAATAAAACTATTTTTTTTCAAAAAATAATTTTTTTTAAATTTAAAAAAATATATATAAAGGGTGTGTCACATCAAATTGCATCACGGAAAAAACGCTGTAGAAATTCGCCCAGTAGACCGATCCTTTTGAAAATTTTAGACAGTAAAATAAAAACTATTAAACAACTTTTGGCATTTTCTTTTTATTCATACTTCGAGCCCAAGCCCGTATGCTCGCACTTTCCTCTTTACCCCGTCCATAAGGTTCTGTACAACGTCAGGTTGTAGTTTTTTTTTTAACAGAAATCCATTTTCTCTTCAAGTCCGCCTCCGATTTGACAACTTTTGGGTTCTTCCGGAGGGCCTGCTTCATAATCGCCCAATATTTCTCTATTGGGCGAAGCTCCGGCGCGTTGGGCGGGTTCATTTTCTTTGGCACGAAGGTGACCCCGTTGGCTTCGTACCACTCCAACACGTCCTTTGAATAGTGGCACGAAGCGAGATCCGGCCAGAAGATGGTCGGGCCCTCGTGCTGCTTCAATAGTGGTAGTAAGCGCTTCTGTAGGCACTCCTTAAGGTAAACCTGCCCGTTTACCGTGCCGGTCATCACGAAGGGGGCGCTCCGCTTTCCGCAAGAGCAGATCGCTTGCCACATCATGTACTTTTTGGCAAACTTGGATAGTTTCTGCTTGCGAATCTCCTCCGGAACGCTGAATTTGTCCTCTGCGGAGAAGAACAACAGGCCCGGCAGCTGACAAAAGTTCGCTTTGACGTAGGTTTCGTCGTCCATTACCAGGCAATGCGGCTTCGTCAGCATTTCGGTGTACAGCTTACGGGCTCGCGTCTTCCCCACCATGTTTTGCCTTTCGTCGCGGTTAGGAGCCTTCTGAACCTTGTATGTACGCAGGCTCTCCCGCTGCTTGGTCCGCTGGACGAATGAACTTGACAAATTCAGCTTATTGGCGACATCCCGGACCGAACTTCTCGGATCACGTCTAAACTGCTTAACTACGCGCTTGTGATCTTTTTCACTGACGGAGCATCCATTTTTGCCGTTCTTCACCTTCCGGTCGATGGTTAGGTTCTCGAAGTATCGTTTTAGTACACTGCTGACCGTGTATTGGACGATTTCCAGCATCTTACCGATGTCCCGATGTGACAACTCCAGATTCTCGAAATGAGTGCGCAGGATTAATTCACGACGCTCTTTTTCGTGCGCAGGATTATTTCACGACGCTCTTTTTCGACGACATTTTTCCAAATTTACGAAAAATTTACAGTGAAGCATGGCCAACGTGATCTATACACTCTTATCTGATTATAAGCGAAAGCTGAAGATATAATTCCTAAAAATTAAATTTCTATAGCGTTTTTTCCGTGATGCAATTTGATGTGACACACCCTTTATGCTGAATTTATTCAAGTTATATATACCTCGAATAAGTGTATCATATTTATTCTCACCCGTTTACACCTATTTTCACGTGAATAAATTCATCTATAGCTATAGATCTCCCTAATGTAAACCCGCCATTAGCATGGTTTCGTGCTGTGGTGGCTGAGAGCAGACAAACGACCACAAAGAGTTAATATTTATTTTTCTCGAAAATATGTTTCTTTTCAAAATTCAGAAAAAATAGATAATTTTGATTTTGATTTGAAAAATTACTACTAAATTTTATTTTGTAACATTTGTAGTTATAAATTATCACGATTTACATGCTCTGCTAACTTTTTTCTATTCAGAATCATGTCAAGAACATGTCAAACGCGAGAATTCAAACACAAAAATGTAACGTGTAAAACATTATTTTCTTCAAGCGTCGTTTTTGAAAAAAATGAGTTTTAATTTAGGTATATTTTATATATATTTTTTTTATTCGGCGAAATTTTTTTTCAAAATAAAAAATACTATTTTTTAACGAAAATTAAAACAATATGATAACAGCCTTTGAAGAAACCTAGGTCCATCACGTCTATTTCATGTCTAGACCCTACTGCTAGGTTGAACACAAATGAAAAATAACACCCACTAAGATGGATATCGATCAAATTATAGCAATTCGTGAAATTTCACGCCCTATGGTGCTGACGGTTATTCATTCGATACAACAATTATCCTTATATTCTTACCTCTCGGGAATTAACAATCACTCCGTTGCTCGATACGACCGTCTGTTTAGTAGCTTCAATGTCGTTGAGATCGACTCCCCGGCAGCAGTCATCAATCAGAATTGTCCGATAGCCGGCTGAAAGGGCGTCTATCGCAGTTGCGCCTGAAATACATCGAAAACATTTTCTGAATTATACGAAGCGTGAATGAAAACCTGCTCATGTGAGTGATAGAACTACTGAAATTTCGAATCTAATTCTGTCTTGCAATCGGTAATCGGGAATCTCCACTTCCGCTCGCTTAATGTGAGTGCCTGATGCCAGGAGGAAGTTTTATTACATTTTTATCGGTCCCATCCTTGTTGGTAGGATGGGACCAATTTGACTATCTTTTATGGCTCTCCGTATTGTTCTTGTTTTAACGTGCAACAGTCCCGTTTTGGGGAAAGCTTAGTTTTATTCTTTCCTATCTAACACGTCGTTATCGCTACAAACAATGTGAGCTGCTACCGATTTTGCTCTAATATTGACTCGCTTTCGGACGGGATTTGTTTGTCAACTCACCAACGCACACATCGTAAGCGAGACCGCAAACGTAGATATCGGAAGCACCCTTCATTCGCAGTTGGGCACACAGCGTCGTGTCGGATAGCTTCTTGTTATCCCAGAATACCGAATACGAGTCCACCTCCGGATTGGTGCCCTTGTACACCTTGATGCCTTGGTCGACAACCTGTGCCGCAAATCGAACATTAGGATTCGGTTATTAGCTCATTAAACCAACCTAATGATCAGTAGTGATAGTGTGTACCTTCAGATCTTTGTGCAGTTCCGAGCCCCACGAGTCCTGCACGCAGTGCCGCGGCCACAACCGCTGCTTCATCGGCGGAGGTCCAGCGAAAATTACTGTATCGTACACTTGGGCGTTGTCGGCGTTCAACTGGAGAGGAAAGGAAAGGAGGATGTATAATGAAAATGAATAAATGAGATGGTAATTTTCGTATTGTTAGTGTTAGCAGTTTTTTTTAATTAGAGCAGTATTCTAGTCTAGAAATTTAAAAAAAAATCATATTTCTGAAGTTTATTCACTCAAGAAAATGCCCTTGAAAGGACCCTTCTAAAATCCTATTGATTACAGAGTTATAGCCATTGTAGTGATGCAGTATCTAATCTAATACAGACAAAACAATAAGCTTCAAACTAGTTTTTTTTTCAAACTGGCGTACACGATATCTCAAGTTTTACTGAACCGATTTATGTAGAATTTACATGATCTCTCTATCGCCAATGAACCAATAAAAAATAAAAATTTTAAATTTCACTATTTTAAAAAAAATCGGAAAACGTAAGAAAAAACGTTGAAAACGGCATTTTCTCCTAAATTTTTTTGTTTCAGTTAACCAGAAGAGCTGTTTTGTGAACTGGTTTTATCAATTTTTTCTAAATAATTCATTTATGTTTCCAATTGATTAAAATTTATAAAATTTATTCACAGGTTTAACTACCATGTTCGTACTAATGATGATGAAATTTTTGGTTGTTGTTTTGTTGATGTATACAATAAAAAAAATTAGCGTTGTCTACGGTAGTTGAGCCCCGCTCGCGTTTGGTGGGCCTGGATTATGTTAAGTGAACACTGCCAGAACACTGATACCTAATGAATTTTTTATGTGGGGTCTGAAGCAGGGTTGCCATAATAAAATCTGTGTTTTTGGTTTAAAAAAATTTTTTAATCTGAGTTTTTTCTCACAACTTCAGTTTCGAAATTTGTATTTCCCATTTGGGGTCGTTTGTCTGCTCTCAGTCACCACAGCAAAGAAGTATATTAATATTATAATATTATAATAATATTATAATATTATAGTTCACACTTTTTCTAAACGAATTGCAATATTTTGTGAACTTTTTCACGAACCAAAACGGTACTACTATGAATAAAAGATAACGGTTCACAGTATTAACAAAAGTTGTCATCTGTGCTCGAGGAAAGGATTAATGGAAAACTCCATGTGTTGCGGCACTGTGTAGATGTAAAGGGCATTGTTCTGTATGTTCAAACAGAAGTATAAAAGGCAAAAGACGCCAAACTAATTATTTTTATGATACAAGTTTGAAAAAATAAAGGAATCTTCTTCATCTTTCATAATTTCATAAGTCATATCACTGCATTTTCAAGTAAAAATGATTGCAACCAGTAAGACACACATGTCGAAATTTAATACGACCGCAAATGTTTAAATTTTTATAATTTATAATTCAACTAGCTGACCCGGCGAACTTTGTCTCGCCCAAAATCGATTTTTTTATATGAATACTTTCGGTTTTTCACGTTTTGTTTTCCGAAAGCGAACGTTCGTGGCTTAAATTCCAAAACAATTATCACTTTCGTCACCCCGTCACCCAGATATGGGTAACACTTTACCCGCTCAAATTGAATAGGATTTTTAAAAGGAATTTGATAGAATATGCACCTAAGTATAACTATAGAATATGTAGAAAAATAATAAAATTGTAACCATATTATTATAATCTTTATACTATACTATATAGTATACTATATATTTATACTATTAGATTATAGTACGGGTGGTTTGTACTGTAGTTTTTTTTGCGAAACCCATATAATATGACTTTGTAATGTGTTATTGTTATCAATTCGTTTTCAAATTAAAGAAAATATTGCTAGATCATGTAAAAGTTGTCTACAAACTAAGATCGATCTTCATTCAATAATTTATCCGCAAGTTTCGCCCCGCAAGGAACTCAGGCGACGCGTTGGGCGACGAACGTGTTAATTGATCAAGCTTTTAATTGGAATTTGTCACTGCTAGAGTCGAATAAATTTTGAAGTCTAAACATTCTATAATAGAAAATGAAAATCAATCTATAATTTGCGATGACGTATGTACAATTCCGACATCTACGGTGGTGTGAAGTAATTAATTCTATCAGATTACCAAGCTCGAAAGCAAATTAAATGTTTTCATTACTGTAGAAAATATGGTAATTTAGTTTTGCAAAATTTTTCCTTTTTTCTTCATAATTTTTTTCACCGCTACATTGATCTACGGCCAGAAAGGAATATAAAAAAAATAAAGACAGCTCAAATCGAATAATCTTTACTCGAATTGTACGACAACAATTTGGCGGCCCATTCTCATTTTCATCCTTAAAATCCATTATTATTTACATAGTGGGGAAACAATGTCAAAATTAATTTCAATTGAAGAAATTAACTCCAATCGGACAAACTTATCATTGTAGAATAAATGCATAATATTTTTTTTATTTCACTTTTTATCGAATTTTTCTTTTTAAATATTCTTCAAAATATTCTATCATTCTAATTTGAGTGGAGACAGACACAAAGATATATAGACGACTCGAATCTGATCAGCCGTTCTCTTGTGATGATGAGTTATACGTACGTGAGAAAAAACTTGTTTCATATATGAGATTTTGAAGCATAATATAAGCTCTAGCATCATTGGTTGTGCTCCCGTGGCCGAGTGGTTAGCGTCATAACTAACATGCCGGGTGTTCGGGTTCGATTCCCGTTTTGGTCGGGGGAATTTTTCGTCAAAGAAATTTCCTCCGACTTGCACTGTGATCACGCGTATTCTAGAGCTTGCCACTCAGAATGCATTGCAAGGCGTGTTATTTGGCATAGAAATCTCAACTAAGTACTAATAAAAATGACGCAAGTAATACTACGTTGAGACGGCGAAGTTCCTCTAGGAACGTTAGTGCCATTGAAGAAGAAGAAGAATCATTGGTTGGCATAGTTATAATGAATTTGACAAAGTTGATGGTATCCATGTAAAAAATCGCATTCACTTTGCTTCAGTAGGAAAAAGATAAACGGTGTTATTTATTTATTGTAAAGCTGGCCGATGACGCATACTTCAGCATCTTTTCGTCTTAGATTGAACATAGGAAGGCAGTATTACATTAATATATTAGTATTATTATTAATGACTTTCATTCAGACTAATTCGAATGCTATATGAATAACATTGCTGAGTTGGGAAAAAATATTATTGAGAATAAGCCATAACTAATATTGGATCGTTATTTTGAAAAATCTGTAAATCTGTATGAAAACCTAAAAAATCTGTAATCTGTATCTACAGATTCTTGGTTTCAAAACGTCTGAAAAATCTTTATGAATACAGATTATTCTGTAGATATGGTAACCCTGGTCCGAAGTGGAAACTGGAATGGGGATAGCTCATTCAGAATCATCGTGAACTTTCTTTTTATCGGATGATTATATTGAGTATTTCTGAATTGTGGCAGATCTCTATCATGTTCTAAGTAGACACTTTTAGATATTGGGTTCAATTCCTAATCTGTCAATGATCTTCCCGGCTTGGAAATTTTCTTGACATGCCTTGAAAAAACTTTGGGCCTAAAGTTGAGATTATTATTATGTTAATGTCGATACAGATAGGACCATTGTTTTTCTTTTGCAGTTTTTGCCTATTTTGCATGTTCGATTAATAGAAATTTATGCCTGCAACAGAGTATGTTCACTTTGATTTTGGTTTTATAATACTGTTCTCTTAATTTGGTTAAACATTAATATTATCTACTAGATGTATCGGCCAGTTCAAACCTTTATAGGGGTATGAGGTGGGTCATCATGGTATATCATATAATTATGAATATTTTTTCCCGTTCAATTTTTACTGTATTTATATTTACTTACTATACTTCGGCTAAACAAATATATGCCGAATTAGTTCTAGTCAAAGCGAAGCAACTGAGAGGAGAGTCGATTTCATGTTTTTTTTTCTTCGAAGATGACGAACATTATTGGTTTAAATAGTTTTTCAATAGCTTAAATAGTTTCGGGACCAAAGGTGAGATATTTTTAATATTTTTTCTTGAAAGCTGAGATTTTCTTACATATCATATCGGGATATCAAGGAGGTGTTTTTTCGGTTTTTGAGTTATGATTTTTCAAAGTTAACATGTTTTCAATTTTCGTTCAATATTTCTGTGTGGTATTTTTTCAAAGAAATCAAAACCCAAAATTCCTGCAAGTATAATATTTTATTAAAAAAAAGCTATTTGACTTCAATTCGATATGTCGATCATCAGAATCGGTTCAGTAGTTCAAAATTTAAGAATTTTTGAAAAAAGAGAGTTTTCGGACCACCCTTAAATGTAAACCCTGATAAAAAAAATAAAAAATAAGGGTCTAATGTTTTGTGAAGAAGGAGCAAAACTGTCACATTTCACGAAAATCTGAGAACCACTATATTGATTTGACATAGAATGGCTGATGTTTTTTCAAGACTTTTTATGTAAGAATAATTTTGACGCCGGACTACGTTTTTCAAATTCAAAGTTTTGTGAACGAGAGCGTTACATTGGAGAAACAAAATTTTGAATATTAAGACCTCTTTGCCAGTTGAAAAAGATGGTATGATAACCGATTCATTCGAAAGATGAAATGTCTACACGTTATATGTTTGTTGCTTATTCATACAAAAACTTGTTTCAATAGCGCAAAAATAGCTTCGAAAGAAGTCACCATCAAGAGCCTGTTTGTGCGAACGAAGCGCACTGGTGCGGCGTGTTCGTTCATGATTCGCCCAAAAAGGAGTCCACCGGAGAGAAGAATTGTACCGCTAAGAAGACGACCAAGAAAGCGCCAGCATCGAAAAAGGCCACCGTCTCCGGGAATAAGGGCAGAGCATAGAAGACATACGTCGAGAACAATTCGAAAAATGTCATCACTGCTGACAAATAATCCGGTGAGAAAAAAAAGTAATCGCTGAAAAAACCCAAACTTGCTGCTGTGAAGAAGGCAACCAGCAAGAAGAAAGCTGCTGCTACTGCTGGTGCGGCTGCTCGAAAGCAAAAATCAAATAAATCCTCAAAAATCGCTGTATTCGAAAACGCCGAAGCCATACAAATCAGCAGCGGCTTCGAAAAAACTACAGTCGCCACACATCAGGTACATAATGCTAGATTTTGTTGTGTTTTCAGCAAGTCAAATTCAGTTCTTTTCAGAACTTCAAATTGCTTTGAAGCGAAAGAGTTTATCGAATACTGCGATCAAATGCATTCTTTTGGTAATTTCTTCAATCAAGTACCATCAACGTATAATTACATCTTTCATGAACTTATTAGGGTTACAATGAATCTTGAGAAAGACAATTAATTCCCGCAGAACAAAAACATTTTATTGATAAAACTTGCGAAAAACTTTCCTCGAATTTAAACAAAAACATATCGGATTGCATACTGTTAGGTGTCAAAAAGAGAGTAAATTGGAACACCAAGGAGTTGTGAAGTGTACGAATATGATCGAAAGCTCAACGATGCATGGGATCCTCATTGTTACGTTCAGGTAAATTAATCCTTTGTCTGTTTTTTTTTTTATCCAGTTCATTTATTTGTAAGGCTCAATCGCATAAGCTTTGCGGAGCCGCTAATTCAAGGTTTGTTTATACAAAGTTTCAACTAATTTCTATGTTTAGTAGGATTCGACCGAATACTCGCGGTTTACTCGAGGTTAAAAGGGCAACATTTTTGTGGGACGGGTCTTCCTTTGTCTGTGTTGTCCTTTAAAAAATGTCAATACTTTTTTTTCCATGGTGGATACCTTGGGCCTTTTTGAAGATTGGAAGCAACGGTGTCACGCTTCCATCAATGTTTCAATGACGGAGCTATTGTTTATGCTGTTTACGCTGTCAACAGGGCATACGATCCTGGGTTTCAAGTCAGTCGTATCAGACTACAGTAGGAAACGTTGGTAAATCATATTTTCCATCGTGAAAAACATATATGAAATCATATAGAACACATATTTCTACATCAAATATGAAACTTTTTAGGAAGAAATATATGGCCATTATTTACTAACACTAACGCGAGGACCCTTATAGCATACCTGACCACTGTCTAAATACGTTGTTTCTAGCTATCTTTTATTCCAGCTAATTTGACTGTTTCCTGGGTATGAATGCTTTTTCTCTCTTTATTCTGCTTTCAAACGTAGCTGCACACATACATCCACCTCCTCCCTCACACATCCATACATGATGGATTACACGGATTGCACGGATTGCTCATATCAAAGCAACCGTCAAACTCTCTCCTATCAAATCCAAATGTGTTGAATAAACGTTTTAACTGGTGAGCGTTCCCCGTGAACACTGTTGTTTAATTACAGAACGATGCACATCTAAGGAATAAAACGAAAAAAAAAGTCGAGATATCATATGACATTATTAGTTCGACGGTCGACTGAAAGCTCATTTTATGATGTTCATTAATGGCATAGCACATACGTCTCCATGAATAGTCATACGATGGTGACCACTGGCAAGACCAGGGCCCGAAACCTTCGAAGATGAAGAATGAAAATCGACTCTCCTCGCAGTAGCTTCGCTTCGACTAGAACTACCCCGGCATTCGCCGTCAACATGATTTGAATTGACTAGAAAATGAATTGACGAGCGTTGAGAGCGAGGATGACTGATGAACTATTCTAATCAATGGTTATTCTAATTAACGTGACTAATGAACACAAATCTGCCTCTTCATTCAACCTGACTTCAATCCAAACTTCTACTCCCCCTGACACGAATCTCGTTACCCGCGTACACAATCTTATTTTTACGTCCTTATAAAGTGAAACGAAAACTTAATTCCTAATGCATAAAATAGGTACACCGTTAGTGGACGGTTTATTGTTTACTCATCGAGAACTCAAACCAACGAACTTAGACAGTTATCAGGTATGCCATGAAGGTCCTCGCGTTAGTATTAGTAACTAGCGTGCAATTCGGGAGGAATCCTAAACAACATTTAGTTCAATTTGTATCCGAGTTCAATTTTGTGAAAAAAACCTTTACGTAAAACGCGTTTATATAGGTTCCTGGAAAAAAGTTTGCTTCTTTCTAGTAATGCCGAAATGCAATATTTATCGTGGACGCTATCGCGACATTCAGTGACACATTCGGTCACAGGCGATCATATATTCGGTTCCCTCAGCCCCATTATTGCACATTTCTTAACGACTTCAATCTACCTTTGGCAACGCATACCCACAACAAAGTGTGCGTGTCGTGCGAAAATACAGGTGCACACTCGCCAAACGCCATGAAAGTCAGACCCGGTGCACCGCTGTTCGCTTCCATTTCTCCATTCTTCCTATATATCATGCAGACCTCTTAGCATCAATAAAGAATGTTGTTTACATGCTAACAGAATTGATTCTGCGATTTTCAATCAGTAAAAACAGGCGAGCTTACATTGCAATATTTCCTCTCTCCACGATGACCATAGAACGAACGCTGCATTTGACTCGCAGTGGTAGGTGAATATTGTATGTCACATATACATAGGTTGCGCCTTATTGATAGAACGGGTAGGTAAGCACACAAATGGGAACAACAGCTGTATGCGAAAATAGGAATGCTTCCAATTTTCGTTAACTTAAACCATTTGCGAATTAGGTAATCGCAATGTATAGCATATCAAACAAATCTTTCCGATCCGATTGGTGCGTGATTAATTAAAATTTATTCGTAGCGAAAGTAGTTATTAACGTTAACTATATTTCATAAAATCGTGACCTGTTTTCTGACTTGGCACTCTTAATAAAAGACGTAGTCCGACGTCAAAATGCTCATCACTACTCGGGTATATCGAATAACTAAATCACATAAAGCTTACCGGACTGGTTGGATGTATCGGCCGCTGTTTGATGTTATCGATGAACGAAACATGATCGCTCGGGTGCCAATCAAGCGAGTAAAATACCGCATCGAAGTCCACAGTATCCAAGAGTTTGTTTATAGGGTCGATTACCTGTAAAAAAAAAATTGGGCACCATTAAATTAGGTCACTCATCCTCACTCGTCACCTCTTTTTCTCGTCTTTCCAATCTCTTGAGTATTGAATTGAGCTACATTTAACATACACAAACAACGGCGTTAATGCCAAATTTAGCACACAACAGTTCTACGGTTCTACGGAGTACGTGGAAGCACGCGATGTCTGTCAGAGTTAATAGTCAATTTGTACGCCAAGTTGCCGACGAGTTCTGATAAGCACCCGTTTTTTTTTTGAGTTTGGAATTTCACCGTCAAGAGCTCATTCATTCAAGGCAGCCACCCTTCAGGCGAGATTTATGATTTTGGGCAAAACTTTACCAAAGTGAGAGAAAAATCTAATTTAGTTTACCTTCCCTGTTGTTCAACATCGTTTGAGCGAGCTGAACGAAAACCCGCATCCATAACTCCTTCCGTCACATTTTACTATCGACCAACAACAGCATCTGCTACACAGACTCACAACAGAAGCGCAATTACAAAACAAAGAAAATAAATCCTAAGCTTTTTACTTCATAAGCTGCAGAATGCAGCTGTACCACCTGGTATGAGAAATGTGCAAACTACGGAAAGTATTCAGAATTTTCGTTCTAGGAAAACACGAGCGGCGAGAACTACAAGGCTCTCAGTTTGTTTGGTAAGCCTCTGGAGAAGATTCTGTGATATGCAAAGTGCGGTATAATGTGTTGCCTGGTTAACCTTATTCAATCAAACATAGTGTGACAGTGCTCGATACCATGAGATCAATATTTTTTCAATGCGAATTTTACACGAATGAATATTCGTCAAACGAAATCCCTCTTGATAGCACACAAAAAAAATCGCTATGCAGAAGGACAAAAAATCTTCATCGGGATGAAGATATCAATTGTGTTGTCCGAATATTTAGCCGCCCCATCCACTGTCATGTTCCAGGTCCAAGACAACTCCAAACCTCATGTCTCGTTTAAAACCCTTTTTTTTCATTTACAAACGAAAACTTCGACCCTTTGGATGACATGAAACACACCTTGACCCGAAACCACGTGAAATCAAAGAAGTTCTAGAGGAATGGAATTTTCAAGCTAACCGTGTGGAGTATGACGGAAGATTGAGGAACAAAACGCTAAGAATTATGCTTATGATTCTATCCTGCGATTAAGTAATTCAGCACGTACTTTCCGGACAACCCAACATGTTGGCGTGACAGATTACAATGAATTAACTCTGTCCGCATAATCCCACCCTTCTTGAATAATTTAATTTGTCGATGTCAATTTTTATTTCTCGTTTTTCCAAACTGTTAACAGCTTTGCTGCTCGCAACAAAAGACACAGCTAGGGAAGATAATAACTCAATTCGGCCCCCCAATTCGTGAGTGGTAACTTTCACCTGGGTTCGCTTCAGAACCGGGCGAAAATTGCGGTGTGCAGTATCCTTCCGGCGATTTCCGGATCCGGTCAACCACATATCGTTAGTTGCGCGTGTCGAGACGGTGTTTGGTGTTTTGTGAAAAATGAACAACGAAGGATAGTTCTGTGCTGTCGGGGCCAGCCCTGTATTCCGGAAGGAAGCATTAGTTTATGGTTTGGAATATATTAGCGAACTTTGAAGGCAATGTGTTGTGAGAATTGATCAGCAATCCGGAGTAATAAACATATCCATCCGTCTTCGATGTTTTAATGAAATTCCAGATGATTTATGATTATGGGAAATGGAAAAGCGGGAAATGGTTGAAATGCTTTTCTTTCGCATATTGGTAACACGTTCACGATGAGGAAAGTCCGCTGAGATTAGTCGCTCTTACTAATTTGGCATTATATACATATACTTGTCACTATTCATTAATAATTAATAATTTATTGATTATAATTGAGATAATTAAGGAATTAATGCCAATTAAGAAAAAAATAATACGGTAAATATTTTTTTTATACTGGTAATGATTTTTTTCTATAATTTAAGTAGGAGGGAATAATTGAAATGGTTAAGGAGTTTCAGAAAAAGTACTTTTATCTTTCAAAACTCATGTTTTTCCAAATCTCAATGCAGTTTCTTGAATTTCAATATACTGTTTTTCGAATTGACCGGCCGAATGTTTTAAATGTTTTTACTAAAATTAAAACAGACCGAAAAGTAGAACATTTTTTCGATGATTACCCGCATGGACATATAGTGGGCGTAATATGGACAGGTTTTTAATATTTACGTATGAATATCATTGAATTATCATGAAAGTAGGGGAACAGGGTTGAGAGCTTATGAAAACTAACGATGAGATTAGTAAAACTCAAACATTTATGATTTCCCGATGATGTCAAGAACGAGCGGCGACAAATCAAGTAGTCCGAATTAGCGCTGCCGGCGCCAAGCGAATTTTTTACGAAACGTGCGGACGTCAAAGTGTTAAGGGAGAGTGGCGCAAAGCGGTCAGAGTTTGAGTTTTTTTAAATCAAAATTGCATGAAACGTTGAGATCGAGTGTCATTTCGAATTTTTTTTGTCAAAATTCGGCATTCTAGGACTTAGTTTTTTCGGAGTATGAAACGAGTATGGTTTTGGGTGCCAAAAAAAATAGTTATTTCGATTTTTCAATCAAAACTTGTTACGAAATGTTGATATGCGCGATAATATATTCTATGTAAAATATTAGCTCATTCGGACTTCATTTACTGGTGTCACAAACGTTAAAATTGAGTTTTTTTTTGAAAAACTAAAAATCACCGCAAATCGAGGTTTTAAAAAAAAAGTTTGATGCCAAATGTCTTAAAATCGTATTAATCGTCCAGATTAACAGTTATCTCGAAAACATTTTTTTTTTTGAGTAAACTGTAGCCCCGATACCCTTTGGGTGGTTTTTCGATTTTCAGAAAACTTAATTTTTAAGATCTGCAACAATAGTTAATGAAGTCCGAATGAGCTAATATTTTGTATAGGGTATTTTATCGTGCAAATCAACATTTCGCAGGGAGTCCCGTATGAAAAATCGATATGACGATTTTCATTGGCATCTCGAACCATACGTTTTGCCTCGTTTTTCGGAAAAATGAAGTCCCAGAGTGTCGATTTTTGACGAAAAATTTTTTTTCGAGATGACAGTAGATCTCGACGTTTCATGCAATTTGAAGACATTCGACATCAAATTTTGTTTTCGGAAACCCCAATTTCCTTTACTCCCCACTTGGGTGATTTTGGTTTTCAAAAAACTCAAAACTCAAAAAAATCCTATTGAGCTGATATTTTGCATAGGGTAGTTTTTCCTGGAAATCAACATTTTTAATCAAGTTTCCTTTGAAAATTCGAAGGTCATTTTTTCCCATACATCCAATGGCACTCTAATAAACACTGTCGGTGGTTCTATTGTTAATCTCATTCACTCGGGATAGATTTTATAAATAAAAACTAGAAATGGCTTAATTTTTCAAACGACCTATCTGTTTTGATCGATTTTCTTCATCGACTTCCTCTACCGTTGATAGCTCAGCGGTAAAAGCATTACCTGATGTGTTCGACGATCAAGATCCTAGAAAAGAGCCTCGTTTATCAAACTATCTGACAAAAATACCCGTCTACAGGGCAGTTATTATCAAAAGAGAAAGTCAATAAATTAATCGATCACAACAGATAGGTCCTATTGAAAAGTTAATCGTGATAACTGTGATATAACCGCAAGGTAGAAGTAGGATTACCGTAGGCTTAGTTATCTGTTCTGTTCTCTGTTTTGAGGAGGCTTTAAACTTTGCAGTTCATTCGCCTCTAGCTTAGTTATCATTTGTTGGAATGCATCTGAAAAAATTCTCAATGAACGGTTTGCTGAACGTTCTTCTTGTAGGAACGTGAGTGGATGAGTATATGTATTGAATTATCATTTATGGAGAAAAATACATAAATTTCAACACTTTTGAACTGTGTGGTGATCCTGAAAAGAATCGATGGATTGGCGTGGCTTTGTAGAAACAACTGAAGATGATTGATACTTGATTAATTCTTGTTCCCGTTGGAACAATATACGAGATTTCTGTCCATGCACTGCACAAGCATAACTAACGGAATTTTCGAGTTGGCACTCGTCTATATACAAGTTTTTCTGATTTCAATAGTCTGTTTTCAAATAAATTTTTAAGTTTTTTTGGAACAAGTTTTTCGGGTCGATGAGTGACAAATATCACCTCAAGGCATTATATCTTTCGAATAAAATGATTACCATAACACTCCGTTAAACCAGACAATCTATTATGAACGCTCATAGCAGGAATCTATTCCTCCTTCGAACTACCCAGAGCAAACGTTATAAAATTTAAAAATTAACAATTGCTCGCTGTCTAGAGTTGCACTGGAACACTGAACATATTGAATATCCAAGTAGTTTTTCAGTAGAGTAATGCGGGGCAAAGGTGTGCACCTATCTGCTGTCGTTGAATTAAAAGCAAATAAAATTCCGTTTGCTTACCAAATTGTAACTATATATATTACCTTCGAAACGTGTATTACAAGCATTCCTCGAGTTGTGATTGTTGGGCAAATAATGCAAAAAGACAAATGCGCCTCTTTGCCCCATAGTGGGGGCAAAGGTGCGCACCATATGGGGCAAAAGTGCGCTGTTTTTAAATTGAACTTCTGAGATAACTTATACTAAAAATAAATGCTTTATCATCAGAAGCGGGAGTGCAATCATTACTAGAGAGTGTAGGCACCGTCCAGTAGGCAGGAAGGGGGTGTTCTATGGTTTGCATGGGTGGAGAAGAGTGGGTGTTATGGTCGAACACACCACGTGGAAATTTTTGAGAGGGAGGAGACTGACAATATAAGATATCCGAAAATGTCCAACATTTGAAACAGAATTTGTTCTTGTTAACAAACTAGCTGACCCGGCGAACTTCGTCCCACCCACAATTGATATATTGATATAAATCATTTCGAACACTCAAGTTGCCACAGAAATTATTTTTATGTACGTAATCTATACTCGCGAATGCATGGTGAAAATAAAAAACATTTTTCATTTGAAATTCATTTGGAATTATTTTTAAGCAATAGTTTATTGTTATTCCCCATCTTGGATTTCAGTTCTGAGGATTCCGACGCTTTGCCTTGGAGTGCTGTTGCTTCGTTGTGCTGTTGTGGGGTTCGAAAAGACAGACGATGGTTCCTCATGAAACTAGAATCCCAATCTCTTCCTGCCAGTTTTGCAACTTGGTTGAATTCGTGCCGGAGGTTGTTGGCTTCCGCAAAATCAAACGCCAGACGTCGTAAATCTTTGAGAGTCATATCACAGAAAGCTTTGTCCAGTGCCCTGCAGTGGTTCACCAGATCCTCAGACTGCTCTCTCGTAAATACCTATCTTAACCGCCCGAGGTGCTCGCTGACACATCCCAGCAGAAGTAGAAATGTCAATAAAAAAAGATTCAAATCATAAATCACTTTCTGATATGAGCCTCTTCCTCAGAGCTAATTCAAAAATACCGAGGTCTGCCGCAATCCGACTCTTTGAGACTCCCTCCCGAAGCCTCTGTCGGGCCATTTGAGCATTCCTGGAGTGCATTTCTTCAAATCAGTTTTCTTCTTGTGGGTCCCGTTAACCTTTTTGTTGAAAACATTTTATGATTTTTCTTCAGCGCAAAACGCCAGTGCGAACATTCACCCCACAGTCACTGCGCACCTTTGCCCCACAAGCAATTTTTTAACTAATCGAATTTAAAAAAAATCTCTTGAACTTTTTCACAAAAACGAATACGTACTATCATCTATTATAGAATGAAGGTTTCCTTGACAGTGTAGTTTCGAACTTTCCAGTTATTTAAGGTATATAAATCGTCATCTCTAAAACTGAAAAAATTAGATCAAAACATCGCAAAACTCTTTTTACCTCATAACTTTTTGTCACTTTCATGAAATGTATCTTGTTTATGTGTGTGAGCTGCTGGCGTAATAATGTATCAAACTAATACACTGTTGTCGTTGTGTGTTTTTTTATGCTCGTTTGCTTAAAAAAGGCCAACGCGCACTTTTGCCCCGTGCGCACCTTTGCCCCGCACTACTCTATCTCTTAGCAACATTACATTTCCATCGCTCCCAAAGACATAATTCTCAAAGAAATAATCCACAAACCATACTATGCCAGCATCTTCACAGTACGGCAACTGAAAATCTGAACAGTGAATTATGAATTGGAGAATTTGCTCGTTTGGATGGCAGAATTAGATGGCGTAAAGACCGGTCAGAACGTCGACTTTTCGTACAGAAAAGGCTTGTTATTTTACAATTTTTCAATGTTTTGTTTCAAAAAGTATATAACTTGACATCACGATAATTATGCATTTACTAGCTGACCCGGCAAACTTCGTCCCGCCCAACATTTGTTTATTGTTATCAATACCTTCAAACAATCACATTTTCTTACTATGAGCAAGTTCACGGGTCCAATCGCAGAACTATTCATTGATTGATCTTCTAATCGACCCCGTTGAATTTACCTTTTACTATAAAATTCCTAGTATTTATAACAAAACTCATCATTATAATAACAGATTATTTTCAAACACAATTCTCGTTCAAGATTTTTCAACCACTTGCAAATAACATGTTTCTCCGTCACATGGAATAACTGTTTTATACAGAAAATATGATAGAATAAAGGCAGCCCTATATCGAAGAATTCCTTTCTCGAGTTGTGCTCTTATCAACACATTCGGATACTCTTTTATTGGTATAGATAGAAGAAGATGTGGGAGTGCATTTCATCACTATAAAATCCATTTCCAGCTTCGAACAAAGATCAATTTCGCTACCGCAAACATCAAATGGAATAACAGCACTTGTCACTATGTAATTGTAGAACATATGGGAATTTAATTTTCCGAATTTTCCCTTTTTTCTTCAGAGTTTTCCGAAAATTTTCAATTGTCATGTTTGGTTGGAATATTTTTGGTTGAAATATGTGTAATATTTTTATGGGACCCCTCTCCATTCCAGAGGAGGGAGGGGTGTCATACCATCATAGAAACATTTCTCATACCCAAAAACCCTCACATCTTAAATAGTGCTTGATTAGTTCTTGAGCTATGCAGAAGTTTGTGTCTGTGTGCCCCCTGTAATTTGTGTTTCATTTGTATTGCAGCAGGGGGGGGGGATTAGAGAGGGGGTGGAGAGTCTAACCATCATAGAAACATTTATTGTACCCTAAAACCTCCGTATACCTAATTAGATTTCATTTTCTTGATTAATTCTCGTGTAATGTAGAAATTTGTGTTGCATTTATGTGGCAGCTCCCCCTTAGAGAGGGAGAGGAGTATCTAACCATCGTAAAAACATTTATTGCACCCTAAAATTTCCACATGCCAAATTTGGTTTCATTTGCTTGATTAATTCTCAAGTAATGCAGAAATTTGTGTTTCATTTGTATGGCAGGATGGGATGTAAGATTAACATTTCAAAAAACGAGAGCGTCATCGTTTGGGGTGTATGGTAAAGTTTTAAGCGTTAATTCGTTTTATCCCGGCTGAACGAAGTGATATGATAATCACTAACGGGTGTTAAATAAAAAATGAGAATTTTTTCAACCACATATAAATTATTTTTTTTATTTTTTTTCATCGATTTCAGTATTTTTTATTAATAACATAATGTATTTTCTTCAAAAAATGTCAGTGAATGTTTGAGTAAGGGCCGTGGTCTGCTGTTCGACGCAACTTTGTCGCGATGCTCTCACAAGAACGTTGTACGGCACTTACGTCCATTTTCCGGATACAATTCCGGATTCTTGTAGTCAGTTGCTTCGTGTCCTTGGCCCTCCAATTGTTTTTATACACTAGGGCACTGAGTGAGCCAAAGAAATTCTCTATTGGGCGGCACTGGGGCAAGTTTGTTGGGTTACGATCTTTCGGCACGAACGGTATCTTTTTCTCCTCAAGATACGCCAGCGTCTTCTTGACGTAATGGGAAGACGCCTTGTCCGGCCAGAAGACGTACTTCCCATCCGCGTGATGATTTTATCGAGGCACTCTTCTCGATAGATTTGTTGGTTGATTGCCAGACCGCTCGGCTTAAACCAAGGCTTTGAAATGCATCGATCGGAAATAGCGATGTACAACATAACCTTTTTTTCAAACTTGTGCTTGAACTTGTATTTCACTTCAGGCAGTGTGGATGACTTGTCGCTGGAGTAGTAATTATCATTTCCTGGAATATGCGTTTTGGACAGCCGAAAATAGCTTTCGTCGTACAGAACGAAAGACGTCCCGCGGTATTTTTTGGTCATCCACCGACACTGTGATTTAACCGTCTCAATCTGCACCTCCGTGTACTCCGGCGACCTCGTCTTCTTCCTGCAGACGATTCTTTCCATCTTGAGGGTCCGATGGATCAATACGTGGAAGCAGCCATATTTCCGACCGGCGTCACGCAGGCTGGTTGCGTCCTTGTTGTCGAACAGCTTCTTTAACGATGTCTTCCTCTGCTTCATCATTATCGTCACCGGACGACCACTTCCGACCTTCCGCTCTACGTTCAGGGAACTCAGGATACGATATACCGTACTGACAGGTACATTTTCTTCCTTAAAATGTGCCACCGTGACCTTTTTTCCTTGCTGGAAATGCGTTTCGTAGAACCGTACAACGTTCTTGTGAGAGCATCGCGACCAAGTTGCGTCGAACAGCAGACCACGGCCCTTACTCAAACATTCACTGAAATTTTTTTGAAGAAAATACATTATGTTATTAATAAAAAAATACTGAAATCGATGAAAAAAAAAATTTTTTTATATATGTGATTGAAAAAACTCTCATTTTTTATTTAACACCCGTTACATTCCAAAGATAACTTCTATGTTGAACGAACGTGCAAAATACTTCACCTCAGAATGCATTTGCAGAATATGCACGAAACGAAACCTGCACTGGCGAGCAGAGGCAAAACAGAAGAGAAATATTAAATAAGACATACGGTGTCGGTTTTCATACCGTTAGGTGGAATGTGTTTGTATATGATTGAATCGCTCGTAATTATTGTTGATTTTATGCGTTCTCAATTTTTGTGAATCCGAGCATTGTTTGTGGGTAAAAAGTAACGTCAAAGTACAGCGCAGTTCAAGTCGAGAGTGAAGGAAGTGTTTTTCAGTAGTATGAGGTGTATTCATCGGTGGAAAGCTGAAGGTGAAAATTTGTTCCGCATCGATAGCTGTCGCCGCCGTTACCACCACACAACCGATTCGGTTATGTTGTCGTTATGCCATAGCTGCTGCATAACAAAATTTATGGATTTTTTTTTTGGAAAATGATATTTTGTAGATGTAAGTTTGCTAAGAGATACTGAAAAGTACTCGGATATCCAAAAAGTTAATTGTTTCAGTGTCGTTCTGCGAGTTCAGCGAGGAATCAACCGTTGGCGCTTCTCACTCAGTACAATCATGAGTTCATCGGGCCTTGTCTGTGCTACCAAATATTTGTACTAAAAAGTTTATTTCATAAATTTTCATAAATGTTTGTTCGCGTCGGGAAAATTTCGTCCTACGTAAACAATGCGACCATGTCTTGGCCATTACTCTTCTATTTTTGGATAAAACGAAGCAAAGATTGATCCTCAAGATGAAGGATATCGGGTTGAGCGACCGGAAGATAGCCAAAAGAATTCATAGATGAGAAACAGCTGTGCAAAATTTGAAATAAAAAGGCGAAAACTATAGTATCGGTCAGGGTTGCCACATATACAGAATATTCTGTATTTTACAAATTTTTTGACAAATTTCAGATACAAAATCTGTATATACAGAATTACAAATTTTCAGCAAAAATACAGAATTTACCGATTTTTTTGAAATTCAATTTTAAATATTAAATTTATTACTGTGCATATATAGATACCTAGATTTATAAAAAAGTTGGACGCAGCGCAATGATATACTGTTCTTAAACTATGTTCTACCGCTCATCAATAATGTCAATCGCTCCTTTCAATCAGAAACTTCTTAATTTTGCGAACTTTATAATGAGAGAAGACTGTTATTGTTGATCATGTTGGGTAACTTATGTTTGGAGAGCTACAATTCGTTGATGCTGAACTTGATGTGGAAAATTTTGAAGACTTTCTGAATAAGCTTAAGGATGTTTGCGTTGGTATCGATGCACAAGGAGCTGAAGAAAGATTGGGTGCAGCTAGGAAGTTGATCTGCAAATCGATTTGTCGTGACTTCTATATTGCATTGGTGAAACATAGTTGCAGCCTTGATAAACCCTCAAAATTTCTTTAAGCTACCAAAACCTAATGAGTTGATACTAAAATTTCCTCAATTCGTTTAAACAGGTAATAGACAAGGCCTGGATTACGAATTTAGGCTACTCAAGTCGAATATTATGGGGCAAAAATTGACTGACTCTGATATAACTTGGTCCCAGCTGTTGGATGTCAAAAGGCGTGATGAAAAATTTTTGCATCCATTGGTCGTTTGTAGGACATGTCTTGCGGCTCCGCAAAACTTATGCGATTTAGCCTTACAAATAAATGAATTGGAAAAAAAAGACATTTGATGACCGGAATTCGGTTGGTTCCCACAACTATGGACTCTATTTTGAGAGCGAAGAACTATGTAAATATCGGCGGAAGGAGGAGCGTCAAAAATGAAGTTGAAGAAAAATTTTAAGGCAAAGTACAACAAAACCATGTAAAAACATCGTACAATTCAGAGGCGAAAAACTTTCCTATTGACACGACTTTAACAACCCATAAATAAGAAAAATAAGTTCAAAGTGAAAATAAACCTTTATTTTCATTTTTTTTCCCCCTTAACTCTCCGATAAAGATTTTGTATACAGATTTTTTGGCTAAAAATACAGATGTACAGATTTTTTCAGAAAATTTTACAGAATTAAATGTGGCAACTCAGGTATCAGTAATAAAAACAAAGGTAACTTTGAAATTATAAAACCGAGATCGGAACCGCATCATACAACATGATGACAAGGGAAAGGCGCTAGCCTGACGAATAAAGCAGGAACTTGACCTGCCCATACCGAAAATCCATGTTTCTTATGTTCTGCGAGGATCCGGGCATCTGGTTTACACAATAAAGGCTAAAAAAAACTCAACCTCACTTAGAAGCACAGAACGGAATGATGTGGTGTTTTCCGACGTGAAAAACTTTAATCTCGATAATCCCGGCAGCTGTGTCCACTGATATTTTTGTTGATAAATTGAAGAGGAAATAGAAAAAAAAACCGTGAAGGTGAACCAGCAGTTATATCTTCATAGGCACAGAGGCTTCCGAAATTTTACATTCTGGGCTAGGAATGAAGGGTGCTAGCTATACACGCAGAATGAACGGTTTATGCTCTTCGTTTTCATGCGTTTGTTGATAGACGGGTTGTAACTTGCAACTTGTTACAATTTGTAAGCAGTATGTGTATAAGTGTGTGTTCTTATTCCGTACAATTTAAACAAACATTTAGAGATAGAAAATAAATCATTTGCATAGAAAAAATATGTGTGGACAGTAGAACACCATCGCTTGGATTTGTAATTTGAAATGGAAAACTATTATCCATTTGCACCAATCCATCACTGGGATAACTGTTCTTCTAACATATTTCCGGTGGAAATGAATCTTGCGACCTACCTCAAGCCCGTTCTGCTGGGCGCTGCAGTTGCTGATATTCAAGGAACCGCTGATGAAATCGTTTTGCACGTCCACGATGAGGAACGAGCTGATTGGACGTACAATCTGTAAGGAGAAAAACAATTGCACTGGCATAAGTGGTTAAAAACCCAAAAATAGAACTGAAAACGACAACAGTATCCTCATTATGTTTATAGATAAATCGATTCTAGACGGAAAAACAGAATGAGGAAATTATTGGTATTATTGCATCCTAAATAAAGAGGCCGGTTCTAAGTTTTTTGACAGAATGTCCTCAATTTGAACCTAAATTTCTAGCATTAGTCCAAACAATGAGCGGCACATACGTATGGCAAGTGTTCTTATTTATCGCAAGATGGCACTTATTGCACCATGTCGATCCATTTCATCGCTGTAACCGATTCTTGTCATCCCGTATTCCTCCGGTATCACAATAGACATGCCACACCTGCTCCACACTTTCCTCCTACGAGACACACAATAAAAAAGCACAAACGACTAATGCAGAAGCATCCGAACGCTCCGTATTTTAGTGTCAATAAATAAAATTAGAAAACCGTTTGCCTCTCATCGCCTTATCGGGCGCTCGGAAACGTACCGATAACTGAACCACCCACCACCCACAGGTCCCGCGCCTTCTCATCAACGGTCCCGAAGGCAAGTCCTTTCCGACATTGCCACCAAGAAATGAAGCTCGTAGTGAGCCAGAGCGGCGAGGCAATAAAAATAAATTAAATGAATTTCGCTCGGTTCGATGCGTTGAGGTAGGAAATCGGAAACCGTCGCATAAAAATACATGATTGAGTGTTTACTTTTCCTGTGCGAGAGAGATTTTATACTCCGGCTTGTGTTTTGTCATTCGTTTGAGTTTTTCATGCTGATCTCACGTCTGATAGGAAGGGAGGAAAGCTGTACAGGCCGATTATGTTTTAAAAAGATAGTCGCTCAAGAAGGTTTGCTCTTCAAGGATGACTCGTGTTCAATACAAATCAACCTAAATGAAGAAACAAATCACTCTGTTCTCTGCTCCATAAGCTATCGTGTGCAATGAATATTAGACATTCATGGATAATTTACTATTTGCTAGTCAAATTCCTAACTAACAAAGAAAATAATGACTTTGCATGACTGACTTTCGGTAAGTTGAATTCATGAAGACAGATAATAATTGAATCAAAAAACAGACCATCGGTGCTGATTTATTGTCATTTGTCGGGGCATGGCGTGTTTTACTGAACTATTGGATTGCTTTCCTTTCAAGAAAAATAAATTAACACAACTCATTTCGTAATAAACATACCGTCTTAATCCACTGATTCCAACAAAACTGAAACTCTTCCCGGTCGATGTAGCCATCCTCGTTCTTGTCAAACACCGCGAACATCTCCTCGAGCCGATCGGACGGGACGACGTAAATGTGACCCTTGTCATTTCGAAACAGCGCTCGGCAAATCAACGTGAACTCGGCGAGCGAAAGTCGATCATCACTGAAAGTAAACAAGAAAAGAAATGAGGCATTAAAAAACCTGAGCTGAACTTGAACCCAGCACAAGTATCCTGTTCAAGGGTATCTTTTACTTCGTCGTAAAAGCGTATTCAAATATCAATCAGAGGAATCTACCAGGCTATGAACGAAAGCCACGCAGCGATGGCGCCGGGTGCTTATAAATATCATCATTTTATGACTTTATTAGTGGCCATTGTCAGGAGTGAAAAGGAGCTCTTGACAACGGGCTCGCATTTTTCGTGCCCCAACAGCAGAAGCAGCAACAGTTTGGAGTCATTCGACGATTTATTTCGTTAATTTGCATATTTTCCCCATCTCTATACCACCAAAGCGTCACAAGGGGGGAGACACGACTGAGAGACCTTCAAAAATTTGTAAGGCGATGTAAATGTAAATTCCAACGGTTAGCACCGGTCCGCAGGTTATATAGTGTTGATACGTTTGGTGGGGCCATTAACTAGAGTATAAACTTTAGCGGATCCATCGGATCGATTATTTCAGATTCCGTTAGGTTCAATACTCAATACCCCCAAGTGGGCACTTGAAATTCTCAATTTCCTGTACATTTTCAACATAATTTTCTACTAATGACATCATTTCTAAGGTTTATAAAGGATAATAAATTTCTTAGAACATAAACACAGCCATTTGTTTTTTATAGTTTTCATGGTCTCGGGACCAAAGGTGCTATATTTTTTTTATATTTTTTATGGAAAGCTGAGGATTTTTCACATAACATATCTCGAAACCAGGGAGGCGTTTTTTTTTAGTTTTTGAGTTATGATTTTTCAAAGTTACCCGATGGTTCAAAAAATAATTTTCCCTTTTTTCCCAAACATGACTTTTTTTTAAATTATTACTTTTGAACTACTGGAATTAAAGCCTACTAGCTAGCCTTTCTTGAAAAAAATAACACACTTGCCAATTCATAGGATTATAGTCACATACATCCAGTCTAGTCGCATAGAAAGATTGAACGAAAACTGAAAACATGTTAATTTCGGAAAATCATAACTTGAAAACAAAAAATAACACCTCTCTGGTATTTGGATATATTATGTGAAAAAATTATTAAAAAAATATGGCGCTCTTGGTTCCGAAACGATGTAAGCTACAAAAAAACCAATATAATTAATAATTACGAAAACAAAATCCATTTCTATTCAGAGTGTAATATTTTTTCAAACAAGACTAGCTTATTGGCTTTAATTCGAAATGTCGATCATCTGAATCGGTCCAGTAGATCAAAAGTTATGATTTTTTGTAGTGGAAAAAATGGGGAAAAAATTATTTTTCGGACCATCGGTTATCTTTGAAAAATAATAACTCAAAAACGAGAAAAAAACGCCTCCCTGGTTTCGAGATTTGCTATGTAAAAAATTCTCAGCATTCCAGAGAAAAAATATACAAAAATATAACGCCTTTGGTTCCGAGACCATGAAAACTATAAAAAACAAATACAATCAATAATAACGAAAACATAATTCAAATTTTGTGCAACTCAGGTATTTTTTTTCAAAAAAGTTCAAAAGATCAGCTAATTGGCTTTAATTTGATATGCCGATCATTTAAATCGGCAAAGTAGTTCAAAAGTTATGAATTTTTGAAAAAAGTCATTTTTTGAAAAAAATGGGAAAAAATTGATTTTTCGAACCACCCCAAAATAGAAAAGGTCACCCTAACAAAAAAATAAATAAATACGGGTCTAATGGCTTGCGACAAAGAACAAAATTTCCACTTCCCACGAAAATCTGAGAACCATTATATCGGTTTGACATGGAATGGATGAATAAATAGATGTTTTTATTTATTTACTTGTTTACTAGCTGACCCGGCAAACTTCGTCCCGCCCAAAATTTGTTTTTTGTTATCAATACCTTCAAACATTCACGATTTCTTACTAAGCGCAAGTTCATGAGTCCAATCGCAGAACTGTTCATTGATTGATCTTCTAATCGACCCCTAATCGAATTTACCTTTTACTAAAAAAATCCTAGTACTTCTACCAAAACTCATCATTATAATATCAGATTATTTTCGAACACAATTCTCGTTCATGATTTTTCAACCAATTGCAAATAAAATGTTTCTCCGTTACATGGAATAAATGTTTGATACAGAACCAGAACCAGACAGATCCCTCCCCTCTTCCCCCTGTAGAGAGGGGGGAGAAGTGTCTATTCACCATAGAAACGTTTCGTGCCCCTTAAAACTCCAGATGCCTAATTTGGTTACATTTGCTTGATTAATTCTCGAGTAATGTAGAAATTTATGTTTCATTTGTATGGCAGCCTTCTCTTAGAGATGAGGGTGGAGTGTCTAACCACCATAGAAACATTCATTGCACCCTCAAACCTCCCTATGCCCAATATGGTTTTGTCTGCTTGATTAATTTTCAAGTAATGCAGAAATTTATGTTTCATTTGTATGGCAGTCCCCCCTTAGAGAGGGGGAGGAGTATCTAACCACCATAGAATCATTTATTGCACCCTAAAACCTCCACATGCCAAATTTCGTTCCATTTGGTTAATTAATTCTCGAGTAATGTGGAAATTTGTGTTTCATTTGTATTTTTACAAAAATACAATTTTTTTGTAAATTTGTATTTGTATGTTTCATTTGGACATAACACAAATTCCTATTCCTCAGAGAACGAGAGGATTTTATTTCAGTCTGTGTATTTCAATGTTGGTATTGTAAATTGACTAACGAGTTTAAGCTGATAAACTATAAGCCGAAACATCCTTCCATCGTGACGAAATACGCGTCACCGATTTTTCAATAAAATAACCACTAAAACAAATGACCGAAAACTGCCGTTCCGTTTGGCCGATCGTGGCTACCTTTCCGTTATGTGAACCGGAAACAGAAAACTATCATAACTATCATGTGCTAGAAGTGGAAGAGAAGTTCGTTCAACTGTAAGTTTTCTTTTCATCGTACGGCTAACACATTTCACCCCCAGGTTGTCGTCTACGGTTTGATCTGGCACATAGTTTTCACCACGCAAATGACAACCAGCCATCAGAACCAAATGTACGATAATAATGCTTGCGTTTTAGGCACAATTCTCCATGTCGCTCCAACCAGTTTTATGAACAAAAAATGCATTTCTAGCAGCGAAACACAGTTTCACGATTATTGTGATATTATACGGGGTAGTTTCCAATACCCTACCCGTATCGAGGACTGATTCGTTTGGCTCCGCCATTGAACCGAGAAAATGTGAGCATGAATACTGTGTTTTGAAATTAGGAGCTATGCTAGAAAGAAAAAAACCATAAAGTCGCAGCAGCGTCGCAAGTACGACACAATAGTGAAAAGAACAATGGCGTATGTCATGGTATGATAACATAAAGCTGCAAAACATTCAACTATCAACAAGGCGCCGCCGGCATCCTGAAGTGGTACTAGAAATATATAGATATATATATCTCCATGGGAAGTGTTTATATCGCGACAGATACGTCATGAGTCAGTTATATTTTTGGGTCTTACCACCACAACTATTGTTCCCCTGTGACAGTTTTGATTTATAAGGACCGAATGCGAATATTTCAAGTGGATAGTAGCCTCGGGAAATCTTCATCAGCATTAGTAATAGTGCGTCTCCATTTGTATAAATTGAAAAAATGAGCATTTTCATTATTTGTTATTATCACCATCCATGTATGTGGTTTCTAACGAAAATAAAAAAATGGCGTTTGGCACCATTTTGTATTTTTAGTGCTTAAAAAATAAAAAGATAGATTTTTGACCTATACAGAAAATGAGTAAATTTTTCTTTTAGTGCGTCTCCATTTGTATAAATTGAAAAAAATTAGCATTTTCATTATTTGTTATTATCACCATTAATTTATGAAGTTTCTAACGAAAATAAAAATATGGCGTTTGGCACCATTTTGTATTTTTAGTGCTTAAAAAATAAAAAGATAGATTTTTGATCTATACAGAGAATGAGTAAATTTTTCTTTTAGATGTCGAAAAATTACAAAACTAGACAGTTTCGATTGCTTATGGTCTGCTCGTTTACCTGTAGTACACGGCATGCCGTAATTTGAAAAAAAAATCGGAGTGGTGCTGGTCTGCTTCATTGTTGTTGAACACGTCCACTCAGGCCCTTATCATCAATGACTCGCACAAACCTGGTTCATCAGGCGACGCTCACTACCGTAGGAACGCATTTTGTTGTGTTATTGTACGCCTTTGATCAGCTGACCTTGACCGTTGCATTTGTTTCCTTTTCCGTTTCTGTTTCCTTTTCCATTTCCGTTTCCTCTTCTTGTTGAGCAACAAAACTCTCTGCGTGTTGTTTTCATCAGAGCGCGATCGCCGTTGGCTTATTTGAATGAAGAATCTTGTCCACTGCAGTAAATTTCTCGCAAATACCCACAATTTTCCTATTTTTTTGTCTATATAGTTGTCCGTATTTTTCAAAAAAATTATAAATTCTGTGAATTATCCTTTATGACTTCAGTAATACGGCGTGGCATGCTGTGAATTGAACAGTGATTCTGTGTTCCCAAACGTTTTTGGATTTTGTTAACTAAAGCTTTCTTATCTGGTATAATGATACATGCAGAAATTTCATATTATAAGATTGCTCTAATGTATGGAATTTCAGGGGGTGAGGACTATGGACCAGGGTTTGCCAAGTGGTTCTACGAGTTCAACGAGAAACTCGAACGAACCTATGGCGAGTTCCCAAAACACGATGTGAAAATCGTCTTCGGGGATCGTCATCGAAGGCTTCAAATCGTGACGAACGGCAAAATACGGTGGGAAAGACGCGGACTCGGAAACTGTACACCCAGATGCTGACGAAGCCTCATTGTCCCATCATAGATGATGAGACTTACGTCAAAGCGGACTTCCGGCAGCTTCCGGGGCTACTGTTCTTCACCGCCCAATACAATTTCGATGTACTGGAGGTAGTAAGGAAGCAGAAACGTTCAAAGTTTGCCAAAAGTACATGATTTGGCAAGCGATCTGCTCATGCGGCAAAAGGAGTGCGTCGTTCGTGACTACCGGGACTGTAATCGGGCAGATCTAATCCAAGGAGTGTGTCTACAGAAGCGTCTGCTTCTTTCAGCTTCAGCTCTTCATGTAGCATCGTAAATTCTGGTTTTTCAGCCTGGAACAAACGATTCAATCTGTTGATATGGGGCAAATCATACGTCGCACCATCCGACGCGAATCCTTTCAGACGAATTTCGTCCTTATGAAACTGATCAATCATTGGATTGTAAATGCTTTTAAGATCAGCGGCACCAAGCAATACTGCGGCGTAAAATTCGTCATGTATCAACATTGAGGTTCGTTCAAATGTAAGAAATGTCCATGCCGTCTGATGAAGAGTGCTTCTGTATTTTTGCAACACAGGCATACATTGTTGTCGATTGTTTTCATGCTTTGCTTCTGTTCCGGGTAGCGTTCACGATGAATGATCAATGCAATAACTATATTGACATAAGAGAACAAATAGCGACATATGACCAGTTTGTGTATTGTTCTCGCCAGGACAACAATGAATCAGGTGATTTAACCAAACTACGCAAATCATCGGTTTTACATACCATTAAGTGAAGAGTGTTTGTGTACAATTGATTCACACGATTGTTGATTTTATGTCGCTATGTTTATCAAATGCGTGTCTAGAAGAACGATCGCGATGCAAACTTATTGGAGTTCGTGGATTAGTAACAAGGACATAAATCGCCACATATGGTCACTTATATAATATTAGGCTGGGGAAATCGAAATCCATTATTTTTGCTTGAAATTCAAAATGTTTCGGATTGTCCTATTTGGGTCAAATGTGTATTATTTTTTGCACAGACAAGCTCCCGGAGTTTCTGGCGAGTTACTTCATACGTGTGTGTCCTTGGTTCTGATGGAACAGAACACCTCTTCTGATATATGGGGGTAAAATGAAAACTTAAAACACAGAACATGCACAGAAAGATTTCGAATGCTTATAACTCGAACCTTTGCTTAATAGATCGGAAAGACGTTTGCATCAATTGATAGGAAATATTTCTACACATCTATCACAATTAATACAATGTCATTTTGACGTAGGACTACGTCTTACATTAAGGGTGCCAAATTAGAAAACAGGTCACGTTTTTATGAAATAAAGTTAACGTTAATAACTATATCTGCTGCGAACGGATTTTAACGATTTGCATACCAATTGAATCGGAAATTTTCTAAGATTTGTTTGATATGCTATACATTACAATCCCATAGTCTGTATATGGTTCAAATTGATGAAAATTGGAAGCATTCCCATTTCCCCATACATTTGTTCTGTACATTTGTGTGCTTTCCCGAACAGAGCTGTCAATAGCAGGCAACTTAGGCAGCCGCTTGAATAGAAACAACGAAGGGGGATAGCGAAAAGAATAAGAATAAGAGTAAGTTAGTTGTCGCTAGCGTATATATATTACATATCCTCTGAGGAAAATTCTTAAAATCTTTCTGTATCCGAAACAACAAAGGTCGCATATTCTGCTCGTTTTGTGTGTTAAGTTTCCCCTCGAGCTGTGAACGCTAGCGAATATTTCACATGAAATGTGGTTCGATATTTCATTCTTATCGCTGTAACTGTAAGCATCTGTCAGACGCGTGTTTGATGCTTGTTTTATGGCGATGCACGGAAGATGCCTCTCGTTAAATACTCAGTGCAATGCATGCATTATTAGTGTATTGTTTTCGCGAAGACAAGAAAGAATCGTTGCTTCTCGAAATGATTCTACGAAACCACGCAAGCCATTAAAACTTTTCAGGGTCCCCGGAACTTTTTATTAGAGAGTTATTTATGAAATTTTGACGTATTCGCAAATAACATCCGAAATGATAAACCAACAAATTTAAAAAAAATGATTGCGTAGTCCTACGTCCCAAGCGATCGTGTCTCGGATACAACCCCTCGATTTTTTTTTCCAGAGATAAGCAATTTGATAACAGTAAAATGTCAAGCGCTCTCTAAACGCCCTAACTGCCCCATTTTGATTGGCCCAATAAAGGTTTCCCCAACACAGCCATCAAAACCAAGGTACCTGGAGAAATTGAATTTGACAATATATGTAAGTGGGGGAAACTTTTGTTACCACCGACATGTGTTCCCTAACACAGCCATCAAAACCAAGGTGCCTTACATTACATGGCCTTTGTTCAAATTCTTTACTCATACAGCATATATGTTCAATTGAATTCTAAAATTGTTTCATTCAATCAATAATTTAATCGAAACAAACAAATGATTACTAATCCAACTATAGTTCCACGTCAACCTTGCGGTTATATCATAGATATAACCCACCCATTTTTCCAGCTTCTATGGGCGAGTTATTATGGCGCTATCTTTGAAATGGCAACAAATTATACAACAAAAAGGTGCATATTTAACCCAAATCGAACAATCCGAAACATTTTAAATAAAGTTTCACGCAGAAATAATCCCCAACCTATTATATTGTACACGCGAGAACAAGAATGCATCATGAATCAACCGTCTTCAGTTGCTTCCATCAAACCAGCAAACCATAGGTCCTTTTCAGGGCCACCAAGACTTTCCACTGAAGAGTCACTTCAAAAAATTATATATTATAAAGTAATATCTGCAGTAAAAAAACGCGAATTTTTTTTTTTTTAAGAGCTTGTGTGAATTAAGGAGTGTGTATTTAATTTTCTTGAAATCGTCCTTCTCGCGTTAAAAATGGCATCCGGCATTTCAAGCCGAATGTGAGGAATATATTTGATTCGGATTTTCTGTTGCCGTTCTGCGTAAGGTGCGGCACAGCATTGCGAATATGTGTGTGGAATATTTATTTGGGAGCATTGGAGATGTAATATTGCTAATATTCAATAAGTTCAATGCTCCAGTGTCACTCTAGACATCAACTTATCATCATTATCAACTTATGATAATGCTGAAAGTTGATTTGCCAATAAATTGGCATTTCATTCGTTTGTGCCCATCAGTCCAACCATTCATTCATCGACCCTTGTCAGTGTTACCAAACATTTGGACTAAGGAGTTCATTCCTAAATCGTCGACCATTGGAAGTCCTACGTTAACAACGCGGTCGTGTCTTGGGCACCATCCTTCTTTTCATTGGTGATCAATACCGATGGGCTTTAGTATTAACATTTATTTCTTTATATTCCTCACACCACAATGCGAAATTCCTACATACTTTTGGCAGTATATTGACAAACACATAATAACCTCAATTCTGATCTTTTCTATTTCGTGTGATGTATCTGTGCTTGAGATTAGGACTATTATTGTTCTGCATCAAGCCCATGTATTTGTAAAAACTATGCTAAATATATTTTTCTCACAGTCAAAACACATTAAAAATTAAATTAACTAGCTCGAAAAAAGCTATCGAAAGCTTTAAAATGTTTGTATGTGTGGGAGCAAACATCTCTTTCTCTCAGACTAGGATTGTACTAAAAAAAAGCTAAATGATGTCAACGGGGATCGAACCAAACCGGGAATGCAAGGTTATTTTACACGACCGCGCTATCCACATAGCCACTGGTGCTGTTACATAAATACGTGATAATATTACACTTCATTGTGAAATGAAGTTGGAAAGTGTTTTCTAAGAGTAAAACGTGAATCTATATCCTTATCGGTCTGGGCCGTGTATGTAGCAAAGTATGGGAAAAAGTTTAATGCGTGTTTATTCGCAATGTGTCTCTTGTTTCGCTCGCTCATATTGCTCTTATATTGCTATAACATATAAATTATACAAATGCTATACCAGTATGGGAGGGTGGCACATTTCCTGTTATTTTTAAGCTCATTTAATCTAATAAATCGGGATTTCAAAACATGTGCTAAAAATTAAGTTTATAGAAATAAATGCAAGTATTTAAGCCCATCGCTGTAGAGCACAGATAAAAAGAAGGGAGGTGTCCAAGACACGACCGTGTTGTTAACGTAGGACTACGAAATTATAGCCGACGAGAATAAACATTATATAAATTTAAGAATGAACTCCTTAGTACGAATGTTTGGTAGCACCTTCTACTGTAAGTCCCACTACGGCGCGTATTTTGATCATTCAAACGTTTTCCGCCCAGGCAACTTTTGGGCACGTCGTACACGATAGATTAGGTCAATAAAAATGATCTTACGTTTTTGCACCCAACCAAGTCGGATTTTTAACATGGATATCCCAAATAAATTTTTATCTCGCGGCGCCCATCACACACAACGTTGAACCAACAAAACGAATCATAGTGAAAACATCATCACCGAGAGAAGGGCAGCTTCAAAACAAACTGATGTCAATAACATCTGAGCCCCACCCACCACCAGAAGGACCGAGTTAGATCTGCGGAGATGACAGATATAAAATGATATGGCTGTATAGTGTGGGAAATCAAACTACATAAAGATCATTTTATTTCTACATATAAAATATAGCATTCCGTGAGATAGGCAATAATCGAACAATTTATCGGCCATTTTAGAAAAGTGTATCCATATCCATGAATCATTATCACCCAAAATAATATACGATGACAGCCTATAAAACGGTCAGTTGTAATCACCGAAAGAAAACACATAACCACATTTTGCGGATGAAATAACACGTCTGGCGAGAGAGAGAAAAAACACACAGCTTCCGAGCTAAAATTTGCCTTTCATCATTTATGGGAGCTTTCGTCTCTTGGATGAAATAAACCAAAAATAATAACAATAATAGCAGCAATAACTACCCAGAATGGCCAACCCCCTTAATCTGGTGGGCGACGACAGACGATTGTCATGAGCTAGCAGAAAATTTTCCACTTTCTAATATCAGCCGATTAGCGGCGCCTGTGTTCCGGAATGGAAGCTGACCGGGAGGGAGAGTGACGCCCAAGTTATGGATCCTTTTTCGCTCAAACTACCCCACCACTGGCACTGACGTCAGTGTTACGCTCCACAGATTTCATCACATATTATGTACAAATATATCACTTTAGGTACGGAGAAAAAATGAGTAATTCGGTGTATTATGGTTCAACCAATTTGCTAGAAGCATCCGGCTCGCTGTCGGTGGTGTGAAGTTGACATTTTCAGCCAGCTGAAGTTCATGTGGGTGGGGTGAGTTTTGAGAGAATACTCGCTTAAAAAAGGGGAAAAAGTGGCCGACCTTCGTGGCAACAACACGGGCCTCCGGGGTACAACAACGAAAATGTGCACATGCAGACCACTGAACCTTTGCCCTTTTGCTTTCTTCCTTTGGTGGTCCGCTCATCATAATGGCATTGTGTCGTTTTACGAGCACCCGCAAGGGAAAAATGACGCTGTTTGCAGCAATTTTCAGGCAATCAACCAAAGTTCAATTTTTTCTCAACTGAAAATGCGGTGAAAGGAGGCGCTATGTTTGTTGCCAGCGGGAAAATGTATTGGGCAATACGATACTTACTCGTTGCTTCCGTTGTTTTCATGTCGAACAGTGATTCTTTTCAGAGGTGTGTACCTTTTATCACGAGTTTGATGAACAATGTTCGTTACCCCTAAGGTACGTGAATAAAATTGTTGAAACAAACGAAGCGCAACATAAATGAAGCTTGTGCAGCAATTAATAAAAACATTATTTCGTGGAATGTTGCGTCAAGAATATCGAAACCAGCCGCAGGAGTTCGGCTAAATAACAGTCGTATCAATTTGTATAATTTACCCCGTTTGCGTTGAACTCTCATTAGCCAAAACGAATTCAATTCAATTCTTTTCAACGAAAACTGCATCGAAATCGAAAATTTGCCTGATTATTGCTCAATTAACAATGTTCACAGTTTGGTACAAAGTCCCGCATAAACTTGCATGTTTGGTAAACATTCACAATCGTTTCCGTCCAAAGCACTCCCGGAAAGGCAAATAACAACGCCGAGTATTGGAATGCGGTGCGCCAATACCCGCTGTTGGCATTTGCCTTCTCGGGGGTGCTTTCCCGATGGTGTCGCTTAAAATAGTAGTTGTTTATAAAAACTTCCCAACCCCGACTCCTGGTGTTAGAATCATGCTACAAATGGCTGCGAATTAAAATCACGTAGACGCTGAAATGGAAAGGATCGCCTTTTATCGTAGGTTTAGCTCCACCAGAAGGAGCCAGACGAACGACGCAGCACTGATGGGCGAACAATTAGTGGATCCGAGAGTAGAAGCGATTTGCCGCAATCTACGTTATTGTAGCAATGGAGTTCAACGAAGGTAAGAAAAAATTAGGGAGGCTCCAAAGGAAGGTTGTTTCAAGGAAAAATGGAAACCATGTTGGACATACAAGGTTTGATAAAAAATAAGAACTTCCAACTTTCGCGGACTGTGCAGAATCGATCTGTTTAAATTTTGTGTTGGAGCATTTGTTCCTACACCCGAAATTAATGTTTAACACATGTTTTGGCATCCTGATTTTTTACATTAAATGAGCTTAAAAAAATTGAATGTGCTACTCTCCCATACTAGTACAGTATTTGTTTAATATATATGCCACAGCAATTTAAGAGCAATATGAACGAGCGAAACAAAACACTCATTGCACATATGCACGCTTTGAACCTTTTTGCATATTGCATTTATTTGCATTTACCACATACACGGTCTAGACCGAAAAGGGTATAGGTTGACGTTTATGTTTTTCTTTTTACTCTTAGAAAACACTTTCCAACTTCAGTTTATAATGTGGTGTAATATTATCATGCATTTATACAACAGCACCAGTGGCTATGAGGATAGCGTGTTCGTGTAAAACAGCCTTGCATTCCGGCCGGCCAATTCCCAAGCTGACGTTCAGTGTAGAAGAAATTGATGTTTGCTCCCATATATACACTGCGTTTCACAAGTATAGAACCACTCATTTTTTCTGAGTTTCCAGAGATATGTAAGAAGTCGGTTGAATTGAAGTATATAGTATAGGATATAACAACTATCTTCATTGAAAAGATTGGCCATTTGAACATTATTGTTGTGTTCAGACGCGAAATATTCAAAAAAAAACAAAAATTCCAGTGTTTCATAACTTTAGAACCAGATCGAAAAACTCTTACTCCTTTACAAAATTAACGTCAATTTCACATGAATTACAATAAGTTTCTAATTCGTAGGTCACCTTTAGTTCTCAATCAGTTCAAATAACCCATTCGGGGTGGTTTTCAACAAGTTGCGCCATGTTGTAGTGTGTATTTGATTCTAAGCAGAGGATACTGCTCGTTTAAGTTTATCAAATAACTCATACTGCTTGTAAGCTCATAAGTTCTTGACAGGGTTTTGATTTGGTAAACAATCTGAAGAGTCCAGAATCTGAAGCCCATATTCATGAAACCATTGTTGCCAAATTACCAATTATCACATTGTTTTTGATGTAAAAACAGCAGTAAATGATTCTGAAGTACTTCGTTGCACTTCTGACTGTTCATTCGTGTTGATGGTAAGCTACCTAAACCAGGCCTTTTTTGAGAAAATTCTCCCCAAACCATAAAAATCCCACCTCCAAAGTTACTGATACAAAAACTAATGAAGAAGCTAAAGCCATGGGTTTCACTATTTCAGGAGAACTTCCAACTTGAATAGAATTTTTTCATACTGGAAGGGCTTACGGAACGCGTCATGTATTCTTTCAACTCGTAACTTTACAGGCGCCAGTTTGATGGTTTGAGGAAAATATTTTCAAAGCGGCCTAGTTCAGATAGCTTTTCATCAACACGAATGCACAGTCAAAAATGCAATGAAGTACTTCAGAATCATTTACTTCTGTTTTTGCATCAAAAACATCGTGATAATTGGGTAATTGGCATCAATTCATTGTTCGCGACCGACAATGCGAACGAAGAGCAAGTATTCCATAAAGCAGTTTAATTTCCACGATTCCAATCCTTTCCAATCCTTCAAGCCACTCCCTTCCTATCGAAACGCAGTGTGTGGTGTATGACACCAACACAAGCAGCACATCCCGAACACATACCGATGGACAGCATAAAGAAAGGAGCAAAAAGCGATCATGAAAACCTTCATTCCGAATCAAATTTCCAAACGTGAAGCATCGCGAAATAAATTCAGTTGTGTTAAAATATGACAAGTGCTTTTATTCTACAGTTGAAGTAATCCAACCGGTATTTTTCCAAAATCATAGTGTAAATTCCTGAGCTATCGATTTCCATCAATGGTCAGAGCCACCATTCATAAAATCCGGAAAGTCAAGGCATGGTTCAATGAATATGGGCTTTAAATTTTGGACTGGTCGGCATGTTTACCAAATCAAAACCTTGTCAAGAACTCATGAGGAGTGATCGTACGAATAGTAGATGCACTATAAACTTTAATTCAACCGACTTTTTAGAAGGAATCGGAAGAAGGAATATTAAATATTTAAAATCATATAAGATTGACTTGGAATCTGATCTGGACAGTGCAGATCAGATTTGAAGGCATTATAAATTATAGTATAGGTTGGCTTCATATAAGCAAAAGTAATTCGTCGATATTCGTCATTGTATTATTAAGACCAATATTTTTTTTTATTTTCAGTAAATTTCTTCAAGGAAACTTTGTCGCTTCAAATTAGTTCTCCTCGCTTCTTTCTGATTAGTACATTGTTGGAATTCGGCTACCGAATAAAACATCTGGAATGTTTCAAAATGACAAGCATGATCCGTATACACCCGTACAAGTCGGAAACACTATTTTTCGGCTGAAAAAAATTGCGGCCAGAACAGAAATCGAATCCGGAGCGCCCATTATGCTATGTGCAACGCTAACGATTCAAACATTATAGCCACCACCAACATGAGCAGAGCGAATCAAAAGTAGTGCGTCATCCATGGGACTTTTATCATAGGCAGGTTATTTATATTCATATTTTACATTTTAAATGGCACAATAATTTTATATTCTCTAGCAATCCTCTGTACTTCCACAGCTCAGATCATATACATTAAATTATACAAGGCTATACTATTCCATAAACACAATCAGTTATCTATGTAATAAATGTGATAAGCTAAATATATTTTTTTGATTCCAAGACACCAAAATAGCAGATAATAACTTCATTGATAAATAAGCTGAATAAATTTAAAACATTATCAACCACTGACGCACTCACGAATATTACTCTCGCGAATTTGCCGCAACCCCCCAATCAAATTTGTCGGCACCCTTACATTATAATAATATTAAATTATCCGCAAATAAAATACTGCACCAACGACAACGTAAATTTTTTCCCTTATTTTTAACGCAACTATTTATATCTTTTCAATTATCGCCGATCCATTAGCTGCTTCAGAAAATTGCATCATAAAGGCCATCACGATCAATTACCCAGCGTAACGGTAAACGGCTGTATCCTGTGACAGGTCCTGCGAAATGTCAGGGCCATCTTGAGGGGTTTCTCATAAACAGATAAAATGCCAGATTCATTTCTGCGATTATCATGTGCAATGAAAACCAAAATAAATCTAAGAAGAGTGAAAGCTTCTCTCCGGAAAACCTTGAAATGAACAAGAAAGCATGATTAATTGTATTGGTTTCAATTTCAATTCACAATTTACCCAAAATGACTTAGTTTATTCCGTTCTTCGTAACGTAACATAATACTCGGCAAATGTTTATCAAGATGATAAAGGTGTCGAATGGAATGATCGGCTTGAGAGGTATTTATATAAACATTTATATTGAGGTATTTTTATTTTATTGTATAATGTTTCACGTCTGAACAAAACAATAAAAGTTATGGAGCTAGTCTTATAATCGAAGGTAGTTACTACAACTCACCATTTCGCACTCGACATTTCAACTAAGCTCTTATATATCTCTAGAAACTTCAAACAAATAATGGTTCTTCAGTTATGGAACGGTGTGTAGTACCATCGAAACATCAACCATGTTTAACACTTTACCGACCGGTAGCGGTTCGAACATAGTATGCCCTTTTCACCGCCCATTCAGCCGCAGATCGTCCGAAACACTACTAAGTGTTTGCTAAAGCTAAAGTTTTGAGAAAAGCACCGATTATCTGAATAAAGAATACGAAATGCTTGCTGCTTGCTACTTATCAGCCTAACCTAACCAAATCTAACAGAAAGATCGAAAGTCGATTAATCGACAACCGGTCGGTAAGCGCTGTGGAGCAAAAGTCGAATAATCGACGGCCGGTTGGTAAAGTGTTAATTATCTAATCAAATTTTAACAATCATAAACAAAATCGCCAAGAAGGTTTTAATGATTATCATTGTGTGGCAATGTTGGTCATGCAATTTTGCAACACTAGACAGAGTAGAAGAATGAATGATTAGACAGATTAAAACAAACCAAAATTCGGAAGAAAGAATAAAAAAGTGTATAAATACCTGCATGCGGCATACAAGTTAAAAAAAAATCTGTGTTGAAGGAGCCAAACACATAGCAGAATAAGTTCCACTCTCGAGTTTAACACTAAATGCAACGGAGCATGAGGATTTCATCGTAATACATGATGTAATTGAAAACGGAAAATGATAAATATAATATTGAAAAGAGTGCGACTGAAGAGCGAGAATGGGTAAGCAAATTAAGAAACAAAAAAAAATAAGAAAAGAACTGCAAACAAAACTACGAAATGCTACGAAACTACAAAAAATAAAACTATCAAATTGCCACCCACTAAAAAATCGTAGCAGCTCTTTAATAAAGCACACAAGGTGAAGCCACGGGTCCATAAGTCTTGACGCATAATGCACTTCACCGGTAGTGATTATTACCGTGAGTAACTGGGTAAAATTTATCGCCCATAAAAAGTCGAATCCTTCCGCTGCAAGAATATAAAAGAGCCGCAAGAGCTCCGCTTTTAGTGGGTTTTCGTCGTTGTCCGTGACCTTCATCTCGCGGCAGCTAGCATTACGACGTTCGAGGTTGGCTGCTAAATTAACCAGTAATAGTATCACAGCAGCAGGGATTGTTCAATTGTTTAAATGTTTCCCTATGTATCTCTTTTCTCTGAAAATTGCATTTACGAATATCGCCGAGAGAACGGTTTCGGGTCGTTTTTTCCATTGATGATGGCGATGGTTGCGACGGAGTTGAAAGGATAAATCGATAATTTTCAATAATCAGCCAGGGTCGTTCGGGTAGCTTAATGGATTCCTAGCATAATCCAGATACGTCACGCTCCTCTTTGTTAGAGAAACCATAAATATCACTATTTCCGGAGCTGTGGAAATGACTCTCAATTAGTGAGATTCTACACGAATAAATCCATTGCACGAATTTAATAGAAGGACGGAATATTTTTTAATAACAGAATTGCTTGAAGATTATGTAAACATTCAAAACACCGTCATGGTGTCATTTCTAAGACTGATTTACTGAAGCACTGAAAAATGAGAACCTTTTTTTTATCGTGCCCAACTCAGCTCGAATTCGCATGTGTTAATACAACTCTTTTTTGTGGCTCGCACCATGACGCAGTTGAAATTTGATTATCTATCTTTCGTTATTGACACATTAGTAAATTGGCAGGAATATCAGGCGAATGTATCGTCATTGTAGCATGATGATGTCGCCAGTTCACCGTATTTCCTCTCCAGACGGAATTATGTTCGAAAATAACGAAGCGGGCCGCTTTTCGTTGTTACGTAAAATGTTATTTATTGTATTGGATCCTGATTCACGTGCGATGTGAAAACAAAATCAAATGACGATGCTTCTTAGAAAGTCAACTCAACATCAACAAAAATGCAGAGAAAACTGGATGTATTTCCAAAATCCTTCAATGACGTGTCATAGAACAAATGAATCTGTGTACTGTGTCTATGTTCTGTTTGACAAAACCTTGAAGTGTGATCGCATAGTTCTAGACTTCCTCCGACAAAACAAATTTGCGAGATGAAAAGATAAAGAAAAAAAGATGACGATTGGAAAGTCATCCCAACATTAACAAAAATACAAAAAAAAACCGAACTCCGTTCCTTCTGTTGCTTCGCAACATTTTAAAATTTTCGTTTCCTGAACTGTATCTATCCGTGAAGATGTCGAGGGTGAAATGCACAGTATAGTTATGAGCCACAGGATCCACCTACTAATAATAATAAGCCTAATATTAAGTGTTGAGAGAACTGTTCCACCAAGATATTCAAATTTCGGTTGTCCCAAAGTGGCAACCGGACCTTAAATACCAAAAAAGGACAGCTTTGTAGTACTTCTGGCGCACAAAATAGACCAGAATACCATATGCGACAAACCAACTTTTTTTCCTGAGATGCGCGGAAAAATTAAAAAAGGTAGTAAAACTACCTATGGAGTAGCGCAACAAAGCCAAACCATCAACACCAAGCTGATGGTGAATTACAAAAAAAACTTGATCTTAAAAACCGAGGGATAGAAGGTCCAAACAAAATAATCCCAAATTTAAATTAAAAAATCGTTCCATTTTTTTGACACGAATCCATAACGGAATTGAACATAGAAAATGAAAGAAAAAATCTACATGAAAACGGAAATGAAATGGAACAACCAGAAAAACACACAATTTATATATATACAGAAAACGGGCTGCGAAATAACTACAATTGATAACGGACAAAAACCATCCAAAAAGACTCCGACAAGAGATCACATGAAAAATCCACCTGAAATTAAACAAAACAACAAAGAACAACCGATAAAAGATCTCATCAAGAAACAGCTAAATGAATATGGAAATTGACCAAACTTTTCATAAAAAGAGGCTGTAGTCATCCACTTCTGGTAGCAATTCATCCGACCCTCTCAACATCATTTTTTTTTAAATTGACACAAATATTAATTCGAAAAATTTTAATAATCCAGCTCTCCAATGGGATGTTAGAGGTTTTAGAAGTAGACTTTCTGGCTTACAGTTTTTATTTTCGGAATTCAATCCCATTGTTATATCCATCCAGGAAACAATGGTTGCCAATAGTTATCCTTCTGATTTTATAAAAACAATAATAATTCACTTGAAAGAAGGACCAACCCACTCTTCAAACGAGGTTGCAATTGCAGTCAAAACCGGTACCCCCCATGAACACCCTAACATTGATACTTCATTGCAGTCGACAGCGAGTTCATTTTCAGTCCCCATTGCAGTAACAGTCGTTAGTCTATACGTTCCATAATGCCTAATGCTGATTTGTCAATACTTGGTTGTCAACTAGAAAATCTAGTAAGGCACCTCCCCATTAATCATTACGGGTTACCTTAACGCTCGCTCCCATGCCTGGGGCAGTACATACCCTGACCAAAGAGGAGCTTTAATTGAAGAATTCACTTCAGATCAAAATCAGCTCCCTTCAAATTTTAAATAATGGTCAACATACCAGATCACATTCTTCTACTGGTCTCATTTTTGTCAACTTTGTTCGAAGGTATTAAGGAATGCCTATGAAATGAACTGTAATAGTGAGCATTATCTCATTGCAATTTCCCTTGACCAGTCTTCCCCGGGAGTCTTCACTAGGTCAAGATGGAAATTTGAAAATGCAGATTGGATATTAGTAGGACACTGGAAACCGCCCAGGACCTGCGACAGGTATCCAAATGGAACACCCAAATGATCTTTTTTTGACATAGAACTACGTCTTTCAGGAAGGGTGCCAAATCAGAAAACAAGTCACGTTTTTATGAAATAAAGTTAACGTTAAAAACTATTTTCACTGTGAACGAATTCTCATGATTTGCTTACCAATCGAATCGGAAATTCTCTAAGATTTGTTTGATACGCTATACATTACATTTCGCTAATCTCTAAACGGTGTGAATTCATGAAAACTGGAATAACTTCCTTTTTTCCCAATGCTTACAACTCGAACATTTCTTAACAGATCGGAAAGATGTTTGCATCAATTGATAGGAAATATTTCTACGCGTCTATCACAATTAATAAAATATTATTTTTCATGAGATGAACAATTGAATAACTGTAAAATGTCAAGCGTTATTTGACCCTAACTGCCAAGTTTTGATTGGCACGATTTATGGTTTCCCCGACACAGGCTTCACAATCGATGTAACTGTGGAAATCCGCTTCGCAAATACATGCAAGTCGGTGGTATTTTTTGGTGTTGAGTACTTTTGTACTCGTTTGTCGTTGAGCAGATACAACCCCTTACATTTTTTTTCCAAAATATACATATTTTTATCAATGCTCATATGGCGCTGGCCTGACGGGGCCGGGAGTTCAAGATTTTGAAAATATTTCTTAACATCTATTTTAATATGCAATAGTAACATGTGACCGATTACTAGCGGTTGGCTCGAGGATAGTGTCACAATGTATGAATGATCTTTTACCCAAGTGTACTATTTATAGCTATATTCGATTAGAAGGTGTGTTAAGCTGATGAGCGTTATCACATTTGTACATTGAGTGGTATAAAAAAAACTCGTATATTGCTTTGGTAGAGCAAAAACCAGAATAAAGTAAGTAAAACAAAAAAAAGTTTTAAGTTCAACGAGTTCATTGTGATTAAACATAATCATAATACAGATAAATACTAACAGCTAGAACATTAATTAGGAAAGTAGCCGTTAGAAGTTCTCACACCCCTTCCTTCATTAATCTGGAGCAGTGGTACTCAATCTTTTTTCCAGAGGGGCCACTCTTACTGTTCAGTACAACAATTTGGTAGCACTCAAATGGGAAGATAAATGAATGCTAAGAGAGCCTTGCGAACATTTCGCGATGCCATCAAACACCAATTTGAGTAGATTTTCAAATTAACTCTCATAATTGACATGTACTGTAGATTGCTCGCTCTCTATAGCGACACTAAAACACTGAACTCACTGAATTACCAAGTAGTTTTTCAGTGTCTTTTAGCAAATTTATATTTCCGACGGAAAATTATATTTCCAGCGTCACTTTTATCCAGGTTCGAATTCACGAAAATTGATTGATCAATTGGAAAAGTATTCAATAATGGCCTTTCACGAGGTCGAGTGCTTGGATTCGTTCTCGAAATAGGCCTTTTTTAAGGCTAGAGGTGAAAGAGCTGAGAAAGTCGTATAATTCAGCATACTCAACCAATCTCCACATAACGGTATGAAAACCGTCGCGTCCTATTCTTGTATGCACATCACGGTAAAAACGAAATGAACGGCACCTCGTTACACTGCGTTTTACGAGTTAGTTAAGCGTTAAAGATAATATGTAATGGGGTTTCAGGCAGAATGAACACCTTTAAAATGGAAATTATGAATGAAAATAAACTTCTCCGTTTCAAATTAGTGTTCAATGTGAATGGAAAACTTAGTTTTTACTAATCTCGTACAAAAATTGTATATGAGGATAATTTTATATTATAATGATAAGTTTTAATGAAAAACTTATTCCGTATCCAAATGACGACACCGTACCGTTGTCATCGCTGATAAACTTCATTTCGTTTTCACCGTGAAGTGTAGGCGGGAATAAGACCCAAAATTCAAAAGTGACTGTCGTGACACTCAAATCTTTGTATCCCAACCGCTGCGCACCCGTTTTCGATATTTTAAACTTGCACCCCAGTACAGATGCAGAATGATGTGGTGCAAAAATACAGAAGCACTCTCCACCAGATGATATGGAAATCGGCGTGTTGTCTACAATGAACGAAACTGCACCACCGTGTCCAATGTCTTCCATTCTCAAGCAAAACAACTGTGTCTGACATCAGCATTGAGAAAAACTGTTATCTGCTATCTGGAGTGAGACCGTGGCTTGAATAATGATGATTATGGTTTGAATTTTAGAGACTCTAGAATTTTAGAATTACTCAGTTCATTCGTCTCTAGTCTTGAAAAGGCGAATTTGGAAAACTAAACATAGCTCTCGCTCTTGAGAAAAACCATTTGGAAAATCTCGATGTCGTCTGGTCGATAACTGATGAAATGAATGCTGTGAAATCGCGAATCGCTTGTTTATTCTCAATAAAGCTAAGACGGAGCCTAAAGCTCGCATGATCTGTGATCGAGTACGGACGTGTTGCTCGTTTGCTCCGTGTATAGCGTTTCCGCATTTCGGCATCGATTATGAAGTTTCCGAAACAGTTCTAATCTTGTTAGAAAAGTTTTAATAACCGTGTGTTAAATGCCAAATGTGTTGAATTTGTATAAATTGTACAAAGCGTCTGAAATTCCCTCGTGTGTGATGTTTTTCGAAGCGCCCATTTCGTGCTCCAAAACACAGGGCTGTGGCGCATGTGTGTGTGTGTAATGCGGAGGCATTCTCTGGTAGAAGATCGATGTACACCGTAATATGAGGCGGGTGTTTACGATATCACCGCGATGATTCAGCAAGCTAAGTACTTTTACTTTCACTTTCTTACACTCTCTTTCTCGTAGTCTCTCTATTGAGTCAGAATCTTAGTGCATGTACTTTATGGCAAATGTATCACATCGATGAAGGAAGGCTGTGTGAGAGTGTGGCCATACGAATCGTGTACAGTGGGATTGCAGCGGCATGCAATTGTATTGGTGTGAATGCATTGCTTTCCCTCGCTTTGCTCGCACTCGTCCGTTTCGGAAGGCCAGAGTGTGTTTCTCTTCCTCATTTGTACAATCATGTTTTCATAAGAGCCCGTATCCACTGTCACCGTAGCCTTGAATTTATACGAATATATGACGAGAGGAGGCGAGTAATTGACGTAGGACTACGTCTAACCGGAAGATATAGAGGGTGAAATGGAAATCTAGGCACTGAACAAGTAGGAAAAAATGCAAGATTTGGAACGCCTATAACTCGAGCATTTCTCAATAGATCGCAAAGGTTTTTGCATCAATTGATAGGAAATATATCTACGCATCTATCATAACGAATAACATTTCATTTTACTTGAGATAAATAATTGAATAATTGTGAAATATCTAGCATTGTCAAAATGCACTATGTGCCCATTTTTGATTAGTCCATTTTGTGCTCCTCAAATCGTACCGACCAAAACGGGCAACCAGAGCAGCAGCGAAATAGAATGAAGCACGATTGGAAAGGAAAAAGAAAAAAATGAACGAAACATTGGTCGCATGCGTAATTCTCGAGCCAGCCAGTCAGCTTAAAAATACCCGCTCCGCTGCCGTAACGATCATTCTCATTCAAACCGTACACCACATCGGTTCGCATCACAACACATCAACAAACCAACCCAAGCAGCCATGTCTGGACATGGTAATAGAGGAAAAGTGAAGGGAAAGGCAAAATCCCGCTCGAACCGTGTTGATCTGGAGTTCCCCGCAAGGGTAGCTAGGCCGAGCGCGTTAGTACCAGTGCACCAGTCCACCTAGCCGGCGTTATATAGTTTCGGTCGCCGAAGTGATCGAGTTGGCTGGCAAAGCTACTCGCGACGATAAGAAAACCCGCATTCGGAACCAGAACACATTCGGTTCGGCGCTCATCAAGACAACAATTAGTTTCAGTGAGTGGCAAAGTGTTTCTCCGGCACGTCGCATTAAATGTAATTCACTGAACAACATGTCACAAGCTGGATGGGAAGAAATTTTCCAACTGTGAAAGCTGTGGCGAGTGGCAAACGCAATAGCTAAACAGGAAGGTTTAACCGAAAAAGATGGGAATATCGAGTGATAACAAAAACACAACACCAAAGGTTTTTTCAGAACCATCAACATATTCATAAAGAGTAAACAGTAAACTAATCCATTTTTCAATTAGATAGGTAGGTATTCACGTATGAGAAGAAAATAAAACAATATATTTAAAATATATATTTAACAAAAGCTGTCCCCTTTGTATAGTCCTACGTCACTCCGGTTATGTCCCCGACATTACCCACCCGTCTTTTTTTTTTTTTTTTTTTAGGTTTCCATAAAATACTGTTGAATTCTCTAATTATTCAACTACTCAATTCTGTAAATATTTTATTGTTCAATTCTATAAGTCGTTATTATAGAAGAATTTTCTCGGTCACCTTGTCAGGTTTCCCAAGAATAATATTCTACCGTCGCGATTGGAATTCGATAAAGAGTAGGCATGATATATAACGTCGCATATCACTGGTCCAATTAATTTTAAAGGAATTTTCTCGGTTACCTTGTCAGGTTTCCCAAGTATAATTTTACGTCGTTTCGATAGGAGATCTATAAAGAGTAAGCATGATAGAATATGAAATATATCACTGGTCAGATTATTTTGAAGGATTTTTCTCGATTACCTTGTCAGGTTTCCCAGAATAACTTTCTGCCTTCGCGATTGATAATCGATAAAAAGTAGGCATGATAAATAACAAAATATATCACCCATCCGAATGGGTTTGGAGGAGTTTTCTCAGGTAGGTTTCCGAGAGATAACTCTCCGTCGTTGGGATTCGTATGTTAAAAAAATACGCGCGATAAATAGATTATTGAAATGAAAGTTTTTCAGAATTTCGTTTCGTCGAGTAGTCGATAGTTCGCGTTTACATAATCACATCACTTACCACAGTGAATCCTGATTCTTGCCTCTTCCCACTAACAACAATCCCTCCCATGATAAACGCTAGGGAACCACGCTATAGAGGCGACTCTTCTGGTCTTCGGGCGGCGAATATCATACTAACATTCCTTTCCTTCCCCTGGTGACTGTAAGGACGTGGCCGGTGTCGTTATTGACCATTTAAACCTCGAATCACCGAAAACTGTATAACGAGAATGATTTGCTAGTCCCAAGCGTCATTCTGTGTGTTCTTTGTGCAATTTGGTTGGTTCAGGTCAATCACGAAGAGCAACTACGATTTGTACAGTCTACCCAAGCTCATGTTCAATAAAGCTAAGACGGAGCCTAAATTGCAATTTCCCTGTCCACATTGTCCGTAGAACTAACACTGCATTTGATAGGCATATGATGAATGCTCTAACTGCGGATAATGAAAATCAGACGTGCCCCACGATTTTATCTTAGTCTCATCAATGCCCTAGATTAATGAAGGAATGGATGTGATAACGATTGTGTCACATTTACCCGAAAGACATTTACCCGAACCACAACTACCCGAAAGACATTCACCCGAATTCCAATAACCCGAATGTAACAAATACCCGAGTGCAACAGGTACCCGAATGGAACATCTATCCGAATAAACTTTGGCCCGAATGCCACATTTACTCGAATGCAACAAATATCCGAACACGACATATACCCGAATGTAATATTTACAGCTACATTAAATTAGAAGCTTTTTTTCATATTTGATCCTGATAAGCGTTATTAAAATGATATATTGACTAGTATCTAATAACTCGTGTATTGCATGTGTAGAGCAAAAACGAGAAAAAGCGGCATTGCACACTATATTTTCCAAAGTTATGAAAAAGATATATAGTTTCACTTATATATTAATAAAATTAATAATTATGTATGAATGATGGACTTTTAAATTCGATTATAAACATCATCTAGCCAATTGGATCACGTAGGCCATACACGTGGGAGAAAGTTGTCAGTTTCAAGCAGTCGACATAAAATTCATAGAAATATTGAAAATATTGAAATAAGTGAAAAAATTAAAAAAGAAAAAAAAACAGATAATACGCTGGAAGGAGATAAAGAACAGTATTATAACACAACGAGATTCTAGAGCATTTACGAGAAACACGGTCACTCGAATACCATTTATATGGATAGAACGTTTACCCGAATGGTAAACAATTCCGAATGAGATAGAAAGAAATATTTAAAAAAATTGTTAATAATATTGATAATAAATTAAAATCAATTGAACACCACCCGACAGAGAAGCTCAAAGTCAAAGGAGGAATAATTTTCGTAATTATCAAATGAAGATATTTTGATGTAATGGGGATGGAGTTCCCATCTAGCGTCGATAAGGAATCGAGGTGGCTCCATGCTTTCGAGGCAACGCAATCCGAGTCGGACACCAAACCACCGACCAAAAGCGTCGGACGACATACCGTTCGCCTGGTGCATTACGTTTTCCCGATAAATTTTTGCATTGAAATGTGAAAAATATATCTCAAAGCAAAAATTAACCGGGCAAACGTAATGCACCAGGCAATCGAAGGTCGTCCGACGCTTTTTAACGCTCGGTCTAACTAAAGGATCATCTCCTATGTTTCACACTAACCGGGCAATCGGTGAAAAACAGGTTTGCTTGCGAGAGGCCGCCGCTTTCGATGGCGGGTCGGCGGCCGACTCGGATTGCGTCACCTCGGCAGCTTGGGGCCGCCTCGGTTCATTATCCTCCTTAAATAGGGACTTCGCCCCCATTACATTGACCTCAGAAAAAAATTCATCACGAAATAATAAATTCACAGAATTCATGATCTCATAAACTGATTTGTCGGATTTTTCCCTTCTTCATTCAGGTAAATGTTGCATTCGGGTAAATGTTGCATTCGAGTAAATATGCATTTGGGTATATGCTGCAATCGAGTATTTGTTACATCTGGGTGAATATCATTCGGGTAAATGTGTTTCGGGTGAATGGGTGAATAGGGCACAACCGATGTGGCCACCACAAAACCCTGACTTTACTGACTGAGAATTTATGGGCGATTTTGGATAACAATGTGGACAAAACTGACGTTACTAACAAGCTAAACTATGTTGCAGCGTTGAAAAAGGCTTGGGGTGAGCTGGACCCTCAACACCTCCGGAAACTCGTGGAGAATATGCCAAAGCGTTGTCAGGTTATCTTGGCATAAGGGGGTCATATCGACTATTAATTATTTGTTTTTTATTTGTTTTTAATTAACCCATGAAGTGGTTTTTTTATGTCATACCCTAAAAGTACCAATTTAGGAACAAAAGTAATTTTTTTGTTTTTCTTAAAAATAAATCAAAGATACTGAAACGGTAAAATGGTCGACTTTCAGTATTTGCTGGAATACCGAAACGTTTGAAAAAAAACTAACATTGGAACACTTGACTTGTACTTGACCCATCTTTGTATGTTCCAACCTTGACTCAATTTCCAATTTTCGAGCTAGTTTATGATTCATTCATGAGATCGGGACTCCTTTTCAGAGCGTTCAAACCAGTCCTTGAACCGGAACAAGTAGCAATCTGAGGAAACAATTTCTGGGGAATTTAACGGGTGAGGTCGAACCTCCCAGTTCACTTTTTCATGATAACACGTGGTTTGACATAAGCATGCTGTTGAATTATAGTGTCGTGTCTATTCTCGCATTTCGGTCGTTTTTCCTCCAGAGCTCTGTACAAACTTATTAATTGTGCCATAAAACTCACCGTAAATTACGTTTTCCTGTACAAATCTCGACATTTTCAATGCGACAAAAATATTGGTTATTTACACTCCAATCGAATGGACTGTATTATATTCTGCAGGTGAAGTACACGCCTTTCAAATACATCTGTTGCCAACTTCAACATAATGCCACTTTCACCATATATTATAAATCCGTCAAATCATACTTGTACACTTGCTAATTTATTTCGATTACGCGGAATCGCGTAGTTACGCATTCGACACATTGGTCACTCCTGCTCTTAAGGATGTCTAGGATAGCCACTAAGTCATGATGCCCTCGGCATTTGAATATCCAGTGTCATACTCTGTCAGCTCTGAAGTAGTTTTGTTTTTTGAAAGTAACAAACCCCAAATCTCCTGTAACAAGATAAAAATATTAAATAACAAATCTTCCGGCTCTGCTAACGACAACACATGTTTTTTGGGTACAAAAACACAAATGCTGTATGTTTTGATATGTTAAACATAGTAGGATATTCAGTTCGACAAAGCTTGTTGTCCCAAACATAAATATATGTGTTCTCGCCGTTATTTCACTTCGGGTGGTATTTTCCATCACGTTACGCAGTCTTTGAATCTTGAGCTAAAGCGTGCTAATTGTGCAGTTTCTGTTTGCGATGTGAATACAATTCACATCACCAAATGCGACTGCGAGGGAGAGGCTGTAGATGCGTAACGTGTATATTTTCGACGGGTTCGTAAATTTGTTATGGTTTCTGTCGGGGACACATAACAACGAATTAGGAGTGGCGTTTGAACGGTATGTAGATATTATGTTCAAGCATTGGCAGAAAAGGATGAGTGATGATTTGTGATGACAGCCGTACATGCTTTGTAGGCAATATATTGATGTCAGCCTGTTCCAATTCACTATACACAATTAAACTCAAGTTTAATCTGATGGGAATGCGTCCACCAAACACTCATTGGAGTACATCTTATTTGATCAAACAACTCGCGAAACACCACACGGGGTTTGTTTGGTTTTATTGCATTGCATCGAACCACTGTTTCGTAATCACTGTAAATCCACCCCGTCCATCGAGGAAATAAAGAAGAAAAATAACTACACTTACCCATCTTTGTCGAACGCAGTGAAGCAAGCATCCATGGCCAGTGAGGGATTCGTCATAAAGTCCTCGTTGGAGAAATCCGACGGCTGCAGAGGCGTCCGTTAGCCACCAGCCACAACAAAATCCGTCGGCCGCAGATCACCGGAAAGAGAAACACACCGAACAAGAAAACAACAGCTCACATTACTTATATGCCACAAGGACTCTATTCTATCAGATTATCAGCGGTCACTGGACAGTAAAGTTTCAAATTCCCTAGAAAACACTGATCAAAAATATAATTTTGCTCTCTGACGGAACGCGCGCACTTGCACCCGCGGCCTCGTGGAAACAAAATGGCATCAGCAGGTGCGGGAACCGATATCCACCACGGCGGATTTATCGAAAAAACACCGCATATTCCTATGGCGACCATATAAACAAGAGATACCCTCCTCCCGAGTTCCCACGCTCTGTAGCAAACCAGACCGTACAGAGTGGCCGGTGCGCACTTGCACGCTTTGGGAATGATGGAACGTTCCTGGAGAGCATTGTTGTTTTTTTGCACAGTAATTATAAGGATTTCTTTCGGTGTTTCGCTGGTACAAAAATGAAAGATCTCAAGATAATAGCTGTAGAATTGCGCTTGTATTGGGCTATTTATTATTTTTTGTTTTCAATTTGTGAGTTCCTATCTGAACTAGCTATTTAACCCCTTAGCGTATTATTTAATACGTCACAAATCAAGTGATTTCACAACTCTGCTGAGCGTTCTAGCGCCCTAAGTTATGCAAGTACGCTACGAGTGAGACTCGATGTTGTACGCGAAGGGGTTAATTAAATGTTTTATCTTTCGGACGAAATATGTTGAATCAAACAAATTTTAAAAATCTCTCGAAATTTTTTTATTGATAAACTCAATTTTGTCTCGAATGAATTGTTGGAAAATCGATGAACTCACAGGGAAAAATAACACGTTAAATACAATATTTAAAGATGGTTTTCAAACATTATATTGAATAAAATAAAAAATTGAATTTGACATTAAAAACTGTCATATCTCAAAACAACTCCCTCAAATATATTTTTTATATATTGTTCTACGAATACTACGGGCCTGGCCGAGTAAGGGAGTAAAAAATGCCCCCAAATCAAATCACTAGCTGTATGGCAAATATTGTATAGGATATTAAATAAGAAATTTTGACGGTTTATTTGAACCCCTATGTGGTTTAACATAGGATCTACAATGAAAAACGTACTTTTTCATTTATTTCACGTCATCCTCAAAAGCTTCGAGATAAAAATTTGAAAAAAAATACTGAATGTGCATCTCACTACGGTGTATCTAGAAAAATTATCAAAAAAAAATTAAGTATTAAAAAAAATATTGAAATTTAGAAAAAAAAATTGTGATTTAGAGATTCAGTATTACTCTAATTCATATTTCAATGTGTTCCTACGGCTTTTCTAGATATGTGTGATTATTTTTCAGTGTTGCGTGGTACAAAAAAAATTTTTTTTATATTTCCAAAAGTCTGGCTGAGTAAGGGAGTAAAAAGTCCTCCAAACCAAATCACCAACTGTATGGAAAACATTGTATAGGATACTAAATAAAACATTTTGGCAGTAGTACCATAGTAGTTCTTATATGGTACACCATAGGATCTATAGTGAAAAATGCACTTTTTCGTTTTTTTCACACCAAAAATATATACTTTAGGCACTTCGAAATTTTGAAAAAAAAAAAATACTTTGAGACTCAATTTTACTGTAATTTTTATTTAAATGCGTTCGTATGTATGTTTCTTGAATTATTAAGAGGATTGCGCGAAAAAACAATTTTTTTTGCCTTTGGGCATTTTTAATTTATTTTGAATTGAAAGACCCATTATCTCTAATATCTCTAAGACTAATATTTTTTAAATTTTGTTTATCATATGTCTAAATTTTGTAGGTATATTTAGATCATTGTGCTGTACAAAGATTTTTTTTTCTCTTATCTTAAAATATATGAGATTATTTTGATGATATGATGATATCATTGGATTTAGATGATTTACCAAATTCATAGGAGTCAGTAGTACGATAGAGCTCTGTGAGTAAGAATAAAATCCTTGTGGAAAGATCATTCGGATTAATGAGAAGAACACTTAAAAAAATCCGAATTATTTTTATTTTTTATATTTTAATCTTATGGCGGGTTTACACTAGGGAGATCTATAGCTATAGATGGATTTATTCACCTGAAAATAGGTGTAGACGGGTGAGAATAAATATGATACACTTATTCGAGGTATATATAACTTGAATTAATTCAGCATATGTAAACGCTTGTGAATTTCTCACTGGTGAGAAATCACTAAAGTTGGATGCATTTCTACTTCAGGTGAATAAATTCACCGAAAATAAGAATATATTCATTATAGAAGTTCACGCTAGTGTAAACGGTTGATGCGATTTCTATAAATCTTATCATATTTCTTCACATGAATATATCACTAGTCTAAACCAACCCTTACAATTGAAAACAACGAATACAATTAAATGATCGATTTCAAGAAAATAAAAATAATAATGCAGACGATGAAGAAAATTATTTTTGTGTTTCGCAATGCAGGAAAATTCAAGAAAAATTACACCACATGTAGAAAAAAAGACACATACGAACGCATTTTAATGAAAATCAGAGCAGAAGTGGGTCTCAAAGTTATATTTTTTTCAAAATTTCGAAATGCCAGAAAATATATATTTTTTTGTACTGCGTATTTAAATTTTATTTTATGATTAAATTGATGAAAAAATAGTTTGAAGATACTTATCGATACACCTTAGAAAGATGTACTTTCAGTATTTTTTCATATTGTCTCAAAGCTATTGAGAATGGTGTGAAAAAAACGAAAAGGTACATTTTTCACCATAGATCCTATGGTGTACCATATAAGGACTCAAATATATGGTACTACTGCCAAAATGTTTTAATTAGTACCCTATGCAATATTTTTCATACAGCTGGTGATTTGGTTTGGGGGACTTTTTACTCCCCTACTCAGCCAAACTCTTTGGAAATATAAAAAAAAATATTTTTATGTACCACGCAACACTGAAAAAAATCTGAAAAAAATCACACATATCTTGAAAAGCCGAAGGAACACATTGAAATATGAATTAGAGTATTAAATCTCTAAACCACAAAAAAAATCAAAATTTCAATTTTTTTTGTACATAAATTTTTGATGAAATTTGTTTTCGATATTTTTTCTTGATACACCGTAGTGAGATGCACATTCAGTGTTTTTTTGTCAAATTTTTATCTCGAAGCTATTGAGGATGGCGTGAAATAAATGAAAAAGTACGTTTTTCATTGCCTATGTTAAACCACATAGGGCTTCAAATAAACCGTCAAAATTTCTTATTTAATATCCTATACAATATGTGCCATGGCGATTTGGTTTGGGGGCACTTTTTACTCCGTTACCCAGCCAGGCCCTTTATCAGAGTTTGACGTAGAATGGTGCCGTGTCCGACATCACCAAAAAGGAGATGTGAATTTTAAAAAAATCATAAAATTTCAATGCTCTGCAACCAAGTAATATAATATAAAAAATTGAATCTACATGGCATTCTGCATGAAAAACTATATACTATGGATCAATTCCATCTCAAAAAAGCCGGCCGCTGACCCGACCCTCTCCGATTGATGGAAGCTACCCAAAATCACAATTTTTATTATCATATGACCAATTTAAATTACGACTGATTTTTTTAAAAAGCGTGTTCATAATCATTGATCTTTCTTTCCATAAACCGTAACTCAAAATCCAGATGTCTGAATAAAAAATAAAATTGTTGAAAAATTAATGAACTATTTATGAAAAATAACATTTTAAATACACTGTCAGAAAATCCTAATCAAAAACTGGATTTAATAGGAGTACCGATAAGTTTTTTTGTTTTTTTTCAAAAATTAGTGCTTCATTCTGCGAATATGGTTACAAATTTGATATTCAAAGTATTGCCCATTGCTAGTCACAACTGTTTCCCATCTTTCTGGTAATTCACTGATCCCTTTGCAGAAATAATCGGCCGGTTTGTCGGCTAACCACGAATCGATCAAATTTTCGACTTCATCGAAATTGGAGAAGTGCTGCTCAACCAGACCATGTTGCATCGATCGAAAAAGGTAATAATCGGACGGAGCAATGTCTGGAGAATACGGCAGGTGGGATAGGATCTCTCATTCCAGCGTTTCCAAGTATGTTTTGACCGGTTTCGCGACATGCGGCAGAGCATTATCGTGCTGCAAAATAACTTTATCGTGTCTTTGCTCGTATTGTGGCCGTTTTTCCTTCAGTGCACGGCTCAAACGAATCAATTGTCGTCGGTAGAGGTCCCCCGTAATGGTTTCATTCGGTTTTAGCAGCTCATAGTACACCACACCCAGCTGGTCCCACCAAATAGACAGCATAATCTTTTGGCCGGGAATATTCCGCGCGACCGTCGATATTGATGCATGGTCAGGTATCCATACGTTTCCCGACGTTCAGGATTGTCGTAATGGACCCACTTTTCATCGCCAGTAACGATTCGATGCAAAAAAAAACCCTTTCTTTTATGCCGTTGGAGCAGTTCTTCGCACGTGAAAAAACGGCGTTCGTCATCTCGCTTCAATTCATACGGCACCCAATGTCCTATCTTTCGGATTATTCCCATTGCTTTTAAACGATCGGATATGGTTTGCTGAGCTACTCCAAGTGTATCTGCAAGTTCTTGTTGCGTTTGTGACGGATCTTGATCTAGCAAAGCCTCCAATTCTTCATCTTCAAACTTTTTTAGCGGTCCGAAACGTTCTTCGTCTTCCAAGTCAAAATTACCGCTTTTAAACCGCGCAAACCACGTCTGACACGTTCGCTCAGTTGGAGAATGGTCACCATAAACTTCCATCAAAATGCGATGACTTTCCGCAGCTTTTTTATTCATGTTGAAGTCATGAAGTAACACTCCCCGCAAGAACGCTCTCGTTGGTACGAAATTCGACATATTCGAAGTGGCAAAAAACTATGTTGTTCACGCCTCAACTGAAAAAGACGCGCAATGACAGTAGCTATCCAACGAATGTCTGGATATTTGATTCACTGGAATAGTAATCAAGCTACGTCATCTGTTGTAAAACCGAAGAAACTTACCGGTACGCCTAATAATATTAAAAACTTTTATATCTCAAAAACCCCCTTGAATATTGTACGCTCCCGTCCTCAAAAGCGCGTACCCAGCCCGAAGGGGATGGAAAATTCCATTACCAACAGCAACTTTCCATCAGCTTGAGACACAATAGAGTGCAACACTGTCTCATTATCTCTTGTATCAAGCTTTGTCAGGTCACAGTGTGCGATTTATACTTCCTTTGTACACATATATATTATTAGGCGTCGTGCACAAATAACGTAACGCTAGAAATGCCATTTTATGACCCCCTCCCCCCTATGTAAGAAAAAGTAACGCAAGATAAACCCCCCTTCCCCCGATGTAACAAAAAGTAACGCAAGATAAACCCCCCTCCCCTTTATGTTATATAACGCTAATCTTCACACAAAATGAAAGTCGTTCGTTCAACATAGAAAAAATAGATATTTGCCCAGGTCGGAATCAAATTTTCTTACGGATGTTTCTTATATGCAAGTAGTGACATCAGAGGAACTTTCGACAAGTTCATAGCATTTTGAACAAACATAGACGGAAAATTAATGCTGTCATTGGATTGGGATTGGGTTGGGATTGGTACTTTCAACCCATTCGGCGTTAAGCTAAGAGGAACATGGACTCATATAAATTGATGTTGATTTACACTACTCCTTGGTTCAATGGAGTAGTTCCTGTCGTTACATTTCACTACTTGCAAAAGGCTCTTGGATGTCCTCAAGTGACGAGTAAAACAGTCGGCTTAATATCGTACTAATTCCGCTTTATCGATTGACATTGAAGTCATTGATTAGACGATGTTGATGGTATCCGCGTAATCCCTGAAAACAAATACACTGTAGTGAAAATACATTGCTTTATTGAGGTTCAATGGAAATTTATTCAATTACCTTGTAAATACCTTCATTATGATACATTTCAAGTACACACAAAAATGTAATGACAGTAATGAATTAAAAGGTAGTATAATAAGGCTTAATTGGGGAACTGTCAACGCTTGTGAAGGGTACATAAAGTTACTTTGTAGCTAATGCTAAGGATATGGACAGAACAAGATTTTTTCATTCTGAACAATTTAATCGAGTATGGTTTTATTTAAATTTCTATTTGTTATTCAAGCTTTATTCGTCCAACAATTTGATGGTTCAGCAGATGAGCTTGAGCTTGGGTAGACTGTACAATTCGTAGTTGCTCTCCGTGATTGACCTGAACCAACCAAATTGCACAAAGAACACACAGAATGACACTTGGGACTAGCAAATCATTCTCGTTGTGCAATTTTCGGTGATTCGAGCTTTAAATGGTCAATAACGACGCCGGCCACGTCCTTACAGCCACCAGGGGAAGGGAAGGAATGTTAGTATGATATTCACCGCCCGAAGGCCAGAAGGGTCGCCTCTATAGTGTGGTTCCCTAGCGAATATCAGGGAAGGGATAGTTGTTAGTACGGAGAGGTAAAAATCAGGATTCACTGCGGTAAGTGATGCGATTATCTAAACACGAACTATCGAACACTCAACGAAACGAAGTTCCGAAAATCTCATGCATCACAACACGCGGTAGGGATTATGTGTTGATTGACTGGGAAGAAAACTTGTAAATTAATTGGACCAGCTTTATATTCTTTTATTTATTGCACGTACTTGTTATCCAAAACTAATCGCGTCAGCGGAGAGTTAACTGTAGGAAGCCTGAAAAGCTAAACGAGGGAAATCTTCTAAAACCGCTCCGACTGGCGATGTATTATAATCATCGCGCATACATTTCATCACACTTCAATCGCCACGACGGGAGTTATGTTTAGGAAACCTGAAAAGGTAACCGAGAGAACTACTCAAAAATCGATAAGACTGGAAATTATTCAGCGTATGTACGCTTTATGCAGCTCCAATTGTGGTGTCGGAGAGTTATTTCTAGAAAATCTGAGAAGGTCTCTGATAAAACTCCTCTTAAATCAATCCGACCGGCGATATATTACAATCTTCTCGCGTATCTATATTAGACTCCAATCGCGACGGAGAGGGTTATCTTTAGGGAACCTGAGAAGGTAATTGAGAGAATTTTTAAATAGGATTAAATAGGACCGAAAATTATTGTAATGCACGTACACTTGACCGAATTCCAAAAACGACGGTGGAAACCTGAGAAGGTAACCGAGAAACTCCTGTAAAGCCAATCGGACCGGCGATACATTCCCTCAACTATCGATCGCTCCCTTTTCATCAACCACGAAACCAAAACATGAATTTGAAAATTCTCAATCATGCTAAAATCCTAGTGATACATATCCACTTTTAAAATATACAAAATATTTAAACTTGCTTGTTGATCTTTCACCAAGCTAATTTTCTGCGTTTAGTGGCTGTCCTCACGATGTATCGACACTTTCTCTCCCTCTCGCTACACCACAATGCTGATGTCACTCACTATCGGTAATCGGTAATGAATTAGAGAGACTTTAAACTCTGAGAGTTCATTCGTCTCTATCACTCACTGTGGTTTGCCATGAGCACTCTTATGTGCGTGCGACATAGTTACACTAGCACTAGAAATTCAACGCTGAGACAGGAGAGGACTGAAAGTAAAACACATACAAACAAAAACCCCCTCCCCCATTTTAGATCCCCCAAGAAACAAAACTGAAAATTCTATGACACGTGTTAGAGAGAGGGAAAAACAAAATACTTATCTCACGTCGTCGCGCACCATGCAAGCCATGAGCCATGATTGCCTCTGTAGCGACACCACCACTACGATACATGAGCTTCGGACTTGTTCAAGTAAATTCGCATGCGAAAACGCACGAGCAATATTTGTCAACAGGACCGAATCGACTAGTCGAAGGCAGGCAAAATATTCAGTTCATTAGCTTCTATTTCTACATCTTCAACACCTATATAGATATCATCCGATGCCTTTCTAAATCTCCAAAGTCTGGTCCTGGAACTTCAGGTTTGAAATACAGATTATTATGTGGATATTGTAACTCTGTTCGAGATGCATCTATCGGTGCTTGCTTACTGACTACTGTTAAATCCATTAAAACGCGTGCTTTGTCATCTTGGCTCAGGAAACACACCTCATTCGGTCTCAGAATCGAAACTAGCTGCTAAAGCATATAGGGGCCCGTGAATTTATTTAGGAATAAAAATTGAATTTTGTTACGTAACAATCAGGGCCGAAAAATCCGAAAAATCAATTTTTTCCACTTTTTCCCAAAAATGACTTTTTTCAATAATTCATAAATTTTGAACCACTCAACCGATTTAGATAATCAACATATCAAATTGAAGCCATTGAAGCTCCCATTGCTGCTGCTGAGGTTCTTTCTGTTAATGTTGCTGATGTGGTGATCGATTACTTTTCTTCATTTCAGGTTATTTATCCTTTTGTTTGATGGTGTTAACTACTTCACGGTTAGAAAATGACTGATCGCTTCACAGAGGGGCGGCTATTTTAATGCTTTCTGATTGGCAGGATAATTACACAGTGGTGAGGCTTACGACGCAATGTTTCGCTTCTCTTCAGGAACTTAGCTGTGTGCGATATCTTCCATTCTTCCTTTCGATCGTGCAAAGTTGTTGCAAGTGATATCAGCATTAAGAAAGATTATTGACTGCTCCTTATGTGGTGCGATACTGAGGTTGACTAGAGCGAACCGAATATTTATATGATGGCTACTTTTTCTTATATTTCTTATTCTCTTGAATAGACTGATAAACACGCAGTGGCCATGATGCCATGATGTATTCAAATTGTATTTTGCTGCTGCTACTTTTGGTCGGTGAAGCACAAATCATGAGTAATGAAAACGTGGGATTTAGTGCGTTGAGATAATGCTAGACATTTTACAATTATGCAATTGTTTATCTAAAAAAATGTTTTTTTATCATGACAGATGCACATATCAAATCGATTGATGCAAACATCTTTGTGATCTATCATAAAATGATGGAGCGTTCGATTTTTTTCCATATTTACTACGTGTTCAGTTTACACCCAATACCTTCCTGTTAAACCAAGTCCTACGTTGAAGGATGTATATTATGAATTCTTTTTTTTCACATTTAGCTTGAAACACAAAACATAACACCAGCTGGAACGTTAATTACTTTTTCATCCAGCCCTTTAACCTTCATCAGCTACTTATTGCGGAAAACTTGAAGACCAAAAAACATTGTTAAAACTCATGTGCAGAGAACGACCCACCTCCGCCAAGTGAATAAGCGCATTTCATTTATATTTCATTTTCTTTTCCAGTGAAGTAGGAAAAAACGCTATGTAACTAGCCCGAAAACCTGTCAAAGAATTTTTGTTGAATGAACAAATTTTAGCTTCTCGAAACTTTTCCCCTCTCGAACGGGACAGAGTATAGGAAATTGGTATAACACGCGTCTGTCGGGCACTTGAACCTCTCGGGCACCAGCAAAAAACATATGTAAATGCATAAGCCATGGACAATCATGATAGTGAATTGCAGCATACTATCATGCAAGTTTGGCAGTTGTAATATGTTTTAAGAAAATAACAAAAAAAACTCTCGAAGATGTGAATTTCTGATGTAATTTTCTAATTCATATCTGTGAGGTTTTCGTTGGTGGAAACATATTTGAAGGCTATCGCTGTAGAAGGGATTCATTAAGTTGAGTGCTCAGTGAAAGTGGTAATTCGATGAAAATAATTTTCTGATGTTCTTTCAATAAACACGTATTATTAATTCTTATCCAACTTCTGAAGAGAGGAGAGGCATATTATACAGTTCTCCTATACACGACATTCCGTTCCTTCCAACACAATCACAGCCACGTTTCACCGGTTTTTGTAGGGTCATCACCACACGTGGCAGCGAACTGTGATTACGGCACACTTTTGCAGCTTTGCACCATTATGTTAAACCTTGAGTCCATCAAGCACACCCCCCCCCCCTCCGTAAACCGTATGTTGGGAAAGCCTGGGAAGTGCTAATTTAAGCGTTTTCGTTTGCTCCTGAGTGAAACAATATGAATAGAGCACGGTTGGGGAAGGACTTTCCAGTGAAATGTAAACATGTCGGAAACGCGAAGATAACCGGGCAACTTGCTTGGTTGGGCACGCAATCGAGCGAAATGTTGCCGTTATATGCCGCGAAAATCGGCCCGGCAAAGGATACGGATCTAATCAAAATTGCGCACAAGCCGTTTTCCAGTTTCAAGCTTCCACAATTATTTTTGGCTTTGGAGTTTATGCGTGAATTGGCGGAATTATACGAGTACTTAACCTTTCCGCAGTCATTCTTTGACACATGAATGACTGCGAGTGGGCGGAAAAATTTAATTTTATTGTTCTCGCCGCGATTGTGTGGAAACACATATAATGGAAACTTCCCAGACCCTTTTTTTAACATATCTCTTAACTTCATAGTCTATATTATGCGTTTAGATTTCGGAGAGCGGTATATGTTATCAGAAATATATATTTCAAGCTCATGTCTTACTATTCGATAAGATTTTTTTATTGACATATTGACTGCCAACTACGAGAAAACTCTTAGGTTTTTTACCTTTAAAGGGACGTCCACTGCCAATTATCTCTTGTTGTAAATGCTGTGGACGCACTATCTAGCGACTGGCTTTCTCGAAGAGATTTCTGTTCCATAAGTCAACTACGAGAAAACTAGTAACATAATTGTTACAAAAAAGCTGTTTTTATAATACACTCGACAAAAAATTATAGGAACATAGCGCAAAGTCGAATTTTTTTGTTAATTTTTGATGTTTTTGAATGCTACAACTTCGTGAAAAAATAACGCATGAGTATGGGATGTATATCATTTTGAACAACTTTCAAGTTTTGGAATATTTTACGAACATATTTTTAACTAGTTGTGTAGTGGACAAAAAAATTGTGGAGAAATAAAAAATCGTTTTTTTTTGTTTTTCAAACAATATGTTGATAACCATCTCAACAACAAATCCAATTAACTTTATCAAACAGCTTTCATTTGATTGCTAGAACGGCTCTACATAACTTTTCCATACAGAGATATTTATATTTGAATGATTGTTTGAAAATGAAAAAAAATTCTCAGCTTACAAACTATGCAAGGGTGGAGCAAATATTTTCGTTTCGCTATCACCCTTCGTTGTTTCTATTCTAGCGGCTGCATAAGTTGCCCGTTATTGACAGCTCTGTTCGGGAAAGCACACAAATGGACAGAACAAATGAAATGGGAATGATTCCAATTTTCATCAATTTAAGCCATATACAGACTATGGGATTGTAATGTACATCCAGTTTTTTTACGCGGGGGATACGTACCTCGTAAAAAAACCGCGTTAATTGGAAAATCTGCGTAAAAAAACCAGTTCACCTAAAATCTACGTAAGCATCGTGGTAGAGTGCGGTACTAATTTCCGTCATAAGCGCTAAGTTCCGTCGCAAGCACTGATTACTGTCATATGCTCTGGCGGAACATGAAGACGAAATGTGAGCGGAGTGAGAGATGTAATATTGCTCTGGTCTTTTTTTACGCGTTACCCGCGTAAAAAAAACCGCGCTAATTGGAAAATCCGCGTAAAAAACCGCGCTAATAGGAAAATCCGCGTTAAAAACTAGTTAACCTAGTTAAATAGTTATTAACATTAACTTTATTTCATAAAAACGTGAGCTGTTTTCTGATTTGGCACCCTTAATTTAAGACGTAGTCCTACGTCAAAAAATTGATGGTGAATAACCCAATAAATAAAGATCGCACCGCAAACCAAAATGTAGTTTTGAAAACTCCCATAAATTCTATATACAGCTAGTTTGTTGCTTTGACAAAAAATAATTATTTCATTTTTTTGCTTCGATTTTAAAAATTATTATTACGTTTTTTATAGTATTAATTTAAAATTCTTATCTTTATTCTTTCTTTCTTATATATAATAATATAATATTCCAATGTGCAAACGCGGGCAGTCAAAACGTCCAAAGTATCATTTTTCGCTCCGAGTCTTCATCTTCAATCCGAAGTTACGGAACAACAGTTAAGATTGATTTTTCCGAGTTATTCTTGACTGCTAGTGGTGAAAGTAGCGACAGAGATCGATTTTTAAGACAACTCGCGAAATAATGTTCGGGTCTTCAACTTCGTTTTTCTCTAGTTGACGAAAATGTTACATTGGATCTATTCAAAAGTTACGCGAGAATTCATTGTTCTCTTGTATATAGTAGGGCTAACATCATATAAGTGAAATAAAAGATCGATTAAGGTTAAATTGAAGTGAAAGGTTTTCATATTCTCACGTGGATAAAGGCAAAACTGTCTTTTTCAATATATCCCGTAAGTTTACTTTAGCCCAATCAATACAGTCCATTTCGTAACGGGAATTACCCAAGTGCTCTGAGGAGTGTCTCAACCGAGGTTACTTTTGGACGAAGAGCTTCGACCGAAGCTTAATATCCTAGAAGGAAAAGTCTACGGATTTCCTGTCGCCCATCCTTGCAAGTGTTCAACCAAACAGCATGTTTGAAAAGCTGCCCTTGATTTTTTTATATATTTTATTATCTGTTTATTTTTATTACTTGGCTCATCTAGCAATTCAGCTGTAACAGAGCCGAATTTTTCGTGAACATTTTTCTCATGTTGTATATTACACAGTAGCCATATAGGCGTAAAAGTATTCCTATCTCATCGACACACATTTTTATCTGTTACACATTAGCCATTTAGGCGAAAGAGTATTCATTCCTATTCTATCGATACACAGCACATGTCGCATTTCTCGGTGTAAGAATAGCTCTATTGTTCGAATGTTTATAGTTGGACACAGCGAGACTGTTGATATGAGGCTTCCATTGTTGTGTTTATAAATAGCACCAATTACCGATGAAGCAGATCGATCGTATGTGGAGTGAGAGGCTGGGATCCCCATCACATGATGATTGATGCATGGACGTAGTAGCTAGAATAACACACAAAGATGGTCATCAGTTGAGGGCCGTGAGTTAAAAGCTCATGATTGTTCGCTTAGTAGCGGACACGCAACCAGTTAGGCTACGAAGACACCCCTGCCTTTTTGTCTTTTTTGATTTTTTAAATATTTTGTTCAGTGTAATTTAAAAAAAATGTTGGTATTTTTTATGAAACTCTTGTTGGTAATTGAATGAGCTAAAGGGTGTGTCACATCAAATTGCATCACGGAAAAAACGCTGTAGAAATTTAATTTTTAGGAATTATATCTTCGGCTTTCGCTTATAATCAGATAAGAGTGTATAGATCACGTTGGCCATGCTTCACTGTCAATTTTTCGTAAATTTGCAAAAATGTCGTCGAACGAAAAAGAGCGTCGTGAATTAATCCTGCGCACTCATTTCGAGAATCTGGAGTTGTCACATCGGGACATCGGTAAGATGCTGGGAATCGTCCAATCCACGGTCAGCAGAGTACTAAAACGATACTTCGAGAACCTAACCATCGACCGGAAGGTGAAGAACGGCAAAAATGGATGCTCCGTCAGTGAAAAAGATCACAAGCGCGTAGTTAAGCAGTTTAGACGTGATCCGAGAAGTTCGGTCCGGGATGTCGCCAATAAGCTGAATTTGTCAAGTTCATTCGTCCAGCGGACCAAGCAGCGGGAGGGCCTGCGTACATACAAGGTTCAGAAGGCTCCTAACCGCGACGAAAGGCAAAACATGGTGGGGAAGACGCGAGCCCGGAAGCTGTACACCGAAATGCTGACGAAGCCGCATTGCCTGGTAATGGACGACGAAACCTACGTCAAAACGGACTTTCGTCAGCTGCCGGGCCTGTTGTTCTTCTCCGCAGAGGACAAATTCAGCGTTCCGGAGGAGATTCGCAAGCAGAAACTATCCAAGTTTGCCAAAAAGTACATGGTGTGGCAAGCGATCTGCTCTTGCGGAAAGCGGAGCGCCCCCTTCGTGATGACCGACACGGTAAACGGGCAGGTTTACCTTAAGGAGTGCCTACAGAAGCGCTTACTACCACTATTGAAGCAGCACGAGGGCCCGACCATCTTCTGGCCGGATCTCGCTTCGTGCCACTATTCAAAGGACGTGTTGGAGTGGTACGAAGCCAACGGGGTCACCTTCGTGCCAAAGGAAATGAACCCGCCCAACGCGCCGGAGCTTCGCCCAATAGAGAAATATTGGGCGATTATGAAGCAGGCCCTCCAGAAGAACCCAAAAGTTGTCAAATCGGAGGCGGACTTCAAGTGAAAATGGATTTCTGTTCAAAAAAAACTGCAACCTGACGTTGTACATAACCTCATGGACGGGGTAAAGAGGAAGGTGCGAGCATACGGGCTTGGGCTCGAAGAATGAATACAAAAAAATGCCAAAAGTTGTTTAATAGTTTTTATTTTACTGTCTAAAATTTTCAAAAGGGTCGGTCTACTGGGCGAATTTCTACAGCGTTTTTTCCGTGATGCAATTTGATGTGACACACCCTTTATTCATATAATTTTTTTGAGAATAGGAAAAAATACATTTTTGAGAAAAATGAATTTCAATATTAAAAATATTTGTTTCAGTGTAATTTAAAAAAATGGTTATTTTTGTTATAGAAATCTAAACAATTTACTAAATTTGTATCTTCTACCAAAATGTTGTAGGTATTATAGTTTATGAGTTTTTTTTTTGAAAATTAAGAAAAAAAATTTTGTCTCTTTTAAAAAATTAGTCTGATTCCTTTTTGGTGATTTCAAATGTGCAAAGATCTTTAAATGACCAATGTCATTATGTCCACAACGTTTCACTGCAATCTAAGATGGGGCTGCCTAATCCTAAGGCGAGTTGGCATGAAACAACAAGGCAACAAGAAAACATTGAACAAAATTGAAGAGTAGAATAAAGTGAAGATAACATTTGAGGGGCTTAGAATGAAAGGGGTGTAAGTGATTTGATCGATTTCTCTACATCGACTCTCTCTTTTGGTCACAACTTAGCTGCGAACTCATATCAGCTGTATTAGACAATGTGGGAGATAGGTCAGAACCTCATCTATCGGATTCTATAGACAACTCACATTGGAACGTTTTTGCAGTTGAGTTTTTAACTAAAGAAAAAGTTGATGAAGAGAAATCGATCCCCTCATTTAGAATTAGAATTAGAAAACTATTCAAATCAAAAAATCTATTTTGGGCGGGACGAAGTTCATCGGGTCAGCTAGTATTAATTTATAAAATATACTCATAAATTTATAAATTTTTCAATGCTTGAAGAACCTGTGAAAATATATTTTGGCAAACCGAGCGGATTTCATCAGAAACGGTCCTAATCCAGTTGCCCCAAATTCCACCCAATCGAGAAATACAGGGCAATTAACAAACAAATATTCAGGAAGAGTGGCAACATGACTCATAAAATACAGAAATGGGACGACCGTGGAATAAAATGATTGCTACAGGATAGGATTAGATATGGGAGCATTTGAAATGCATTAAATTCCTATAATTTCGACTTCCCAACATTTTTATCCCATCAAAGCCATGCCGATATGGAGCTGATTGTATCCGGAATTATTCTGAATATCTAGAGCATGATGCAAGCTAAAGCCTCATTTGACATGAAAAACCGCGTTTGTACTTTATAAACAATTCATTAGTCATCCACTGTTTCTAGAGATAAAATCATAGTATTTCTACCCTATTTGTTTGCAATTGATAAATGCCAATGGCCTATATTTATTTCATGAATATGATTAACAAATATTGAATCCTAGGTTAACTTCTTCTTCTTCAATGGCACTAACGTTCCTAGAGGAACTTCGCCGTCTCAGCGTAGTATTACTTGCGTCATTTTTATTAGTACATAGTTGAGATTTCTATGCCAACTAACACGCCTTGAATGCATTCTGAGTGGCAAGCTCTAGAATACGCGTGACCACAGTGCAAGTCGGAGGAAATTTCTTCGCCGAAAAATTCCCCCGACCAGAACGGGAATCGAACCCGAACCCCCGGTATGTTAGGTGTGATGCCAACAACTCGGCCACGGGAGCACTTGGTTCACTATGCTTCATGAAACCCCTCGGTATATTGTGTGTTTGATATGAGTCAGTACTGATGGGAGAGCGTTCCACTTGATAAATTAAACGAGGAAATGTGTTTTCATTCCAAACAGTCTCCGAAAGTAAATAATACATTACGCAAAATGACATTCGATATCGTACAGCCGAAATTATACGCACGGAAAGCTCACCTCGAACTCGAACTCGAAAATGTCCTGCACGGAGTACATTTTTGGTTTATTCTGGCGAACACAGGACACTGGTTATCACGGGAGCAAACGTTCCTATTAATGGTCGACCTGTTGTGGTCGAAACGTACGAGCTGACTGATTACACACAACGATTGAATGACACAAATTTGAGCGTAGCGATTGAGCAAAATACTGGATTCCGATAAGATTCAATATATCTGAATTTAGAACGCTTCGGTGCGGTGTGCAAAGGGTGAATTTATGTTTTTGCATTGACCAGCGATTAGATATTTTATTAAAAAAAACTTTCAGACTGCCTCTCCGCTTGAACAGATTTTACTAAGGCAACCACTGCCAAATACTGCAAACAAGTAGACCACCCCGCTCTCTCTCTCTCTCTCCGTTCCACTTGATTAGTTGGTACGGTACCGACAGCACCGACCATATACAAAATGTGGGCAAGGTACAAAATGTGGGCTTGGCTTTTGATTGAATTCAATGCCGATTCCGGCACCAAATGGAATATGTAACCGAAGGAAAACAATGGAGGCAACGTTGTTATTACAAGTGCGGAAAATAAATCGAATTATGTTTGTTCCGTTCTAAGGTTAAACCGCAGATTGCAGATTGAATGTAAACAGAGCGATGCGATGAGCTTATTTTTTCATAGTTTGCAATTCTTTTTCAAATTCATATCGTAGGTAAATTGCTGGAAGCAGCGAGCCACGTCAATACCGTGGTAGATGAGAACAGTTGAAATGCAGCTGACTGTATGAAACGATTTGTATTCATACTAGGATTGGGCGATCTCGGAATAATTTTTAGAAAATCGATCTTTTTCATTCCGATTTCCAATTTTTTGGATCGATCTTCTTTACTCGAGAAAATCGAAAAAAATCGATTTTTTTGCTTTCGATTTTTTCAATCTTTTTGTAGATTTGTTTTTCAGTATACATCGATTTCAATCTCACCAGAGACTACTTAACGATTTTTTTGAACATTGGCATAATGTTCAAATTTGGATCGCATCTTCTACGATTTATTTCCGTACAAATCTGGACGCTTAAGCGCTTACGAATATAACTTCAACTACTAAAAATATTGACATATAATAGCATGAAATATTAGCGTTCCTATAGAATTAGTTCCTATGGGGTTTAGAGAAAATATGAAATCTGCCATTTTATAGCGGCCGCCGTTTTGGATTTTCAAGATCATGAAATACACAGTTTTATAATGACTGCAGAGATAAAGGTGTGTTCCAAATTTCAGATCAATTGGTCAACAGGAAGGGAGTTAAATTTCTATTAATGTGAGACAGCGCTACAGACAAAGTTACAAAGTTACCCACGTACATACAAACGGGCCATATAATCGATCCCGTTCTGTATACCGAAGAGTTTTGCGATTTCCTGGATCGAAAATCTTTGCTCCAAACTCCATATTCCATACTAAGGCTTCTAACATATCCTTATGCAACTTCTTCAATGAGAAATTTAATCGTCAACTTTCGAACATCCGGATTTAAAATTATTTTCTGATTGTGCTTTTTATTCCGGACATGGGTTTGTGAAATTCACATTGATTTTTGACATTTTTTGTTAAAAATCAACTATCAGTTGATTTAACATGCAAAAAATGTCATGGTTTTGGCATGATATTGAATGTAATGAACAAAATGCTTTTGATGTTTCATTATAAATATGAAATATTTCTGTTTAAAGATGACACTCCTATAGAATAAGCAGATAAATTTTTCGATTTTTCAAAGATCGATTCGGCAAAGATCGATTCTTTGACACCGATTTAATCAGTAGATCGATCCCCACGCCGTTTGGAAAATCGATTCGACAAGATCGATCTTTTTATAAAGACCACCCAATCCTAATTCATACAAATAATGAGTCAAATTCTCCCAAATCCTACAATTTTAACGAGAATATCTGTCGTAGGACTACATCTTCGATTTCTATATTGAGGGCTCACTCTACGAAATTGAAAAATGAACCATGTAACAAATAATTAAGGGATTTCAAATGCATATTAACGGGTGTTAAATAAAAAATGAGAATTTTTCAATACCTTTCGGTTAAATCACAGTGTCGGTGGATGACCAAAAAATACCGCGGGACGTCTTTTGGTCTGGACGACGAAAGCTATTTTCCGCTGTCCAAAACGCATATTCCAGGAAATGATAATTACTACTCCAGCGACAAGTCATCCACATCGCCTGAAGTGAAATACAAGTTCAAGCACAAGTTTGGAAAAAAGGTTATGTTGTACATCGCCATTTCCGACCGGGGCATTTCAAAGCCTTGGTTTAAGCCGAGCGGTCTGGCAATCAACCAACAAATCTATCGAGAAGAGTGCCTCTATAAAATCCTGCTGCCGTTCCTGAACGAGCATCACGCGGATGGGGAGTACGTCTTCTGGCCGGACAAGGCGTCTTCCCATTACGCCAAGAAGACGCTGGCGTATCTTGAGGAGAAAAAGATACCGTTCGTGCCGAAAGATCGTAACCCAACAAACTTGCCCCAATGCCGCCCAATAGAGGATTTCTTTGGCTCACTCAGTGCCCTAGTGTATAAAAACAATTGGAGGGCCAAGGACACGAAGCAACTGACTACAAGAATCCGGAATTGTATCCGGAAAATGGACATAAGTGCCGTACAACGTTCTTGTGAGAGCATCGCGACAAAGTTGCGTCGAACAGCAGACCACGTCCCTTACTCAAACATTCACTGACATTTTTTGAAGAAAATACATAATGTTATTAATAAAAAATACTGAAATTGATGAAAAAAAATTTTTATATGTGATTGAAAAAATTCTCAATTTTTATTTAACACCCGTTACGCAAAATCGTTATTGCGATATATGTTACACTATATACTATTGAACGTGAAATTTATTCAGCTTTTTTTCTTTGGCTGGCACCAGGCTACAAGAAGATAGTAAATCAAGTAAACGATTGGGTGACAAATCAGAAAACGGCACGTTTTTATGAAATAAAGTGAACGTTAATAACTATTTTTGCTGCGAGCGGATTTCGACGATTTGCATCCAATCGATTCGGAAATTCTCTAATATTTGTTTGATATACTATTAATTACAATCCCATGGTCTGGAAATGTTTTAATTTAATGAGAACTTGTTCATTCCATTTGTGTGCTTTCCTGACCGAGCTGTTAATAACGGGCAACTTATGCATTCGGAATAAAAACAACGAAGGGGATAACGAAAAGAGAATATATATTGCACCTCCTCTGAGGAAAATTTCCACTTCCCATTTGGTGGTCATTGAAGCAACATCGTTGCTGGCGAGTGTTGCGTGAGAATGAATTGTCTTGCTCACTCATTTTGTGTCATCATCGTTTCTCCTCGAGCTGTGGACGCGAGCGAATATTTCACTCGCCATGCATCTGGCTTTGCAATCAACACATCGAGCCGAGTCATGACAAAGCAGGTAACAATGCAACAATCTTCTAGCTTTGTTAACTGCTTTGACCAAGAATTCTAGATTTTTTTTCTCATAAACGGTCATTCTCACGATGTTTCATTTTTATCGATGCATCTGTGTTTTATCGTGTGCGTTTTCTGTGAAACGCTTGTTTGGTGTTGGTTAGATGGCGATGCACGGAAGATGGCAACAGATGCGATTCTTAATACGTGCAAATATTGTCATTTTTGTTGTTTTTATGGGTTGCCAAAGATATAGTGAAAGGGTTAAGGAATGTAAAATAACGGTGGGGACTGATGAAATATTTAATCGCATGTGAGCGAGTATGTGAGTCAAATGCGAAAAAGACTGTGGGGGTTGTGTTTGGGTAACAATAACTTACACACGCCAACAATTTTTATTTTTTAATAGGTAGGGGAAATGGGGGAATACGGACATGTAAAGAAGAACTTCAAATATAACACTCGCTTAAATCTAGTTTCTTGGAAGAAAATATACTGTTTTTCGAATTAATCGGCCAAATGTTTTTCAACGTTTTCACTAAACTTAAAACAGGCCGAAGAAAAACAGGTAGAACATTTTCCCGATGATTACCCGCATGGACATATAGTGGGGGGATTATGGACAGTTTTGTAATATTTACGTATGTATATCTTCGAAATTTCATGAAGGTATGGGAACAGGATTGAAAACTTATGAAAACAAAGGGGCTGTCCGCATACACGTGGACAGAAAAAGCACGATTCTGGACTACCCCCTCCCCCTTCGTGGACAAGCGTGGGCATTTTTATTTATTTATTAGAATAATTCAGGGGGGTCTCCGTAGCCACATTGGTTGCGCGTTCGCTTAGTAAGCGATCGATCGTGAGTTCAAAACTCAGGGCCCTCATTGACCATCTTTGTGTTGTTACAGAATAGCTACATCCACGCAACAATCATCAGCGATGGAGATCGATCCACGGTCGAAATAAGATCGATTCATCCATACAACTGCTGTGCTCTGCAAGAAACATCGGGCTGCTGTTCTATAAATAACTCAACAATGATCAATCAACTGTCTCCGCTGTCCGGTCTAACTGGATAATGGAAGAACAGAACGAAAACTCTTACGCCTATATGGCAAATGTGTAAATGTGTACCATATGCAATGGTATAGAAGGGAATACTCTAACGCCGAAAACATGGCAACTGTGTAATGTGCTAATTATAGATATGATAAACATGTGACATATACACGATTGAAATTCGGCTCTGTTACAGCTAAAATGCTAATGAGCCTAACATAAAAACAAAAGGGATAAAAAAAAAAGAATAATTCAGGAAATAACTCAATTGCGCATAAATTAAATTTTAATTCCATTTAAGTTTATTTTGTTTCAAATTTTACTTGCTGAACCCTGCCACGTTTGCTGTGGCTCATTGATGTTTTATGACAGAGAAATGAGTGGTAAAACAAAGCAAATATTCCATATGAGTTAAATTTTGAAATACTTGTAATACTTTGTTTTTCTTCGAAGATATAAGGGCTATCTGGTTTGTTAACACGGAAACGCGCAATATCCAGTTGAACAATCCGCATCCGAATGTAAATTACAAAATTCCAAGGATTGATCTTGAGCAAAGCCAATCGAATAAAAATAAATTGATTTAAAATCATTATCCGATACAATTTAAGCTCACGATTTTTAAACACATGCAAAGAATTTTGTTGCTAACACACAGAATACATATTCAATACTAGAAAGTTAATTTACTTTTACAGCTTTATTTCAGAAGTGTGCTTATTTCATCTGGAAATCTTAAAGCTCTTTGAGGCGTTGGAAGTAGCAACAACAATTTTTGAAGTGACTCGTATGTTGTGTTATAATATGAGCTCCATCAGAGCTCGAGTTTTTGAAGCGCACAAAAACGAACAGAACAATTTTATATACATAGACTATTTTTCTAACAATTGAAAAGAAAAAAAAGAAAAGATAAAGTAGGAAGCATGCACTGATATCTGATATCTGAGATTGAGGAGTAAAGAGTTGAAATTTTTCAGCGATTTCGGAACGCCTGTATCTTCGATATAAATGATGACATTGAGATAAAAATACAGCATTTTCAAGCTACAAATTTCTAGTGTGTGATGCGTATATGTGTTGCAGACAAAATACATTGCAAGAAAAGATAAAGCGTTTATAGTTTGTTTTCAAAGTTTCTCTAGATTTTGAAAATATATTCTTAAAAACAATCCAACCAACATGATTATTTCGTTTCCATTTGTTTCATAGAGAGTTTCAGTAGAACTATTTACTACAGAGGTATTCTCTATCTTGAAAAATTATCCTTTGATTTCGAATTGAGAATATTTCACGTTCATTATGTACAGCAAATCGATGGTCAAATCTACTCATCGCAATCTTGGAAATATTTAATACATGGTCCAGTTGTTGCTTTGACGAATGCATTATTTTATAACAGAGTTACAGCGTTTCAAAGATCACTCAAAACTTTCGTTGTCGCATTTTGCTTCTCTATTTTTTGTCGAGTGTAGTTCTTTGCCTACTTCGGAATACGATTGCCACAGGAAATGTCGGTTCATTTACACAATCGATTCACTTTTAGTCATCAGCTCAATAGAAACCTTTTTCGCAACAGTTCGGTAAGTTTTCAAATGGTACTAATACCTTATTAAAAATCCTTCTCCTCGAGCTGTGGACGCGAGCCAATGTTTCTCTCGCTATGCATCTGGCTTTGCAATCAACACATCGAGCCGAGTCATGGCAAAGCAGGCAACAATGCAACTATCTCCTAGCTTTGTTAACGGCTTTTACCAAGAATTCGACAAACGTTTTCTCATAAACGCTCATTCTCACGATGTTTCATGTTCATCGATGCATCTGTGGGTTACCGTGTGCGTTCTCTGTGAAACGCTTGTTTGGTGTTGGTTAGATGGCGATGCACGGAAGATGACAACAGATGCGACATGGTCCAGTTGTTGCTTTGACGAATGCATTATTTTATAACAGAGTTACAGCGTTTCAAAGATCACTCAAAACTTTCGTTGTCGCATTTTGCTTCTCTATTTTTTTGTCGAGTGTAGTTCTTTGCCTACTTCTGAATACGATTGCCACAGGAAATGTCGGTTCATTTACACAATCGATTCACTTTTAGTCATCAGCTCAATAGAAACCTTTTCCGCAACAGTTCGGTAAGTTTTCAAATGGTACTAATACCTTATTAAAAATCCTTCTCCTCGAGCTGTGGACGCGAGCGAATGTTTCTTTCGCTATGCATCTGGCTTTGCAATCAACACATCGAGCCGAGTCATGGCAAAGCAGGCAACAATGCAACTATCTCCTAGCTTTGTTAACGGCTTTTACCAAGAATTCGACAAACGTTTTCTCATAAACGCTCATTCTCACGATGTTTCATGTTCATCGATGCATCTATGGGTTACCGTGTGCGTTCTCTGTGAAACGCTTGTTTGGTGTTGGTTAGATGGCGATGCACGGAAGATGACAACAGATGCGACATGGTCCAGTTGTTGCTTTGACGAATGCATTATTTTATAACAGAGTTACAGCGTTTCAAAGATCACTCAAAACTTTCGTTGTCGCATTTTGCTTCTCTATTTTTTTGTCGAGTGTAGTTCTTTGCCTACTTCTGAATACGATTGCCACAGGAAATGTCGGTTCATTCACACAATCAATTCACTTTTAGTCATCAGCTCAATAGAAACCTTTTCCGCAACAGTTCGGTAAGTTTTCAAAGGGTACTAATACCTTATTAAAAATATTTTCAATATCTATATTTTTTTTTCATTTTTCAACTGCTTATTGACCATTCTGTATTGAGTGTCTAGATAGCTTCCAAAATGCTCGTGGGGAAAAAACATCAGAAAACTCTCGACTCAAACAGTTTTTAATAACCTTGCACGAAAAGTTATTGGTATTGCTGTTTAGTTTTCCTCCGCTTAAATCCTTATCACAAACGTCACAGCTTACCAGAGAGTAATTCAACGCCAAATTAATCTTCCGCTGCCCCAATCGTCTCCATTTTATTCAAATTTTGTTAATTTTTTCCAAAAATAGCCTTGAAGCCTGTTGCCCAATTGAAACTTTTTTTATTGAGAAATCTATTAACCTTCTATTATTATTTTTTTCATAAATGTTTAAACTATTCAGAAAACTTTCTCATAAATTGAATAAAATATCGAAAACTCTTATATCTGTTTAACATATTGTTATATATAGGTTGTTAGGTAGCTGATCCGGAATATTTTAGGAGATAGGGGATCATAAAAAATCTTCCACGCTTATGATCAAATCTTAACTACGAAAGAATTATTGAACTTTTCTTTGAGACCGGTTTTTTGCCTTAAACTAACTTTTATTCAAAAAGTGCGCTATTTTGCACGATTGAATTGCTTTCATTTGAGGAAATTTTGCATAAAATTATGTTGTGAACACATCTAAATTAGTGGAAGATAACAAGAAGGATAATAGTGTGGTGTCAAGGAAGGAACTGTAGAGTTTTTGGAGAGCTTCAATTCGGCTGATAGAAAAATACAGTTTATCATGCATTTTTGGAAAATTAATAAAAAAACACAAAATTTGAAGTTTCTTATTTACATTTAAATGTTTATTCTGGGTTCCATTAGTTTGAAAGTTTTACAACTGCATTCGATGCAAAATTTTCTTATCTTTCAAATGAACAGTATAATTATTCTAAGGAACGTACTTTCCAAATTAGAGTCAGTTCAAAACATAAAATTAGACTTAAGAAAAGTTCAACAATGTCCTAGTTGAGAATTGACTACATGCGTAGGATTTTTTCATCAAATATGATCCACTACCATCTCCTGAAATATTCTATAATTTATCAGAACACTGGCTGAATTGTTTTAAGTTGACGACTAGTGATGCATAGACAATCTCATGCAAAGTAAATATTTATTCCTAGGAATTAATGGAATGAAAATACTTTGGAAAAATTATTTTACACGCAATTCTGTATGAAAAACTATCGGACATTATTATCATATACTTTTCTCGAGATATAACAAAATGTATAGAAAATTATATTTGATGAAAAATCATTTACGCATATTATGGAATTTCAACAATTATGGAATCGTCTAATTTTTATAGTTTTGGCTATGAGGGCTATGCATACTCCGTAACTATAGAAGTTCGATCATAGGTAAAAGTTGGCCATTCACAATTTACGTTAGATATTTTCATAATACAGATTGATTAAAAACACTTCAAAATATAATTCAATGGAACAAGTTGTCCTTAAATCTTACGTTTGTTAAGCCTCCTAGAAAAATGCTTCGACTTTCATATCAGTTAAATGATTATGATGATCTTTAATTGGGGTTTTCGGTGAACGAGGGGGATATACAGTGCCTGTCGAAAGTTTGCGCCATCATGAAGAAGCAGGGCTCGGCAAAGTCATATTTAACTGAGGATAGTCAGGGGCCTATGAAGAAATTCTCGCCTTCGTAAATGAGTTTTGACTTCTTCCAGCGGTTTTTCCGTCAACATGACTCAACAGTCATTCGGGCGTTTAGTTGTTATCTCACCTTACGACTCGACTATCTCAAGTGACTTCCCCCAAAATAAATTCGTTTCTCTCTCTCATGTATCACGTATGCATGCGTCGATTTTCAATTCAACGTGGTTTGATATATACTACAGGTGAGCTAGATTTTTTTGTATCGTACACGAAAATTACTCACACATATAAAATAGCGTGCAGTGTTGTGTTCAGAAATACTGTTATATTTGTGAATTTTGTTGATATAAACCCGTTTTTCTGTGTGTTTTGACGTAGGACTACGTCTTATATTAAGGGTGCCAAATCAGAAAACAGGTCACGTTTTTAATAAATAACTATTTTTGCTGCGAACGGATTTTAACGATTTACATACTAATCGAATCGGAATTTTTCTAAGATTTGTTTGATATGCTATACATTACAATCCCATAGTCTCTATATGGTTTGAATTGGTGAAAATGGGAAGCATTCCCATTTCCCCATACATTTGTTCTGTCCATTTGTATTCTTTCCCGAACAGAGCTGTCAATAACGGGCAACTTATTCAGCCGCTAGAATAGAAACAACGAAGGGGATAACGAAAAGAGAATATTTGCGAAATATACTCCACCCTTACATATTAAGTAAGCTGTCACTAGCGTATAAGTATTGCATCTCCTCTGAGGAAAATCCAAGTCAGAGTAGGCGAAAAAGAGAAGAGAAGAGTGCAAATGGTTATAGGTCGCTTCTAGCCATCAGTGTTTGGCTTTATGTGTGTTGCTTGTTTTCGTTGCGCGAAACTTAGAACGTGTTCATTTCCTGTACATGTGAATAACATTCCTTCGATACTTTTAGTGGCATTCGTATTTACTCTCGTGCGCATCGGCTCTGTTCTGATGCAACAAGCTCCTAGCTTTGTTGACAGATTTTTACCGAGAGTCAAGAAACGATTTTTCATAAATGGTCATTGTCGCGATGTTTCTTTTTTATCGCTGTAACTGTGTTCATCTGTTTTTACTATAGAGTTATTTATGAAAATTCGATATATTCGCAAATAATATCCGAAATGATAAACCAACAAATTAAAAAAAAAAGATTGCGTAATCATTCGTCCTAAGCGGTCGTGTCTCGGATAAAACTAAACTAAAATTTAGTCCAAAATTCCTCCCAAACTGCACGCTATTTACTAATACTAACGCGAGGATCTTTATATCATACCTGGTAACCATCGAGTCGAAAGTCGTCGAAACGAAACTACTGACAGGAGAGTCGATTTTCATTTTCCATCTTCGAAGATTCCAGGTCCTGTTATCGCATGATACGATGAAGTTTACGGTCCTTTGTCGGACCTGCCCTTAGCCCATTATACCAAAAGATCACTAGAGAAGATGGACCGGTCGAAGATAAACGTTATACCCAAGACCGCCGACACTCACAACGTTCTCCAACTGCGACTGATAGAAAACGGAGAATCTACTGCAATAATTTCGTGGCCAAACTGAGAAGCAGTTGATCACCAAGGCCACGAAAGAACTGAAGAACATGTTGACATCCATCTTTTCATCGGTCATTGCTAAGCTTCCGACCATCTATCGTGAGGCCACCCCGCAAGGCGTCGGAGCGTTTTTAAGAAGGCTTAATAAACGAAAGATTTAAGGTAAATCAGGTCTATTGAGTTATCTTTTGTAGATTTTTTTTCATCGCCATCCGGAATTAGTCAATTTTTTAGTGAATATCTTATAACCGAATCATTCAAATGATTCTCTGAATAGGAAACAATAATGACTTCCAGAACAGTCAGAATAATTTCTGAAATTCATGTTGATCGTAATGCATCACATCAGAAGCATTATAAGAGACTCCTTACCATACCATAAAGGTTCCTTATCAAAATTTCGATTGGATCGAGTGACATTTAATTCCTCAAATCGTGCTAGTGTGGATTATATTTGTCAGGACCATTAACCCTTAAATGCATTATTGTTCCTTTTTAAATACCTATTAAAAGTAAAAAATACTGTGTTTGAGTTACTGTTTAGGAATTATGTAAGGAAGAAAACACTGATTTACATATACATCATCATGCATTTAAGGGTTGAGATTGAATTCAGCTGCGTCAGAAAAAAACATCACTTGACGTTACTCGTCGGTCCAGTGCATATGCTTCCGTGCAAACCTTAGACGATTATCCTTTTGCTTGTACGACACCTTGGATTTGATTAATTTAACATTTGGCACTGTGTTCAAAACTCAACTTATGTTTGTGTTGTACACTGGAAGATTCTATCATCTGACGACAATTCAGGTGATTTCTGACCACTTCATGACTTCGTGAATTACCCTAACCGGTTGATTTTCCGATAAATCTGACTATTCGAACGACCCAAACCCTTCAGAACTTGGATTTGAGGGGGTCTACTTTGTCTATGGGTTTGGCTTTACAATTTCCGAAACAAAATGTTGTAACAAAGGAACAGCTCATCTTGGCGTGATATAGAAACAAATGTGCATAAATCTCTAATTTACGCATCTCTAACGCATAGCACAGTATTTACCAATAAATTTACCACTTCAAACTACATGTATGAAGCTGTCTCTGTAGAAAAGAGAGAGAATTTACTTAAGCTAGGACTAATTTTGCATTTCCGGCTAATTAGATTATCGTTATTGAAAAAGATTTCGTATATATTCAAAGCAGGAACGGATAGATAAAAAACCAAGTTAGGAGCACACTCAGATTCCAAATGAAAGATTAATTTTATAATAGTTCTGTAATATCATATTTTCGTATGTTAGTCCGACAACCATTGCCGTTTTGCATAATAGATCTATAACTTAATTATAACTTTTCCTTGGAGAAAACTGGATCCTCCCACGAGCTGAACCCAAAATCCTACGTACAAAACCTGTGTGTTTCATCGAGAGAAAGTTTTCGTCACAAGTCATAGACATATTTCTTGCATAATTAATCCAATATCGCTCACCGAAATTCCAATGATGTGCTCTATCCCATTCAAGCATGTTTCTATTCGCTACCGTAAACAAGCGCGTCAAAACGCTTTCCAACACGACTTGATGAAAAGTCAACCATAACTTTTCGTCGATTTTGCCCAACCCATCCCATATCCACTTCCTTGACCCATGTCAATCCACCTGCTCAGTTTTGAAATTTTCCAAAAAGGTTATGCCTCGGAGTAATCCGACACCACCCCTTAGAACACTGGCGAATACCATCAGTGTCTTTCATGTGCTGAGAGAATCTGGGTCCCTGAAAAGTACAACAAAAGTTACAGCTCCTTCTGTACTTTTGTTCTTGATGGTCCATGTTATCATGGTCGAACATTGCCACCCAAATATTGATCATGTTCACCTGGGTGGGATATGTCCAATGGAATTAAACTTATTGCAATCATCTGCTACGAGTATTCTAAATAAAAAGGATTGTCTCAACAGAGCATGGAAAATTTTCCGAGATATGCTGTTTTCCATATGAACTTTGCCTGTAATTCACACGAATGAGATCTTTATTTCTTTTCTGATTTTAGTTATTAATTGTTCATAACTAGTACACTCTGTCCAACTTATCTAAGACCACCCTGATTCTATTTCGTTGCAACACAAACAGTTAGAATTTAAACAAGATAAATTCTCAGATTAGTGAATGCTTAGAATCAAGTATATTTAACGTCAATTTCGTGCAAAAGAGTTGTTTGTTTATTTATTGTGCTGAAATATGATAATTCCAGCTGTCCAGTTTCTATAAAACCATTTCAAAATTCATAAGTATTATCAATGAAAAATTCAAAACGATCGGCTGATTTACATGTCAATAAACCTTGCCGTTGCCGACTCTTTCAAAAGGCGGCTCTTCTTGAGCCGAGAGCAGGGCCCGAAATCTGCGAAGGTGAAAAATGAAGATCGACTCTACTTCCAGTAGCTTCGCTTCGACTAGAACTGCTTCGGCAGTCGCCGCCAACAAAAAATGACTTGACTAGAAAATGATTTGACTAAAGGCTGATTTAGACGATGCCAGTCAGCGCTCTAGTTGAAGTATCCAGTGAATAGAGAACAGACACTCTGTTCCAGTTAGAGGCCAATTACTTGTTCGATACTGGTACAAATAACTTGAACCGAGTGTCTGTTCTCTGTTCACTGGATACTTCAACTAGAGTGCTGACTGGCATCGTCTAAATCAGCCTTAACGCTGACTAGCGAGGATGACTGGTGAACTAGTCCAGTCAGTGGTTATTTTAACTGACTCGACTAATGAATACAAATCTGCCTCTTCATTCAACTGACTTCAATCCACATTTCCATTTCCCCCTGATACTAATTTTGTACACGCGTACGCACGTCCATATAAAGAGGAACAAAACCTTGATTCCTGATGCAAAAAAGTAGTTACCCCATCAATGGACGGTTTTTTTTCTACCCATCGTGAACTCAAACCAACGAACTTAGACATTTATCAAGTATGCTATAAAGGTCCTCGCATTAATATTAGTTAGTATTAGGCGTGCAAAATAGCGCACACACACTGCACGCTATTTTATACGTGTGAGTAGTTTTCGTGTACGCTACAAAAAAATCTAGCTCACCTGTAGCGTTTGTCAAACCACGGTGAACTCAAACATCGATTGGTGCAAACATGCATGGGAGAGAGAGAGGAACGAATTCGTTTTGGGGGAAGTCACTTCAAAATGCAATGAGGACATTTTGACTAGGAAGAATGGAATGATATAGTCGAGTCGGTAGAGGGAGATAGCGACTAAACGCCGGAGTGACTGTTCAGTCGTTTTGGCGGAGAAACTGCGTGAAGAGCCAAAAGTCATTTACCGACTGACTATGGATATAGTTCTGAACCGCGGCTTGTTTTTCGAACCGGGATTCTTTTAAAAAGCGGCTCTTTTGACGTGGGACTACGTCTAACCGGAATATATGGAGGGTAAAATGAAAACCTAAACACAGAACATGCAGGAAAAAATGAAAGATTTCGAATGCTTATAGCTCGAACATTTCGTACTGGATAGGAGAGATGTTTGCATCACTTGATAGGGAATATTTCTACGCATCTATCGCAACTAACAAAATGTTGTTTTTCATTAGATAAACAATTGAATAACTGTAAAATATTAGGCGTTATCTAAACGCCCTAACTGCATCGTTTTGATTGGCCCGATTTACGGTTTCCCTAACACAGCCATCAAAACCAAGCAGCCTTGGGGAAATCGGCAGTGCAAATACATGAAAGTAGGGGGACTTTTGTTCTTATCGAAAAATGTTCCCTAACACAGACTTTAAAACCAAGCAGCGAAATCGGCATTGCAAACACACGAAAGAGCCTAGAGGCGAGTGAACTGAAAAGTTTAAACCCTCTTAAAGCCAAAAAGAAGAAAAAGAACACACGAAAGTAGGGGGAGCTTTTGTTCCCACCGAAATGTGTTCCCTAAAAGAGATTTCTAAACCAAGGTGCCTGGAGAAATCGGTATTTCAAATTCATGCAAGTCGGGGGTATTTTTGTTCCGATTGAAATGTGTTTCCCTAACACAGACTTCAAAAACGAGGTTTCTGGGGAAATCGGCTCTGCAAATAAATGCAAACTGCGAGTACTTTTGTCCTCGCTTGCCTTTGTGCAGAGTGGAATATGTCTGTCCTAACATGATCTTCTAAACTTAGGAACCTGGGAAAATCGTGCAGCCACTAGAAGCAAATGAACTTCCCAGTTTCAAGCAAATTCGAGATTCGAGAAGTATGTACACTTTTGGGATGTAAACTTCAGAGGGAAATGTAAAATAAAATAATCGTTTGATAATTTTTTTTTTGTCTTTATTGGAAAGATTTTCAGCCTTAGGCTGGTTCATCAAACGTTTGATAATTCTTCCGTACATATATTTTGTTCTAGTCATCATACCAAACGTAAAAGGTCCGTCATTTTCAATTTACTTGTAACGAAGAACAATCAATCACAATAAATGAATTGACTTTACACGGCATTTGTTAATTTTTTCACTCACAGAGCAAATATATTGAACTCAATTGAATTTGGAAACTGTTTCATTCAATCAAGGATTTAATCAATACAAACGAATGATTGCTAAGCTAAGGTAGTTCCACGTGAACCTTGCGGTTAAATCATAGATATAACCCACTCATTTTTTTGAACTGGGTTCATTTCTAAAGAACCGTGGATCGTACGCTCGTTCTGACGATCCGGCTCAAATGAGCAGCTCGTGAGCGCTCGCCCATCTCTATCTTACCTAGATACGATCTTAAGTTGATGTTTTCTATATACATCTAATGGTTTACATCTTCTAATTAGTACATCCTAAAATTGACTAATGGTTTTATTTAGCCAGCTATACTTTCCTAAATCCATTTGTCCATTCTCTATTCCCTTTTCTATAAATAAGCAGCAAACGTTCGATTCAGTTCACTACAGGATGCACAAGGGAGCGCTCACGGTCATAAGATCATAAGCGCCTTCATCAAGAAGCAGGGATCGGCAAAGTCATATTTAACTGAGGATAGTCAGGGGTCTATGAAGAAATTCGCCTTCGTATTCAATTGGAAATGAGTTGTGGCTTCTTCCAACGGTTTCTCCGTCAACATGACGTCAACAGTCATTCGGGCGTTTAGTTGTTATCTCACTCTACGACTCGACTATCTCAAATGACTCCCCCCAAAATGAATTCGTTTATCTCTCTCATGTATCACGTATGCATGCATCGATGTTTGAGTTCAACGTGGTTTGACATATACTACAGGTGAGCTAGATTTTTTTGTATCGTACACGAAAATTACTCACACGTACAAAATAGCGCGTAGTGTTGTGTCCAGAAACACTGACAAATTTGTGAACCACTGAAAAACTTGTGAATGCTGATATAAACCCGTTTTCCTGTGTTTTAACGTAGGACTACGTCTTGCATTAAGGGTACCAAATCAGAAAACAGGTCACGATTTTAATAATTAACTAATTCTACTGCGGACGGATTTTAACGATTTACGTACCAATCGAATTGAAAATTTTCTAAGATTTGTATTATATGTATAGCACATTATAGCACATTACAATCCCATAGTCTGTATATGGTTTAAATTGATAAAAATTGGAAGCATTACCATTTCCCAAAACATTTGTTCTGTTCATTTGTGTGTTTTCCCGAACAGAGCTGTCAATAACGGGCAACTTATGCAGCCGCTAGAATAGAAACAACGAAGGGGATAGAAAAGAAAAGAGAATATTTGCGAAGTAAACTCCACCTTTACATATTAAGTAAGCTGTCGCTAGCGTATAAGTATTGCATCTCTTCTGAGGAAAATTCTTAGAATCTTTCTGTGCCCGAAACAACAAAGGTCGCCTAATCTGCTCGTTTTGTGTTTTACTTACTTTTGTTGCGCGAAACTTAGAACTTGTTCATTTCCTGTACATGTGAATAGCATACTTTCGATACTTTTAATTGCCATTCGTATTTGCTCTCGTGCGCCTCAACTCTGTTCTGATGCAACAAGCAACGGTAGGAGAGAGGTGGATTCCACATGTAATCCTCGAATAATGTGAAAGCTATCTTGAGTTATCCGGTTGCACAGAATCCCACTCAAACCATGCACGAGCCACCACCAAAATTCCTGGTTGAAAAATACTGTTCCTTCTTGAGATTTACGCACCAGTACCCGTTGAAACCATCAGGACCATCTAAATTGAACTTTGAAGAACTCTTCATGATGGTATATAGTAAAATGTATTCTTTTGGAAACATTCTTGGTCATGACATACCATGCTCCACTGTCAGTTCATGTGAGCTCTGGCAAAACTCAGACGTCTTCCGATGTGAGATGGTGTAAGATGAGGAGCTTTAACCTTTTAAGCCCTCTTTATGTGAGGATTGTTTACCAAAACTTGACGAATTGTCACCCGAGTAACATTTAAATTGAAATATTGCCTAATTTGCATAAGCGAGGCATTCGAAGCTGTTCTAACTATTCCACGCTTATCCTGGTCAGAGAGCTTCGATTTACGTGGAGCTCTCTCCTTCTTACCGTATCCTTGAGGATTCGCCAAATAATTGAGCACTACTTGATGGGATCGAACAATCCGACCAGGGGTTAGACATCAATTGAATATAGGCTACCCAAAATCAAAATCAATATGGCGTCTTTTTTTTACCAACATATCATTTGCGAGGATTGAAATCGTTGAAATCACGGAGATAGTAAAAATAAAGAAAAATGCGCTACTTTATTTCTAACTGCATGAGCGATTTTCATGTTTCGGTTTCACATGGAGGTGTTCACATTTAAGATGGAGTTTAAAGTTAGCCACTATTCGACTATATAACCGGACCGAGTTGTAAACAACAGTAATTGACAGAACCAAAATGTCAGTGAACCGCAGCAATATTGGGTACACTGGCAATATGAGGGATTTGACGTTTTAATCATACCCCTGAATCCGACGAGCAATTTCTCTGATAACATTTTCTAGGTGAAATGCATCGATTTGTCTTCCTTCTTTCTCCGTGAGCACTTTTCCCTTCGGCAATTTCCCGATTTATTGATCAAAACAACTAAAACAACGGAAAATGTAACTGGTCACTTTTCAACTTGACACTTGAAAAATACAAAACATTCGTTTACGCTCAGCGCTTACACACCCATATTAAAATCTCCCAGTGTATGGTAGTCACCAATACCTACACGCTAGAATATAAACTGAAGGATTGTTTGTTTACAATGACACAAATCAGTAAGATCATCATCTGGTCTTAAAGTTGGACAGAGTATATTCGTATTACTTTCCGTAGTCAGTAGAAATGACATACGCTCCCAATTATATAAATAATGTGGCTAAAAAGGGCCTAAAAACCGTAAATGGAGTTTGTGGAATGGAGATAGACAAAGAAAGTGTTAGAACGAGACGAAAATCACATAGGGGCATCGAAATACGTGACAAGGAAAAGTAGTGGCTAAAAATGGTAAAACTTTGAGAGAAGTTTTTTCTGTGATTTCTTTCAGCATAAATGATAAATTTTCACTAAAACTAGCGAGAATTTATTCACGATCTCAATATTTATCAACAACATACGTCATAAAAAAATTGTTTGTCTACATACCAAAACATACTGGAAATCATACAGAATATTTAGTCATACAATTTATAGCCCGTTTTTGAATCAAATAATGATGCTTAACAGGTTTGCCCTTATATTTTCAATTGCGTACTTTCTGGTGATATCACGATCCGAGATTCACCGTTAATTAAGTTTTTAATTTGGAAATTATAAAAATCAAAACGACATTTCAAAGCTCGTCCAAGTGTCAGGTATTTTACTCCCTATTTTCAAAAACACACGAAGTTCAAATCGCCGAAATTTGGCAATTTTGCAAACGGATTGCTATTCCAAATCGAATACGGAAATACGGAATTATTTAGGTTTGTATACAAATTAAACAATGAAATTGACACTTCAGTTAAATGACATCGAGGATATAATGGGAAGTAGATGTTTCCCAGCCAAGTTCAAATAAAAAACAAGTTGGCGGATTATCTAAATCAAAAGCTAATAACATTGAAAGAAAAACCTTTCTGGATACCGCCTCTAACCCACTTATTTCAAGATCGAGAAAACGTCAGCCGTCTTATTTGAGTGGCGGTAAAATAACGCGTGCCTACAAATAACAATGCCATGCACAGAGGTTCAACCCCTGAAAAAATACAATCAAAATCAATTGCATCATATTCCGCTACGCAATACAAATAGGTACAATAACCATGACATTGAATTGAGCGGAGGTTCGCGAATGGGAATAATAGAAGTTTCTCGAGTACAAAATTAGTTTAAAGGTTATCCACCATGTGGAACTTGCCAACAGAAATGTAAAAGTTCCACTGAAGCTTTTTGACTCGTCAACTATGTAGAAGGGTTGGATTGTTGCATCGTCGCGTCGATTGGAAAAAAAAATTGCTGTAGACATACCTCAGTGGAATTCCGGTTAATGTTGCATTTTCCTATTTGCCCTGCGTTCTCGGAGGAATCATGCTTCCATTAGAATTTGAGCGAATCCTGCCTCCCTGGAAGCACTTACGATACCTGAAGCACTTTTCCATTTGCTTTCAATTTCGCATTTTGACTAGCGTACCATATTGAATGATGATTGGCATCACGTTTCAAGAATCGCAGTTATTGCAACGAAATCGATTGCAGCAGGGAATGTTTTATTTTTTTTCATGTGATGGTCATCGTTTCTAAACACAGAATATTTGAAGCTGCCTTCTGTAAGATAAAATTGGACCTGGAAACGCGGATGCAACATACGGAATATTGCCGGCTACTGATGCATAAATTCAATAAATTCCAGCAAACGCGAAAGGTAACGCAAGAGCGTAAGCGTAAGCGTGCTGCGCAGAGGGGAACTGTGGGTAAAACGGACAGGCAGTTGATGTAAAAGTTAACTACAAGCAAACCTGTGCGATTTTCTTTTCTTACAAACCAGGACAAATGGCCAGGATGGTTCTGTTGTGTATTTTGTAGGACTTGAAAGGAATAATTTATTATGAGTTGCTTCTGTATGACCAAAAACTAAATTCAGAACTCTACTGTCAACAACTGAACCGTTTGAAGCTAGCGATTGACCAGAAACGGCCAGAATTGGCCAACAGAAGAGATGTTGTGTTCCATCAGGACAACGCAAGACCACACACGTAGGTAGTGGCTCGCCAGAAACTCCGGGAGTTTGGTTGGGAAGCTTTAACGCATCCACCATATAGTCCGGACCTGGCACCAAATGATTATCACCTTTTTCTCGCATCGCAAAACTCCCTGAGTGATAAGAAATTGGAATCATGAGAAGATTGTGAAAATCGATTACTAAAGTTTTTCGCCATTAAAGACCAAGAGTTCTATGATTAGGGCATTTAAAGTGGCAACAAATTTTACAACAAAATTGTGCAAATCGGACAATCCGAAAAAATATAAAGTTTTGAATTTCACGCAAAAATAATGGATTTTTTCCCCAACCTAATGCTTGGTCATTCAATATGAGAAACAGAATATTGAACTGCACCATTTGCATTTTAAGTTGTGGAAAACCAATGTTTTACAATGATACACCCAAACTCGCAGGAAGCATTTCATTTTCGACAGAAAACATGTCATTTCCTGCCTTGAAGCGTCAAATAGGCAAATAATGTCATATTTCCCCCAACGCTTTAAAATGTTCGTATGTATGGAAGCAGACATCTCTTTCTTTTTTTCTTTTTTCATCTTTTTTGGGATTGCACCTGAAAAAAAAAGTTCAAACGTCGTCATTGAACCAAGGCCAAGGAATCAAGGAATGATATACTGTTTCACACGACCACGCTATCCACATAGCTAATGATGATGTTACGCAGAAGCGTGATAATATTACATCTCATTACAAATTGAAGTTGGAAGGTGTTTTCTAATTTTACTCTTAGAAAACACTTTCCAGCATGAAGAAAACCTATATCCATCTCGGTCTGGGCCGTGTACATATGTGGCGAAGTAATACGTGCTTATTTGAAACGTGTCTTTTGTTTCGCTCGCTCGTATTAATCTAACATATTAATCTAACATACATTGCCGTACTATATATATTATACAAATGCCTACTAGTATTTGTGAGTCATGGCATTTTCTGTCATTTTTAAGCTCATTGAATGTAATAAATCGGGATGACAAAACATGAGCTAAAAATCAATTTTGGGTGTACAATCGAAGTTCGTTTAACCAGTTCGTCTCAACCCTCGTTCCCCTATATCGCGTTGTTATCGTGGAGCGTTGTCGTCACCTGGTTATAACGAGATAATGTTATATTGATAGTGACGTGGACTGGTGCGTGCAGGAGGAAGCTGTCAGTAAATTTGATGTTGGTATTGTTGGCTGAAGATTGTAAAATATAGCTCGATTCAGAAATCGCTGCTATCAATCATTCCGCGTTCATCTGGGGCCCGATATTTGCCATCATCCGCCATCAGTACAGGAGGCTCGAAATATGTGCAATGAATGGAACAGAGTAGCATAAAATAAAAAGCATGGTATGCGAGATAGGTTTCGGAAACCCGCTGGCTGTATTTCAGAAATAATTGAAATTCGATCACCTCTCCCTCTGACGATGATGGATTTAATGACGTTTCAACCAATTGATGCTGTCTGCCGCGCACTGACGTGGTTGAATTTTTTGTTTGTTGATTACGTTTTTCTCGACATTTGTATATTCTGATAATGTATGCATATTGTTGAAAGTGGAATTGTAACTGTTGGCGACACCTCTCGAAAAGTTTTCTCAGCAAATTCCTTTTTTGATTCTAGTCAGCTTGAAGAATTTAATCTCCTTTTAAGTGCCCAACAATTTTAATATTTTGTATTTAGTTCTATGAGTGATTTTCAGCTCAACTTTATATCCATTCAGTTTTCAAAATGGTTTTTTAAATTCACAATAACAATAAAAAAGAGTTTTGGGTCACGTTGTACCGTCGTCGTTTTGTCGTAACAGTAACTGAAAAATAATATAAATGAGGTAATATTCAACTATCAACTATTTTAAGAGATTGTTCCATCGGTCTATAAAGGAGGTGGTCTGGTACATTAACGTGTTCCAAATTTAATGTTCTATACCTTCATGAGAAACACTTATTGTAAGAATGGACAAAAGAACAAAACGCTAAAGAATTTACGTTTACACGAAATGCATTCACCCGAATTCCATAACGCTGATGTAACATTTACTTGAATAAGTAAGGACCTTAAGGAACTTCCACTTGCCAATTCAATCAGCAATTGAATATTTCGAGGTTTTTTTATATGTTAATATTAAGGTAAATGATTTTGGTTTGTCCAGTCGAAAATATGATCATGGTTGGTCCACGTTTTTAAATGCTCAAGTTCAGCGCACGTTTGTCAAATTAGGTATTCGAATAATTCAAAACATATAATTGAAATTGTCTTCTTCATGATTTACAGTAGTTTTATAGTATATTTTTACGGATTTACATGTTTTAACATTTTTTTTTTTAACAGTACTATTTTTTTTCTCAGTGTACATTTTTTTCATATTCAACCATCAATACGCTATAACTCTTTCTAAGACACTATTTCGGTACGACTCATAGTTTTTGAGATATAAATTATGAAAGATTTCTCTTACTCAAATCGATACGCCCTTTTCAAAAGTTACGCTTGAGTCAAAAAATTCCCAATAGCTGTGGAAAACTCATATTTCCTCTAACCCAAACGGAATACACACTTTCATTCGAATCAAAAATACTCATGTTTTGTCATTTGTCGATTTCATTTGGAATTGCTGTATGGCAACCGCTTGGCGCGCTGCAGTTTGTTTATGGTGTCTTTCGTGCATAGCAGAAATGAAGTTTCTTTGTGTTGAGTGTGTTGAGATGAACACTTTCAAAATGCCAAAGAAAAGGCAACATGCTGAAGAAAGACTAAATTATGAATGGATGAATATGATGACAGTGAACTCAAGCAATGAGAAATGCAACATCAACTTGAAAATTCATTTTTTTTTCATTCAAAAATGGTGATTTCTAAAACCGGATAAATCATGATCATTTTTTGGACAAATCATGATCATAATTTCTGTTCGTTAAAAAACATAACTATTTGAAAAACTTCAACACCTCATGGTAGAATTAGAAACAAGAGACTTAGGGCTTTTCAACAAACCCAAACTCGTCATGATTATATACGATATTTTGAAGAAAAATCGATTTGCATTCATTAGTTGCGTGAAAACACCCTAAATTGGTCAAACCAAGATCATCTACTCTACATGCCTCAATTTCGACAACAAAGATGCAGAATGGTATCCTAGTATGCTCCTCTGTTAGAAGAAGCACGAAATGGAAAGAAGGAGGCGCATTAGTTTTGCCGAAAACAATTTAAACAAAATGAATTTAAAATTTATTTTTTAATTTTAATATCGTTCTGGGTGGCGCACAGTGGTCCCTGACAAAATTTAGGCGGCCAAAACCCAAAAAATGAAGTTGCATAAAAACACAAAAATCCTAAAGGCCCTTATTCTAGGATGTTCAAGGCATCTGGGATCACGTGTTTAACCCCATCCCGCGCTCGTATCATTGATCTGGCAACGCGATAAGATACCAGTTTCGCATGCTCGCCGGCGCCACTTTTTCGGGTGTGTTTTTCTAACATGTGTTTTGGTGTAGTTTTTGATCTATTTTTTTTTTTGGCTCATTTTAACGGAGAATTTGCATTTGTTGTCAATTTCAAAATTCGGTTGGTTGTAGTATGTGTTAACTCCACACAAAGTAAGTACTATTTTGGAAGTTTAATTTTGCTTCGGATGGACTTATAAAACTTGCCCTGCATTTCCCCGCAAAACTTTTTTAATGAAAGTGTTCCTCACAGTGTCTTTTATCACTCAGCACTTGAGTTTTTCACCCGAAATTCCCTTCTTTGAGATTTTTGTCAATATTAACCCGAATTCAGCCATTCCATGCCGAACCGATATAGTGGTTCTCAGATGCTTGTGAAAAGTGGTAGTTTTGTTCTTTATCGCAAAACATTAGACCCGATTTTTTTTTTATTTTTTCAGTGGGGTGACCATTTTCATTTTAGGGTTGTCCGAAAAATCTACTTTTTCCTCTTTTTCCAAGAATGACTTTTTTCAAAAATTCATAACTTCAATTTGATATGTCGATCTTCTGAATCGGTTTGGTAGTTCAAACCGATTCAGAAAATCGACATATCAAATTGAAGCCAATCACCTGGTCTTTTTCGAAAAAATACTGCACCTGCAGAAAATTCGAAATCTGTTCCCGTTATTATTAATTGTATATTCGTTTTTTATTGTTTTCATAGCCTCGGGACCAAGGGCGATATATATTTTTTCATATTTTTCCTGAAAAGCTGAGGATTTTTCACATAATATATGTCGAAATCAAAGAGGTGTTTTTTTTCGTTTTTGAGTTATGATTTTTCAAAGTTAACCGATGGTTCGAAAAATATTTTTTTTCCTTTTTTGGTGAAACCAAGTTGAAAAACTCTGCGTAACATGCGTTTTGATACCAAACACGATAAAAATTGAAAGTTTTAAACTTTGCCCCCCTGCCACACCACCCCCCACCCCCCTCCCTCCCGCTGTTGACCTGACCCTCTACGATTTTTTTGAAACTTGGTACAAAACTACAGGGTTTTCCATTTTGGGCTTCCGAAAGTATACACCCTGCGCTGACAACCGTTTGACATAGCTGTCAACCAAAGCGTCATATCGTTAATTGAATGTCTGCCATTTTACAATATGGATCGTTTTAGCATCACACAACGTGTTGATTTTGTTAAATTATACTATAAAAATGATGAAAAACCGGCAAATGTTTTTCGAGCATTACGGAACGGATTTTGGTCGTCATGGACGGCCTACAGAGCACACAATCGCTAATGTAGTGCGTATATTCGAACAAACTGGATCCGTAGCGGATATTGTGAAACCTGTGCATCATCGTAATGTGCGTTCGGCCGAAAATATTGCTGCTGTTGCTGCCAGTGTGAAGGATGACCCGAATGTTTCGATTCCACGGCGTGCTCAGCAATTGGGCTTGTCAAACACATCATTGTGGCGAATTTTGCATTTGGAAAATTAGAACGTGGTGACCATGGAATGCGTCGGGCATACGTCGATTGGGTGAACGAACAACAGCAGTAAAATGCTGAATTTTCGCATCAAATTTTCTTCAACGATGAGGCACATTTCGAGCTCGGTGGCTATGTGAACACCCAAAATTTCCGTATATGGGGCTCAGAAAATCCACACGTGATTGTTGAGAGGCCATTGCATCCACCAAAAGTCACTGTTTGGTGCGCATTATGGTCTGGTGGGGTCATCGGGCCGTATTTCTTTGAAAATGAGGACGGCGAGACGGTAACTGTGAATGGTGAGCGCTATGGCCGCATGTTAACCGATTTTTTTTGCCACAAATTGAAGATATGGATACGGATGACATGTGGTTTCAGCAGGACGGCGCCACGTGCCACACAACACGACCGAACATGGTCATATTGCGAACGAAATTTGAGGGACGCATAATTTCGCGTTTTGGTGATGCCAATTGGCTGTCCAGATCATGCGATTTGAACCCGCTAGACTTTTTTTTGTGGGGTTATGCGAAAGACCATGTCTATGCCAACTCTCCACAAACTCTTGAACATTTGAAAGACAACATTCGTGAAGTAATGACCGAGATACTGCCCCATATGTGCCGAAAAGTCATCGAAAATTACCTGTTCCGGATCAAGGTTTGCGAGGAAGCCCTAGGTGGACATTTGAATGATGTTGTATTTCACACATAATGGCATAAACCAAACTTTAATTTGAAATAAAAGTTTCATCGAAATTCGAATTCTAAGTGTGTTTTATTTCAATTTACTTTCGGAATTTAATGTTGGAAAACCCTGTACCTAAATTACAATTTTCATTATTATATGGCCAATTTAAATTACGACTGATTTTTTTAAAGGGAGTAATTAAAATGTTTGTTCTTTCTTTCAAAAAATTGTAACTCAAAAACCAGATGTCTGATTAAAATATGATGTTTGACAAAGTTATGAGAAAAATCACATTTTGAATGTACTGTTAAAAAATTATTCACAAAAATAATATTAAAAACATTCATATCTTTATGTCGTTTATAAAATGTTCTTCTATCATATCGTCCAGGTCTTCACTTGCGTATAGTTCCTCAATATCCGAATCGGAACTCGACGAAAAAGTACTCGAAACTTTTCTTCTAACGCTTCGCACTATTTCGCCGTCACTCCTTCCTTCGCATTCTGATTTACTATTATGCCGCACAGTGGTCCCTCAGAAATTCTAGGTGGCATTAAACAGAAAAATGAATGGAAAAGCCTTGAAATTTGATGTTCAGGGGATTTCGAAGGTGCTGAATCTATTTTTGAGTAATTTTGGTTATGAACCCCAAAGCAAGGGCTGGGGGAGGGGGTAAAATCTGAAATCTTCGGAAAAACACGTGTGGGGTGTCTAAATATATGTTTTCAAACTTCCTGAACACGTTTTCAATATTCGTTTTACCCAAAACAAAAAGGGGGTGCAGGGGGGGAATAAAATTTTAAAAAAATCGAACACACGTGTGGGGTATCAAAATATTTATGGCATTTATTCACAAAGTGGTCAGAAGTGGCCAGAAGTCATAAAGGGAAAGTGTAGAGGGGACCCTAAGGAAGACATTTTGTTATTAAAAACATTGGAGAATTTGGAGAATTTTTTGTAGGTCTACTTTGTATAAATTAAATGTAGAAAAAGTACTTCAAACACTCATTTCACAGCTTCAATTTTTTTAAAACTAAAAAAGTCACAGAAGGTTGTGTCCGAGACACGACCGCATTGTTGACGTAGGATTACGTTAGGCTATCTGTCACATGCTGATTTTGGATGTTTGAAAAAATATATTGTTAAACTCTTTGATAATGATCTGATGGCCCTGAAATGGGCCGTTTGGTTTGGTTATTGGGTATTTTTTGTTCATTTCACCAGTGTTACAATCGAGCTTTCGGTATCAGTGATAGAAAGTTGTTTCAGCTCCGAGGCACGTTTACGAGATTGGCGCTCATATTGCGTGAACATATATTCCGACATATTTACTCGCGTAAAACTTTATGGAGCAACAAAAACAACAATTCACTTCTGTAGTTTTTTTGGCAGCAGTAGCTTTTTCGGAGCCGCTGCTGCTTTTTTCTGTTTTTATTTTGGTGGTTTTCGTTGACACCATCAACGAAACGTCGAGCTAAACGGCGAATAGCGAGTTTGATACACTGGATATTGTCATGTAGAACCTTGCGATACGCTTCGATCCTCCGTTGCCTTCCTTGCCGCATGAAGTCATGTTGGTTGATGTTGATCTGATGTGACCACACTTAAAACACTAAAAACATATATGTTTACCGATCTGAGCGTCGAACAAAATGAGAAATCTGACTGAGCAGCAGCATCAGCAGAAAGAGAGAACATGCCTGAAACTTTCTGCTCATGATGTTTGCTGTTGCCATCAGTACTGGACCGATGCGGGACACAGCTCGATTGTTGATGTTAGGCCTCGATGTTTACCGCCGCTGCTGCTGCTACTGCCACTTAAGTTCGATATGAGACACAGAAACACAATTGTTGGCCGCTCAGATTCGATGCTCGTCTTGAAGTTCACTGCTGCACTTTCACGATTCCAAGAAGCGTGTGCTCGCACTTCTGATGGAGAGAGCGTGCCCGAAATGCTCCGCTCGCGATGCTTGCTGCTACCACTAGTAGAGTAGTAGTAGTTTGCCGCTGCTTATACTGCCATAGAAGCTTGATGTGAGGCACAACTAGCCTATTGACCACACAGCTTCGATGCTCGTCTATATATTAGCCGCGTCCACTGCTGCTGCTCTCCACTGTTGTCCGTTCCACGTCCGTTGTAAAAATTAATAAAATCCACGAACGCTCCATTCTTTTATATCATTTGGTATGTGTGAAGTAGGCGCCTTCCTACTCGATTGTCATGCAGCTTGCCGGTGAACGAACGAATCGGGCGCGAAAAAGAAATGACGTCAATTTCGATCAATCAGGACTGGGTATCTCTGTTTGGATAAGGGTTGAATTTTTTCAATTGTTCGATAGTTAGTTATATGATATATACTATTTTATTCAATGTGAAAAATTGTTATGGATTGCCGTAATCGTTTGATGCAAAAATCTCATCAATCCATCATGAAATGAATGAGTAACAAGCGTTTGAAATTGGACATTTTTCACGATGCGATCGATTTTCATTTTTCAATTTGTACCCCAATATGTTCCCGAAAGACGTAATTCTACGTCAAAACAGAATACAAATTCGAAATCAGCATAAAATTCTCTAACCAGAACACCGTCACATTATTTTTTAATGTATTTTGTAGCACTTGTGAAAATTTGAAAAACATGCGTGTTTATCGCTACACTGGTTCACTGCATCAAACACTACGTTGCCACGTCGTTATCGCAACGAAAATCGTCACGGCCACTGTTGTCATATGTGATACTAGATGCCTTAAAGGTTATAGAACAAAACTAGACCATTCATTCGGTCAGGTATGTTGTTCATTTTTCTATTTAATGCCACCTATAATTTCTGAGGGACCACAGTGTGCCGCCCGGTGAACATTTTGAGGATGAAGCAAAACACATGTGCGTCTAAAGCGCCCCATACACGCACAATACTATTGTACGAATTTATTGACACTATTATTGCAGGTTGTCCACAGACGTACAATATTATGGCGCCACAGTCATATTTGTGCAATGGAATTAAATCGTTTGGAGATGGTATTGAAGTTTGTGCTAAATATTGCGCAAGGCTGGCTACTGACGTTCAATATCGCAAGTACTTGTTAGAACCTGACACTTGATATCCCATAATGCCGGGAGTGAACGATAAACCTCGATAAACTTGAGAATAAAATACTTTTCGGCGTTTTTGGTGGCAATCGCGATACACACGTCCTCGAAAACGGCCTGTAATTATTTTAGGAGAAAACTCATTTAACACTCGAGAAGATGTACATGTAAACATTAACTGACACTATATTGCACAACGTCCCCATAGATCATGCAATTTTTTAAGCGTTGCACAATAAATATCGAAATTTTTTGATATCGTACAATATATTGGACAAAATTTCAATATCAGAAACACACGCTCTATATTATTTCACAATCTCCTGTGTTGTGCAATAATATTGTATATGTATGGGCCGCTTAAGAAAAAAAATCTTTTTGGAACAAACAGAGGCCTATCCGAGTTGCGCAATTATTATACTCATTCTCAGAAAAAAAAATTGCAACTTGCTTCGACTTTTGACGTGAAAAGTCGGAGTTGCCAAAAGTGATGTAGTTTGTGACTATTATTTTCCCACAAAAGTGACATAAGTTCTTGGTATGATATATTCGCAGAATTTTCGCAATCGATTGAGCAGAATATTCCATATTCTCCAATAACAATGAAATTATTCATCGTCATCGAATATAATATATAGAGCAAGTACGAATTTCATGGTTTATTATAATTGGCAATACTGTACAATTGGCTGAAAAAAATTGTATAAATTTTCTAATCAGCAGTCAGTTCATTTCATTCTGATTCAACAGAAAATTAGTCCTGAGTCGAACCCGAATTCACTGTATTCGTTGCCCGCTTATTTCTCTAGTGCACCGAGAGTTGAATTTGGGCTCCGCAAGAAACTCGACCGAATCGCTCTGGGCGACGAAAGTGTTAATGTGTTCCTGGTGAATGGTATTCGGGTAAACGTTATGGAACCGAAAATGCATTTTTATATTTTTACATTGTTTTGAAACTAATAATTAAATGAGATGCTATTCCAATGTTCACAATGCTGTCCGATCATTGGAAAATATTGAACAGTGTAAACAGCAACCTTGCAATACTGCTGAACGCAGTACAAGTGTACATTAATCACAACCAAATAGGAAGAATAAACTTTATCGCACTCCGCTATATAAACAACAAAACTAACGAGCTCCGCACTCGAAATCTCGATCGCATAAATTAAATTGAAAAATTACCTCAATTTTCCAGCCATTGCCGTGTGTTATGCTTCCACCCACCCGGCTTCCGTCGAATAGCAGACATCACCCAAACAAATTTGTCCTTGCAGCAATTATAATGCTGCAATCAAGATACAAACAGCGAACAGATTTCTCATTCTACCTGCGCCTTGAAAGTTTTCCCAATTCCCTCCCAAACGAAAAAAAAAGGAATAACAATCAATCAGTGCTGAAAAACGACGGCACGCGATTTTTTTTATTTATTTCGATTTAAATTCCATAACAAATATTTTAATTAGAAGTTTCCCAGCAAACATTAAATCGCATAACAAGCGTATATATAACATCATATGCCCTAAAATTTGGTTGGCATATAATGCGCCTAACTGGCATATGCATGCAAAAGTGGACGCCATATACATACATGGCAAATGCTTACCGAATTTGTTTGGATGAATATGCAACTTTGACTGGCCATGATAGCGATTATGTTGAAATGAATTGCGATCTAATATGAATATATTCATGAATTGTCAAAGCACCAAATACGACTTTTGCCATACTCATATACGATTTATTACAGACATAGAAAAAGAACAAATAGCGCAAAATATTTTCGTGAAATGTTTATTATAACCTCTCGAATCACCATTTTTATATATGAGTATTTATATTCGTAGAAATAATAATTGATTGATTGACTTATGTTGGGAGTGGAATATGAATGTTTATGACACAGATTGATGTTTGGTGGAAACTGATCCGATGTGGGTTCGAACTCCGGTCGTCTGGATTATCATCCACCAGCTATCTCGCGCGGATATCTGAAACTTAATTCAACAGCGGTTAAAACTTTCGAGTGCATCAGCATTTCATTGACATTTCAATATGATGTAATATGTTCTTTATTAGGATCTAATATGATTACTGTTTCATGATTTTCTTCAGCATGCAACACGATTTACTACAGTACTGAATCGATTTAAATTATACGCTTATACGACACATAAACTGCATCAGCGTAATATACGCATATGATGCGGATTAAATATGTTTTACGACAATATACATCATAAAATTGATGTTTATTATACCGAATTGCGACTTAATTTGATAATGGTATATAAAATCGAGTTTTTACATTTTATGCGATTTCAAATATACACGATACATACTTTGATTGATATTATATGCGATTCTGATTTATTCGGATTTCTTGTAAGACTTGGCACGTGCAAAATTATACGATTTAATGTTTGCTGGGTTAACATAGAATATGGCCAAACATGCTGAAAGCATCACCCAATTCGATTTAATGTTGTTGTAATGGATAATTCTGTTTTTTTATCATTTAGAGCAGAATTACATTTTAAACAGAGTTAGTATTCTATTACAAACAAATGGAAAAGTAATTACGATCGGACACCAAATATCCAGGTTGTGGTTGTATCCAATTTCATTCTGCTGTGCGGAAGTGATGGTTAGTCGTGAGTTGTTTTAATCAGGGGCTGAGAAGCCGCCATCTTTTTGTAGCCGGCATATAAATCAGATGCGGACCTTAAGCGGACCTTACACGGTCAACTTTATTGACAATATGATGACATTTGAGAGCATAATGACAGCTGAACATTGCCGACGACGCAGAAATCCGGATTTTCTGATTTTCGAGCATCAATATCGTGACATTTCATATGGATGCATGATGTTGACGTTTTACCTCACGGACTTTCAGACTGAGTTGCCAGATATGCAAGCGCACATTTAATTTTTTGCGAAAAATTAAAATTTTTAAACTACTGAAATTGTAGGAATCATAAATGGAGGCTTTTGGTTTGGAAAATCGATACTTTGAATAGCAAAATACGGTACTTTTCACGATACAAATCAAAACTTCAAAGTAAACTGACAATGTGATGGTGAGAGAGTGGATGAAACTTAACAACGTTTTAGGAATGTTTTACCGTTGAACTCGGTCATTCTTTGCGCTAGTGAGCGGGTTGTGTGTTTCTTCACACTCCGCTATAAAATTTGGAGAATGAGAAGATCTGGGAAAATCACAGATGAAAAAACATCACGTGTTAATTCAAGCTACAGTAGAATCCCGATTATCCGCGGAATAGTCGGGCAAACTCACCGCGATTAACGAAAATCGCGGATGACCCATTAAAGGACAAAAAAAATGCAAACACGAAAAGAGATGTTTCAACATAAAAACTATGTTCTATCAATACAGAAATCAATCAACTATCCATCTATAAGGTCGTGTACACCAGTGGCTAAATAATGTAAAAGCCATGACCACAACAAAAGAGCATGGGCCTACCACTCACTAACAAATTCCGGAAAGGCCTATTGATTTACCATGGAACTCGCAGTCACGAATAATCCGCAGGGATAATCGGGGTTCTTCTGTCATAGTCTCATTTATGGAATAAAAACATTTGCTTGCAGATAAAATAACTTGCATATATTTTCGCAAACTAAAATAATCTGGCATCTCTGAAACTGAAAGGAACAGTCTGTATTTGTGAAACGAGTATTATGATGTATTTTTGAGAAGAAAAACCGAATTCTAAAGTGTAAAATATGAATGAAAATTAACTTTTACGAATCAAATTAGTATTCTATGTTAATGCAAACCACTTTTTTTCTGCAAGTTGTGAGAAAATCCCATACAAAAATTATGTCTGAAATTGACGATATATTATAAGAATACATTTTAGTAGGAATATCTGAAAATTCAGGGGAAATATGTTAAGTTAAGGTTAGGACTACGCGCTTCAACTAATTAAATAATACCAAGTAGATATTTTCATTCAAATTTTACCAATTGAAAATTGCCTTTTAGCCTTCTTATCTGATAGAGAATAGTTTGGATCCCAAACTCAAATGTCGCCACTAGCCATCGCGGATATTTTCGTTGTCTCGGGTTGAGGGCGATATTGACCGTGTAAGGTGGAAAAATATTGATTAAGGTTAGATCAGATGTTGAAAGCCTAGCTGTCACGATATTGAAAACACTTATTGTCAATCCGGTTGATCGTGTAAGGTGCCCATTACACGGTCAATTTTATCTACAATATGATGAAATTTGAGAGCATAATGACAGCTGAACATGGCCGACAACGCAGAAATCCGTTTTTTTGACGTAGGACTACGTCTTTCATTTCTATACCGGGGTGTAAAATCAAAGTTTCGAAAACGAAAGCGTTACGCCGGAGACCGAGATTTTGAGCGTTAATAGCTCCTAAACAACTGAACGAAATGGTATGATAAACACTTCATTCGAAAGATAAAATGTCTACGCGTTATATACTTGTTACTTTTTGATTCAAAAACTTGTTTCAATAGTCTTAAAACTGCTTTCAAAACAGGCTATTGAAATCACCAATCGGTATATAAGCGAGCGGCGCTCGGAAATCCACTCAGTTCTAATTGAACAGCGATTGGAGCATGTTGTCGCTGTTGCGGTGAAGCTCTTTATTTATCATGAAAGCGCGGATGAACGGTGTCACCAAGAGCCTGTTTGTGCACCCTAGGCCAGAAGGGAATCTATCAGGAGGAGAGTGATGCCACAAACGGTTCCCTGGGAAGACATCGCTACACACACATACACGCGCGGCTATTAACAGGTAGTTATCGAGTTGGCATTAACCACTGGTGGGCTTCCAGTATCGAGGAAAATGTGGAAATATCTAATCGTTACTGAAAATAATCTGCCAGTTCCTTTGGGAATTTTCAAAATATATTCATGTGAAAGAGTTTAATTGAATGTTTTCTATCCATGTAACAATGTGACCAAATACATTTGGTTTTGTGGTTTTTCAATCAATCGCAATTAACAGGATAGCTTCAGAAGATTATTCTTCCCCATCAGTAGGATATTTCCGTATCCAATATTGTATGCGCCCGCAATCGATTATTGCTCAGTCGCCAAAAGTTCCGAGCTCAGAGAGTTCATTCCCCTCTAGTTTGCCTTCCAAATTGCCATCGTAAACCACACCTTCTCTCGATTCAATCACACACAAAAAGCATACTTAAGCGATATTCTGGTGGTGAGACACATTCATTTTTCGTGAGGACATCGACAAGACAACATCGTTGCCTAACGTGCTGGAGGAGGTGGACGGCGATGGATCGACACATACACGCGCAGAACTCTTTCCGTTAGGATGCCATTCAGCATCGATAAAGTTCCGGAAAGATCTAATCATTGCTGGAAAATAATCTACCAGTTCCTTTGGGAATTTTCAAAATATATTCATGTGAAAGAGTTTAATTGAATGTTTTCTTTCCATGTAACACTGTGATCAAATACATTTGGTTTTGTGGTTTTTCAATCAATCGCAATTAACAGGATAGGTTCTGAAGATTATTCTTCCCCATCAGTAGGATATTTCCGTATCCAATATTGGATGCATAAAACCTTGTGCCTCCAACGTAACGCTCTCGTTTTCGAAGTCGCCCAAATATCCATTCATTCAGAATGAATTCAGATTCAACTTCAAACAAATGATCTCTAAATCAATGATAGTCCTACGTCACCCTTGCGGTTATACCATAGATATAACCCACTTCCTGTTTTTTATATTCGGGCATCAATATCGTGACATTTCATGTTGTCGTTTAACCTCACGGACTTCTAGACTGAGTTGCCAGATTTGCAAACGGACATTTAATTTTTGTTAGTCTTTTTTGCGATTGCAATTAAAATTTATAAAACTTCTGAAATTGTAGGAATCATAAATGAAAACTTTTGGTTTGGAAAACTGATACAGTAATTTACATTTAATGCGACATGCCGCGGAACCACTCAGTGTCGCATTGGAGGCGATTCAAAACCTCAAAGTAAACTGACAATGTGATGGTGAGAGAATGAATGAAAATTAACAACGTCTTTGGAATTTTTCAACGTTGAGCTCGGTCATTCTTTGCGCTAGCGAGCGGGCCAGCCACTTTAGTCTAAGTTGTGCGTTTGTGTCGCTATTAAATTTGGAGAATGAGAAGATCTGGGAAAATCACAGGTGAAAAAACATTATCCGCGGAATAGTCGGGTAAACTCAAAGCGAATAACGAAAATCGCGGATGACCCATTAAAGGATCAAAAAAGAAATGCAAACACGAAAAAAGATGTTTCAACATAAAAACTATATTTTATCAATACAGAAATCATCAAACTATCCATCTATAAGGTCGTGTATACCAGTGGCTAAATAATGTAAAAGCCATGACCACAACAAAAGATCATGGGCCTACCACTCACTAACAAATTCCGGAAAGGCCTATTGATACTATGGAATTCGCAATCGCGAATAATCCGCTCGCGCATAATCGGGGTTCTACTGTCATAGTTTTATTTATGGAATAAAAACATTTGCTTGCAGATAATATAACTTGCATACATTTTCGCAAACTAAAATAATCTGGTCTCTGAAACTGAAAGGAACAGTCTGTATTTGTGAAGCGAGTATTATGATGTGTTTTTGAGAAGGAAAAACGAGTTTCAAACAGTAAATTATGGGCCTGATCACGAACGTCACTTCACGATGAAAACGAAGTGAATTGTATACAACATTATTACGGCTGTCACCGTGTGTGTAGAATCCAGAAGAGTTCATGCATTTTGACAACTTTGATGAACTAGGTGTTATTATGAATACCACGATACTGTCATCTCACGGAGAAAAACAGGTATATTTGTCACATGTGCTTTAGATGGTGAAAGCTAGTCACGCGGAATGAAGTAAGTTTAATTTCGTATTTAATTAGCTTTTGACGTAGGACTACGTCTAACCGGAAGATATAGGGGGTGAAATGGAAATCTAGGCACTGAACAAGTAGGAAAAAATGCAAGATTTGGAACGCTTATAACTCGAGCATTTCTCAATAGATCGCAAAGGTTTTTGCATCAATTGATAGGAAATGTATCTACGCATCTATCATAACGAATAACATTTCATTTTTCTTGAGATAAATAATTGAATAATTGTGAAATATGAAGCATTGTCAAAATGCACTATGTGCTCATTTTTGATTGGTCCATTTTGTGCTCCTCAAATTGTACCGACCAAAACGGGCAACCAGAGCAGCAGCGAAATAAAATGAAGCACGATTGGAAAGGAAAAAGAAAAAAATGAACGAAATATTGGTCGCAGTCTCACACATGCGTAATTCTCGAGCCAGCCAGTCAGCTTAAAAATCCCCGCTCCGCTGCCGTAACGATCTTTCTTTGTGTGGACACCGACTGGACAACATCGTTGCTGGACGAGCTGGACGGCGAGGGATCGAGTGCCTTTCTCAAGGCAAGAGGGTGGAGGTGGTAGCGCTGGAGTAGAATAGAGTAGAGTTTCCAAAGGGCCTTTCTTTCTCAAGGCTAGAGACGAATGAACTGCAAAAGTTTAAAGTCTCTATAATACAAGACCTTCCTTCCTTCCGTAACGATCATTCTCATTCAAACCGTACACCACATCGGTTCGCATCACAACACATCAAGAAACCAACCCAAGCAGCCATGTCTGGAAATGGTAAAGGAGGAAAAGTGAATGGAAAGGCAAAATCCCGCTCGAACCGTGTTGATCTGGAGTTCCCCGCAAGGGTAGCTAGGCCGAGCGCGTTAGTACCAGTACACGAGTCCACCTAGCCGGCGTTATATAGTTTCGGCCGCCGAAGTGATCGAGTTAGCTGGCAAAGCTGCTCGCGACGATAAGAAAACCCGCATTCGGAACAGAACACATTCGGTTCGGTGGACATCAAGACAACAGGCAGTTGCAGCGAGTGGCGAGTGGCAAACGCAATCGCAATCGCAAAACGGCATCAGGTAGCAGAAGAAAAAAGTTTGTTCTTTATACAATCTGCTTTGGTGGCAAATCCAGAACAAGGCGGCATCGAGGGCGTTCGAAATGGTTTTTTTCAAAACCACGAGTACTAAGTTTTCTAAATTGGAACCATTCCATAAAACAAGGCGCTTTTCAGGGCCATTAAACCTTCCAAAAAAGAGTTTAGGAAATACAGTTCAATGCTTTCTAAAACATTATCCAAAATAATAATAAAACACAAATTAATTTTTTCATCATTTGTTTGCCAGGATCTGATGAGTATGTGAATTTGGCAGTTGTTCTGAGCTTATTGATAGTTGGGGACTTTCCTGATTATTTTCACCAATTCTTAAATTGTTTCCAGATTGAAAGTACAGTAATTTACAATTAGTTCGACATTTAGCTAATTGGACGGACATGTAATGCGACTTATTTAGTTGGACATTTTTGTGAACATAGAGATCCAAATTATGACCCCACATTGAAAGTCGACACTGTACCACTGTCATCGCAAATGTTCAATTACAGGTTAAAGTTGCCTCCAATGCGACACTGAGTGGCGCTTCGGCACGTCGCATTGAATGTAATTTACTGTACAACATGTCACAAAGCTGGATGGGAAGAAATTTTCCAACTGTGAAAACTGTGGCGAGTGGCAACAAATCGCTAAACAGGAAGGTTTAGCCGAACAACATGGGAATATCGAGTGATAACAAAACAATAAACTCTTTAGATTGAAGATAATTTTGTGATCCTGAAAAGGACCCTTTTTAGCCTGCATGTGAATCCAACGAGCGAACAAATCGTAATGAATGTATTTTTTTGCCATCGCTCCCTTTTAACGCTCATTCGTTCGTCTCGTTGGACTCGCCCCTCTGGCTGAGTCTGCCGATTTGTCTCTATCCTGTGAGTGTGTACCGCTAGAGTATAAAACACGAGGACCCCAAAAAAATATCTTATTTTCTTTCAAACCGTAAACCCGTGTGGTTGTACGGCATCGGCATCGTGGACGTAACAAAGGAGGACAAGTTAAGGGAAAGGCAAAGTCTCACTCGAACCGTGCAGGTCTCCAGTTCCCTGTTGGTCGCATTCATTGATTGCTCCGCAAGGGTAACTAGGCCGAACGGATTGGTGCCGGAGCTCCACCTAACAGCGATTATAGAGTTTCATCGGAGTGCTCGAGTTGGCTTGCAAAGCTGCTCACGACAATCAGAAAACCCGCATCAAGAACAGAGCAGCTTCGGTTCGGCGCTCATCAAGACAAAAATTAGTTTCAGTGAGTGGCAAAATGTTTCTCCGGCACGTCACATTAAATGTAATTTACTGAACAACATGTCACAAGCTGTATGGGAAGAAATTTTCCAACTGTGAAAGCTGTGGCGAGTGGCAAACGCAATAGCTAAACAGGAAGGTTTAACCGAACAAGATGAGAATATCGTGTGATAACAAAAACACAACACCAAAGGTTCTTTTCAGAACCATCAACATATTCATAAAGAGTAAACAGTAAACTAATCCATTTTTCAGGTAGATAAGTAGGTATTCACGTAGGAGAAGAAAATAAAACAATATATTTAAAATATATATTTAACAGAAGCTGTCCCCTTTGTATAGTCCTACGTCACTCCGGTTATGTCCCCGACATTACCCACCCGTCTTTTTTTTGCTAACATTTTGGATCTTGTCTTGTCTTGTTAAAGAAACAAAAGATAAACAAACAGCAATTTACCCGCCTGGTGGCATTTTTAGAACGAAATTCTGACGTATCCAGAGGACTTAAATTTGTTTATTTGGATTCGGTAAATACGATATGGGATGTAATTGAGGACTAAAAATGTTGCTCCCGTAGACCGATTGAAACATGGCGAAAGGTCTAATTTCGATTGTCCTAAATGAACAGAAATTTTTTGTTTCTATTTTAAGGATAAGACTAACAGAGAGTTGCAACCCCATAAAATGGCAATGAAGGCCACTGGCCCAGATACGATCATGATTGATTATGTATAATGTTAATTTGTTGATATTTTGAATATAAAATAATAACTGTAAAGTTTTTCCAACATTGCAGAGCTAGTTTTTTTGTATTTCAAACATTCACAATTGTCGGACCAGACCAGAATCAGGACGATAGTTATAACTTTTTACGTTATAGATATATTCAACGGTATTGTTTTGAAGACATACTTTGAATGAAAGAATATTAAAAAAGTGATAAGTTTCAAACAAGGAAAAAATGAGTCTATCATTGCAAAGCAATCACAAGAGATACTGTTTTTAAATTCTTCTCTAGTTCTTTTTCCATAATTTTGATATCCGTCTAAAGAAAATCTTAATCACTTTCCGCTTTTGTCAAATTCCTTGAAACCCATCAGATGTTTTCTATGAGGATTATGCTTCTGACCGACGCTGCTGACCAGTTTCTGTTTAAATAATTAAGTCAAACCTCATGTCTCGTATATCAAATTACACAAGAATGGGAAGGATAAGATAAATAAACTTCAGAATCCCATATGGGAGTAGCTCAGATTATGCTGATCGTGAGGTAGATAATTTCGGGTTTATTCTGAGATATAGAAGATATTATTATTCATCAAAATTGTAGAAATGGTTCATAAAAATGATTCTGAATATTTCTCACTATTAAAACGAGTAAGACAGAGCTAAGTACAAGAGTATGCGAGATTTCGATTATTAAACAAAATAGTCATGTTTTTTCTCTAGCGTAGAATTACATTATCATATGTTCAACAACTACATTATTCCCGAGCAACCAAGTATTCCTCCTCATCTTTGAGCCAGCATTTGATTCAGCAAACTAATCATCGAGGTATAATCGCAAACTTGTCGTTCTAAAATATACGATTAATTAAATGGAACATCATCTCATACGCTATATTAAATTTACCTGCATAACGTTAAAACGTCCGAAATTATGCAACCAACATGTCTCTTATAAACGGTAATGAACACTTTCACTTCACGGAGTTCATTCTCACACGCAACTGTCCGTAACAATGATGATAGACACAAAAAGATTAAGTGTAAGTGACGTAAAAGCGTACGTGGTAGTGATGTTCGTAATCAGGCCCTATGAATGAAAATTAACTTTTCTGAATCAAATCAGTATTCCATGTGAATTCAAATCACTTTTTTCTGCAAGTGGTGAGAAAATCCCATACAAAAATTGTGTCTGAAATTGACGTTATATTATAATAATAAATTTTAGCAGGAATATCTGAAAATTCAGAGGAAATAGGTTAAGTTAAGGTTAGGACTACGCGCTTCAACTAATTAAATAATACCAAGTAGATATTTTCATTCAAATTTTACCAATTGAAAATTGCCTTTCAGTCTTCTAATCTGATGGAGAATAGTTTGGATCCCAAACTCGAATGCCGCCATTAGCCATCGCGGATATTTTCGTTGTCTCGGGTTGAGGGCGATATTGACCGTGTAAGGTGACAAAATATTGATTGAGATTAGATCGGATGTAGAAAGCCTAGCTGTCACGATATTGAAGACACTTATTGTCAATCATTTTGATCGTGTAAGGTGCCCAATAAACTGAAAGTAAAAACATGAAGCGCTTCGTGCGCTCGTGCAGCAGTGATTTCAATTGCATATCGCCAAATAAAGCCTCCGATCATCGTTTCCGGAAGAAAACATTAAAACAGAATCATTAGCTACAGATCATTGCAAATGATTGAAATTAACAAAAAAAAACTTGAAAGCTGCGATTTGTGCGTGCGCCTTGAGCGTGGGCCTATCGCTATGCTGCCTACGCTCAATTTGTGTTGGTAGGGATAGAGTTACCAGGGCCCCGGTTTCATTACGTTTTTTGGCCTTTGACACTTGGGAGTCCACAGAGCGCACGCTCTATGTTTAAATCCAAAAATGTACACCTTAGCTTGTTTACACAGCTAAGACGGACGAGTGCTTGCAAGTGAGTACGGTTACATGGACTTTGCTGGATTGATCAAGAGCGATGGAAAATTTTATTTAAAAATGAAAATTATAAATTTATATTGAATATACATTAGGGTGCCGATGAATGTATGGGAAAAAAACGACCCTAAAATTTCAAAAAGTTACCCTATACAAAATGTTCACCACCTCGAAAAAACACCCTATGCCGAATTTCAGCTCAATCGGACTTAAGGGAGAGTGGCGCAAAACGGTCAAAGTTTGAGTTTTTTGAAAATCGAAAAATCACCCAAGGGGGGAGTAAAGGAAATTGGTGTTTTCGAAAAAATTGTTTTGATGCCAAATGTCTTAAAATTGCATGAAACGTCGAGATCTCGTGTCATCCGGAAAATTTTTTTTTGTCAAAAATCGGCATTCTGGCATTTTTCGGAGTACGAAACGAAAAGTATGGTTTTGGGTGCCAATAAAAATAGTTATCTCGATTTTTCATTCGGAACTAGCCTATAAATGTTGATTTGCACGATAATATACCCTATGCAAAATATTAGCTCATTCGAACTTCATTTACTGGTGTCACAAACGTTAAAATTTGAGTTTTTTTGGAAAACCGAAAATCACCGGAAATCAGGGTTTTTAACGAACATTTTTGATGCCAAATGTCTTAAAATTGCATGACACGTCGAGATTTACAGTTGATTTTTCGATTTTCAAAAAACTCACACTTTGACCGCTTTGCGCCACTCTCTCTAAGGTCCGATTGAGCTATTTGAGATATTTGGCATAGGGTGATATGCCAAATATCTCAATATATCAATATATTTGGCATAGGGTGTTTTTTCAAGGTGGTGAACATTTTTTATGGGGTATCTTTTTGAAATTCGAGATGACCATTTTCATTGGCACCCTAATGTCGCGACCGCCGATATTATCCATTGTGATCAATGGATAGGCTTCAAATATGAAGTCTCAGTCTAGAAGTTTCTTTGCTAGCTACAGCGGGGAAAACTCATTAAAACCCTTTCTGCAGCTAGTCAATACGTGGGTGCCAATCACGTAATGCGACGTTGATTCCACACTGCGACACTCTCCCGGCTCAATGGAAGCGCGTCCTCACGCTATCAGCGGAGAGAGAGTGCCGACAATGTTCAGCTCGCGATGTTACTGCTGCTGCTACCGAAGTAGACCGATGCGAGGCAGAGCTCGATTGTTGGTTGTCCGGATGAACTTCGATGTCCGTTGCTACTGCTGCTCCTGTTGCTGCTGCTATTGAAGCAGGCCGATGCGACACCTAGCTTGATTATCGGCTGCTCAGGTTAGCTCCGTTGTTCGCTGCTGCCACTGCTGCTGGTTTTCCTTCCAGATGTTGCTCGTATCACGTCCGTTGTCAGAATGCCGGCTGCGCAGAATGGCTCGCGCTTTTATAGCCTGGCTCATATTGTCCTTTCATCTGATTGGTCTATAGTTTTCATGGCATGTTTCTCATGCTTTTTTATTATTATTATTATTACTATTATTTCATTTGGTATTATGTCAGCCCTGTACTCTACACCTAATATACATGGTCATCTCCGATTCAACCACCACATTTCTCCACAAATCGCAACAATAATATCATTAAGCCGAGGACATATTAAACGCGGCGCGGTGCGATGCGATGCGAAGCGATTAATTGGAGTTCATCGTGTGCTATGTCATACTGATCGCTTTAGATCGCGCGTTTTTGATGTTTCATTCCACTCCATTCTACATGTAAACAACCCAGCACAAGGATGCCAGATATGATAACATGTCTTCATTTTATAAACAGTTTGAATTGTGAGATCGTTTTTATCTGTGAACATGGTAAATGGAAAACCCTTAACGAAACGTTTTCATTATATGCATTATGTAAATTAGAATAAAGTTATATAATTTATAGAACAAAACGAAAATAATAATTTAACAACTCAATCTCAATCTATCAGTGTTTGGATTTCGATCAAAATCGAATGATACACAATGTGTCATGCAAGTAAACTCTCACGAACATATAACCAAATATGAGAGGATCATTCAGATACTTGTATGAATGTCAGTAATCACTTGTGTAATATTTAGTGATTAAACTAAGAGAGGAACGAAGACTGTTGATTGCATATCCGATCTGTATCAAACATCGCATACCATTTTCGAAGCCTGCATACAAGTTTGAACCACATATATCGTCCCATTTTACTATAGCGAAACCCACTGCACAGAAAAGTGCAAAGCAATAAATGATACAAGAAAAATTACGTCATCATTTAGTCACCATTTGCGGAGAGCAACGAATGGGAAAAAAGAGCGGTGTTGCTAGTAAAACTATGCGGTCTATATGAATATACATATTTCAAGGGATAGCGGCGTTAAAAATGGAAAATATAATCTGACTACCCTCCCTTAGCCTCTATCGAGCTAAATAATATAGTTTGCACTCTCTGAGACTTAAAAATCAGGATCTGCTACATTAGCTGAATATGAATCTTTCGCTTTGCGTGGTCCGTACGATCCTGCTGTTTCATGATGCATGGAGAGGTCGATATGCATATGTTAGAGGCAAAGAAGAAAATAAGCTTTCTGACCAAAAGCGTATATGATAGCTTTGCTTGCATGCTGGTGTGCAATAAAGTGCGAGCCGATGCAGAGTTGTCTCGTTCTCTTTTGTGTCGTGATTTGCAGCACATAACAACAATAGAATACCGCTGGGGGAAATGTTTCCTGAAAGATCATATTTGAACGAACGAAAGCGATTTTTTCAATGAGTGGATCATTTGGCAAACACTGCAATCTATATACTGTGTAGATATTTATGAAAATCGTCTGGCAACCATCACTTGCGTTCACTCGCGGCAAAACACTCCACACACAGTTTCGCCGCATTGAAATCGCGTTTACTATCCGCGTTGACGGCATTGAGTTTGACATTTCAAATTAGGGGGTGAAACGTAAACAAACGCAGTGAGAAAAACTATAATTTTTGTTCAAAGTTATCTTGAGATTCTATAGCTTTCTGCAAAAATGGTGAGTAAGAAAATATCATATACCATATGCATAATCTTTTTTCGCCATTCGTGCAAATCGTACTTGTATTGTTCGTCCATAATTAATATTCAAAAACTAGTATGATTTGCGAATTGGAATTTCATCTCTCGTTTCGAATCAAAATTATGAATGAAAATCGATGTTTCGAGGTTTCTTCCTGAATCTGTGGTAAAAATCTTTAGTTACTTTAGTGCGATTTGAACAAAAAATAGTTCCGGAATATTTCTAATGCAATGAAAAGCTAATGAAAACCTTTAATATTTCTTTCTTAAACAGGCATCCAATGCGATAAACTCTTCGATGATGACGGTAAATTTGCAGCTTGCCGATATTTTTCAATACGTCGGAGGAGGAAGCAGGTTGATAGTCGAAGGTGAACGGGTGTTTCAAGCTAACCACTTGCTTCTTGTCGGAGTTCAAATCGTGCACGAGGACGGCTTTACCATATTTGCGACTTGTTTGAAGTCATCATCACCTAGAGCTGATCCACACAAAATTTCCATCCGCACCAGACCTTCCTTTGAAAAGTGGTCTTTTCAGTGTTCGTGCAAAGCTGGAATGGGAAAATGCAAACACATAATGGCCGTTTTAAAACATCTTCTAATGTGTTTTTTGTGATTTTCTTGAATACAAATGGCAAAAATCAATTTTTCTATTTTTAGGTTCCCTTCAGTTCCATTGCTTACAGTAACAGATTTGCAACAAAAGTGGGGTAAAATTGCAGAAAAAGTTGCTGACGATATGTACAAGACAACACCATTGACCGCATTCTGCAAAAAAATGACGAATACAAAAGATACGACTGAAGCTGCCTCGCCGACGGGTTTGACTCACGATGAGGGTACCAACATTCTTCAGCTTTTCGTGAAAGGTTTGCTTCCAATTTATTGATCGATTTTTAAAAATAAAATTTTAATTATTAATTATTAGGATTCCCTGAAAGCGGTCTGGCATACGAAAAGAAAGGACGAGAAATGAAAAATATTGACAAAAATGATGAATCTGATGTTCTGAATACACTTCTCGATATAGATGTGCAAAGTCATTCTACAGAATCCATTGATTCGTTAATTTCTATTGAAGAAAATATGACTTGCAGTCTACTTAAATCCTTCCTGAGAAGATCGTTTCATCCTGATAACTTCACGATGATCGATCGTGAAATAATGGAATTTATAGGTCCGTTAGAAAAGGATATGCAACTTCATTTCGAAATTAATGTGAAAGTATCGGAATACGAGTCTTTGAAAATATGTACAAGAACTATAGAACAAAGAGTATCATCGCAATGGAAAAAAGAACGAAGCCGGCGCATCACTTCATCCAGTGCATACTCTGTGTATACATACTACACAAATCAACCCGACAAGAACAAAAATTGGAAAAGTAAAATCCTGAGTATGGTGACACCGAAACATCTTTCAACACCAGCAATCGTACATGGGATACGATGCGAATCAAAAGCCATAGCAGCATATGAGCGAGACTACAGAAAAAACGTTTGGAGTTGTGGTTTCGTAATACCCCCACATATTTCATGGCTGGGATGTTCTCCTGACGGAATTGTTATAAACGAAGGGAGAATAATAGAAATTAAGTGTCCAAAAGAAGGGGAAAATAAAACATTGAGTGATTTAATTGATTTTCTTCCCTATTTTACAAGATTAAATGTTTTGAAAAAAAATCATCAATATTACGCACAGTTGCAACTAACTATGTTCATAACAAAATGTAGAGTAGCAGATTTTATAATCTATTCAGAATATGATGATAAATGCTATGTTCAGGAAGTTCAATTCGATCCAGATTATGTTAGAACGATGGTAGCAGTGCTGAAGGAGGTTTATTTTAATGTTTTTTTGAAACATCTATATTCGTCTGTTTAATATATGTATTCTAAAGTATTATTAATAAAAAAAATTCTAATTCTAAAATCGTTCGTTTGACAGAATTGGCTTCGAAATATTGACAATTCCACAGGCAATGTATATTAAATCATCCAATATAGGAAGAAAACGATACACGATTTTGTTATTGAATATTTCGAAATTTTGTATGCGTTGTATAGCTCGTTCCACATGTACTCTTGACGCGGCTATAGAAACATTTACACGAGCATCCATTGTACTCAGCTGATATCGAGGAGCCGTTAGAAATGGTGGTCGCACAAGCTTCACTCCGAGGGCTTTACATTCAGTATCTAGGCTGAAACCTTTATCGGTCATCACTGCTTCACCAATTTTAAATTTTTCGAGCAATTTTTCCGCAGTAACTATTTGCTTATCCGAAGCCTTCCCGCCATATTCATGACTTATATAGCATATTGTTCCTCCTGGAGTAACTGCAATCAAGTACTTCGCAGTCTCACGTCCTTTATAATGCGAATATGCGTTGATCCTGCAGTGGAGACATTTTGGTTTTTTAATTGGCATTTCAGTGCAATCGAGTACAGCGATAACGTCAGTATAATATGGTCGGAAATAGTGTGGCATATTGCGATTAACTTCTTCTTGTGTTGGCCATGGTACTAATGGAGTGCACATCATCTTCAACAATGGAACTGTCCGGTAAAACACCTGAGAAATAGTCTGGTAATGTAAGTTAAACAGAGCACTCATGCAAGAGAACGATATATTCGTTTTCATTTTCACAAACACTACAAGCACTTCCTCTTCTACAGGAACGGTAGAGTGCGATCGCTTCTTATACGCGGCCAACGAACATAAGCCCTCAACGATGGTATCCAACATTTTGAGGGAAGCTAACCCTGTCCAGGAGTTCAACTCCGAATCGGTTTTAAAGTGGACAGACATAGTTCTACGACGACCGATAAAAAGTTTATCCAAATCAAGCGTGTCCACCTGAACAGCTGCTTCCACAAAGTCCGGTGATGTAATAACAGCTGCTTGCACAAAGTCCGGTGATGTAATAACAGCTGCTTGCTCAAAGTCCGGTGCTGTAATAATGTCTATTGCGTCCTCAGTATCATCACAGATCGACATTTGGCTGTCCTCCATATAATGATTCCGATCTGGTTTAAATTCATTCCGCCTGGCTGCTCGTTCTGCGCGATTTTTAGCTGCTATTTCTCTCACTGTGTTACAAATTGGTTTAGGTAAGTTGATGTCTGGTATGGCTGTTCTTTTTAAAATCATCCGTTCAGTAAGCCTTCTCGCAGCTAGAATAAAATATTAGACATTAGTATTTTAGAATGCAACAGAAAAACACTACTTACTAGGAACAACAAAGTTTGTAATGCTAAAATGTAAGCTGCAAGCTTTCGACGACGGAGATGGCTCATAATTCAGTCGCAATTTTGTCAACCAAACCTTATACCGTTTTCTATCCGCCTTCGGGGGAAAGTTGTGGAATAAATATCCTTGGCCATTCCGTGTACGACATCCAGGAACTATACAAACCACTTTACTAGAATGCGGTGTTATAGATTGAATCCCGATATTTTCATCACAAGGCTCGTTGCAAGGTTCACTTTGCTTCCACTCGGCCATTTTCTCCACGAAGCACTGCACTGCAAATGAATTGTATCGTAATGTTTTTCGCTTTATTATTAAAGACAATGAATTGACAGAACTGTTTAATATAACAGCACTTCATTTCTTTTCAAGTTTCATTCATAATTTTATTAAAGAAATTACCCTAAAATCTCAGTCCTCCAGATGCGCCTATTTTTTCTGCCTCCTACAAACGCTGAATGAGGCCAGAATATTCGTTATTCACCGTAATATGCTGTTTGAAAGCTGTTTAAAGATTCCTAAAACCAGCAGACGACACAATCAAAGAATTACAATGAGTAATCACTGTATCAAATTTGTATATTTTCGATGGCGGTTTGTTTATGTTTTGCCCCCTAATGAGAAGCCAACACCTGCCAACACCAGGAGGCACTACCGTCGCACTGTCAACGCGAATGTCAGGGCCAGGCGATTTGCATTTGATTTTCGCTTTCGTGAACGAAAGAGCTTTCCCGCAAACGAGCCCGCGTCCGCGCTCGCATCGCGTTCACTATGTCCTCGGCCTAACGGGTAGACATTTTATTTTTCGAATGAAGTATTTATCATACCATTTCGTTCAGTAGTTTAGGATATATTAACACTTAAAATAGTAGTTCTTTCCATAAATTACAAAGTAATAATCATAAAACAATATTTCATTGCGATGAGTTTGGAAGAAATTTATTTCCCTACCTCTTTCAGTTGTGAAAACTGTACAAATATTGACGATGGCTAAATCAAAAAAGGAAATTCGAAGGTACAATCAAAAACAAGTTTTCAGACAATAAACAAGATAGTGTACCGTATTTTCACTACAGGTAAGGTTTTATGTGATATTTCATGGATTTCATACTGAATTTTACTTCAAGTATCACGTCCCGCGATGCCGGAACAGAATAATTTCGAATGAGATAAACTAATCGGAGATGTTTTCAACTATCCCATGCATTCGCTCCTTTGATCGGGAACGGGAACGACACTGCTTCAATATAACTGCTATATGCTTTTATAGTACAGGTGCGATAGTTTTACCGTTTTTTTAATTTTAAAATAATCAATAAACTGCTATTTCATCATTTCGAAACATATTTTGAGATAGTTCTTGTGTTATAATTTAGAAAATTTAAAAATGTTTGAATTTATATGGATTCGATCGATGGTTTATTACTATTTTATTTTATTGTTTTTTTCCTTGCCTACTACTACTTGAACAAAGCAGGGAGTAGACTACCTTCTTATTCCACGTACTTTGGATGCTACAGACGAGGATGCCAGATGGGATATGTCTTCATTTTGAAGACGTTTGGCTTACTGTGAAAATGGAAATTTCATTGAATGTTTACGAGGATTTTTTATATTTTTTTATAAAAGGACTAAACATTGTTCAAAAATTCAAAAAATTAAGTTATTCAAGAGTTTGTTTGGTTTGGATCAATCAGCGGATTTTTCTTCAGCCGAACGGAGATATTTTAGAAAATGACATGGCATCACTGGTTACGAATAACTTCAAAGCCGGCGCAAACCGAGTTTTTACATTTTTTGTTTATACTTGGATATCATAAATCATAATAAATGACATACATTCATATATTCTACTTTTTGATTGAGTCCACCCGATAATATGTGTTCCAATGCACTCGGCTGTTCACTGGCTTTAGTTATATTGAAATTATCAACATTTACGTAATGCACCTAATGAGCAATTAGTTACGCAAAAACTGAACACTTACCGTTGATCCAGTAGCCTGATTCACCATTTTTTCCGAGCATCAATATAGTAATTTGATACCCTCAAAAGTTCAGTTGTTTTCAATGATCTACAGATAAACACACTACCAAAATCCACTCAATCAACGCAACCGATGAATACCCAACGTGAACGTAAAATCAATTCGTCAATTCGCAGTTGCGTGAATCTTTTGTATATATTGATGCCTGAAGTAAATGAAAACACGCTTCTCGCCCTTCAGAAAAGTTCAATGTCAAGGCCTTCAGTTAAGGTAAGCTTTAATTTCGAAATGAAACGTTTACATGTGCTCGAATTCCGTCTGCTTAACACAAAAAAAAGATGATATAGTAAGTGATATCAATTAGAATTTACGAATGAATAAACAGTTTAACTTCAGTCATAAAAAACAGATTTATTCCTTCTTATCATTGCTTTTTATAGCAATTATTACTTATATACATTTGAAATTCACTCGACATCGATCGAGGATAAAAGGTTAAAATTATAGTTCCTCAAATTCAGCTTTCAATGTGATCAGGTTCAAGTGTTTGTGTTCTTCAGTACAAAACCAAATAAACTATTCTTACAGTCTACAGTTTAGTAGTTTAGTTACTTTTGCGTTAGTGATTCACATGATTAGCTTTTATAGTTCTGCAAATCTTAAAACATGCTTCCTCGGTCCTTCCAACCAGCATCAGGACATCAAAACAGAAGGTTCGTCGGTTTGCTGTTCCTAAGCGGAGCTGTGAATCCCGTTCATGTACTCGTCCATCTCCTTGTCCAGCGATGATTTCGTGTTAGCCATGTACTGATCCAATTCCTTGTCCAATTCGTCCTTGCTCTTGGTCGGCGCTGACGCTCTGCGTGTTTGGGACGCTGGAAAAAAATGAAGAAAAAACGTATACCCGTCGCTTGAATTTAAAGCTTAACCGAATCTCTTACCATTGCGACCGCGTTGGCCACTCCGTGCACGGCTTTGTGATTGTGATCTTCCCCGGGAGCGAGAGCGACCACGGCGTGATCCGCTGGCGGCTGCAGCTGCCGAAGGTTTCGCACCACCTCTTCCTCTTCCTCTGCAATTAAAAGCGAAGAGACGGAGGGACGGCTTAGGAATCGAGCGCGCGAGGGATGCACCATTCTTGGTCAAAAGATGTTTGCCAGCGATGGAAATGTGGCGTGGGATGATGAATTGAATATCGTTTGAAAACAAGGTACACAATGAACCGTATCATCGGCGTTAAATTTTCGTTGAAGACGTAGTTCATACATGAGCATTTACATTCTCCAACACCCCCAAAATAGAATCAGTTTCGTTTTGTCGAACAACAATTTCATTTAACGAAATATCTCTTATGTCTCAATCGAAAAAAAATTTTTAAAGTGAAGAATTGTTTGAAGAATCGAAGTCTCGGACGGAGGTGTCAATGAAAACGACAGATCGAAAAAAAACGATGTAAACTTGGTTTGATGTGTTAATATCACAAAGCTGATTAGAGATTTTTCGACGCACTTCGTAAGGATCCATTTTCATTACATGATATATGAGAAAATCATCCTCACAAACGAGAATTTTAGTAATTGTCTCCGTGGCGGAGTCGAATTGAAAATACAAATATTTTCATTTTCAGAGAAGTATAATTCTTCTCTACGGGGAGGAACCAAGATTTGGTTAACGTTTGTTTTAATTTGTTTGATCTGATAAAAATTATAAACTAGCAGTGCCCCCCGAGTCGATTCCTAAGTTCCGTAGTTCGACAAGTTTTGTTTTGCAGCTACAAAAAGAAAACTATTACAGACACAAAACCAGTGATGATAATACCATGATACTGAAACAGTTGCGAACGTTTTATACTAAACCATTTGCATCAAGCCACCGATACGTTCCGATCTTCCGTCCATCCGATGGTTTTGTCAGAAAAAGACGATACGATGCACATCACAAAACTGCCGATGTCTGCTGGCCATCCCAAATGGACCGAACTGTTCTAATTAAGGCTGACCCCTTCTTTTCTGCTGGCGGCTTTACCTGTACCATGTTTGCGTGAATTTGCCCCGGAGCTCAGGAACGCAACTTTCACTGCAACTGCAAGAAAAGCACTCAACCGTGCAAGATTCGGGTTCTGTAGGGTCACCCAATTTGTGTGAATAGTACCATAATCTGGAGAAGTGATTTTGAATGACAATGCCATTGGTGCTTTTTTTCAAGGCGAACAGTAACCTAGAGTATGTGGAATTGGGCGATTTTACGCGCGATTGTTTGCACATGTGCGTTTGCAGTAGGGCTTGCTCTTTCCGTGGGGCTATTTCCGAAAGCAGGGTTTTCAAATTTGGAATGTCACCACGCACTACGCTGCAAAAGTCCATCTTGTAGTTCAATACGGTGAGGTGGATAAATGTTGAGCTTCCCGTGTTGGGACGCAGATTCATTTCTCAGTGTTTCAAAAGTTGACGTTTAGTTTGGAAGAAGCAAGTATCGTTATGGCGTCGATCACCGTCGTGTAGTTTTTACGGATTTACGCTAGCAAGCTCAGCCTAAGCCAAAGAAAATTCCATTCCTAGCAAGCGCCGCTTCGAGGTTACTGAACGACTTTGAGGTTTCTCTCATTCTTTGCCGTATACCCATAGGATGGGATCGTTGGGAACTAAATTTGGATAGACACAATTCTGAAGTCTCTCGTTGCAACCATATTTTACACCCAGAGAGAACGATAATGATCCTCCGCTTTCCATTGAATGCCGCCATTGCGATTTTATATAAAAGTTCCGTCATTTGTACATCATCGGGTTATTACCTCTGAAGGGTTCGTCCGGGTCTTCCACCGGTTCCGTTCTGACCAAACGCACCTCCCCGTCGTTGGCCACGTTTAGCAATACGTCCGCGACCTCCGCGGGTACTATTCGTGAGGGGGCGATTAGTACGGTTTGTACCGAACCGATTGTTGACACTTCCCGAGCGGAGATTCGAACGTGAGCTAGATCGTACGAGTGTACCATTACCGCGGCTGCCCGTACGTCTAGCGGTCGGGCGCCCTCGCGGACGACCTCTCCCAGAGTTAAGTCCCACACTGCGAGATCTGTCTGGTTGAGTAAGATTTCCTCTGGAGCGCGAACGTGGTAGACGGGTACGGGAACGTGAATTTGAACGAGACCGTCCACGAGATCTGGAGCGCACAAGATTGCTGGACGAGTTTGTACGCTGGAGAGGACGACGTGGTCCTCGAGAGCTACTGCGTGGTCTGCCCAGTCTTGATGCAATACTCAGCTGGGAGTTAGATCGACGCAATCCCTGTCGTTCAACAAAATCGGCGTTCATTCTGAAAAGGGGAAATAAAATTGACTTATGCTCCAAATTCGAAAACCGATTGACAGTCGTGCCCAAATTGGCCTGATTTCTTCAAACTCCCCATAAAACTTATATGCTGATATTAAATCCAAACAAATAAATTTTATCGCTCCTCCCCCCGGTTTCAAATAAGACTTATGACATACGAGGGATGGAAAAAATACAGCGTATAAGCTTCACCAGTTTGTAGTAACCATGTAACAGGAAAGAGAATCAATAACCTGATATCCACTTCCTATAATACTCACGTGGCAATATCCGACAGACTATTCGAACGCTGCAATCGCCACGATCCTCCCGAGAGTGATAATGTATTCCCGGCAGCTCGCCTAAGCTGAACGCGCGAGCTGATATTGCTTCGAGATGAGATATTACTACGATTTAATCTCTGCCGACCGGAACGAATATTTGTCTGCAAAATCAATCATTATCAAAACTCAACCCCTCGAAAAAAAAAAACAATTACACAATACATACATTTCTCAACCTCAACGCCGCGCTCTGCCCGGTATGACGTCTTTCCAGCTGGCCCAACAATTGACGATTTGCAAGCGACCCGCGCGAATTAAGCGAGTCCATAGAATTTGAACGATTGCGATGAATGGCTCCTCCTCCGCTGGAATTCCGCCCGGCAGCAGTTCGTTCGTTCCGGCTGTATGACTTCTCCGATGGGCTCACTTTCGACATGATTGTAAACCGGTCGTTTAGCGAAACGCCGGTCGAACTGTTGAAGTGAATTTTGCTGATCGAACTCATTCTCTAAACCTTTCTGTATGTTTTTTTTCACAGTGTGCCTGCCTGCTTGTCTTGCAAGCTACAAATGCCAAACTGTCCCGTGGAAGACGAGCCGCACTGAATCTACAAAATAAAAGATGGCGATACATGAAAAGGGAAGTACACATAAGCAGGCGATGCAAAAGCGACACGGAAAATAAGCCGAGCGGATTAACTGAATCACCCAATTCTATTTATGGAACCCCCCTCACAGTTCGTTGTCAAAATATCATGAAAACACATTTTTGCACCGATGATTTCAGCCAGTCACATAAATTTACCTTTTTTTCCGAAGGCGCTCCCAAATTACGTTGCACCATTCAAGGCGTCCAGTTGGGACCCGCTAAGCTAATCCTACCACTGAAACAAGCTCCCTGCTCAAGGAAGTTATCAGCGTACAATTTGCTTCCGATATAACACTTCTTTTTCGCAGATGACGAATAGTGACCAAAAAAAATACTATCACACGAAAAGAAACGCGTCCTTTCCTGTTGTCGTATGAAAACTTTATGAAGACAGAAGAAGAAATGTGCGAAGTTCTTTCGTTCTAGTACTACGAACTAGAACCAGCGACCTCTCCACGTTTTCGCCCGCGTCTTCTTTTGTTGCCCATGTGGCTAATTTTTTCTTCGCTGATGTGATCCAAGGTGTGTATATATATACTAAAGGTGTGACTGTGTCGTCAATAAGTGCGCGAGGGGAAACGGACTGTGAAAAAGGATTTGACTGCAAAACGCGGGAGAAATATTTCCATCACCAACCGACACTTTCAACTTTTCAATTTTCTTATTGCCACTATACTAAAACTAGAAAGGAAGTTCGTGGAGGAGGACGCAAACCTTGGCCCTAGAAAGGACTTGGCCGGGCACGGCATGGTTCGATTCGTTCTCCTCTGTTTGATTTTTGTTAGATCCGAATTTACTTTTTAATCATAATGTAACCTTAATCAGTCGTTCTACTTATGTTAGAGACATCAAATCACAAATCGCTCGTTTTGGACGGAATTTTGCAGACAATGACGGAATGTTGTAAGAGATGATTACTTTTCACCTAACAGTTTGTTTCGCACCTCCCATGAACCGTTTCCATTCTTCTTAATATGCATGATACAGTGCAACAGGGTCATTGATGGGTAACAAGTGGACTTACCGAATGATTAGTGCACCGACATCTAACGCAAGCGACGAATCTCGCAGCGTGGGGCCTTCCTGAGTCTGGAACGAACCCTGCTACTGTCATCGGACGACCAACAGCTCACACGCAACACGGACTCTCGCTAATCATTCATGGAACTTCCACTTTGCCAAAATCGGTGACGTGATTAGGGACCGACTCTTCTGCTGCACACTGCCAAAAAATGTCAAATGATCTTCCTTCTCTGGTTCCGGGTTTGAGGCTGCTCTCCTGCTGCTTGCATGGATCTTCATTTCAGCGTACTTTTCATTGCACTCTCGGAAGCACTTGATGGGAAAAATCGCGTCACCCGCGTTCACAAAACTACTTCCCTTTTTCTACGAATGTGCTTTTTTGATTTATCACGAAAACTAGATCACGGCCAATCATACGAACGAACGATGTTGAACTGCGAACTTGCTATACTGCATGTGTGTTTGTACTGTTTTCTTTCGCGAACTGTCAGAACTTGCACGGATGCCAGCATAGAGTGATTTCACACGCTGTTGAAATATTGCAGAAACATTTAACACTAGTAATTCAATTTTATATCCAACAGTCATTTTCCGACAACCCATCGCGCTTGTGCTTCTTGTCCGGATCTCTGTGAACAAAGTCGTTAATATTGTCTATCCAATGTGTTTGGTCGATTACTTACACATTTTATTCGGAGCGGATTCCTGTTCCTTCGAAGGCTTTTTACTTTTCCCGCATTCATGCTAATTCTCCTTATCGGCACTGCTCCCTCGTGGCTGCTCAGTTTTTGCCTCATTGTCGGGCTCCGATTCTACAGCCATTTCCGATGGAGCAGCGGAAGGTGCCTTTGCAATACCTTTCTTAGCGTGCTTCGCATCGTTGCTAATAGTAGTGGGAGTGTGCAATTGCTGGAATGTGTTCATTGAATGCGCCACTTGTTTCAGATCACAATTCCACTGATCTCACAATTCCATTGTTTACAAAATGAAGACATGTTATCATATCTGGCATCCTTGTGCTGAGTTGTTTACATTTAGAATGGAGTGCAATGAAACATCAAAAAACGCACGATCTAAAGCGATCAGTATGTCATAGCACACGACGAGCTCCAATAAATCGCTTCGCACTTTGCTTCCACAATGCACTATGGTCCAGGAGGTGCATTTAAGTGGAAATTAGCATCTAGAGCTCGACAGTGATTCTCTAGTCAAAAACTGTCTTCGACAAAGTTGTTACATATAATAGAGCGCTCATTTTTATGTTATCAAAAATAGGGTGACCAAAATTTTCGATTAAATGAAAAATCTAACTTTCTTATCTTGATAAATAGAGGTAAACATAGCTTGACAATATTGTAGCCCTGGTTATTTTAAGTAACTTTGTGGAACAATATTTCTTTCTATCTCTTCAAATAACCGATATAGCGCTTTTTCTCTAGGTAGAGTTAGGGTTACCATGAAAAAGAAGGTTTTTTTGCTCTAACTTTTATATGTAAAATTCTACATTAAAACTGTCTTTGAATGATCTTTAGAGCTTTTCAATCCACGCATTTTACGGTGCATAACTTGTATGTATCTTAATTCTACTCAAAGTTATTGATGTTTTTTCCCCGAAAACACGACCTTTTCATTTGCTAGTCGTTCTTTTTGGGGCAAACATAATAAAAAATTATTGATGGCATTTTAAAGAGCACATTTGATCCTACATAAGGTGTAATTTCCAAAAGAGTGTTATTTTTTGTATTTGAGTAAATTAAATTTGAAATTATTAGTTTTTGCATATAAATGAACAAGTTGCAATTTTTAAATGCATATAGTAAGCGTAAACTTTAAAGCAGCATTCAGTCTTATAGCCACTCAACGTGGAGGTTCAAAGAAGACACATATTTGTTTTTTTTTCGGTGGACGAAATATAGAAGACGTTATACAATTATTACGAGAAAAATGCCAAGATATATGTGTTTTGAGTGCCAGAAAGTGCCTGAAAAGCCAAATGCTGAGCCAAAGGATGAAGCGTAACCGTGTTCGGGAGATTACAGAAAAATTTTCTGCTGAAGAACTGGGCTTCACAACAGCTTCGGATCCAGTATTATCTCTTAGTAATAGGCAAACACCAGAGTATTCCGATCTTCTGATTCCGGAAAATGCTAAGCATTTGATTTTGTAGTTTTTTATTTGTATGATTTTTATTTATTACTATGAATTTAATTTCCATTATAACAACTAAAACAGGTTAATATGTACATACGAAAGATTATAAAAATAAATTTGAATAAAACAATAGGAACAACAAAAGTTTGGCAAAATAATGTGATCAATCAACTCATCGCCAGTAAAATATGTCAATATATTACTAAAAAATAACACGTCGAGCCCCGAGTTGTTCTTCATACGGTTTCTATTCAGGAAGCATTTGATAATTTGTCGGTCCCCGCTTTTCTTTTTATACAATAAATATATGTTATTGTAGAAAAAGAAAATAGTCAGAAATTTTTCTCGTAATAATTTGTATAACGTCTTCAATATTTCGTCCACCGAAAAAGGAAATCAAAAATGTGTCTTCTTTGAACCTCCATGTTGAGTGGCTATAAGACTGAACTGAAGTGATGCTGCTTTAAAGTCTACGCTTACTATATGCATTTAAAAATTGCAACTTGTTCATTTATATGCAAAAACTCATAATTTCAAATTTAATTTACTCAAATACAAAAAATAACACTCTTTTGAAAGTTACACCTTATGTAGAGTCAAATGTGCTCTTTAAAATGCTATCAATAATTTTTTATTATGTTTGCCCCAAAAAGAATGACAAGCAAATGAAAAGGTCGTGTTTTCGGGGAAAAAACATCAATAACTTTGAGTAGCATTAAGATACATACAAGTTATGCACCGTAAAATGCGTGGATTGGAAAGCTCTAAAGATCATTCAATAACAGTTTTGATGTAGAATTTTACATATAAAAGTTAGAGCAAAAAAACCCTTTTTTTCATGGTAACCCTAACTCAACCTAGAGAAAAAGCGCTATATCGGTTATTTGAAGAGATAGAAAGAAATATTGTTCCACAAAGTTACTTAAAATAACCAGAGCTACAGTATTGTCGAACTATGTTTACCTCTATCTATAAAGATAAGAAAGTTAGATTTTTTATTCCATCGTAAATTTTGGTCACCCTATTTTTGATAACATAAAAATGAGCGCTCTATTATATGTAACAACTTTGTCGAAGACAGTTTTTGTCTAGAGAATCACTGTCGAGCTCTAGATGCTAATTTCCACTTAAATGAACCCCCTGGACCATAGTGCAATGGCTACAGAGTGGTTTTGACCTTAGGATATACTTCTAAGCGCCTTGCCCTAAGCTTGAGTAGTGAAGATATCTGCATTAGAGGTGGACAGAACAGTCCTCTTTAATGAACGGTTCCGTGACTAACCGTTCGCTTAAGTGAACTAGTTCTCATTCCTTCGTACAACAAAGGGAAATGTCGAAGCAACTATGAAAAATAAATGTGGAATGTTATGGACAGTTCTGTCCATTCATGAAATGTTGTTTGTTGGCATATAATTTATTGTTCAAAATTTGTTAAAACTAATTCAGCAAAATAGAAAATCAAATTTGATTTTGTCACCAAATGTCGATTGACACTGTGATTCATTTTTTTCAGCACACACCAGCTTTGCGCTACTTTTCGTATATAATATAATATAATATAATATAATTTAATATAATATAATATAATATAATATAATATAATATAATATAATATAATATAATATAATATAATATAATATAATATAATATAATATAATATAATATAATATAATATAATATAATATAATATAATATAATACAATATAATATAATATAATCCTATCTATTTGATTTCTATTAGGCTCATTTAGCAATTCAGCTGTAACAGAGCCGAAATTATTGTGTACATTTTTCTCATGTTGTATATTACACATTGGCCATTTTTAGGCGTAAGAGTATTCCTATCTTATCGATACACATTTTTATCTAGTACACAGTAGCCATTTGGGCGTGAGAGTATTCCTATTATGTGTGCTCCCGTGGTCGAGTGGTTAGCGTCAAACCTAACATGCCGGTGGTTCAAGTTCGATTTCCGTTCTGGTCGGAGGAATTTTTCGTCAAAGAAATTTCGTCCGACTTGCACTGTGGCCATGCGTATTCTAGAGCTTGCCACTCAGATGGCATTCAAGGCGTGTTTTCAGCATAGAAATCTCAACTAATTACTAATAAAAATGACGCAAGTAATACTACGTTGAGACGGTGAACGTTAGTGCCATTTAAGAAGAAGAAGTATTCCTATTCTATCAATACACAACACATGTCGCCTTTCTCGGCGCAAGAATATTTCTATTGTTCGAATGTTCACAATTGGGCTATATACACAGCTGCACTGTTGATTCCATTGTTATGTTATGAACGGCACAAATTACCGATGCAGCAGATCGTAATGTGAGCGGTAAGGGACTGGGATTACCGTCACATGATGATTGTTGCGCGGAGGTAGTAGCTAGAATAACACACATTTAATTTTTCTAATATAATTCATGAAACAAAATTGTTGATGCCAAATGTCTTCGCATTTCATGACACGTCGAGATTTACTGTCATCTCGAAGATTTTTTTTACAAACATCGACTCTCTGGGACTTGTTTTTTTTTTAGAATACAAGGCAAAACGTATGGGTTAAAGTGCCAACGAAAATTGTCATCTCGATTTTTCATACAGGACTGAAATGTTCATTTGCACGATAAAATACCCAATCTGACTTCATTTACTAGTATCGCATATTTGAGTTTTTTTGTATATACATTTGGTATTTGGTATTTGTATTTGAAGAAATTTGGAATCGAAAATTTGTTTTTAAAACCCCGATTTCATGCATCTATTGGTTTTTAGGTTTTCAAAAATCTCTCAAGCTTTGACGGCTGTGCGAAGCTAGTGAATGAAGTCTGATTGAGCTGATATTTTGTATTGGGAAGTTTTTCGTTAGGAAAAAAAAGGACCTTCCACTCAATCTTTTTGGTGAACTAATTCTATTGAGTAGCTCATGAAGGGTGCCCTTCTCTAATTTACATGGTGGTGTATGAATCCAATCAAGGAGCTAGAATTGTCAGGTGGTTCGTTTTCGACAGTATGAGGATGAGGCATAGAAGATGCGGGAGGGGATGAAAAGCGAAGCGACAGCGACTATTTTAGTTTATAAACAATCCAGGTCTGATCTTTATGCTACAGGGCGTTTTCACATCACACCAACAGTTATCTACGCTGGTTCGGTTTCTATCGAACCAGCTGTAGTGTCCCACAACCTGCACGATCAGTTTGATCTCCAGCTGAATAGGCAATCGCCGGGAAACGACATGTTTGAATATATACGGGTGAACAGCTGAACTCACTCAATCATAATGGGTCGCCAACGAATAATGTGACCAAAGCGAATGTACGCAGCATTACGACACTATCCCGCCGGTAGTGGTTCTTCCATATACCCACTAGTACAGCTCTCACAATCGCTGAATTGTCAATTCCAGCAGCAACGGCAACATTCCTCACGTCCCGTAAAACAGCAATGGATACAATAACTTTCAGCGGTCACCGAATCACAACAATGATGCCAACAGCGTAAACAAAAACGTTTATGCGCAACAAACACATTGCGGTATGCACTACCCATTGCCCATTTATTGCATGCCATTTGTTGTCCTCTTCTTCGGAAAACTCTAGCCGATTGGCCGCTGTCAATTCGAATTCAAGTAATGCCTGAACAGCAATTCTGACATAACTTTTCACCTTATTATACGCCTTGAATTCAATATTGTACCACTGTATATCACCCTCGTTTGAATACACTGATTCCTCCCATATGGTAAATTTAACAATTTCGCCTCATATTTGACACCAAGGCGCGTAGAAGTATATCCTAAGGTGGGCCAACTTGCTAAAACCAAGACGGTTCTATGGTACTAGGTGATGCCGTTTCGTCACTAAGTCGGTTAGGGGAGCGGTATATGAAAACAGTACGGAAGAAAGCAGAAGGGGAATTATTTCCTTGAAGCGTGAAAGAGACAGACTGATCAGGAGCGAGCTTCGGCACTAGCGTATTGTGTTTTGTTAACAAACAAAACACAGTAGACTTCCAATATGGCTGAAGAGTGCTTTTAGCAAGTTGGCCCACCTTAGGATATACTTCAAGGCGCCTTGATTTGACATGTCTTTAGCGGCGAAAGGCGCTGCCAAACAGAACCCGAAGAACGCTACTTGAAAAAGTTTGGTTTATTTACATATACAATTTTAAACAAAAACGCTAAAAGTAAAAGTTCATAATCTCATCTTTGTACTTGCTAGTATACACTCATCTTGGATTTCGAAACTTGATTCGTATACGTCTGAAAATCCATTCACTGTAACATTGCCGCTATTTGTCGTTCGCCTGTGTACATCGCTTGTGAGGAGGAGCAAAACATTTTTAGTCAATTGAGAAAACTCGGAACGAACGGTATAAAAGTGTAAACAAACGCCCGTTGGAAGTATACTAACATAACACCGATGATGGTCCCTATTGGCGGCCCGGTTGGTCATGGTGGCCACCAAATTCATATACCAACTCCGATTCAGAATGCCCCACCCCAGTCCCAAAATCAACATGCGCCTTCCAGCCAGAACCGACAGTCACTCTCAGTGGTGGGTTGTATTTTAGGCTTCCTCATTGTATGTGGCATTGTATATATCGTATCTTCACAGAAACCAAATTATACGCTTAAGTTCACTCTGGCTGGTCACACCAAAGCGGTTTCCGCAGTAAAATTCAGCCCAAATGGAGAATGGCTGGCAAGTTCATGTGAGTGGTGTCGAGTTTATTTCCAAAGTTTGTTCTAACATTGAATCCATTCCAGCTGCTGATAAGCTTATCAAGATTTGGGGCGCATATGATGGCAAATTCGAGAAGACCATATCTGGCCACAAGCTTGGGATAAGCGACGTGGCCTGGTCCAGTGATAGCCGCTTGCTTGTGACGGCCAGCGATGACAAAACGCTCAAAATTTGGGAGCTCAGCTCGGCCAAATGTTTGAAGACGCTGAAGGGTCACACCAACTATGTGTTTTGTTGCAATTTTAATCCGCAGAGTAACCTGATCGTGTCGGGATCGTTTGATGAATCGGTTCGCATTTGGGACGTCAGGACGGGGAAATGTCTGAAGACGTTGCCGGCCCACTCGGATCCGGTTTCGGCGGTACATTTCAATCGAGACGGATCACTGATTGTATCCTCTAGCTACGATGGACTATGTCGCATCTGGGATACGGCCAGCGGACAGTGTCTCAAGACACTCATCGATGACGATAATCCGCCCGTTTCGTTTGTTAAGTTTTCCCCGAATGGTAAGTATATTCTGGCCGCTACGCTTGACAACACGCTGAAGCTGTGGGATTACTCCAAGGGCAAGTGTCTCAAGACGTACACGGGGCACAAGAACGAGAAGTATTGCATTTTTGCTAATTTCTCTGTCACTGGTGGGAAGGTAAAACGTTATCATATCATTTATCTTTTATGACATATCAAACTTGTGTTTTTTTTGCTTCCGCAGTGGATCGTATCCGGTAGCGAGGATAACATGGTTTACATCTGGAATCTGCAAAGCAAGGAGATTGTCCAATGCTTGCAGGGTCACACCGATACGGTGCTGTGTACGGCGTGTCATCCAACGGAGAATATCATCGCATCGGCGGCTCTTGAAAACGATAAGACTATAAAGTTGTGGAAGAGCGACACATAAAATTGGGCCCGGAGACAATTGGGTGGTCGCACGTGAATGTCTCTGTAGTGTTCATATTAAAGAATAAAATAACTCGTTCTAAACTGGAAGCTTTTTTGCTTTTAAATTACGCGCCATCAATGATATATTACAAACTATAAATGGTAATGTAATTTTGTATCTCGTAAGAAAACTGACTCGATGTAAGAAATATAAAATAAATGCTAAGGAATTTGAGAACATTTTATGTTTATTCGAAGTTCTGGAATCAATTAACTCAACATTAACAATCAACTCATACCCAGGGATGCGAGATGACTGTTTTGAATATATTAACCCTTTCCCGTACAACATCGAGTCTCACTCGTGAGTACTTGCATAACAGGGCGCTAGAACGCTCAGCAGAGTAGTGAAATCATTAGATGTGTGACGTATTAAATAATACGGGGAGGGGTTCACACGGCACGAAAAGTCTCTTAACATCATATTGAACGAAAATCAATAATTTAAATAATTCAAATGTGCATTTTTGATAAGCCAATGTTTTTTCTACTGATTCACATTTAACAATGATGCTTTTCATTCGTCGTACCTAATGGTTTCGAAGTTTATTGCTATGAATGTGAAAAAATTATAGAAGGTTGTGTCCAAGATACTACCGCATTGTTGACGTAGAACTACGCTGTTATTTTTTATAAGTCGCTTGTTTATACATTCGGATATTATTCTATAATGCTGTGAAACTTTAGAAACAACTGCTTAGTAGAATAATCTCTGAAATGGTTTTTTCATTGTAGAATCAGTTGACGATAATCGATTGATGCTTCATTCTTGCCCTCGCAAAACAATACACTAGCTGATCGTATGTCACAATTTATTTCTTTATTACATTGGTGGCTTGAAACCACTAGGAATATAAACACTTCTAGCATTTTGCGCTATTCTCAAAAGAAACGCTTCTGTTAATCTTACTGGCCTCGAAAAGAGTTGCATAACTTTCTCATGCTCGAGAGAAGCGCAGCTGTCACCCTTAGTGGAGGAAGTTTTGCTACTGGCAAGCGAAACCTAATCATATACAAAATTCCAGAACATTTACTTTCTTGGTGACTAAACAAGCGAAATAAACTCTTTTTGTTAATAACAACCTCGAAAACAGTATCAATGCTTCATTATGATCAATATTAGCACAAATGCAATCCTAGTTGAAGGCAGATTTACGACTGGCACGCGAACCCAAATAACTTATAAAATTCCAGTAAGACATTCAAGATGCTTGGTATTTCCCAAATAATTCTTTGGCGCACAACCTTAACGTCATCCCCTCCTTTTCCTGAAGAAAATATGTCACCCTTCTAAACTCGAGTCGACCGCGAGTGTAACACTGCTTCGTCGACCGTTTATTTTTCACGTCCGATCTGTCTCGCGCTCCGAATGTAACTCCCCGACCACTTCGTCAGGTTTGCACTACTTACCGTTTCGTTTGTCTCGCTCACTCGTTATCGTCTTCCTCAGGCTACAACCCGCCACTGAAAACCATCTTCATATGTTGTCGTATATATTGTAACAACCCGTTACAGCGAGTAATCGGTTTCCTATATTATTAACATTAGAATTAAGGAAAAATGTATATATACTAGTAACAATACAGTAAGGAGTTCGGCTCTTTTAAACTTATGTAACTGAGCCTGTAAAAATGAACGATTAAAAAAAACCTTAACGTCTGCTTCGCCATAACGTCAGTTTAATGCATTGATGCATTCTCAAAGGCACCAAAGAAGCCCTTATGATGACGGAAAACAAGCAATGTTAACTGCTTGGAAAAAGACTGAATTATGTCATACAGCTTGTGCTATGCTGTAACACCCATCGATGCGAATTCGCTGATGAGTTTGTCAAGAGCAAAAGCCTTCAGCACCAGCAGGGGGAGCTTGATTTTGGTTGCTGCCTGGGTACCGGCGTTTACTACTTCGCTGTTGTTCGAAGAGGTGTCACACTCGCGAAGGCTCGGTTCAGTGCTTTTCACTGCACCAACATCGCGTGCATCATTAGATGATGCTTGCCTCGAAATTTTATTGCCCCTGGCAATGCGTTCGTTTTTTACAAGGCTCGAGCCTGCCTTCCTCTTCTTCTTGCTCATCACACACTACGCGAATTTATGACGCGGAAAGAAAAACACATGATACGAATAACGCGAAAAATGAACAGAAAAACCAAACGACGATATCACACGATATAGTTGGATTACCACTGGTGGGGTCCAATCTTAGATCGAAGCGCAGCGAAAGCAAAGTGAACTGGATTGCTCAACAGTCCGATGCTGAATGAAAGTTTGCCTCAGCGAGATCCACTGTTTATACTTTAGGCAAGTATTCCCCTTCATTCTTCTACTTTTCCTTTGTTCACGGAGACTTTAAATCCTACGATTTCCCTTCCGTTGGTTGTCGATAAGTTGCTCGTTATTGACAGCTCTGTTCGGGAAAACACACAAATAGACAGAACAAATGTATGGGAAAATGGAAACGCTTAAAGTTTTCATGAATTTTAACCATTTACAAAACGAGGGATTCTAATGTATAGCATAATAAACAAATCTTACGGAATTTCCGATTCGTTTAGTATGTAAATCGCTAAAATCCGTTCGCGGCAAAAATAGTTATTAACGTTAACTTTATATCATAAAAACGTGACCTGTTTTCTGATTTGGCACCCTTAATGAAAGACGTACTTCTACGTCAAAAAAACTAGACTACTTTATTGTAAATGGAAATACAAACATATAGATTTGAAATTTTTCTTGATAAATCGTTGATCAGGTGAACAAACATTGGTTTCAATAAATCCATAACAACAAAACGTCTGAGTGATGAAACCATATGCTGATAGAAAAAATATCAATGAAACCAAAAGATATATGAATCTAATTCCTTTTTGTTATGATTTTAGTATTTTGGCACTGAGAAAAGAGTATCGATTGATTAGTTTTAAAAATGTTTGTTGTTTTTCTCAAAATAAAAACATATCTTCACATCTGACATCACTGATCATACCGAGAAAAAGTGACAGAAGTCCTTCCAGTCTACCAAATAAAACATTTCAATGAAACTCGTGTACTGGAATAGGATATTTCGCTCGTCTCGACAGTGACTGAAGCCGAGACGAGACGAGACGAGACGAATTACTCGTCTCGTTTTCTGGAATAGGGCCCTATACATGAATGTCGTTTGTTCTCTAAACAGGGAATACAAATTTCATATAACTATTCAAACATCAAAAGCATTTTGTTTTGTTCCTCAGCATGAATGCCACAGTCACAGCCACAGGTACCGTCAGACAGTCGTTTTATGAAATCTATTAATTAAAAAAGCTTTATTAGAAATTCAACAACCGACCAGAACGATACCTCCCAGAAGTTAGCTGACAATGAACCCATAAAAGCCAATCGTGCCATACATCTCTCATTTAGTCGAAGCCGGTTCTTGACTTTGGCGCCAGTTCTAAAAAAACAACCTTTCGCTTGTCATTGATATCAACATCAGGTTCAGTGATCTTATGCGCAACTGGTTACAATACATCCCTTCAGTAGCTGTCGCTAGTTCTGTCTCTGTCAGCATTCGTACAGAAATAAATCGTGGAAGAAGCGATCCAAATGTTGACATTAAGTTTAAAAACATGGGTGGGTTATATCTATGACATAACCGCAAGGTTGACGCGAGACCACCTTAGCTTAGCAATATTTTTTTTTGCATTGATTAAAATTTTTATTGAATGAAACAATTTCCGAATCCAATTGGATTCAATATATTTGCTTTGTGAGTTAAAAGATTGTATAATGTCATGTATGGTCAATTCATGCATTGTAATAGATTATGTGCTTCGTTACATGAAAATTTAATGACAGTCCTTTTACGTTTGGAATGATGCCTAGAACAAAATATGTGAACGGAAGAAGTATCAAACGATTATTTTATTTTACACTTCCCTCTAATGTTTGCATGTCTCAAGTGTACGTACTTCTCGAACCGCGAGTTTACTTGATTTGATGAACTTCAGGTACTCAGTTTCGATTTTGAGATGTACGTCGAACGAATACTGTTTAATCAATAGGCGTTATCTCAGCAGATGGTTATCAACATTTTGCCTAATCATCAAATGGTATGTGTAGAAATTCAGTGAGCAGAAGATATGAAGGCATATTCTTCAATGCAATCTTGAAGAAGCGTTGTGTTCGTACCCGGTTTTGTAATCCGCGCTGTCCAATGTGTCAAAATTTTCGGAATATACACTCGACAAAAAAATTAGAGGAACAGATTGCGAAGTCACAAATTTTAAGTGATTTTAAGCATGCTGTAACTTCGTGGCAACAATATCGGGAAGAAATGAAAAATCAATTTTTCTTAGTTTTTTCAAGAATATTCTGGACGAACACAATTTTTTGCCAATCAACTCAACAGCAAATCCATATAACCTAATCAATCAGCTTTTTTTTTGGTTCCATGGACGTTCCTGTAGGACCTTCCCACACCGAGATATTTCAGTTTGAATGACAAATTACCGCTTCGTCTTTGATGATGAATAATTCAATAAACAATCATCGCATCGCAAATCGAAAGGCAGTTTTGAAAACTCCAATAAATTCTACACAAGGATATTTTGTTACATTGACGAAAAAAAATTATTTAAATTTTTTGCATTGATTTAAAAAAAGGGTCAAAAACAGAATTTTCATAGTGCTTTACAAAATCGACTGTAGTTCTGCAAATATCGCAGTAAGTTCTAATGTTTCCAGGAAAATTTTAATTTTTAATTTTTAATTTTTTAATTTTTAAAAAATTTTTTTGTGTCCGAGACACGATCGCATAGTTGACGTAGGATTACGTTAGGCTATCTGTCGCATGCTGATTTTGGATGTTTGAAAAAATATATTGTTAAACTCTTTGATAATGATCTGATGGCCCTGAAAAGGGCCGTTTGGTTTGGTTGTTGGGTACTTTTTGTTTTTTGGCAGCGGTAGCTTTTTCGGAGCCGCTGCTGCCTATTTCTGTTTTTATTTTGGTGGTTTTCGTTGACACCATCACGTCGAGCTAAACGGCGAATAGCGAGTTTGATACACTGGATATTGTCATGTAGAACCTTGCGATACGCTTCGATCCTCCTTTGCCTTCCTTGCCGCATGAGGTCATGTTGGTTGATGTTGATCTGATGTGACCACACTTAAAACACTAAAAACATATATGTTTACCGATCTGAGCGTCGAACAAAATGAGAAATCTGACTGAGCAGCAGCATCAGCAGAAAGAGAGAACATGCCTGAAACTTTCTGCTCATGATGTTTGCTGTTGCCATCAGTACTGGACCGATGCGGGACACAGCTCGATTGTTGATGTTAGGCCTCGATGTTTACCGCCGCTGCTGCTGCTACTGCCACTTAAGTTCGATATGAGACACAGCTCAATTGTTGGCCGCTCAGAACGCTCCATCCTTTTATATCATTTGGTATGTGTGAAGTAGGCGCCTCCTACTCGATTGTCATGCAGCTTGCCGGTGAACGAACGAATCGGGCGCGAAAAAGAAATGACGTCAATTTCGGCCTAGGTATCTTCTGTTTGGATAGTGGTTGAGATTTTTTAATTGTTCGATTGTTAGTTACATGATATATATTATTTTATTCAATGTGAAAAATTATTATGGAGTGCCGACAACGTATGATGCAAACATCTCATCAATCCATCATGAAATTAATGAGCAATAAGCGTTTGAAATTGGACGGGTCGCTCATTTATTTTCTAACCGGGAAGCAGTTGACATACTACGCTGCGCTTTTATGTACATGAAAAACCACTTTTAACATGCGGGGGGAAAATCTTATATGAAAATTGCCAGATTTCAATGTTGCCAAGCGTAGTTATTGATGATTAACCCTTCCGTTACGAGCGTCGTCTATAGACGACATGAAATTCATACTGCTCTTCGATCACACCAGCGCGATGTGCATACTTTTCGGCGCAGTGCTCCGTACAGGGGTAGCACTTCGGTGGAGCACACTGCCGTAATGAAAGGGTTAAACCGACGCCGAACCGAATAGCGATGAACGCACCCATATCACGAACTTCGACATTTGATTTGCTATTATGGTGCTACTCGCCCGTGTAGTTCGCGCAAAGGCATCGGCAAAATATTATTTTAGAAAATTCCTTGAGGCATGACCGGAGCCGTTTCGCTATATATATGCATACATATGTCATTCGCCTCCCTTACCGCATCCAGTCAGGTTGGTTGATGGAAAGTATGTTTCTGACGTGATAAGTTTCCTGTTAGTTGCACATGATCAAAGAAAATATAAAAGTAAACAGTATTTTTGATCGTAGTTTTATATCATTTTTATGATAAGTGGAAAACAATAAATTAAACTCTTTCGTTTCAAAGCAATATCGAAAGTCCTGAAAAGGACTGGAATGGTTAAATGGGTTGTACGGAATCTGCTGCGTGCTAATGTGAGGTTTCAGTCGGATGTAGCAGTTGTTAACTTTTTGGCAGCGGTAGTTTTTTCCGAGTCGCTGCTGCTTTCCTTGGCTTTGGCATCTTCGGCTTCTGTGCGTCGGTTTGCAAGGGTTTCGTTGACACCATAACGGTGAGCTAAACAACGGATAGCGGGTTTGATACACTGGATGTTGTCATGTGGAACCTTGCGATACACTCTTCCTCAACCGGATCCTTTGTCTCCTTTACCTCCATAACCGCATCCAATTGTATTGGTTGATGTGAACAGGAGTACCAGCAATGCACACTAGAATCACATATGTTTATCGATCTGAGCGTCCAACAAGAATGAGAAATCTGACTGAGTAGCAGCAGCAGCAGCAGTAGAGAAAGAGAGCATGCCTGAAACTCTCTACTCATGATGTTTGTTGTTGCCAACAGTAGTGGACCGATGCGAAACACAGCTCGATTGTTGAGGTTCAGCCTTGATGTTTACCGCCGCTGCTGCTGCTACTGCCACTTATGTGAGACACAGCTCAATTGTTGGCCGCTAATAATTAAATACTGTACTTTTACGATGCCAAGAAACGTTCTCGCACTTCTGACGGAGAGAGCGTGCCTGAAACGATCCGCTCGTGATGCTTGCTGCTGCCACTAGTAGTAGATCGGTTTCAACAACCGTTGCTACTGTTTGCCGCTGTTTATGCTGCCATAGAAGCTCGCATTTTGACCGCTCAACTTCTATGCTCGTCTATATATTAGCCGCTTTCACTGTTGTTGCTCTCCACTCGTTGTTGTCCGTTCCACGTCCGTTGTAAGAATGAATGAGATCCACGAATGCTCCTTCCTTTTATATCATTTGGTATGTGTGAAGTAGGCGCCTCCTACTCGATTGCCATGCAGCTTGCCGGTGAGAGAACGAATCGGGCGTGAAAAAGAAATGACGTCAATTTCGACCAATCAGGACTGGGTATCTCTGTTTGGATAGGGGTTGAATTTTTTCAATTGTTCGATAGTTAGTTATATGATATATACTATTTTATTCAATGTGAAAAATTGTTATGGAGTGCCGTAATCGTTTGATGCAAAAATCTCATCAATCCATCATGAAATGAATGAGTGACAAGCGTTTGAAATTGGACATTTTTCATGATGCGATCGATTTTCATTTTTCAATTTGTACCCCAATATGTTCCCGAAAGACGTAATCCTACGTCAAAACGGTGGTCGATCTGAGAAAGTGGTACGGAATTTCTTTAAATAACGACCAACAAATGGGAACACCAAAGTTACTTTGCGTCTTATAGGTCGAATAAGACACGAAGCAACCAGGAAACGATGTCCTACTCATACATTAAGGCAGAATCGGTTGTTCCAGTAACGAAGAGGCATATTGCGCTCATCTTGAATGAGTCACCAAACATAATGTGGAAGAAACCACAAGGGAAACTGAAACTGACCGCCACCCATAAGCAGAACCATCTCATTTTCGCCAGGCAATACATGGAATGGAGAAATGTTGTATTTTCCGTCAAAAAAAGTTCAATTCGGATGGTCCGGACTGTTACAGTTGCTATTGGTACAATTTAAGTCAACGGCATGCCGTGAGATCGAAGCGAAACTAGGAGGGCGGAAGTTTAACAGTGTGGGGAGCCGTTTCCTATCATAGCAAGCTTCTCATTTGTTTCATTTTCACCCAAATGAACTCCGAAAAGTATCTTTAATTACTGGAGGACGTTTTGATTGGCCATATTGAGAATAAGGCAACGTTTCCAAGCATCGAAGCCATAGTTTACCGAGAAGAACATTCCGCTTCTTGAATGACCTGCTGGCAGTCGATTGCAATCCCATAGAGAACCTATGGAGAATCTTGGTCGAGATGGTCTATGCAAACGGATGACAATTTGACAACATTTCCAGTCTCAAGGCAGTAATCCAGGAATGTTGGGCTATAATCAATATGGCAACACCTCAAAAGCTGTCTGACTAGATGCCAAATCGAGTTTTCAAAGTGATCCGAAACCTACAATCGACATTGATCAACGGTTGTTGGCGATGTGGATTGCATCCGTTACATACTTATGCTGTTAATTGGTTAGGTCTGATTGGAAAATCCAGTAAAGCATCTTCATCGCAAGTTATGTTGCCAATAAATAAACGACATATTACTATTGTAATTTATTCAATTATTGATTTCGACTCATTTCACTTGCTTAAAACATAAAACATTATCAAATCTACTATTTAAAATGATTCATTATTATAACAATTTGATTATTGGAATTAGGAACATCAATTAACGGAATTAGGAAAATGACGTTTTTGCCGGTTGGAATTAGGACCGAAAGGTGCGAAATATTTTCCATCATGATGGGTGGTTTGAATACAGCAACGCTTCTATTCGTATGTTTATTGGCAGTGGAACAAGTACCAAGCAAGTAGCACATTTAAGAACATTATATTCGTGTAAGCAATATTTTTTAGAGTACACAAACGTTAAATATTGCCTTAGCTGGGCGCTATATGGGTACTTCACGGTATTTATCATTTTGTTATTACATTAAAGACTGAAGTTACACCAAATTTGCTGAAATGCACGGTGAATGGCGACTTTACGGTATATTGAATCAGAATAATGATTTCATGATCTTTCACCACTGTCGTTTAATAGTCTGCCCTACCCAGATTACCCAAATGCATTATTTGCTAATGGATGTTCGGATACAGTAATTGATCCATATGGCATTGAAGATTATCTGTATTTGGGTTGTGGTGTGCGCTGCAAAATCAGTTGTTGAAAAAACATGGAAAGAAAAACGTAAGATTTTGTAATATAGGTACTTTCAAGGAGAGTAGAGCAAGTCAGCTGAATACTGGTTGGGTACTTAGCGGTAAACGAAAGTGATTGTGTCTACATACATTAGGATAGGCGATAATATAAAAAGAACTTTGGAATATTTAGCGGAAAACACACACACGTGGACATTCAGACTCCTTTCCCATCCACTTCCTGCTGCTTGCAGTAATCGATCGCTTCGGTTAGGATCCGTTTCTCCACCACGCGGTATTGGACCAGCATCGTTTTAATGTGGCCTAGCTTCTGCGCGCCCTTTTGACCCTGACTGGCCAACAGTGTTTCGTCCTGCTCAAGAGTGGTACTGCTCATTCGAATGAGCAGCTGCAGCCTTATGGACAGGAACTTCCATACTTTCTCTCTGTGGGACGGCTCGAGAACACATTTCGGATCGAGAAGGTTCCTGATGGTAGCATCCTCCTGGTCGATCCAGTGCGCTAGTTGCTCTTTGGTCATGTTGAATACACGTGCGAAAGCGAGGAGATCCGCGGAGATGCAGTTTGGTCCGCGGCACACGGTGAACTCCCCGACCACGGGGAGGTTCAATTTCTCGAGCAGTTGCTTGCGTTGTGCAAACAATTCCTCGGTGGAATTTAGGCTAAGTTGAATCGATACGTTGTTGTTATTATTGTCCGGAAAGATGAAACTATACAGGAGAAAAAAATGTTAAATTTGTTATCAACAAACCTTGCTCATTTCAACGATTTGTACCCATTATGGACAAGAAAATCCGCGTTGGTTCGGTTTCCATAGTAGATGAAGATTTGATCTCCCTTTTGAAAGTCCTTCAGTGCCAGACTTTCCACTCTCTGCTGTTGCTCGTTATAACCGGTGGTGATTTGCCCGTTTGTATGATTGGCCATATCCCAGAATGGAATGAGTACTGGGCTTGGGCCGAGTCCAGCATCGTTTGCCTCGCCTACATCTTCGCCATCGCCTTTTAGATTCACCGGTATTATATTCTGGCGGGTCATCACTGTTGAAGCGGCCCAGCTGCGAGATGAACAGAATGGAAAAAATACTTGAATGAGTACACATTAAACCTGAATAATGACGTATGCATTAAATAAATGGACTTATTTCGGAAACGACGAGAAAAAAACTACAATAGATTCGTCTATTTTCTTGTCGGTCACAACTGGAGGACGTTGCGAGGGTTGACAGTCTTCGGTACAACGTTTTTCTTCAGATGATCCATCATCTCCGGTGATCTCTTGGCATAATAGACCGAGGCCAGGTCCGGCCAAACGACTACATCCTTCTTCGGTTGATACTTCTTGATGAAGGCGGCAGCTTCCGACAGGCACTTTGTATTATATATCTCCCCGTTCACCGCAAGCCCTGAAGGCAAGAACAGCGGCTTGGACTTTTCCTTCTCACTGATCATCAGTCACAGAAGGACCTTCTTTGGCAAGTGAGTTTGAGAGATACATTTGATGTCATCGTTTACCTTATTGGTGGGGGACACAAAATAACCGGTCCACGGCCAGTCGTTGCTGTCCAGCGTCAACTAGGTCGCGTCATCCATTATGACCACGACGCTTCGCCTGAAAGTTGATTTTCACCAGCATCTTCAGCTGCTTCTTCGCTCCGGGATGGAGCTGGTAGTACGAAACAAACAACGAGCATAGTTGCTTGACTGTTTTCACTGCCTTGATGATAACGCTGCCTTTTTTCTGTACACAACAGTGTTGTTTAGATTGGCGATGCATAGATGGATTCATTATCAGGTGGCAAAGTAATCGCATGAAAAGTCGCTAAAATCAGTCCATTTGCATACGTTATCCATAGTCGGATTTTGGAATATATTATACGACAATTTGAACAAATTTATCTTATTTAAAAAAACCTACGTTGAGCAGTAAACAAGCAGCAATGTTTGGATTGAGGAAATTCAGCAAAATACAGAGCTGAATTGTGTATGGTGATCATGAATTTAAAAAATAGTAAATTAGGTAAAAATTGTTAAAAGATCAGCATCGTTTGCCGTCTAATGGGAAGCAGTAATATTCTGAATGACTTATTATGCTGGAACTAAAGAATGCATTCGATAAAAATTGATACGGATGTGTCGAAGTTAGCGCTCCAAATCCTTCCTACATCTCATCTGGAACTGTAAACGGCGAGGTAAACAAGACAGAGTGTCTTCAGAAGCGTATCAAGTCAGTTCATCTTTGTTCTGCCACTACGCTTGAAACGAGTTGGACTGGTAAGACGCTAACGGTGTAAATTTTGTGCCAAAAGAGTTCATTCATCTGAACTCCACCGGTTGGAAGACGTTTGTTCAGACGTCCGGTAAACGTGAGGTAAGCCGTTCATTAATTAGACACAAAAGATTCTACGTGCAACCGGGGATACCCTGGTAGTATTCTTGGCGTAGGACCACGTGTTTCATTAACCCCTTCCCGTATTATTTAATACGTCACACATCAAGTGATTTCACTACTGTGTTGAGCGTTCTAGCGCCCTATGTTATGCAAGTACACCTCGAGTCACCCCTTCAATCGATCGTGGCTATAAAGTCTTTGTTTTCATTATCTAATAAAAAATCGAATCTACCTGGTCAAAAAATTTATTTATTATAATATTAGGTAAAACACAAAAGAAATGAACTTAGAAGTTTAAAGCCCCTCAATAATAAACAACCCAACCCATCTGGTTTCGAGTGTCGTCGGTTTAACATCATTTCTTGGCGTGTGGCAGGGTTGCCATAATAAAATCTGTGTTTTTGGTCTAAAAAATCTTTTTATCTGTGTTTTTTCTCAGAAAATCTGTATTAACCCTTTACGGTGGTTTGTCTACTTTCAGCCACCACAGCAAAAGGTATACTAATATTATAATTTATGCAACAATTCATCAGTTCAAACTTTTTCTAAACGAAGTTTAATGTCTTGTGGACTTATTCACGAACCAAAACGGTGCTACTAGGAATAATGGATAACGGTACTCAGAATAAATAAAAATTGCCACCCGTGCTTAAGGAAAGGATTAATGGAAAACCCCATGTATTGCGGCACTGTGTAGATGTAAAGAGCATTGTTCTGTATGTTCAAACAGAAAAATAAAAGGCTACAGACGTCAAACTAATTATTTTTGTGTTACATACGAAAAAGAATAATAGCAAATATTTTTTTAAACATAAAAACATTGTTTAGTAAATATTGATCAGAAGTTTTCAAAACATGAAGGAACCTTGTTCATCCATCATAATCTCACATCACAGCTTACTCGTGTAAAAATAATTGCGACCAGTACGACACACAAATTTAATACGCCCGCAAAGGATTAAATTTATAAGTTCAGTTTTGAAGCATAATCTTAGCTTTAGTATCATTGATTGGCATAGTTATTATGAATTTGACGATGTTGATGGTATCCACGTAAATCCACGTATTCACTGTGCTTTAGTAGGAAAATGATAAACAATGTTATTTATTTATTGAAAGGCTAGCCGATGACGCAGATTTTTGCATCTTTTCGCCTTAGATTGAACATGAGAAAGCAGTACTAAACGGTACATATGAATGATATAATGGCTCTCATTCAGACTGATTCGAATGATATGTAAATAAAATTGGTGAGTTAGGAAAAATATTATCGAAACCAAGTCACAACTAATATTGGATCGTTATTTTCAAAAATCTGTAAACCTGTATGAAAACTGCCATACAAATGAAACACAAATTTCTGCATTACTCGAGAATTAATCACGCAAATGGAACGAAATTTGACATGTGGAGGTTTTAGGGTGCAATAAATGTTTCTATGGTGGTTAGACACTTCACTTCTCTCCCTAAGGGGGGGCTGCCATACAAATAAAACACAAATTTCTACATTACTCGAGAATTAATCAAGCAAACGAAACCATATTTGGCACTTGAAAGTTTTAGGGTGCAATAAATGTTTTCATGGTGGTTAGATATTCCTCCCCCCTCTCTTAGGGGGCTGCCACACAAATGAAACACAAATTTCTGCATTACTCGAGAATTAATCACGCAAATGGAACGAAATTTGACATGTGGAGGTTTTAGGGTGCAATAAATGGGCGGGACGAAGTTTGCCGGGTCAGCTAGTGAACTATAAAGTTTGAAGTCTCTATAATACAAAAAATCGAAACGAACTAGTATAAACAAAAAAGGGAATATTTGCTAGGGTGTAAATAGTGGATCTCTGCTGAGACAAACTTTCAGTCTCGTTCTATACTCGAAGTAATAGCATCGTTTGTTCTGCCTTGTTTTGTGTCATCACATGTCTTCGTTTGCGCTTGCGGACGCGACCAAATATCCCACTTGCTGATGTCTCTGGTATTGCAATCATTGCACCAAACTGACGTCATGGCGTTAACCCTTCTTTGCATGTTTTTTTCTTTGTTGGTGAAATAAATCAAGGTCCAGGCACGATCAGCTTGAAGTGAACTTGTTCTTTTATATAATTTTGAACATTTAATGTTGTTTCGAAATTTGCACCTGCACAATGGTGCAAACAATGTCAAGGTTCTGAAATACACAATTGTGTGGGGAATCATCAAGCTAGGCCATCGTGTGCTCACCAAGAAAATAAATGTCGTGTGTGATTTGGTTTCGCGTGCCCGTAGCAAAACTCTTTCCATCAAGGATAATAACTACGCTAATCGAGGCCAGTAATATTAGGCGTGATGCACAAATTACGTAACGCCAAAAATTCGGATTTTAGACCTCTCTGCCCCCCCCCCACTTACGTAATGCAATTTGTATCTCTAATACATAGTAAGTAACGCACTTTCTCTCTGCTCCCGTGCGCATCGGCCTTGTCACGATGCAACAATCTCCTAACTTTGTTGATGGTATTTGTTGATGGCACTTGTGTATGACTCTATGTGCGAGCTATGTTAGACGCTTGTATGGTGGGGCAACTTATGCAGCTGCGATGATATGAACAGCGAAGGGAGTGAACGAGAAGGAGGAGCGAATGATTTTCGGGTTGAAGTCCCTTAAAAATAAAAACAGAACAGAACGAGAAGGGAAAACTTGCGCTAGGGTATAAATAATGGGTCTAAGCTGGGGCCAACTTTCAGTCCCTTTCTATACTCAAAGAATCGAACATCATAAGGGCTTCATTTCCCCTCGAGCTGTGGACGACTACGCTACACTAATCTCGAGTAGGAGAAAGCAATGCAACTCTTTTCGAGGCCAGTGATATTAAGAGAAAGTGTTTCTTCTGAGAATAGCGCCGAAGTGTGTGAAGTGTATATAGATTAGGTTGGAGAAAAAGTAATCCATTATTTTCTCGGCAACTGGCTTTAGTGGTCAACATCTCGCATAATATCGATCATACAATTTCAGGTCGCTGTAGAGATGACATTTCACACTTAAATTTTTTTTGCTGTTTTTTGTTTGTTCCATTCAGTTGTGAGTTACAGGGTGTTAACAATGGAGGTCAACAAAGAGAAAATTCGGTACATTTTACACTTTTGCTTTTATAAATGCGAAAATGCAAGCCAGGAAACTGAAATTTCGACTGGTGTGTTTGGTGTTGATACTGCAACAGTAAAATACGTGTTACTTGATATATTTTTCTTTATTTTTATTTAAAAATAATCTAAACCTTTTAATTTTTTTAATTTTTGTTTTAGTGCAATATAGTAAATTGAGATCTCTACTGTCAACAAAATGGCCGTTTGAAGCAGGCGATTGACCAGAAACGTTCAAAACTAGCTACAGAAGAGATTTTGTGTTCCATCAGGACGACGCAAGGCCACAGATATCCGAGAGCTTGATTGGCATGTTTTTATGCATCCACCATACAGTCCAAACCGGCACCAAGCGATTACCATCTATTCCACGCATTGCAAAATTTTCATAATGATAAGAAATTGGGATGGCCAATCTACCCGGCTACAATATTCCGTTATCCATCACGCATACACTTCATGAAGTTCCAATTGTCAACTTTCCAACCATCACGTTCACGCGGTTTACTCGTGGAGAGAGTGAACAGAATAATAAAAAAAAAATATAAACACATTCAAACCTGTCGGATAAAGCGAATTGAATTCCTCAACGATCGAAATCTCATACTTTCCACATTAAAATTTAACGAATTTTTCAACTAAAATTCTTTCATTCAAATAAATAGATGTAGGCAGTTAGCCTATTTAACAATTCAGTACATCTTCCAACGCAAAAGCACCCAAAAGTATCATAATCCTCAACAGCAACACGAGCGTCGAAATACACGTTTATTCTACGTCAAGTCCTACTTCTACGTCAACAATGTAGTCTTGTCTTGGATATGGTCCCCGGAAAAAATCGCAATCGAAATTCTACAATTAATTCAATGTAAGTCAAATTAAGTTATTAAGTTACTAGAATCAAATCTCATCCGCATGCCTGAACAATTAAACAAAAATTAAGCAATCATGTTTTTCAAACTTATTATGTGATTCAGTAAGATATGTGGATTTGTTCAGGTTTTTCTTTAAAGTGAAATCCCGTGTTCTATTATTTCATTTATTATCGCAAATAAATTATACAGAAAACCTTATTCTTATTAGATAACTCTGGACAAAAATGCTTAGTAGGAATAGGAGACTCATCAGACGTAGAAGACGAGATGCAGTTAAGAACACGAAATAGCACTTTTTCAATGACTCTGAATTTTTTTTTATCCCATTTATTTATTTAAGGCTCATTAGCATTTCAGCTGTAACAGAGCCGAATTTTAATCGTGTACATGTCACATGGTTATCATATCTATAATTAGCACATTACACAGTTGCCGTTCGCCAGTATTCCTTCTATACCATTACATATGGTACATTCACACAGTAGCCATTTAGGCGTAAGAGTATTCTTTCTGTTCTTCCATTATCCAGTTGGACCACCGGACAGCGGAGACAGTTGATTGATCATTGTTGAGTTATTTATAGAACAGCAGCCCGATGTGTCTTGCAGAGCAGAGCAGTTGTATGGATGAATCGATCTTATTTCGACCGTGGATCGATCTCCATCGCTGATGATTGTTGCGTGGACGTAGCTATTCTGTAACAACACAAAGATGGTCAATGAGGGTCCTGAGTTTTGAACTCACGATCGATCGCTTACTAAGCGAACGCGCAACAAATGTGGCTACGGAGACACCCGACTCTGAATTTGACTTATTTTTCTTTAAAATGGGTCCCATTTTTACTCCAGAGCCTTGATTTATTTTAAGGACTTGTTTCGAACTACATTTCGGATCTACATTTCAACTATCAACTACAATTGTTCAAAGATATGAATGTTTCTATTGAATGCAATAAGAAAGTCATGTTCTCGGCTGTAGCAGCTGGCAGAAACTATTATGCTGAACGTAATCAGATGATTATGCAACTCCATCCTCACATCCCTTCTCCCACTATTTTTTGTAACAGAATGGCACACTTTAACTCACCACTGTTGAATTGAAAACGAGAGTAGCTTACATTTCTGGGAACAATACTGAACAAAAAATAAAATAAGTAAAAAAACTTTTTAAGTTGAACGGTTTCATTGTGATTAAACATAACAATGTACTAAAAGCTAGAAAATAATTAGGCAAGTACCAGTTAGCAGTTATCACACCTCTCCTTCAATAGTCTAGGGCATTGATAAGACTAAAATAAAATCGTGGGGCATATGATGATGTCGCCAATTGTGGATAATGGAAATCCAACGTGTAACATTTTATTTTAATCTTATCAATGCACTAGACTAATGAAGGAGAGGTGTGATAACTGCTAACTGCTACTTGCCTAATTATTTTCTAGCTTTTAGTACATTGTTATGTTTAATCACAATTAAACCGCTTAACTTAAATAGTTTTTTTTACTTATTTTATTTTCTAGTTTTTAGTACATTATATGTTTCATTAGAAAATTTGTCTACAATAAAATCATTGTACTGTATTCTATCAGTCAAATAATTTCATTTGATACCGATATTGAGTATATTGCAGAAAATACATAGTGTGTACTCTAAATCAAATTCGTTCGTTTGATACACGTATTTCAATCATCCTTTTTTTAGATGATATGGAATCAGCTATTTTGTAGCGGCGGCCAAATTGGATTTTTCAAGATGAGCAGTTTTAAAATGACAGCAGAGATAAAGGTGTTTTATAAATTCGGTCAGTTCCTATTGGTCAAATTTCTATTAATTTGGGGCAACCCTACAGACATACAAACATTTCAAGCTAAATAAAACCGTTATGTAAAATAAAACCGGTAATATTTAGCCCGCCATTTGGTAGTGACAGCCGTCTTGGATTTGCATTTTCATAAATAACCGTATTCTACTAATCAAGCCCTTTCATTTAATACCCATAATAATAGGGTTTTGAGAAAATATACAGTCCGCCATTTTGTAGTTGAAGCCATCTTGGAATTGCAATTTTCATAAATTACTGTGTTCTAATAGTCAAGCCCTTTCATTTGATACCCATATTAATGAGGTTTCGAGAAAATATATAGTCCGTCATCTTGTAATGGTAGCTATCTTGGATTTGTATTTTTCATAAATAACAGCCATCTTTGATTTGAATTTTTCATAAATAACTGTGTTCTACTAGTGAAGCCCTTTCATTTGATACCCATATTAACGGGGTTTTGGAATAATATGTAGTCCGCCATTTTGTAATGGCAGCCATCTTGGATTTGTATTTTTCATAAATAACAGCCATCTTGGATTTGCATTTTTCATAAATAACTGTGTTCTACTAGTCAAGCCCTTTCATTTGATATCTATATTAACGGGGTTTTTACATATTATGTAGTCCGCCATTTGGTAGTGGCAGCCATCTTGGATTTGCATTTTTCATAAATCATAAAAAATGTCACATGGTCCGGTCTGACTGAACACCGACCAATTTCGAAACAAATTTCGACGAAAACAAGACGTTCTTCATCTTGGTATACCAGAAAAAGAAAGTTGTTGCATCTCGTGCGAAGTTTTAACGCGCCAAAACACATAAGTAACATTTTAGAGCGCAAAAAAAAACATTTCCCGCTTTTCCCGAATGGGTGGCCACCCTGTTTGCATTCTTCTCTTTTTTCGCCTGCTTCGCCATGACTCGGATGATTGTATTAATTGCAATGCCAGATGCACTTCATGTGAAATATTCGCTAGCGTTTACAGCTCGAGGGGAAACGAGCGAAATAAGCGACCTTTGTTGTTTCGGGCACAGAAAGATTCTGAGGATTTTCCTCAGAGGAGATGCAATACTTATACACTAGCGACAGCTTACTTACTATGCAAGGGTGGAGTTTACTTCGCAAATATTCTCTTTTTGCTATCCCCCTTCGTTGTTTCTATTCTAGCGGCTGCATAAGTTGCCCGTTATTGACACCTCTGTTCGGAAAGTACACAAATGGACAGAACAAATGTATGGGGAAATGGGAATACTTCCATGTTTCATCAATTTAAACCATGTACAGACTATGGGATTGTAATGTATAGCATATCAAACAAATCTTCGAAAATTTCCGATTCGATTAGTATGCAAATCGTCAAAATCCGTTCGCAGCAAAAATAGTTATTAATGTTAACTTTATTTCATAAAAACGTAACCTGTTTTCTGATTTGGCACCCTTAATGTAAGGCGTAGTCCTACGTCGAAAACTCCGGAGCCCCAATTCTAATTCGGCTCAAATTTGAATAATTGATTTATCAATTTTCTTCTGTGTGTCTCTGCCGTTTATGCTCTGGAAACCCAGTAGAAAATGTTGGAATGTCGACTGACACCGATGCTAATTTGGCCATTTTTTTGGTAATCACATTAAACGGACAGACAAAATCAGCAACAGACTTCGTCATCGTCTTCTCTTGTATTATTCCGGCTGAGAATGTGCTTGTGGTAGCGTGACACAATAATGGTATCATCATTTGTATAATTCTGTACTGCAATAGTTACGTTGCGAAATTTACAAGTGAATGGATGATAGATTCGGATTGACTTGACACAAATCTCTCCATTGGGCATTTTAAAGTGGAACCTGCCAGGAAAATTAAAAAACATACATGACCCTCTCCGGTTTGAATAAAACTTTTAAAAATCTACTGAGCAAGACAGAATGTTGGTGAATTGACCATAACGACTCATGACTTTTTTTTTTCGAAGAACTTATGTATTTCCACATAGTCCAAGTCCGACGACGCATCATAGAAGAAGTTGTATATTCGCTCCCTGGAGAGTGAATTGAAATTTCCACTTCAGTTACTTCGATGTAGTTCACCGAGGAGTAGACTAATGATCACTCTCCTGAGTTATACAACAATGTAAGCTACTAATTGGAAAACCAAAAACCACTTTAGTTTCCAGCGCAATCACTGTCTGATTTTTTTTTCAATTCCAATTCCACAACATAATACCACACTGTTCCAATAAAACATTCGATAACCTCAAAGGCGCGCCCTGTGGACAATCGGATGTCGATGACTTTGGACATGAATCGATTTTCACTGCCTAACACGCTACTGGGTACCACCATTTAGTGTGTTTTGTTAATTCAGTCGTAAAAAAGCTTTGTAGAGGCGCTAGTTCCGGTAGAAAGGCACTGAATGAAGGTAAAGGGGCGATTATTTGTGACTTTTAATTTTTTCACCGACTCGAAACCGGCGGCATGTTTGGAGTCTAGCCAGTGGCCAATAAACGGTCAATAAACGGCGATATGGAAAAAAGAATACCATTAACATGATTGATACAAATTAAGCAGGTGTATTTACGAACGTTTTTGTTTTTCGTGCTGCTACGAACAGAGGATGAGGTAATTCGCGGCACATTTGTATACTTCTCATTTGTTTTCGAAAATATACGCGACATTCCGTATATTTAATACGTTATTCACAATTGAACAAAAGACCATAATCACTTATCGTTATTTCGTTATATAAACGGATTTTTTCAAAAAAAAATCATTTCGGCGAACAAACAGCTTTTTTTTCACTCGTTATGGTCGTGTATCGAAAATCCATAGTTCGATCCTTTTTTATGCTTTTACCGCTGTCGACAGAGTGTGTGTATTGATGATGTCTGCGAATAATATCGCCTATAATGAGGAAAAGCGCCATCATTTGCAGAACGATTCATATTGAAATGCGACGGTTTCCATTAGGATGCGGTCCTTTCCATTCAATCACCCACCCTTTTCCTGTATCTCTCTCGCTCTTGCTCTTAGCAAATTGCATTCACACATTCTGCGTGAATTGAATTGAAATTGAGGCAAAAATGGGTACAGAAAAAATACATTGTCGCACACGCAATCACACTGCAGACACATAACGAAGCGTGATATTTTCAAGCCCCCAGAACCGAATTCTTGATGATTTCGATGAAGAACTATTTCCACGGGATTAATTTTATTCTGCGGGTAGGCTCGTGACTGGGCATTGGAAAGACTGTACAATTTGACGACTAATCGATTGATTATCAATGCAAGGAACACACCGAATGGCGTTCAAGAGAAGCAATTAATAAGGTATAAGTTCAAGTGAATCGGGAATTCGAGTTATGATGAAATCCACAACTGACGTATGAACTTTCAAAGTTGCTCGATGTTTCCAAAACAGCTGGGTAAATACGAACGCTGATGAATTCTTAGCATCAACGCAAGGGACTTTTTTTCTCAATGATCATGTGTTTTTTGCGCAATGGAAAAAAACAAAAAAAACACAGTACATTTTTAAAGAATGTTAAAATGTTTGTATGTATGGAACAGACCTTTCATTCTCTCGGACTGAATCTCACAAATGAGTGTATTAGCCCTGCTGAAGGCGTTGCATAAAATTGTTGTACTTGAACCGATTCATTTATTATGGGTCTACAAAAAATACATGGCGGGACTATTATGCCTAGAATGTCAACATGGGATAATTGAGCTTGATGTTGTTTTTTTAAGGCTGGGAACAAACAATACCTTTTTTGTGTTTTTTTTCGGAAGATTAGGCATAACATCGTTTTATGAAGAAAAATGAAAATTATCCAACAGTTACATGGGGCAACTATGCGTAGAACGGCAGTATGTTACCACAAACAGGCCTCTCGCTTGAGTAAGTGCTGTACCAGTATAGGTGGATATTACATTTTATGATACTTTTAAGCTCATTTAAAGTGATTTATGAGGATGTCAATAAATGTGCTGAAAATTAATTTCAGGTGTATCTACATGGGGGTCAAATGGTTCCACGTTCGCTACTACTCAACGAACGATCGTGAGTTCAAATTTCAGACCCTCATTTGACCATCTTTATGTATTTTAAAGTAACCACAACTACGCAGCAGCCATCAGTGATTGAGATCTAGCATCACTTCGTTTACAAACGATTTATTGCTTGCAGCAAGGAAAATCGGATTATTTGTGCTATTAATAACACAATCATGAAATTTTCGTATCAGTTGTCCAACTCAACAGTGGAACAAAGAGGAATTTTCTCAATCTGAAAAAGCTAAAGTGAGCTATATCGGTAAAATAAACATGTACACGATTCAATTCTGATATGTTTTAGCAGTAGAGGCCTCGATTGATTATTAGAAACATGAAATCCTTGAGGAACCCTATTGGCGGTCGCAATTCCGGAAATGAGCAGCGTTAGAGTCAATAATTAGCCCCAAGCTCCGAAAATCGTTTGGGTAGCCCCAATTTCAAGGTAACCATGCCGAGGGATGAATGGCATGTCACTAATGGAATCTGTGGGGGTCAGGGCACCCTCCACAGTATTTAATCCTTAGAGTAGTGTTCGCGCCCGAAAAATCATCGCAGCAGCTTACGTCATTGTCACAACAAAATTTTTATATTTTTGATGTGTTCCTATAACAATCAAACAACAACCGCTAGGCAACGCCGTTAAAGCAACATATTAGTAATGCTTGTTCTTATGGTAACCAAACAAATCATGCCGAGCAACCGTTAAAACTAATATAACAGCGAATATGATTGGTCACCCCAAATATTTCGAAGGGTGTAAAAAGAAAACCAATCTAGGATTTGGGGATTAGTTATCGAACCTTCCAAGTGAAAGGTAGAAGTGGCAGCCAGTGAAACCAGATACAAGTCCAGTTCCAGCCCTCCCAGTGCCAAGTTAACTACTACATTCCGTGGTGGCGACGAGCCCGTTCCAGCCCTCCCAGTGTCAGGTTAGCTACTACATCTCGGGGTGGCGACAAGTTCAGCTCCAGTCCTCCCAGTGCCAGGTTAGCTACTACATCCCGTGGTGGCGACAAGTCCAGTTCAAGCCCTCCCAGTGCCAGGTTAGCTACTACATCCCAGTCCTTCCAGTGCCAGGTTAGCTACTACATCCAGTGGTGGCGACAAGTCCAGTTCCAGCCCTCCCAGTGCCAGGTTAGCTACTACATTCCGTGGTGGCGACAAGTCCTGTTCCGGCCCTTCCAGTGCCAGTTAGCTACTACACCCCGTGGTGGCGATGAGTCCAGTTTCGGCCCTCCCAGTGCCAATTTAGCTACTACATCCCGTAGTGTCGACGAGCAAGTTCCAGCCCTCCCAGTGCCAGATTAACTACAACATTCTGTGGTGGTGACGAGCCAGTTCCAGCCCTCCCAGTGCCAGGTTAGCTACTACATCTCGGGGTGGCGACAAGTCCAGCTCCAGTCCTCCCAGTGCCAGGTTAGCTACTACATCCCGAGGTGGCGACAAGTCCAGTTCCAGCCCTCCCAGTGCCTGGTTAGCTACTACATCCACTGGTGGCGACAAGTCCCACCACGAGCCAGTTCCAGCCCTCCCAGTGTCAGTGCCAGGCTAGCTACTGTATTCTGTGGTGGCGACGAATATAGTGCCGGCCTTCGCTGCAAGGGTGGTGGCGCTACCTATAACAGTTGGCTAGGTAACCAACAAGTAGTGCGGGGCAAAGGTGCGCACGGGGTGAAAATTCGCATTGGTCTTTTTGAAACAAACGAGCATGAAAATTCGGGAACAGTGTATTCCTTTGAAACGTTATTACACCAGCAGCTCACACATATAAACATGATACATTTCATGAAAGTGGTAAAAAGTTATAAGGTAAGAAGAGTTTTGCTTTTTTTTTATCAATTTTTTTCAATTTTGGGGATGACCATAGTCACCTAAAATAACTGAAATGTTCGAAACTACATTGTCAAGGAAACCTTTATTCTATAGTAGATAAAAGTGCGTATTTGCTTTTGTGGGAAAGTTCAAGAGCTTTTTTTTTTAAAAAAAATCGATTAGTTAAAAAAATGCTTGTGGGGCAAAAGTACGCAGCGGCTGTGGGGCAAAAGTTCGCACTGTCGTTTTGCTCTCAAAAAAATAAAAAATTTTCAACCAAATTTTTTACGGGACCCACAAGAAGAACACTAATTTGAAGAAATGCACTCCAGGAATGTTCGAAATGGCCTGACAGAGGTTTCGGTAGGGAGTCTTGAAGCGTCGGATTGCGACAGTTCTCGGTATTTCTTAATCAGCTCTGAGGAAGAGGCTCATATCAGTAAGTGATTTATGATTTGGATCTTCTTTTATTGACATTTCTACTTCTGCTGGGATGTGCCAGTGAGCACCTAGTGAGCGGTTCAGAGGATCTGGCGAACCATTGCAGAGCACTGGACAATGCTTTCTATGGTATGACTCTCAAAGATTTACGGCGTCTGGTCTTTGATTTTACAGAAGCCAACAACCTCCAGCACGAATTCAACCAAGTTGCAAAACTGACAGGAAGAGATTGGGCTTCCAGCTTCATGAGCAATCATCGTCTTACCTCGTCGTAATCCTCAAAACCGAAATCCAAGATGAGAAAAAAAAAACAATTGCTTTAAAATAATTCAAAATGAATTTCAAAAGAAAAATGTGTTTATTTTCATCATGCATTCAATTCAATAACGGTTATGTTTCTTTTGTGTTTATGTTTTCACAATGGACTTCAAATATTTTTTTTCAACAACTAGTTTCAAATAAATCAGGTGAAGGTGAAGGAAATAAGGTGAAGGTAATAAACATGATCTGTTAATAACGTGGAGGCGATCTGGCGTAGTGGTAACATCCATGCCTCTCACGCTAAAGGTCACGAGTTCAATTCTCACTCCCGACATTCTTCCAAAAATGGAAGTAAAAGTGACGAACCAGCCAAATGAGTTGAAAGTCACTATAATACAGATAAAAAAAAAAAAAAATCTGTTAATAAAAAGAATTCTGTTTCAAATGTTGGACATTTTCAGAAATTTTATATTGTCAGTCTCCTCCCTCCCGAAAATTTCCACGTGTTATGTGGATGGCCTGTTATCATATTTCTAGGTGCTAGGAATCAATTAACACATAACAAAATCATGTTCGACCATAACACCCACCCTTCTCCACTCATGAACCATCATACAACACCCCTTCCTCCCCACTGAATGGTACTTTCTTGAAGGAACTTAAAGAAGAAATAACTCGTATTTTTAACAGCATCGAAGTCGTAATGTTAGAGATGTGCAGTGGCTTAGCGTGACCGGGTTACACCCGGGGCGGGTCACCACTCATCATACTTACTTTTTGTTTTCGAATGAAAAATCAAACTTATCTAAACAAGAAACGTATTTATCATGATATTAGATAGGGCGTAGAACAAGAAATTACGAAGTCTTCAAGCGTTGGTCACTACAACTGATAGTTACAAAATAAGAAAATAAATTTCAATATGGTTTATTTGTGGATGTCGAAATGTGTCTCAAATAAACTCAAATAAATCTTATGAAATAAATAACTTTAGGAGCTGCGACCGACATTGATATTGTACAAGTGCTTCCCGTGCGCTTTCGCTCTCTTGTTGCGAGCTTAATGGAATGTGCAGCAATAATGGTATGGGGTTCAACGTATTCAACATTTGATGGGTCAGATGGGTCAGGTTGACCTCTTCTTCTTTGTTTTTGAGAGGCTCTAAACTTTGTAGCTCATTCGCCTCTAAATCGAGGTTTACCGCTAATTTTTAATTAGTTTCAACTCTGATAAGCCTCTCCACAAGATGCCACAAAAACATACACGGCTTTCTAGCACAGCTTCAAATTCACTACAAGAAGAGGAACCGATTCTTGAAAGTCCGGCTGCTTCTTTAGACGATTTTGATCGTTCCTGTAATTCCCGATTAAAATAGCCAATGCACTCCAGCATTCCCTTTTCCATCGTTGGACCAGGTCCAGAAGGTCTTTCGTCTGGTTTGCTCATGAAGTACAAATATTTATCATGAAATTCTGGTAGTAGGGACCGTGTACTTGATCCAGTATCTGAGTCGCATAATACTCCAGTGACTGTAATCATCCTATAAATTGGTTTCACAGCATTATAATGAGCACTCTTCGAGTTTGCGACAATCTTTTAACAACACACCTATGTGGTTCAGAAACATTTCTCAGCGTTCAGTTGAAACTGCGAAAAACGAATAAACAGATTGAACAATTCCAAAAATGTCACGCACTGTAGATTCTTAGCAAAATCATGTTGTTCTCATAAGCCCAAATAGTTGGCTACAAACCCAATGGATACGGCTTTTTTGTTTTGCTTTTCCAACAAAAACTGAACACCTTGATTTGATCCCGACATGGCTGGTGCGGTCGATAGCCTGCGAACGAACTTCATGAAAACCAAACCCTGACTTTCCAGTTGTTGAAGGATGTCGTTATTCAAATCTGCAGCTTTTCCCACCCAAAACTAGAAAACTAGGAGTGGGCTATATCTATGATATAATCGTAAGGTTAACGTAGGACTACCATAGGCATGGTAATCATTTGGTCGAAGTTGCATCTAAATCAACTCTCAATAAATAGATGAATGGATGTTAAGTTTTCCCTTGGAATTGCTTTGCGTTCTGTTCAAATACATACGAAATAATAATTTTTCGTTTGAGATCTCTGTTTGATGTCGACACTCAAATCATCAAAACAAAATTTTCAATCCTCCGTACATCCGAGATATCTTTTCCGTGATATAAAAAATCATCAAATCATCAAAAAGCACACCTAGTCAACTGCCCAAATGTGTGCGAAATCATATTCTACCCCTTGGGTGTATTCACAAGCAAACGATTTTGCATGTCCGTTCATGACGGCAGTAAACGAGAGACAGAAAGAGGTTGGCCGACCGACGCATCAGGTATCATCCATCAACCGCAGACCAATCGAGACTGCGAGAAATGAAATTTCAAGAAGCTATCGCTATTTATAGGGATTTAAATAGTTTGCTTTCGAAGCAGTTTTGAGCTTTTGAACGTAACCCTCTCGTTCCGAACTCCAGTCGTAACCCCCTTCTTCTCGAGACTTTTGAATTTACACCCCGGTACAGAAGTGAAAGATGAAGTATGACGAAATAATGTACATTTAAAAAACCAAGAAAGGTTCTATAACATGGACTTTTCCATGTTTTGTTCGTTAATACCATAAGTAATAACTGGTTACCTTCATTCAAAATCTTTTATTTTTAATATAGTATACTTGTCATGGTCTTAGTTGTCACCCGGGGCGGACCGCCTACTGCGCCCCCCCCCTACGCTACACCACTGGAGACGTGCATGAAGAATTTTGTTCACCGTTTAAAACGCGTTATCGAAAAAAGGGGTGGTCACATCGAAAATGTCATAAAATAAGCTTTATTTTAGTTTTTTAAAAATAAAAATCAGTTCACTTTTGTAGAAGTTATTAAAGTTTGTTGCGTGGACGTTTAATCTGAAAGACCCTGTAATAAAGGGTGTGTCACATCAAATTGCATCACGGAAAAAACGCTGTAGAAATTTAGTTTTTAGGAATTATATCTTCAGCTTTCGCTTATAATCAGATAAGAGTGTATAGATCACGTTGGCCATGCTTCACTGTCAATTTTTCGTAAATTTGGAAAAATGTCGTCGAACGAAAAAGAACATCGTGAATTAATCCTGTGCACTCATTTCGAGAATCCGGAGTTGTCACATCGAGACATCGGTAAGATGCTGGGAATCGTCCAATCTACGGTCAGCAGAGTACTAAAACGATACTTCGAGAACCTAACCATCGACCGGAAGGTGAAGAACAGCAAAAATGGATGCTCCGTCAGTGAAAAAGATCACAAGCGCGTAGTTAAGCAGTTTAGACGTGATCCGAGAAGTTCGGTCCGGGATGTCGCCAATAAGCTGAATTTGTCAAGTTCATTCGTCCAGAGGACCAAGCAGCGGGAGGGCCTGCGTACATACAAGGTTCAGAAGGCTCCTAATCGCGACGAAAGGCAAAACATGGTGGGGAAGACGCGAGCCCGGAAGATGTACACCGAAATGCTGACGAAGCCGCATTGCCTGGTAATGGACGACGAAACCTACGTCAAAGCGGACTTTCGTCAGCTGCCGGCCTGTTGTTCTTCTCCGCAAAGGACAAATTCAGCGTTCCGGAGGAGATTCGCAAGCAGAAACTATCCAAGTTTGCCAAAAAGTACATGGTGTGGCAAGCGATCTGCTCTTGCGGAAAGCGGAGCGCCCCCTTCGTGATGACCGGCACGGTAAACGGGCAGGTTTACCTTAAGGGGTGCCTACAGAAGCGCTTACTACCACTATTGAAGCAGCACGAGGGCCCGACCATCTTCTGGCCGGATCTCGCTTCGTGCCACTATTCAAAGGACGTGTTGGAGTGGTACGAAGCCAACGGGGTCACCTTCGTGCCAAAGGAAATGAACCCGCCCAACGCGCCGGAGCTTCGCCCAATAGAGAAATATTGGGCGATTATGAAGCAGGCCCTCCGGAAGAACCCAAAAGTTGTCAAATCGGAGGCGGACTTCAAGAGAAAATGGATTTCTGTTCAAAAAAAACTACAACCTGACGTTGTACAGAACCTTATGGACAGGGCAGAAAGGAAGGTGCGAGCATACGGGCTTGGGCTCGAAGTATGAATAAAAAGAAAATGCCAAAAGTTGTTTAATAATTTTTATTTTACTGTCTAAAATTTTCAAAAGGATCGGTCTACTGGGCGAATTTCTACAGCGTTTTTTCCGTGATGCAATTTGATGTGACACACCCTTTAAATATAGTGCAATTCCAAAACGGAATCGAACTAAAAATGCCGATTTTAAAAACTTTTTTATTTTTTATTCGAACGAAAGTTTGTATTCCGTTTGAGTTGGAGGAAATATGAGTTTTCCACAGCATCTGGGAATTTTTTGACTCAAGTGTAACCTTTGAAAAGGGCGTATCGATTTTAGTAGGAGAAAACTTTGATAATTTATATCCCAAAAACTATGTGTCCTACCGAAATAGTGTCTTAGAAAGGGTTATAGATTATTGATGTCCAAACGTGAAAAAAATATACACTGAGAAAAAAAATAGTATTTTTTTTATTTACAAAAAAAAACTTTTATTTGCAATATCTAAAATACAATTTTTTTTGTCAATAACGTTTATAAGGATATAATATACTTATAAGTTATTCTGTTAATATGATCGATTTTTTTTTCAAATTCGATTTTTATTCGAAAAAAGGCTTTTTTTTGCAATTTTTCATCTTTATTTCTCGATATCTCAGGTATTGTTCTTGCTACAGTCCTGAAATTCTGAGCTTCTCTTAGTTAAAGTGCCTACTTTCTTCAGAAAATATAGAAAACAGATTGGTGACAGTCACTCATCCGATTTTTGTCCGCCTGAAATCTCATGATGGGTGATTCGGTGGTATCGGGACAGCGAAATGGACAGTTCAAAGGACCTCAACCACCGGATTGTCCATTCCGTCCAATCGCGAAATATTAAGCAATTGTCAGGCAAAAGATTACAAAAAGTGATAGGGTGACCTGGCAAAGGGAGCAGAAATGAGCTGATGGTAAAATAATGAGGCCGCTGAGGTCGCGATTTCGGAATAATATTTTGATTTTTTTTCACTATAGTGCAAATAAATATCCTTAATTTTGACTCCTCATTATTCTCATTTCTTCAAAACTCTACCGAGAGACAGCTGATTCTGGATTCTAAGTGACTGAATCCTCGAAGAAGATTTGATGGCGCATTGATAAGTATCCACAATGTATTGAAAGGTCAAACTATTAGCCTTCGGCAATCTGTACCTTACCATGATGAGCACCTGTTATGATGGGTGGAGTTATGAACCAATGTTGAAAGAGAGAGTTTCTCGCCATCGCTTGTTTGTAGTGTGGTTTGATATACCCAGATTTCCTTTAGTCACTTCATTCAACCGTCAGTCATTCTTCACCTCTTTTGGGTTGTATAGAAACTCTACCTCTCTTATTTCTGCGCTAAGATGGACTCGATCAGATGACGGCGGACAGCGAAAAACAAATACTTTTGTTTTGACCGGTACATTTGTTTTTATCATTGTATTCCTAATTAGTAGCTTATCTTTTCCTCGTTAGTTGCGTTCCTTTGTTTGGTCCGAATGCAATGTTATGCGATGGCGGAAAATCTTCGCCCTTTATTTTTTTCAAGGTGGTGGTGGGTCTTATCCGCGACGTGAGTGCAAGAAAGGGCACTTGGTTATTACATCGTTACTAAAATTATCTGGGAATATTTTCCATTTCTGCGTGAACTGTTCAGGGTTCAAGTGAAAATACACGAGTAATTTGTTAGAAATAACACTTGATGCTGAAGAAAGGAAATAATAGGATAGCACTTTTGTAATGATCTATTATTCGCGTGAAACAACTATCATCCAGTGGCGATGGCAATTTTTCACTGAAGGCCAATGATCCGCTACACAGATAGTAACAGTCGGAGCCGTCTGGTAAGCCCAAGGTACGGGACGACGAACTCGGAGAACAAGAGTTTGGCGAGCTCCAGTTGGCACGATGGTTCCATTCAACTGTGCAATCCACAGCAGGTGGAAGCTGTCTTGCCCCTCATGACCATGCCTTGCTTTCGTTTATAGTCTAAACAAAACGAAAGTGAAAACCCAGCCATCGGTTTGTTTTTTTTTGTTTTGCTCGCACCTTCTCTATGCAGACAATTCCGGAGCTTGTTGGCGTGCTTTTAATCAAAGGTTTCAGTGGGTACCGGTTTCTGTTGGTATAATATCTATGAGATGTGATACTCTGTCTGACGGAACTCTGCCGAGGACTTTCTTTCAACTAAGTTTGTGTAGCAAACACTGCAATCTAGTCTAATTTTAACCGTGTTTCTTGGTTTACTGTAACAAATTGGATGATTGTACCTGGTAATTATAGTTGCGTATCCATTCGCCAGGGTGTTATCAAATCGAATTTGATGCCAGCCAAATGGTAATTCTCACGAAACATCGGACTGATCGCGAATGACATTGCACTCAATTCGGATGCAAAACGAAAACGCAAAAACGCAGCCCACATTTGAAAAACACAATTCGCGAAATTTACGGCCAAAATGTATCGTAAAATTTGTTTACTCATACAATCTGATCAACCTGTTTTCCTCTTTCCTTTCATCTTGGTTATGCAACACTTTCGTAACCGCGTGCCCTTTTTGTGGATCGTAATTAAACGCGGAACATTTCGACTGCACAAGAATTAAAGTTACGGGAGCCGCAATTGTCTGGGGATTAAGACGCTGCTGTTGGTCGGGGGGCTTTTAGAGTTGATTCACACATAACTAATCAAGCATGAGCATGGCTTTTGTTGATCACCTTATTTTTTCTCGCATGGGGTTACGCGCGATCAAATGTCGGGCAAGTTTTTTTGATAGATCGATGGCGGCTTCGATGAGTGCAGATGTGTTAACGATGCACCCAATTGTATCTTATACGAATGATTGAAAAGCTTTTTAAAAGTCACGTTTTCGGTGCCGCATTTGCATAACGAAAGCCGTAAAAAAGTTTTCGAAAAAATATAATATTAAGAACAATGATTGAAAAACTACCAATTTTCTTTTTTTTAGCTCAGTATTGTACTACCGTTCTACGCATTGTTGTCCCATGTTACTTTTGACGTAGGACTACGTCTAACCGGAAGATATAGGGGGTGAAATGGAAATCTAGGCACTGAACAAGTAGGAAAAAATGCAAGATTTGGAACGCTTATAACTCGAGCATTTCTCAATAGATCGCAAAGGTTTTTGCATCAATTGATAGGAAATATATCTACGCATCTATCATAACGAATAACATTTCATTTTTCTTGAGATAAATAATTGAATAATTGTGAAATATCAAGCATTCTCAAAATTCACTATGTGCCCATTTTTGATTGGTTCATTTTGTGCTCCTCAAATCGTACCGACCAAAACGGGCAACCAGAGCAGCAGCGAAATAGAATGAAGCACGATTGGAAAGGAAAAAGAAAAAAATGAACGAAACATTGGTCGCAGTCTCACACATGCGTAATTCTCGAGCCAGCCAGTCAGCTTAAAAATCCCCGCTCCGCTGCCGTAACGATCATTCTCATTCAAACCGTACACCACATCGGTTCGCATCACAACACATCAACAAACCAACCCAAGCATCCATGTCTGGACATGGTAAAGGAGGAAAAGTGAAGGGAAAGGCAAAATCCAGCTCGAACCGTGTTGATATGGAGTTCCCCGCAAGGGTAGCTAGGCCGAGCGCGTTAGTACCAGTGCACCAGTCCACCTAGCCGTCGTTATATAGTTTCGGCCGCCGAAGTGATCGAGTTGGCTGGTAAAGCTGCTCGCGACGATAAGAAAAACCGCATTCAGAACAGAACACATCAAGACAACAACAGGCAGTTGCAGCGAGTGGCGAGTGGCAAACGCAATCGCAAAACGGCAGCAGGTAGCAGAAGAAAAAAGATTGTTCTTTTTACAATCTGCTTTGGTGGCAAATCCAGAACAAGGCGGCATCGAGGGCGTTCGAAATGGTTTTTTTTTTCAAAACCACGAGTACTAAGTTTTCTAAATTGGAACCATTCCATAAAACAAGGCGCTTTTCAGGGCCATTAAACCTTCCAAAAAAGAGTTTAGGAAATAAAGTTCAATGCGTTCTAAAACATTATCCAAAATAATAATACAACACAAATTGATGTTTTCATAATTTGTTTGCCAGGATCTGATGAGTATGTGAATTTGGCAGTAGTTTTGAGCTTATTGATAGTTGGGGACTTTCAAGATTATTCAATTTTCACCAACTCTTAAATTGTTTCCAGATTGAAAGTACAGTAATTTACAATTAGTTCGACATTTAGCTAATTGGACGGACATGTAATGCGACTTATTTAGTTGGACATTTTTGTAAACATAGCATTGAATGTAATTTACTGTAAAATATGTCACAAGCTGGATGGGAAGAAATTTTCCAACTGTGAAAGCTGAGGCGAGTGGCAAATGCAATCGCTAAACAGAAAGGTTTAGCCGAACAAGATGGGGATATCGAGTGACAACAAAACAATAAACTCTTTAGATTGAAGATAATTTTGTGATCCTGAAAAGGACCCTTTTTAGCCTGCATGTGAATCCAACGAGCGAACAAATCGTAATGAATGTATTTTTCTTCTTTCTTCTTTCTTTGTTTTTAAGAGGCTTTAAACTTTGTATTTTTTTGCCATCGCTCCCTTTTAACGCTCATTCGTTCGTCTCGTTAGACTCGCCCCTCTGGCTGAGTCTGCCGATTTGTCTCTATCCTGTGAGTGTGTACCGCTAGAGTATAAAACACGCGGACCCCAAAAAAATATCTTATTTATTTCAAACCGTAAACCCGTGTGGTTGTACGGCATCGGCATCGTGGACGTAACAAAGGAGGACAAGTTAAGGGAAAGGCAAAGTCTCACTCGAACCGTGCAGGTCTCCAGTTCTCTGTTGGTCGCATTCACTGATTGCTCCGCAATGGTAACTAGGCCGAACGGATTGGTGCCGGAGCACCAGTATACCTAACAGCGATTATATAGTTTCGGCCGTCGGAGTGCTCGAGTTGGCTTGCAAAGCTGCTCACGACAATCAGAAAACCCGCCTCAAGAACAGAGCAGCTTCGGTTCGGCGCTCATCAAGGCAACAATTAGTTTCAGTGAGTGGCAAAGTGCTTCTCCGGCACGTCGCATTAAATGTAATTTACTGAACAATATGTCACAAGCTGGATACGAAGAAATTTTCCAACTGTGAAAGCTGTGGCGAGTGGCAAACGCAATAGCTAAACAGGAAGGTTTAACCGAACAAGATGGGAATATCGAGTGATAACAAAAACACAACACCAAAGGTTCTTTTCAACCCTCAACATATTCATAAAGAGTAAACAGTAAACTAATCCATTTTTCAGTTAGATAGGTAGGTATTCACGTAGGAGATGAAAATAAAACAATATATTTAAAATATATATTTAACAAAAGCTGTCCCCTTTGTATAGTCCTACGTCACTCCGGTTATGTCCCCGACATTACCCACCCGTCTTTTTAACAATTTTCACTTTTCTCATAAAACGATGTTTTTACGCCTACTCTTCCGGAAAAACACAAAAAAGGTTATTGTTTATGCCCAGCTTTGAAGAAATAACATCAAGCTCAATTGTCCCATGTTGATATTCTAGGCATAACTGTCCCATCATGATTTTTTTGTAGATCCATAATAAATTATTCGGTTCAAGTACAACAATTTTATGTCACGCTTTCAGCAGGGATAATGCAATTCTGATTTGGAAGAAAGAACTAATTCTCAAACAAATGGAAGAAAGTTTAATAGAACACGTGTACACCTTGTTAGCGAATGCCTAATAACAATGAGATTTATATTCTGCAACGGTGTTGCAGATTACTCCCTTCTTCATGAAGCGAATTTTTATGCATAGTCTTTCGGAAAAAACACAAAAAAAACTTATTGTTTGTTCCCAATATTTCAGAAAACAACATCGAGTTCAATTGTCCCATGTTGAAATTCTAGGCATAACTGACCCACAATGATTTTTTGAACCCATAATCAAGCTCGATTGATTCAAGTGAGGGAACCTTTCACATTTCATTAGACAATAGTTCACTGCTTATAAAAACCCGGTGTATTGCTAAACTGAAATGCTTAAAGCTTCTGGTAGACAAATTTGGTACAATACTTTGGTTGCATCAAAGAAATTTGATAATAAGACTCTTCGATATAAATATTTGATAGTGATAACAAGGGCTGATAAATGAATGCTTTCAACGAGTGAGGAGTTGTTTTTGTCAAATTAATTCTAAACATTAACATGTACTGTTGATTGAGAAAGCTTGAGAAAACATGTAGCGAATTGATTGAGAAAGCTTGATTATTTGTAATTCAAAACAACATCATTACACCAATAAAAATACAAACATACTACTAAATTCACAGAAGCTCGCTTCAGCTTCAAATAAATAGACTTCAAAATACATCAGTTAATTCTCCACTAGCCTCAAAAAAGACCAATTTGGAAAAGTAATTTAAACACTCGGTCTTGAGGAAGATCATTTCGAAAGCCTCGCTGGTCGCTTGGTGACTGATTAATTGTAAATATTATAAATTGAAATCGCGAATGGCTTGTTTATACTCAATGAATACAATCTAGCAGAGCATAGATTGCAATATTTTCCCTGCCTACATTGTCCGAAGACCGAATGCTGCATTCGCATTTCGAGCGATCCATTTGCGTTAATCTGATTAGTAGTGATATTTAAATATTGTACATCGGCCACGGGAACAAGATAGGAAAATATGTATTCTTCCAATTTTCGTTTCGTTAGGGAACCATAATGTATAACGTACTGAAAAAAAAACAGAGAATAGAAATTGGAATGCAAACCACCAAAATCAGTTCAGAGCTAAAATAATCAATTACGTTAAAAATATTTCCTAAAAAAACGTGACCTGTTTTCTGATTTAGTACCATTATTGAAAGACGCAATCTTTTGTCAAAAAAAAGGTAGTGATTTCATATTCATAGTTAGATTTTTATTTACTAACGTCAACGAGATCTTCCCTAATGATCGGATTAAATTTAAATTTAATAGATATTTAATCTACTGATTTCACTCAACCAGACAAAAATGTAATGTGTCAATTTGTCAAACTTGATTATTTTCATCTCATGTTTCCTAGATGATTTCTCAAGTTTTCATGATTGTTACACATACAAAATGATAATGGGCCAGACGGGCTAACCAGAAGAGCCAGGCTGGCCGCTGGTTGACTATAGCTGATATAGAGCAATTCCACGCCAAATCAATGGCGAAATCCAAGTGTCTGTTCGAAATATGATGTACTGGAAAGTTGTTGGAAAATGAACTATTCATGAAAAATGACATATCAAATACACCGTTGGAAATCTTGTTCAAAAATTAAAGTTGATATTAAAAATGTTCATAACTCAAAACATGTCTCCTTCGATATTTTTGCAAAATGATTTTAATAAAAACCCTTTTTTAATTTTATGAAGTTTAACGTATAGTAATGCCATGTTGGACTGACCCATATAAAGATATGAATTTGACACAAAATATTGAAAATTATATACCTTGCGAAATTGTTACCATTTGAGAAAAGTAATATAAAAAAATGGAATCTTCATGCGATTCTACATGAAAAACTATATACAGCGACTAGGACAAACCGTTCTTGAGATATAACGAGTTTTATAAAATAAAAAAAAAATTTACAATATGTTTAATCTATACGATATCGGAAGTTTTGTCGTGATGTCCAGTAGCAGTTTTCATTTTGTATTGTTGCACAAAAATGATTTTCATTATATTTATTTTATTGTTTCACGGGAACGGTTTGTCTTAGAATAAAAAATTATATTTAGTTGTTCTCGTATAGAGGTAAATGAACTGCAAAGTTTAAAGCCTCTTAAAAACAAAGAATAGAATAGTTGTTCACGTAGGATTGCACTTAGACGAATTTCATGCCAAGTATGCAGCACCATCCCAGATAGCAGTGAAACGTTTTGCGTGTAAAGACATTGGTCATTCATGTAACTTTGCAAACTTGAAGTCTTCAGAAGAGAATTAGACTATTTTTTGACTATTTTTAGTTTTCATTCTTAATTTTTTACAAAAAATATAACTTGAACACTTTAATAGGGTAAATGTTCTTGGTTTGTCCGATTTAGGGTGTTTGTACGCAACTAGTAAATACAAATCGATTTTTCTTAATAGAAATCACATATAATCGATACGAGTTTGGTTTTGTTGAAAAGCCCCAAGTCTCTAGTTGCTAATACTACCATAAGGCGTTGGAATTATTCAAATTTTTATGTTTTTAAAGATTTTCCTCAAAGAGAAATTATGATCATGCTTTGTCCGGTTTTAGAAATGGTGAATGACAAAATTCGAATTTTCAAGAAGGTGTTGCATTTATCATTGTTTAAGTTTACTGGATCCATTGATCCATTCATAATTTAGGGTTTCTTCGGAATATTGCCTTTTCTAGGGCATTTTAAAAGTGTTCATCTCAACACACTAAACATAGAGAAATTTCATTCCTGCTATGCGCGAATTACACAATAAACAAACTGCAGCGCACCAAGCGGTTGCCATAGAAATCATGTGAACAAATAAATCAATTAGTGAGTCGAACAACTCATGATCAGAATTGAGGTCATCGAAATGCGTCAATTGAATGGTTTAGCTATGTAAATCTGATACGAATGGTGTGCAAGCATGATGATTACAATATTTGTAAGTGTTATAATCCAGAAAAGTTCTGAATGCGTGCCAAATAATCATCTAGTGATTGATTAAAAGTTAGCTCAAATGAGGGGCGCATTGACACCAATGGAAGATGGATTTTAAAATCCTCTAAAACATGTGAATCCGTAAAAACATACTATTGAACAACTGTAAATCATTAAAAAGACTATTTTGTTTATATGTTTTTAAACATTCGAATACCTGATTTGACAAAGGTGTGCTGAATTAGAGCATTCAACAAAGTGGACAAACCATGTTCATATTTTTGACTGGACAAACCCAAATCATTTACCTTACATACAAAATCCTGGTCAAGAAATGAAATGTAGAAAATTTTCATTAAAAAATTGCACAAAAAAAATTATATAAATATCCCTTACAATTTCCAGCAAGTCATCCATACATCGGAAGATGGGCACTTTTACAGGGAAAAAGTTTTTCTAACAACAACTTTTTCTTGTAATCACAAACGATGAGTCTCGAAGTCTTGGCAGGAGTACCCCCGCTTACTCTTCGGTTCACAGAATTATCCTACAGATTTCTCATCCGTTGCAAGATCATGAATCCATTGGTGATTGATAACTTCGAAAATTTACTCCAACTGACTCCTCAGTCAAGTTTTATGTCTTTATACCATGAGTACCTTACCCATGAAGTGCACCTTTCACCAGGCATCTCCAACTAAGTTTGCTTCCCATATTTTTGCAATTCCTCTGTCATTTTTTATCTGTCAATGAGACAAAAAATCCATGGAATCCAAGATCATCTACGATCCAATGTTATTCCGTCGATATTTTCGGAAAAATATGGGAAAGTTAGACCTGATAAAATGTTCTTTACTGACGGTTCATACATAAACGGGTTCACTGGCTTCGGCATCTTCAATGAAAATTCCAGTGCCTCTTTCAAACTCAAAGATCCTTGTTCCGTGTATGTCGCTGAACTGGGTGCGATATACTACGCACTAGGGATCATTGAAACATTGCCCATCGACCATTATTTTATTTTTTCAGACAGTCTCAGCTTAATAGAGGCCATCCGCTCAATGAAAGTTGATAAACGCTCATCTTATTTCTTAACAAGAATAAGACTCTATTGAGTGTTTTGGTCGAAAAATTATTCAAGATATCTTAGGATATCTTAGGTAGCCGTGATCCTGATCTTCTGCTTCATCTATACCTGTTCCTCAGAAACGCCGATGTCAACGTTTAATGATGTTTCCTTCGTTGTGTCCCTGTTTCATATCCCTCCTATCCGATCTATAAACTTTTACTTAGTCGCGGAAATACATACACTCACTCTTTACAGATACACGGGCCAAAGGTTGTGCAGTCCACTGATCATTCAACAAGAGCCAAAGGTTGTACCGCTCATGACAACTCTACACGAGCTGATGTTTGTGCCGGCTAGTGACCATTCTATCTTGGAATCCTCGAGTCAGAAGACGCACCACGCTAGATATGTGGTACAGACTAGGGGGGCGTTGCTGATTAATGGTCAGCTGCATCCCAATAGGAAGTATCCCGTGTCGGGCACACGTACAGAGCATTGGAGACAGCAACATTACAATTACGAAAACACTTGTAATACTAACCTCGAGCCAACCGCGAGTAAACGGTTACATATTACTAACATAGTTATAAGGCAAACATTGTCGAAATATTGAACTCCCGGCCTCGTCAGGCTGACGCCATATGAGCCTTAATAAAAATATATATTTTGGATAAACAAAAAAATCTTTTTCTTGTTTTCTTTCAAAACATCACAACTAATCCTAATTTTGTTTAAAGTCAAGATAGTAATATAGTGTATTCTACAAAGTTTTAGATCTTATTGAAATATGAACTTTTGTCGAAGACGTCAACTTTTAATCTTTCATAGATTCTGGAATATATGGCATTCTTGTATGGAAACTCCTGAAAAAATATGTTCGTGTCTGGTACATTACGTGCTATATAGTATAAAACCGCCTCAAATCAATATTTGCATGTCTTTGGTTCATTGGTTCCGAGACCAGTGTTGCCACACGTACAGGTTTATCTGGAATGGTTTTTTCGTTATTTTTGGTACAAATTTTTTACGATACAGAGTACGGATTTTAGTCAAAAAGTACAGATTGGTATAGTTTTTTACCCCTCTGGTACAGATTTAAATGTGGCAACACTGGCCGAGACTATGAAAACAATAAAAAAACGAACACAATCAATAATAACGAGAACAGAATTCAAATTTTCTGCAAGTGTAGTCATTTTTGGAAAAAAGAGGAAAAAGCTGATTTTTCGGACAACTCTAAAATGGAAATGGTCACCCCAATGAAAAAATAAATGAATACGAGTCTAATGTTTTGCGATAAAGAAAAAAACTACCACTTTTTACGAAAATCTGAGAACCACTATATCGGTTTGGCATGGAATGTCTGTATATAAAGGGTATTTCAATAGGGACACTACAAAAGTATACCGATAGGGACAGCAAACGACGCCATACGTTTTCCCACTCTCTTGACATTTCTCTTCAGTGAAGTTTACCATTTCTTTATGGAAAGATATACGATCCAACAACGAGTCGAGATTATCTAAATCTACTACCAAAAATCGGAGTAAATGGCCCCAACTTTAAGAGCGCTACGTTCAATTCATGGTCGTCATAATCGTCCCGCCAGATCAACAGTTGAGCGTCTAGTGGAAACATTTGAATCCACAGGCACAGTACAAAATGTCCCGTGCCAGTGGGATAAAGAAGTGCCCGTAATGTCGAGAATATTGCTGCCGCTAGCGCATCAATTGAGGAAGACCCAAATCAGTCTCTCACACGTCGTTATCAAGCGTTGGGCATCTCTGTGACGTCGTCAAATTGACGCAAGAACTGAAGCCGCTTGAACACCAGAAGCGTCATATGTTCGTGAATTGGGCTGAGCAACAACTTGAAAAAGATTCGGATTTTCATCGAAAAATCATATTCAGCGATGAGGCTCATTTCTGGCTGAATGGCTTCGTCAATAAGCAAAATATGCGTAATTGCTCAGGCAGCAATCGACACGTACTTCATGAGTCACCATTACATCCCGAAAAAAATACGGTTTGGTGCGATTTATGGCCCGGCGGCGTCATTGGGCCGTACTTCTTCCGTTATGATCAAGACCGTCTCGTTACTGTGAACGGGAATCGCTACCGCTTAATGATAACCTAATATTTTTGGCCCGAATTGGATGATATGGACTTCGACAGTATGTGGTTTCAACAGGACGGCGCCACAAGGCACACAGCGAATTTAACAATCGATTTATTGAAAACCAAGTTTGGTGAGCGTGTTATTTCAATTGGCCGCCTCGGTGGTGCGATTTGACGCCGTTAGACTATTTACTGTGGGGCTACGTCAAGTCTGTGGTCTATGCCAACAAACAAGCGACGATTGATGAACTTCGTACGAATATCGAACGTGAAATTGCAGTAGTATCGGCCGATTTATGCTTGAAAACCGTCGAAAATGGGGTTCTGCATCTGGACTTCTGCAAGCGTGCCCTTGGTGGCCATGCAAAAGAAATCGAGTTCCATACATAATGGCATCAAATGTACTTTCACATGAATAACAAATTTCATTGATATCCAAAACCGTTTTGTTCCATTTAAAAAAAATAATTGTAGCGCTCTTATTGAAAAACCCGTTATATAGAAATGGAGTGATGTCTGTCTGTCTTTCTGATTCTTATGGACTTGGAAACAACTGAACCGATCCGGTGTGAAAATCTGTATGTGGGGGTTTTTGGGACGGGGGATAGTTTGAGAACACCCTTCCCTCTCTAAGGGGGGCTCCCATACAAATGAAACACAAATTTCTGCATAACTCGAGAACCAAGCAAGCGAACAAAACCAAATTTGGCATGTGGAGTTTCTAAGGGACAAGAAATGTTTTTATTGTGGTACGACACTCCTCCCCCTCTCTAAGGGGATACCGCCATACAAATGAAGCACAAGTTTCAGGATAACTCGAGAACTAAGCAAGCAAATGGAACTAAATTTGGCAAATTTGTGGAGGTTTTAGGGGACAATGTTTTAATTGTGATACGACTTTCCTTCCCCCTTTCTATGGAGGGCTACCATACAAAAGAAATACAAATTTCTGGATAACTCGAGAACTAATTAAGCAAAGGTTAAGAGTAAAACTCGAGGAAGGAATCGTCCGATTTCAGATGTCATCATATTATTATATTTTCTGTATCAAACATATATTCAATGTAAGAGAGAAACATGTTATTTGCAAGTGATTAAAAAATCCTGAACGAGAATTGGGTCTGAAAATAATTTGATATTATAATGACGGGTTCTGATAGAAGTACTAAGAAATTCATGGTATAAGGAATTTGTAAAGGGTCAAAATAAATCAATGAACAGTTCAGGAGGTTCGCTTAGTAAGAAAACGTGGTTGTTTGAAAGTGTCTAGAACAAAAACCATTTTGGGCGAGACGAAGTTTGCAGGGTCAGCTAGTATTATATAAATTAGTCGTTTCTGGAAAGCGCAAAGCATTGTTTTTCCCCTATCTTAAAAATTTATTGGAAAACGGCGAGAACATATTCGAGTGCTTCATTGGACCATGCTTATGATAACGCCCAAGAAATTTAGACCCATTCTTATTTCGTGTTCCTGAAGTGATATTTTCGAATAATATTCTATTTTCTCAAAAGTTTCCATTCTGATGGAAAGTACGCAAAAAAAAGAACGTTGAAAACCATCACACAATCACAAAGAACCGAACCAATTACTTCCACCAACATTTTTCTACTTGCAAAAGTTTCAAAGAAAGTAACTTTTCTAACGTATGCCTCCGTGCTCATTCTGCCAAGCCAGCGGGACCGGTGTTCATTTACGTACTCGTACCTTAAAAATACCACAGAGGCGGAAAATGCTGCCTCAAGCGAACGATTATAGCATTATAGGAAGCTAAAAGCATTCCTCTTCCCGAGCTAACGAGGTGTGGAAGCTGAATAGTCGGCAAAGTTATCATATCTCGAGCGAATGCAAGCGATGTGTCCAGTCAAACAGGGAAATACATTTCCGACCAGGCTGTTCTTTTTGTGCCTCACGGCGCTGTCGTCTGAGCTAACATCCGAGATGTTTCCGCATAAGTTCATAATGATACCATCAGACGAGGGTTGATATGAAAAGATTTATGTTATATTTTATTACATTAGTTATTACAAAGTTATTACAATATAAATATTATGACAAATGAAAAATTCATTTGGAATTACATGGTTGCCACCTGATAATTATATAATTGATTATTTAGAAGGTTTTCCAATTGTCGATTTCGTTTTATTGCACACATCTAATGGCAAACAGGACAAACTTTTCTGTACAGCAAACGGATCGTGAGGAGAGGGCCCTTATAAATAATTAACTGTCCATTTCGACCAGCAACAACTTTCGCTATTCGAAATGAAGCTGGTGATAAGTGCACTTGATAGAAAAATATCGTTGTAACGCTCCGCGACCCGGTAACCGGTTCGTTCGGTAGTGCGGACAGGGTCTGGACTGAATGGAAGAGTCAACGATCGATGGAAAATTCACTTCAGCGCGATTCTGTGGAAAAAGTTTTTCGTTACCTGCCCGGATAGCCCGTCGGTTCACTGGAAAAGGAGTGAAATCTTTTAAGCGGGTTGGTGGGAAAAATACCACGCGATTACAGCGATGCAGCAGTGAAACCTCACCGCCAATTATCGGTGACCTGATGTCACCATGCTTTGTCGAATCGATGCAAAGACCGAAAATAATCCCATATCGAGGCAATAATTTGCGAAAACAATTCTATTGAAAATTGGTGAGAAATATGAACTAAAGCATGGCGCACACACACAAACAATAATTGCGATTGCTGTTTGCGGTACGCGTTTGTCAAATAATATTTGACGCTTCGGGTCGATCTGGGAAAACACGAGCAGACACAATTTGTTGATGCTGTGAATCTCTGTGCTGCGGGCATATAATTGTTCGCTTTTCGTAACAATTTTGTTCGACCCAATTGCGGTTGCACTTTGTTGTTGGTTTTTTTTATCTATTCTCGCGTCGTTTTCATTCCGAACGTTGCATAATGTGTCTGTTATTTGGAATAAATGCATATATCAATTGGAACTTGTTTTAATATTTAGACTAAAGAACATGATGAGTCTCGTGCCAGCCCGACCCAGTAAAAAGTTTGTGAAGATATGTATTAATAATTTGAGCCTTTTGCTTATTTTTTTCTTCTAAAATTAATTCAGGCTGTTTTTTAGGCTATACAAGGGAAAAAGAAAAATAGCCTTAATAGGTGCATAAATTCGAAACCGGATTTTTTCACATAGACTCAAAGTAACGGAAACGAAAACGAGGAATCATCGACAATGATCCAACATGTTTAGCAATTGAGAATCAGTTCAAAAATTCGATCATAGGGAATAAACGTGCTTATTGGCGGAATATCATGGGAGGTGTGACACGCGAAACGTCAATGAAAAATTTATGGAAAGTGGCTCGCGACGTGAGAAATCACTCTTCAACGAATGAAGGCGAGCAATATTCACATCGATAGATTTTCGATTTTGCACGAAAGGTTTGTCTCGATGCCGTTCTCGTGCAAAAAAATAGTTCGATATATTTATTCAATCAGTTTTTGGAGCATAATGTTGTTCTGTATGATTGGAGAAAGGTACGAGTTATCGCTATTCAAAAAAACCCGAAACCCGCGTCCGACCTCAGTTCACACCGCCCAATAGCGATGCTGTCTTGTATACCGAAATTGTTGGAGAAAATGATCTTGTTTCGATTTGATAGATGGATTGAAACAAATGAAAACTACTCTCAGATACACAATATGGGTTCCGCAGCAGCAAGGGGACGAATGATGATTGTCTTGTGTTGCCTTCCTCAGAAATTCAAATGGCAAACGCAAAAAAAAGAAAATGGTTCAATATTCTTGGATATGAAGGAGGCCTTTGATTCAGTTTCAATAGGAGTCCTGTCAGACAAATTACACTCTCGTGGTCTATAACCTCTATCGAATAATATGTTGTGTAACTTGCTTCACGAGCAACATTGGAAAATTTTTCTCGGAAATTCGGCAGTAAGTCGGGTCTCCTACATGGGCCTCCCCCAGGGCTCCTACTAAAATATCGCTTCAATTTGTTATCTCTTCGGTTTCTCATCTGTTGTAAGTGTTTTAACCCATTGATGATCGGAAACTTTGAATTAATTTCCATTAACGTTGTCCTTTCTTCGTATATTCCCAATCGCGTTTGTTTTCCTGACTACATCAATTCCTCTGCACATTTCGATCCGTCCATGAGGCAGGAAACTCATGCAATTCCAGATTATCATCGATCCGAAATCGTTCCAACGATCTTCTATGCAAAGTATGGCCGTATCAATTGTGATATATGTATTTTACCGATAGATGATCTCCCTATAATCGAGTTCACGGGAATTGGAGTGTTCAACGAAATTGTTAGCACCTCCCACGATCTTCATTTTCCTTGATCAGTGTATATTTCTCAATTAGTAGTGAAACACTGGGCGTTGCACAGCGTCGCCTAACGACCTAATAAATTTTAACTGATATTTTTAGGTCTGCCGAAGCTATCCATTCAGTTAGTCCCAAAAAGCACTCGCCGTACTAGTCCTTGAGAAAACACGACAAATTTTAGGTGCTTCATCCAGACGCTATTATGTCATCACCATTGTCTTAGTCCCTTCACATTGCCTAATTCCGGGCTGACTCATTAGCAAAGGTGGGTGCGGTTGAAGGCGATATTTATCATCGCCGAATTGCCTTCAACGAATTTTATTATTTAATCCGTAAGAATATCTTCGCTAACTGACAACGCGAATGGAACGAAGACGGATTTGGTCGGTGGCTTCACTCGATTATCCCTAGGGTTAGCCTCAAACCATGGTTCAAAAGTCTGGACTTGAGTCGGGACTTTATTCGCACCATCTCTCGACAATCACTGTTCGTTAGACTCATTTTGTATCAATCTTGTCAGCAACTAGATTATGTATCTGCATTTGTGGTCATGGTTATCACGTCATCGAGCACGTTGCTTGGTTGTGTAAAGTGTATCCTGAAGCCAGATCGAATTCTAACAAAAAACTCTTCAGGCCCGATAGAAGCGACCCAATGTGCCAGTGCGAGATGTGTTTACATGGTTAGACCTTGATTACATGCCCCAAATATATTTTTTCCTCAAAACTATCGATCTCCGTGCGTAAAGGCTGATTTAGACGATGCCAGTCAGCGCGCTAGTTGAAGTATCCAGTGAATAGAGAACAGACACTCTGTTCAAGTTAGAGGCCAATTACTTGTTCGATACTGGTACTAGTAACTTGAACAGAGTGTCTGTTCTCTGTTCACTGGATACTTCAACTAGAGCGTTGACTGGCATCGTCTAAATCAGCCTTAACTTGTGCCCCCTCTCTCATGATAAAAATATGTCACCCTACTAACCTCGAGTCGCCCGCGAGTTACCGGTTCCCCATACTGTTAACCGTATAATAAGTGAAATTGTGTATATACTTTAGAATTAATAATAGATTTAGAATTTGGCTCCTTCAAACTCATATAACTGAGCTTGTAAAAATGAACGATTTATAAAAAACAGTCATCGAGCCATCTTCGCATATTTTCGTGAGAATTGAAGCGCTGCTCAGCAAATGCGTATGTCATCCATAAGAACAAATTCCAAGTCGACGAGATGAAGCCAAATCTGGTGAATGAGCCACATGCGGTGGTTGATCCCAAATGGGTAGCTCAACCATTTTCTTCAAAATGTATTCTTGGAATATGCACAGAACAAGTATAGTGCAAAGATGTACCGCATCGGTTTTCATACCGTTAGGTGGTGAGTGGTTGTATATGATTAAATCACACGTAAGCATTATTGATTTTATGCATTGTCAAAGGCAGATAATGGTAATGGTGGAAAAAATATAGAAATGCCTGTAGCTGCAGTGGAAGAAGATTGACAATAAAGACACAAAAATAGGACCATTGTGTCTTGTTGTCGCGAGAACGAGAATGGATTATGAATCGCTTGCAGTACTCGAAAACTTCCATATTCTTTTTTTTTAATAACTCGGCAAACAAAGCCTGAAATAAAAAAGATCAATAACTCTGTCATTGTTAAAATTCGACCTTATGCGTGGAAGGAGTTTTTTTCATCAAACATGATCCTCTATCGCCTCCTGAAAGATTCCGGATATACTCATCCACACATGCAAGTAACCTGCACAGCGACGCCAGAAATTGTGAATCAATGGAGAAACAATAATCAGGAGTTCATAGTCGACACAAACCATTCATACGAAGCTTTCTCTCTCCTTTTTCAATGGTACTAACGTTCGAAATGTTCGCCTTCTCAGTGCAGTATTACCTGTGTCATTTTTGTTAGTACAGTGATTTGCCTCTGATTGGACATACTGTGGTGCCTCAGTTTCGCATTAGAGGCGATTGTGACCTGTATTTGGATATATCAACAAACACAACACAATGTGAAAAACAAGTTAAAACAGGAAATCATTGAAAATCTAACAAATAACCAGTATAAAAGTGAGCGAAATACATAATCTAGTAAAATGTTTGAAAACACAAAATTTATCGTATTGTGAAACGTGCACAAAAAATATTTACAAAAATGACCACTCGGAGGATCAAATGTCCAATTATTCGTGTCGCATTACATTCCTGTCCAATTAGAGGCAAATCAGTGTATTTTGTTGAGATTTCTATGCCAAGCAACACGCGTTGAATGTATTCTGAGTGACAGACTCTAGAATATTTGTGACCACATTGCAAGTCGGAAGAAATTTCTTTGACGAAAATCCCCTGGCCGGGACCAGACGGATATTGCATGAACATTAAATAAAATCCCGCCACAGGTACTTCATTGTGAACATCGTTACTCATTTTAAATTAATATTTGTGAACATGTCGTTAGAAGAGACGAAACAAACCAGAGAGTACGCTCGGATGATTTTCAATGATTCGACGCGATGTAATGAGCTGTGCCAACAATCCATGGTCGACATGTACGCAATAGTAGAGAGCGAACGACTGCGGGTCCTCCGATACATTCGATAGAAGCGGTATGAGGAAGAATACCGTCACTTGTGAGACGCTATCATGAGCAACGTCGAAACAGCCTTTGCTATTGTCAGGCCAAAACGCAATGCATTGTCATTATATTACAGCACGTATGTTCAAACAAAAAATTAAGTGTTTCTTTACAACATCACAAGTATACGGTCCCACACGTCACTGGATGTATTCGGTTGAATAGAATACGCAAGGATTACCTCATACACAAATTTAAGGTTTGGCTTGGTCGACAAAACATGTCCTGGGAAAATCGATAGTGTAGTTTTCTCAGGAATTCTAGATACGTCAGCTTCTCACCCGTATTCTGAAAACTCGGTCAGATCGGTCAGAATGACTCAAACGAATCGCAGTTTTGCATTCTGTAATCCGTTTGATTCAAGTCCAAACGAGTTGTGCAAATACAGCAACCTTGCAATACAATTCGTTTCAGACAACAATGAGCTTCTTGTTTCATTTCTGTGAAACATAAAATGTAATGGATTTTCGAGTAGAATAAACACGCTTTTGAAACTAAACTTGTCGGCTATAGCGTTCCATTCCTTTATATGCCATAGATTCCATCTCTACAAACTCATTTCAAACTGTGGACCGTCATCATACTCGGTTTCGGGAAGAATATTCTCCCTTGGTGCAACGTCATACACGATCAAACCATTACGTATTTGCTCGACATCCACGTGGAATCTATCCTCAACGGATACGGATCAATATATATATATATATATATATATATATATATATATATATATATATATATATATATATATATATATATATATATATATATATATATATATATATATATATATATATATATATATATATATATATATATATAAATATAAAAATTACAGGCAGAAATTTGGAGAACATTGGTGTAAAGCAAAAATAAGATAATACACCCAAACTTAATTTTTAGCACATTTTCTGGCATCTCGATTTATCACATTAACATGCTGAAAGATAACATAAAATGTTCTACTCCCCAATACATGTATATCATTTGTATAATATTGTATATATGAGAGAGTGAAACAGGAGACACATTTAAATGAAAGCTTTTCGTACAGTTTGCCAAATACACGACCCAGACGGAGAAAGATATGTTCTCGTTCATGTTCTTCTTTATCGGCTTAGAAAACACCTTCCAACTTCATTTTATGATGAGGTGTAATATTATCACGCTCCTTTATAATAGCGCTGGCAGCTATATGGATAGCGTGGTCGTGTGAAGTAACTTCGCATTCCAGCCGGCCTTGGTTCGATCCCCATTGACGTCGTATGGACTTTTTTTTTTGCACAATCCCAAATGAAAAGAGAAAAGAAAACAGAAAGAGATGTCTGCTCGCATACATACAAACCATTTTTAAGCTTCAAAATAGCTCATTATTTGCGCATTTGACTCTCATGACCAGGAAATGGCATCTTTTCTGCCAAAGATGGCATGTTTTCCGCCAACGCCAGTTTGGGTGTAGATACAAAAAATAAGAATTGTTGAAATTTATCTGAATAAAAATATTTTTTTTTCAAGTTTGAGCTGATCATGAAAAAGACTGCTTCGAAATTCATTTTTGTATCAGCTCCATCCTAAAACGGGCCCGATCAATTCTTAAAACAGAACGGCGACACACAACAACGGTACCAGGATTGCCACATTTAATTCTGTAAAATTTTCTGAAAAAATCTGTATATCTGTATTCTTAGCACACAAATCTGTATCGAAAAATTAGGGGACAAAAATGAAAATGAAGGTTCATTCCCATTTTGAATTTATTTTTCTCATTTATGTGTTGTGGAAGTCGTATCAATGCAACAAAATAAATCATAAAAAGGTTTTCTTCGAATCCTTTGAATTGTATAATGTTGGTTACATGTTTTTGTTTCTGTGAAATTTTTCGTCAATTTCATCCATGAAGCTTCTCCTTGAGCCGGTACATAGTTTTTCACCTTCAAAATAGAGTCTTTAATTGTGAGGGTCAAGCGATTTCCGGACTTTGTTTTGTTGCCATTGTAAAGCGAAATTATTCGCTCAACACACGCTGATGAATGTTATCGAAAAGGGTGTTACAAACGACCTTAGCAATGGATACAAAAAATTCTCATCCCGCCTTTTGGCATCAAACAGCTGGGACCAAGCTATATCTGTGTAACTCAATTTTTGGACCATAAGATTCGTCTTGAGTACCCTGAATTCGTTATCCAAGCTTTGTCTATTACCTGCTTCACCGAATTGAGGAAATTGGCGTATCAAATCATTAAAATTTGGTAGCTTCACGAAATTTTAAGGTTTATCAAGGCCGTAGTTTTGATAACCGGATTGCTGAAATCAAATCGCTTTGAAATCTGTTTCACGAGTTTAATATAGAAGTCACAACAAATCGAATTAAAAGCGAATTAAAAAGTATTGTATACAACTTCCTAGCTGCATACAATACTTTTTCAGCTTCTTCTTCTCGATGCCAACGTAAACATCTTCAGGCTTCTCCAGAAAGTCTTCAAAATCTTTCACATCAAGGTCATCATCAGCGAATCGTTGCACGTAGGTCTCAAGACATAAGTTACTCAACATGATCAACAATAACAAACTTGTCTCATGAAAAAGTTTGCAAAATTAGGAACTTTCTGATTGAAAAGTGTAATGGACTTTACTGATGAGCGGTTGAACAAAGTTTAGGAACAGCATAATCGGTTTAGTTATAGGATCGTTTAAATGAGTCAATATACGATTGGCGGATTAATTATGGTCATAATTAAACTGGAACAAAAAGAATAGTTTAAGCTCCTCAAATCGCTCAAGATTTCGCTTAACAACTGCCTCCCGAAAGCCGTCTCGTTGCGTTCAACTTTTTTTTTATAAATCAAGGTATCTATGTATGCGCTGTAATGAATTCAATATTTAAAATTGAATTAAAAAAAAAATCTGTAAATTCTGTGTTTTTGTTGAAAATTTGTAATTCTATATATACGGATTCTGTATCTGAAATTTGGCGAAAAATCTGTAAAATACAGAATATTCTGTATATGTGGCAACCCTGAACAGAACACTTTCAGGTTTAGATTCAATATTTCGCTTACTATTTATATTTATATTTATGTTTATGATTTATTTGATTTCTCCGCTTGGATGTCCAAATGACTCAACTAGATATGCCATTAACTGCTTGAATGCACTGATATTTCTGAATTGCATCACACCGATATTCAAAAGTTATAAAATTTATGTTATGATATATTTATAGTCGATAATAACCATGTGCGACTATCGTCTTCGTACATAACTAGCCTCTTGTCCAAGTTATTAGCGACGTTCTTGGAAATTTTCCAGGTGTCTTTTCATAAACTTATCGATCCGTTCTGCTGAGAAGATAGGTTTTGAGGTTATTCAACTTTCTGAGATTTTCGACGACTTTTTCTAACTTTTTCACTTCTTGATAATTCTTTCTTCTTCGTTGATAAAAAATGCTGCTGCATCTTTTTTTTTTGTAAACGAGTAGCGTTCCTTGATCCGATCTTCCAGTGTACTCTTTAGTATAGCGAAGAGTGCTGCGGTCTCCCGGATCAAAAATATTTGCTCCATACTTTTTGAGGCTTGTAACATACTCTCATGCAACTCCTTCAATAAGAAATTTGATCGTCAACTTTTGATCCGTCCGGATTTAAAGTCATCTTCTGAATGTGATTTTTTTCCGAACAGGGTTTGTGAACCACAAATACTTGTTTTAGTACTATGTTTGACACTACACTAAATTGAAACAATAGCAACTATCAGTCACGTTAATTCAACATGCGAAAGCCATCCGGATTCAAAAGCATTACGGTATAGCGCTGCACCATTTTTTCTCAATGGGATTCCAAAACCGCGAACGTTTCTCGTTTGTTTATCGAATGACAATGCACACCACATTTCCGGTAGCATGAACATCAAACGCATTTTGGTTTCATTCCTTCTATTATATCGATGAGATTTGAATAATTTCATAGATCGTTCAAACATTCAAACACACTTGAGGTGGCCGTGCACTGTTTGTCCGGAAGTCAAATATTTCACACTTTTTGACAGATAAAGTTCGGTTTGAAATTCGTATAAACTCTAGTTTGTTTGCCACTTTTAAATTATCAACAGTGGCAAACAATGACAAACATCTAGCATGGAAAAATTTCAACTGAAATATTTGAGATTACTTAATCATATTTAACCACCAAAATATTCACTAGAAAGAATTTATATGGCAGAACAAGGTAAGCTAGTATTTACAATATAATATCTTAATATTTTGCTTATACTAATTTAATAGGGTTCTTGAGTTCAAGAAGTCTTAGTTTTTATTTCATAATTAAAAATGCTTGTGACGCTTAACGAGCTTTTATTGGGCCAATAATCAACCGTGTTGAAAAATAGCCCATCAAAATTATTTCCACTAGAGGAAGGCTGAGGATTCTAATGAATTATTTCCATTACTAGTGAGATTTCATTACTACTTTCCAGAAGGAGGAGAAGGCACTATGTCTGATGAATATGCTGGCTGAAAGAGTTTCCCTGTCCAGCTGTGTTAGTGTTTTCTCGACGGTTTTCCAGTGTGTGGATGAGTATTATCCCGAAACATAATAACTTTTCGCCTCGTATGCCAGTTTTTCGCAACTGCGTCAATTTATTCAATTGTTGTTGGTAGACATCGGCAGTAACAGTTCCGTTAGGTTTCAACAGCTCCCTAATGAATATGACGTGGGATCGTGGGATTATCTCCTGCATTTTACATGAATATAAATTTCAGATGAATCTTTTTCAATGAGTTAAAAATAACCAGCTGAGTCAGTGGAAAAGGCTTGCATTTTAGCGATGCTCCACAAGTGCACTACTTTATAATCACATTGTTTAAACATTAGGCACTGCACAAGTTGAGCATCGCTAGCCCGAAAATAAACTCCACCGATCTATATCGTCCATCACACCGTTTCCTCGCCACCATGTTCCCGACACGAGGATACTTCCATGCCATCGTGGAAGTACATGTCAGGCAAATTACATTCGCAAACACAGTTCTGAATGCGCAAGCAGCACTCAGCGTGGGTAGATTTATAATTGCCACTGCTGTTACCACTCTCAGTGAGTAAATTTCATAGCTCAAACGTTGAAAGATTCATGATAAGTACAATTTACTGCTTTTGCCACTGCAAACGGGTTCATGGATCGGATCTGGTTAATCCTCGCTTGCTTCAACAGAGAAGGACGAGAAGAATCACGTTACACAAATGATTTAAAATGTTTTGACCAAATTTTATGCGACAAAAGTCAATTACATTCACAAACAGAAGACGAATCTACCAACAGCCAACAGATTAACTGTGTCTAATCGGAGATGCTTCAAATTCCACTGTAAAGTGAGCAAATCATAACAGTAGAGAAAGAAGACATCATTTTACGTTTTTGTTCGAACTTGCTCTCCCGCACCTTATTTTGTTGTCACGTAATCAGCGCCAATAGCAGATTGTCCGTAAATTGCTCTGTCTCAATTTAATCTTCCACGATAATTAACGTTCACTTAGTTTTAATTATTTTCCCCACCCGGCGAAAGACTTCCTTCGTTGCGTCGTTAGCCAGCTTGAAATCATTTACCCCACATCCGAGGACTTCGTCAAGGAAGACTTTTCGACTTTAAATAGATTTCCACTGAATGTGCTGATAATGCGAAGAAAACAAACACAAGGAAATACCGTACAAAATTAACAACTGGGAGCAGGATAAAGTTATATACGAGCAAAACATGGAAGAGCAAGATGGAAGGGAGCGCCCAGATGCTCGCCCTTCGCTGCCATCATCTTTTTAATAAACGAATAAGCCTCCGAGGTATCTAATTTCTAGATTTGGTTCGAAAGCACTGTCCGGCCCCTCGGCACTTTTCAACGCAAATTGTTTTCCAATGTTCAGTATCCAGCAGTCACCGGTTTCGGTATTACCTAATGAAGTATACTCTGTTTATTTGAGGGAGGCGATGAGGATGATGCGGAGCGTAGCGGAGAGATTTGTTGGAGATTTTCTCGGCAGATCTTTCTGATGAACTGCCGGGAGTGATTCATTGATTTTTGGCTCGTTATGTATAAACACTTAGATCGAAGTTTTTCTTGCATTGGGATATTTTAAAATTTACATTTATTGAAAAATCTGTAATACCTTACATATTTAGTTATATCGATTTTTGAGACCATAATCAAACTGAAAAACTTGCTAAACTAAAATGTACTCCTTTTTGACGTGGAAATACGTCTTTCAGGAAGGGAAGCCAAATCAGCAAACAGGTCATGTTTCTATGAAATAAAGTTAACGTTAATAACTATTTTCACAGCGAACGGATTCTTATGATTTGTATACCAATCGAATTCAAAATTCTCTATGATTTGTTTGATATGCTATACATTACAATTTCCTAATCTCTAAACGTTTTAAATTAATAAAAACTTTAAGCATTCCCATTTTCCCATACATTTGTTCTGCCGATTTGTGTGCTTCCCGTACCCGTGTCGTCAATAACTAGCAACTAATACATTAGTTTCTGCCCGTTTCCAACTTATCTGGTATTGTTGCGCCCACTGCTATTTTTCTGGTTTTGCGGTGTAATGCCTAGTTAACATTAGGAGCCGAACTCCGTCGCTGACAAATGCGATTAACGCTTGCACCAACACAAGCGCGCACTGGCAGCGACGGCGGTCGGTAGCATAGTTAACTCTTTCAGTATATACAAGTCAGTCGATGTAATGTGGTCTATGCTAGAAGTTGTGCGCAATAAAATTAGCCCATGTAGCTCAGTCGAGTTTGTAGTGCTGTGCTGAATAAATTTAGGTGCTTTGCATAAAACGCTTGGAGTGGATCCGGAAAGAAAAATTAACACAACGTAGGGTCCGGTTACCGCTCGACGGTACAGGTATAAATAAGCCGTCCACGGGTACACCCGTGGCCGAGTGGTTAGCGTCTCACATTATCATGCCGGGTGTTCGGGTTCGATTCCCGTTCTGACCGGAGGATTTTTCGTCAAAGAAATTTCCTTCGACTTGCACTGTGGTCACGCGTATTCTAGAGCTTGCTCGGAATACATTCAAGGCGTGTTATTTGGCTTAAGAAATCTCAACTGAGCATTGATAAATGACGCTACTTAATGCATACGTTGAGACGGTAAAAGTTCCACAGGGAACGTTAACGCCATTCAAGAAGTCACCCACGATTTGAACCCACACCACTTCTCGTTTGGTTGTCATCGGAGCAACATCGATGCTGGCGAACATCGAGAAAGAGGAGTATGGAGTAGAGTTTCTTCTCACTGATGGAATGGAAGGAAACCACAGTTGCTTGCGAGGAGTAAGTAAGTGAACACAACGAGTGGACATCACTCATACCTAATGTTGATTTCACACACATAGACACACACAGCTCGATGCAACAATTGAAGATATTGTGAAACGGCAATGCAATTTCATCCGCATTTACTACATACTGTAACCAAACGTTGGGTTACAATAATGAATTTGGTGGGAAGTCCAACCGTGGGTTTGGACTTTACCGATATTGTACAAAAAAAAATATTTGTTTGTGATGTATTGTCATATGAGAAATCAGCAGTCGATGTCCACAATTTGTGTTTGACCTTTCTCAGTTTCTCATATGACAAAAAGAGAAATGGGTGTCTGTAATTAATTGTAGTAGTAAAAGATGACGTATGAGTCCAATTTTTGTAATAAACCAAATAAACAGTTAATCGCAGACCCCCAGGTTGGTGTTTCACAATGGATTATTTTATTTGTTATAGTTATATATTTGATATTTGTTAGTTAGTTTTTTGTATTTATTTATTTAGTAGTAGGGAAGAAAGATATTTATTTATTTATTTATTTATTTACTTATTTATATATTTATTTATTTATTACTACATTTAAAGTTTATATATAATTGATTATTTTGCTTGTTCAATGATTTTTCATTTATTTATTCATATATCCGTTATTGTTGTTGTTTGGATAAAAAACTCATCTGACATAGTCTTAATGAATTTAAACTTAAAACTAAAACATTAAAACACACCATTGAACGCATCGGATTTCACAATTCTGTTTTTGAAGCGTAGTGATGGTTCTCCAAAAACAAAAAACTGCTCTACTGACGAGAACGTACGGATCATTCCCGAGATCGGCTCATGTTGTCCAAACGATGATCGATGTGGAAGCGGTTGCAGCAAATACGAGGATCGTAGAATTCTGCTGGGAGCACGAAAGTTTACCATCTCGAGCAGGTGAGGCGCATCAATTTCACCACAAAGAAGCTTGACAATGAAAGTAGCTTGTTGAATACGCCTTCGTCTCTCAAGTGCATCCAGATTCAGCAAGCGACATCTGGCTACATATGGCGGTAGGTTTCGGGGATCACGCCAAGGCAAATGCCTGAGCGCTCTTCGAATAAAACATTTTTGTATCCGCTCAATCCTGATACTCCACATATGCTGATAAGGGATCCATACTACCGATGCAGTCTCGAGAATCGGCCGAACAAGAGAACAGTACAGCGATTTTAGGCAATAGGGATCAGTGAAGTCCCTAGAGATTCTCGATATGAATCCAAGCTGACGATTAGCCTTAGTGATCAATGCAGATCGGTGTGCGTCGAAAGTTAGCTTATGATCGAGAACAACGCCCAAGTCGTTAACCTGACTGACTCTCTCTAAAATCAAATCGTCGATCGTGTAGTTGAATATAATTGGCTGTTTTTTTCGGTGAAAGCTCATGATCACACACTTGGCGATGCTTATGGTAAGTTTATTCAATTGGCACCAACTGACGAACTGGTCAAGCAAGCTCTGTAGTCGACGGCAATCCTCAAGGGTTCTGATAGCCAAATAAATCTTCAAGTCGTCTGCATAGATCGACACACAGCCGGATGCTAAAATAAGGGACACATCATTGTAGAATATCGCGAACAGCAGTGGCCCTAGATTACTGCCTTGTGGAACTCCCGAACAAACAGCAAACGGAGACGAAATGTGATATTGGAGCTTAACACGCAGCGTTCTTCCAGAAAGATATGACCTCATCCAGTTGATGAATCCATTAGAAGCACCAAGCCGGGATAGCTTTCTCAGCAGGATGCGGTGGTCAATTCGGTCGAAAGCGGCTTTTATGTCGGTATAAATAGCATCAACCTGAGCACGTTCTTCTAGGCGGTTGACACAGAATGATGAGAACTCGAGAAGATTGGTGCTTACCGAGCGTCCTGGCATAAAACCATGTTGTACTGGTGAGATATAGCTCTTAACTTCGAAGAAGACAACATCGTTCACAATCATCTCAAATAGCTTAGAGGCGGCAGATAAGCTGGTTATCCCGCGATAGTTGCTCACGTTACACTTGTCTCCTTTTTTGAAGACGGGAAACACAAATGAGTGCTTCCACACATCTGGAAAGACTCCTTGATCCAGCGAAGCTGTGTATATGCGGGAGAGTGGTAACGCCAAAGCTGAAGCACAGCGACAGAAAACTATTGCTGGAATTCCATCTGGGCCAGGAACTGTAGAACGTTTCAACTTTTTTACGGACTTCTCTACCATCTGGGGAGTAACAACGAATGACCGCAAGTCTATTGGATACTCTGGAACGTTAGCAGCAGCCCTCTCGGCTTCAGATGAGGTGGCTGCATCAGCGACAAACACTGAAGCAAAATGTTTAGAAAACAAATCACATGTTTCCGGGACAGACGACGACTCCGAATCACCCAAACACATCTTAGATGGGATGTCTGTAGTTTTACGCTTCGAATTGACAAAATTCCAGAAACTCATTGGATTCCTACGTAAGTTTGTCTGCACACGAAGCACGTACGATTTATAAAGAGAGGCGTTAAGGCTGCGGTATGCATTGCTCGCAAGTTGAAAGTTATGCTTAGTTTCAGCAGTTCGTCGACGTCGCAGTTTGCGTTGACAAGAATTTTTGTTGCGCCGTAAGAGGCGAAGAAGTGGAGTGCTCCATGCTGGTGATATCAAAGGTTTTTTCCGTGGAGTATTTGTTAAGAGCCAGCTACAAACGATTTCGCAAAAACGTGTCGCCATGCCATTAACGTCCTGGCCAAGGGCACTCCAACTGTAGCTATTCAAAAACTCATTAAGTGCAGCGAAATCGATTTTAGCGTAATTCAGCGGTCGTTCATTTTTGCTTAGATCCTCAGCAGTCGACAGAGATCCACCTTTAGCCGATAAAGACAGCACTAACGGAGGATGGTGCAGATCCACCGCTAGCAGCGGCGAAACGGATTCGGAGATAGTTGTGTTGATGTCGGCTGCGCAAAAAACCAGATCAAGTGTACGGCCCCGAGAATTGCGAATGAAGTTATTCTGCTGAAGACCGAGAAAGGATACTCCATCCACTAGAACAGCACTCGCCGTAGAGGTCAAAGAGGGGTTCAGATTAACAACTGAATCGGCATGCGGTTCCCACGCAATATGGGGCTGATTGAAATCACCACATACTAAAACTGTGTCATCAGAGGACGCTCGGTCACACAGCTCACGCACGGAAGCCAGATGAGAATCATAAACCCCTACGTCGCGGCTTCGGTCGGGTGGAATGTATACTACGCAAAGTAACAACCTTTTTCCACGTATTGTAGTAGCGACACAAATATATATATGCGGAAAGCAAGTGTTGTCCAGTGTTTAGTTGTCCAGATATAGCATGCTACCTTAAAAGATTAGATGATAGTCGTGACACCAATCGAAACCAATATATTTAAGTAGTGTGTGTTTGTCGGAGTAACCATCGTGTGTCTCGTCATCCCAGCGGAAGAGGGACAGGGCGCCTGCATTGGAAACAGGACCTAATGGAAAATTACCAGGGTACCAAGCTTCGATTATTTAAAGGAATTTAAAAAAAGAGGAGAAAAAAAGAAGGCCGAAAGGGTTGAGATGAGTCAAATCGAAAAGAATGGAGGAGTCTTCGCGAAGATCTGTTCACGGACGGACGCAGTACCCCGTGATACAACCCCTTACATTTTTTCCCGAATGACTATCATTATTTTTGACACTTTTGTTTTTGCAAAGCACGACTATTCAATACAAAACATTAGGCTGTTGCGTATACTAATATGATCGATGTTTCTGTATACCAGAATCCAAAAAGGGGATATATATTCGTAGGTCGTATTCGATGAGCCAGCATTCTTTGCTCGAAATACGGTTGGGAACTCATAGTTGGAGTATGTATTAGGCTGTCAAAAAAGTCCTGCGGTATTTTTTTTTAATTTTCATTTGTTCATAAAATTAGTTACAATCATCTGCTTTAAGTCAAATATGCACCGTTTTGTTCGATGACTTGTTCCCAACGAGATGCCAACTTCATAATACCCCTGTTATAGAAGCTCGCTTCCTTATTGGCAAAAAACTCGGATAGCCAATTTTCACAGGCCTCTTTTGTGGCTGACTTCTGACTACTTATCTCGTTCGCCATGGACAAAAACAGGTGGTAGTCACTTGGTGCAAGGTCCGGACTATACGGCGGATGCAAAAGAACCACCCATCCGAGCTCCCGGAGCTTCTGGCGCGTCACCAAAGAAGTGTGTGGCCTGGCGTTGTCCTGATGGAAGACAATGCGGCCTCTGTTTATCAAAGATGGCCTCTTCTTCATGAGTGCTACCTTCAAGCGGTCCAGTTGTTGGCAGTACAGGTCCGAATTGAGCGTTTGGCCATAGGGAAGCAGCTCATAATAGATTATTCCTTGACAATCCCACCAAACACACAGCAGAACCTTCCTGGCCGTTAATGAGGGCTTGGCCACCGTCTGAGCCGCTTCAGCGGGCTTCGACCACGACCGTTTGCGCTTCACGTTGTCGTAAGTGACCCACTTTTCATCGCCAGTCACCATCAGCTTCAGAAACGGGTCGATTTTGTTGCGATTCAGCAGCGATTCACATGCGTCGATACGGTCAAAGATGTTTTTTTGCGTCAACGTGTGTGGCACCCATACATCGAGCTTCTTTGTGAATCCAAGCTTCTTCAAATGGTTAATAACGGTTTGATGACTTATCCCCAGCTCTTGGCCGATGCTACGGCTGCTACTATGCCGGTCTTTCTCGGCTAATTCAGCGATTTTGACGCAATTTTCGACGACAGGCCTTCCGGAGCGTGGCGCATCTTCGACGACCTCTACACCAGAACGAAAACGTTGAAACCATCGTTGTGCGGTGGAAATGGAAACTGTATCGGGTCCATAAACTGCACAAATTTTATTCGCAGCTTGAGATGCATTTTTGCCTTTGTAGTACTGTAAAATATGTCGGATTTTCTCTTTATTTTGCTCCATATTCGCGACACTATAACTCACGAACGACTTAACCAAACAAAACACTGTCAAGGACTATATTCTTCTCTGGCAAGAGTTCTTCTTCTTCAATGGCACTAACGTTCCTAGAGGAACTTCGCCGTCTCAACGTAGTATTACTTGCGTCATTTTTATTAGTACTTAGTTGAGATTTCTATGCCAAATAACACGCCTTGAATGCATTCTGAGTGGCAAGCTCTAGAATACGCGTGATCACAGTGCCAGTCGGAGGAAATTTCTTTGACGAAAAATTCCCCCGACCAGAACGGGAATCGAACCCGAACAACCGGCATGTTAGTTATGACGCTAACCACTCGGCCAAGGGAGCACTGCCAAGGACTATATTATAGCGCGCAAAAATACCTTTCAGACAAGCTATAGTATGACTCGATACAATGAATACAACTAGAACTACGCGCTTACAACGACACCTCGCGGAAATACCGCAGGACTTTTTTGACAGCCTAATATTAAAATAAGGACTTTTGTCAACTTATCACTTATAGCTTCTGAAATATATGGCATTTTTGCATTGAAACTCGTGAAAAACTAATGTTTTACTCGTAAGACTTTTGTGTGTGAATTCTCGCGATCGATATATTCTGCGCATGATTCTAAATAGAAAAAAGTTTGCAGAACATGTCAATCGCGAGAATTCACACACAAATGTTACAAGTGTAACTTTAGTAGATTTTTTTTCTAAGGAAACATGAAAAAGTTGTTGTTAGAAAAACTCTTTTCCTACAGAGGTTTCCTTCTTCCAAAGTATAGATGACTTCTGGTTCTTGTATGGGCAATTCATATACATATTTTCAGAATTTCAAAATTTCGTTTCTGAGAAAAATAATTTAAAATTTTTTTTTTTTTAAATAATTTTGAAAAGAATGGAAATTGATCATTTACTTTCAACATTTTAGTGTAAAAATTCTCGGGATTTATATGTTTCTATATAGAAAAAAACCTTTGTAGAACATGTCAATCGCGAGAATTTACACACAAAAATGTTACGAGTTAAACATTAGTAGTAATTTTTCAAAGGAAACATGAAGAAGGTGTTCTTTGAAAAACCCTTTTCCTGTAAAAGTGTGCTTCTTCCGATGGATGACATTTTATCAGAATTTAAAAACATTTTTTCTGAGAGAAAATAATTTTAATTTTTAAAATGCGTTATTTTTCAGCGTAATTTTTTTCAAATTGTTTGATATTTTTTGAGGAAAACTAAAGCAGTTTCCTACATTTTATCCTCTAACGAAAATGTTTAGGTCTTATAGTTTTTGAGTGAGTTTTTTTAATATTGATTTTTTAGAAAACAATCTACTTCAAAAACTATGAGCTGTACCTAAAAAAATTAGTCAAAAAATAAAATGCAGTAAATTAAATTTAAGTTTAAAAATATAAAAAAAAACTTTCAAAATTTATATACTGAAGAAAAAAAATATTTTAATTTCCACCTGCCCAGTTGCAATTTCCAAGAAGTATTGAACACTAGTTATACATGAATTCATTGAATGGATAATTAAATACTTATTTGAAGAGCCGTGGGTAGATCTAGGTTTTATCTTGTTATTTATTAGAAAAAAAAGCAGTTGAAAAACACGTATTTCACACGTATTTTCACGAAACGTTGTCACGACACAAAAATAAAGCATTTTTTTAGTTTATCAGACGAACTTAAGTTTAAACGTTTTTACACTTGGGTTTCTCGTAGTAAACAATGAGGGTCAACAACTAACAAAATTTGGTTAAGATCGGTTCACTAATAGAGGAGTATCAACTGTCTCAAGAAGTAGTTGTCACGTCTTGCGAAGTGTACGATCCATTCCAGCGTGACGTGACAACATTTTTAAAATGGATTTCTGTACGTCTGTCTTTCTGTCTGATTCTTTTGGACTTGAAAACAACTGAACCGATCGGCCTGGAAATTTTTATGTAGGAGCCCCAAAAGGGGGCCGGGAAAGGTTCTCATGATGGTTCGAAACCCCTCCCCCTCTCTAAAGGGGACTGTCATACAAATAGAACACAAATTTCTGCATAACTCAAAAACTAATGGACAACAATGGAAACAGCAAATGGAGCCAAATTTAGCAAATAAAGGTTTTAGGAGTCAAGACATATTTCGATGGTGATTCGACACTCCTCCCCCTCTCTAAGGAGGTGCATAACTCGAGAACTAATCAAGGAAATGGTACCAAATCTGGCATATGGAGGTTTTAGGAGGCACAAAATGTTTCTATTGTGTTTCGACACTCTTCCCCTTCTCTAAGTAGAGGGAGCACGAGAATTGATTAAGCAAATGGAGCCAAATTTGGCATGTGAGGGTTTTTGAGTACAAGAAATGTTTTTTTAATGGTTTCTTTGATATTTCAACCAACTATATTCCAACCAAAATTGAAAATTGAAAATTCATCAGAAGACTCTGAAAGAAGGATGGAAAATTAGGAAAAAAATTAATTCCCCCAAGTTTTGAAATTACATTGTGATAAGCGTTTTTAGTCCATTTGATGTTTGCGCTAACGAAATTGACCTTTTTTGATAGTGGAAAGTGATTTGGAAAGTGAGTGGATTTTCAGGTGAAGAAACGCGCTTCTATATCTTCTTACAATAGAAATAAAAATTAATCGTCAAAACTCGAGAAATGAATAGTCCGATTACTGAGATACAATGGGGGAAAAATAGTATATAGCTTGCTTAAATACGGTGAAATTCATATTTAATGCTTTGTGGAGACTGTTTTTCACGTACATAGCCTTGTTGTCACGTTACAAAATGCATACCGATTTTCGCAAGGTTCTTGCGAGTTTTTTTTAAAAAAAATACAGGAACCTACGTTCATCTTTTGTTGACAAATCATAGAACGAAATTCATTTGTATGTTTTGAAACGGATTTGAAAAAAAAACATTATTGTTTAAGAGTCGGAATCGTGAAAAGAGGTGTTGTCAGGTCACAAAAGCATTGGAATGGCAACAAGTGAATTTAACTATGAAATATTCTCCAACTGATGATTCTTGTAGGAAATTTTCTCAATATTACTTTGACATCGTTTACTTTTTTGCAAATCGTGTGATTTATACATGAAAATGAGAGAAAAACTGTTTTTAGTGAGTCAAAACTTTGTCACGTCATGCTGGAATGGGTTAGAAACTTGCAAGTTTCTGTGAGTCCAGATTATATTTGCTCATATTTTGCATTCATTAGAGTAGTGAAACATCCGATCACTTACATAATCACATAACATAATAATTAATAATAATCACTTACATAATTCTGAATTTCTTGTGAGCTTCCCAAGCCTAGCCACCTTCTTCTGATTTCCAACCAACGGAGTCGACTTTGATTTTTTCAATTAATTCGTTCCCCTCAGATGAAGGTATTCTAAAACGACCGACATATCTCGACAAATTGTGTAGCAATTACCGAGTGTCTTCATTTGTTCGTAGTTACTGAAGACAATGTCGTGAATTGCGTAACCACGTTAATGCCAAGCTATAAACGCTCTGCAGTACCAAAAAGTGTCGTCTCTCTAGCGCACAATAAACCAATGCTATATAACTGCCGATGCGGGAAGTGCACAAATTGGATCTGACTGAGGTAATAAGACTGCTGGGATGGGAGTAGCTCGTTCAAATTAAATTTGCCGATATCTGGCTTTCAGCTCGCTATTCTTTTCGTTTGTCGGACAGTCCGGAGGCTGTGAACAGTCCGATTTCGTCTCATCAAATGATCGGTGACGGTTTGGCTTCTCACTCAGATACTTGATTGTTTATATTTTATGTTTCGTCTCCTCTTTGATTGCTTCACAATTAGAGGTATTGTTTGCTAAGTTCCAGCGCTAATAAAGCTATTTCTCGGATGCACCCACCCAGTGATTGCATCGGTTGCTCCGGAATGGCAGAGGTTTCGTAACAAGAAGTGAATTGCATCATAAATCATGCACCCAATCGATGTGTACCACAGAATGCGCTTCCACGCCGCTGAGTGGCGTTCAAGTGCATCCAACTCTGTTAAAGGGTTAACAGTGATATAGTGGGGCCCATTTCAAAAGATTTATAGTAGCCAAGTGGAGGTCTTCGTGAGCCTTCTAGGTAGAAGCGTGTCATCGACAGCTTGTTGGAAATTTAAAGATATATTAATATTTTGGAACCCAGCATATGTCTTCGGATCCGACGCGAATTTCGGTCCATTGGAGTTTCGTTTCAAATGGTGTTTATTTGTGGTTCACACCATGATTCTCTTTTCAGATGGCGACATGTTGTTAATTGTTTCAAATGGGATTTCTTCCAAACACATAAGTTTCGCCGAACGAATGGCAATTTTGAACTTAACACCACAGCCAAGGCTATAAAGGCTATGAAGGAAGACATCGAACTGGACGTGTTTAAAATACTTCATTTTTTCGCATTTTTCAGCAGCTTCTTGCTCGGAAACTTCTTTGGGAGAGTCTTAAATTTCGGCACCATAAATCGTACAATGCAGAATGTACAACAAAACCCCCAATTGTCAGTATTAAGGTGTGAAGGCGGGCAAAAGTTATTCCCTAGTACGTGTTCTCCTTTGGCTTGGATCTGGGACAAATTGCATTACGTTGCTCCCGGGGGAAGTAGAACCAGCCGTGCCAAGTGTTGTCAAGTATGCGAAAAATATGTTGCACCAGTGCCGTGTGTGTGCCACTGGATAGCAGGTTAAGTTAGTCAAGAATTTATTTCCTGCAGCTTTGAGGTTGTTATTTTGTATTATTATATCCGGGGTTGCTACAATGTTGTGCACCCGCGATGATCTAATTATCAACGAATCCATGCGTTGAATTATGACACTGCCAGTATGTGGCTGAGATTCAGTCGCGTAAAGATTAGTACGAAATATAATGATTGTTTACGTAAAATGCATGACAAAGTAAAATACATGACAAATACTGCATTGGAGAGGTACAATATGTACATACCGCTGCGAATTAGGCGCGCGTAAGTCACTCGTTCTAAATGCAAATGGAGTCGTTGCTTCTCGAGATGATTCTACAAAAACCTTTTCAGGTTCCCCGGAACTTTCTACTAAAGAGTCCGACGTATTTGCAAATAATATCCGGAATGATAAACCAACAAATTTGAAAAATAGAAAAGGTTGCGTCCTACGTTCTCAGCGGTCGTGTCTCGGATGCAACCCTTCCAATTTAATTTTTTTAATTTTTATATATATTTTGATTTTTTTAAATTTTTTAATATGAAATAGAAGTCATGTAGAAAATTTAAAAAGTTAGTCCAAGATGATAAAACTATTTTTGACGAACTTTGTGGAACATTGAGTTTTTATGAATTTTAGAAACTTGGAATTTTTGTATGTTAACAATCATTTTTAAGCACAAATTATGAATTCTGATGTAATTTAAAACAAAAAAGCTTTTTATCAATTTTCTCCTCAATGCAGCCATTCCCGAGATATTTAAAAAATATGTCTAATTTATTGTCTTTTTTATAGTAAACTAGCTGACCCGACAAACTTCGTCCCGCCCAACATTTGTTTTTTGTTATCAATACCTTCAAACATTCACGTTTTCTTACTATGAGCAAGTTCATGGGTCCAATAGCAGAACTGTTCATTGATTGATCTTCTAATCGACACCGTTGAATTTACCTTTAACTATAAAATTCCTAGTATTTCTAACAAAACTCATCATTATAATATCAGATTATTTTCAGACACAATTCTCGTTTAAGATTTTTCAATCACTTGCAAATAACGTTACATGGAATAAATGTTTGATACAGAAAATATGATAGAACAAAGAGAGCCCTAAATCGGACAATACTTCCCTCAAGCTCTGCTCTTATCAACACATTCGGCGATACTCTTTTATTGGTATAGATAGAATAAGATATAGGAGTACGTTTCATCACATTAAAATCCATTTCTAGTTTCGAACAAAGATCAATTTCGCTAGCGCAAACATCAAATGGACTAACAGCACCTGTCACTATGTAATTGTAGAACACACGGGAATTTAATTTGCCGAATTTTTACTTTTTTCTTCAGAGTTTTCCGAAAATTTTCAATCGTCATGTTCGGTTGGAATATGTTTGGTCGAATATGTGTAATATTTTTATGGGACCCCCTCTCCATTCCAGAGGAGGGAGGGGTGTCATACCATCATAGAAACATTTCACATATCCAAAAATCGTCACATCCCAACTTGTGCTTGATTAGTTCTCGACTTATGCAGAAGTTTGTGTTTGTGTGCCCCTGTAATTTGTATTTCATTTGTATGGCAGCTCCCCCTTAGAGAGGGGGTGGAGAGTCTAACCACCATAGAAACATTTATTGCACTTTACAACCTCCATATGCCCAATTTTGTTCCATTTGCTTAATTAATTCTCGAGTAATGCAGAAATTTGTGCTTCATTTGTATGGCATCCCTCATTTACATTAACTGCACCCTAAAACCTCCACATGCCAAATGCGGTTTAATTTGCTTGATTAATTCTCGTGTAATGCAGAAATTTGTGTGTCATTTATATGGCAGCCCCCCCTAAGAGAGGGGCGAGGAGTATCTGACCATTTATTGCACCCTATAACCTCAATATGTCTAATTTGGTTCCATTTGCTTGATTAATTCTCGAGTAATGCAAACATTTGTGTTTCATTTGTATGGCAGCCCCCCTTTAGAGAGGGGGATGGAGAGTCTAACCACCATAGACTCATTTATTGCACCCTCAAACCTCCACAAACCAAATTTCGTTTCGTTTGCTTGATTAATTCCCGAGTAATGAAGAAATTTGTGCTCAATTTGTATGGCAGCCCCCCCTTAGAGAGGGGGAAGGGGTCTCAAACTATCACGAGAATCTTCCCCGGCTCCAAAAACCCCTATATACCAATTTTCATGTTGATTGGTTCAGTAGTTTCCGAGTCCATAAGATCAGACAGACAGACAGATAGACATATATGTTTGTCGTGTTATACCGCCATGCTCATGATATTTTATGAACTTGCTTATAATTTTTAACAACTTAACCAAATCCATCATTATGGTAAAAATATAAAAAACGTAGCGATAATGTAAAGGATCTATTTACTATAAAAAAGACAATAAATCAGAATTTTTTTCTCAAATTTCTCGAGAATGGCTGCATTTAGAAGGAGATAGACCAAGAGCATTTTTATTCAAATCACATTAGGATTCATAATGTGTGGCTAAATGATTGGTAACATTCAAAAATTCAAAGTTTTGAAAATTCATAAAAATTCGATGTGCCACATAGTTCGTCGAAAATAGTTTATCCATCTTGTACCCATTTTCTAAATTTTCTACATGACTTCTATTTCATATGAAGAAATTAAAAACAAGTTAAAAAATATGTATTTTAGATATTGCAAATTAAAGTTTTATTTAAATAAGAAAAAAGTACTAATTACATTACATTACTAAAAGTAATGGTTGTAGTTCCAAGAACCGTGCATGTTTATGCTGGGGTAAATTAAACAGTTTGGTCAAATTGGCTTTTAATTGCTTTGCGAATCGTTTGCAACTCTCTGTGCAAGCATTCATTCATTGGGCCTTATCAGTGCTACCAAATATTTGTACTAAGCAGTTCATTCTCAAATACCTGTAACGTTTACTCTCGTCAACAATAGTTTCGTAGTCCTATATTAACAATGCGGTTGTGGCTTATACACCAGCCTTCTAATTATTCATTCGAAATACGATCAGATAAAAACAAGATAAATGAAATAAACGTACGTATTCAATACGTAGACAGGAGAAATTTATAAAATAAGTCTGTAAGCTGGATATCTCATGTTTACTTCTACTTTGAATTGCCTCCCTTGCTCTATTTTTGAGGGTGAGTAGACATCAAAGCTATAATACTTATTGATTGATGCACGCTTGTTCAGCAATTTACAGTTAATTTACACTATCATTACAATAATATTTACACATTCTATTTATCAGACACTTCTTATATTGATATTTCTACCGATAAAATGGTTGTTTTTCTACCAGATGTTAAGAAATTCTGAAATTTCGTTCATTATTATAACAGTTCCTTGTTTTTTTTCCTACTATTCTCTCATCTATTTCCTTATTTTGTTTGGATTATTCGTTTTTCCCGTATTGATCCCTTCCAAATACCAATGGTAAAGAATTGAACACATGAAGCAAATAAAATGAAGCAAAAAAGTCTTGTTTTTTAAATCATGGTGTTTGTTCTGCGCTTAGGACAATCATTGCCGAATAGTTGTCAGTATTAGTACTACTAACACAAATTGTGAACGGCTACAGTTGTACACTGAGCTGCCTGGAGGTTGTTACGTTAACTTACTTTAAGCAAGCTCGGAATTTAGAGTGTACCATTTCTCCGAGGTGTAAATATTTTTAACATAGCGTTAAACGGCGATCGTAATCCTTGGAAACAACATACAGAGATTGGTTTAGACACTTCAAAAGTAAATCTTCGATGAATTGTGCCTCGAAATAGATTGAAATAGTTTTCGGCATCGTTTCTGTATTTGTTTCCTTGAGAATAATCATATTAGAATATTTATATCAACTAAATTATGTCAAATATATTCTTTGCGAAACTACTGTGGCAAAGTAACATTCTTTTGCTGTGTATTAAAACGTCCGTTTTCTGTTACTAATGGCAACCACGGATTTTGGCAACCATTGACTGAATCTGGCAAGCCTTTTTCATCTTACATGAGATGCAAATCTCCGTTGAAGATTGATTCACACCGTGATTTCTCGGGGACCGAAGACTAGAGCTTTGTGACAGTAATGAAGAACAAAAAAAAACAGCGCATCCCATACATAAAACGCGTTTTTTTTCGCCCGCTGAGCATAGGGGCACTGCGGGTGAGACGGGCCGAGTGGATAAAATGGACATTCGGTTTATTTGAGAAGTTAAATGTTGAATTTCGTATTTTTAAAGGGCATCCTATCCACATGCTATTTCACGATGATCAACCCGTGAACGACCAAGTATTCGAAAAATCAAACTGCATAATAAAGTGTTCGAAAAATCATACTCCTATGCTTATTCGCCTAAGAATGTAAAATTAATGCTTTTATGAATGCCGTATATTTGGTAATAAAGGTAATTTTTTGTTCGCAGTGTGTTTGTACTTGCAATAAAAGTGCAGGTATTGGGCAATGTTCATTTTTTCAAACAGTCATTTCCCGGAAAATGGAAGATGAGTAAAAAAATTTTTGAGCATTGGGATTGATTACACCAATGTCTATCGTCAAAAAATATTGTTTACGGCTTGGTTGTTAACAGGTTAAATCACTCTTAAATATTGAAGACCTGTCAAACGTGAAAGAAGATAACAAATACGAAAAAATATATCAAGCGTGGTGAGTAGCAATGTTTCAAAATTTTATTCGCGATGTTACGAATGTACTAAACAAATACATCAATTTGTGAGTGATAAATTGTGAATGATTCTTACTAGTAGGGTAAGACGGATAGTGAAAAGTAAGATAGAAGTCCTCGTTTGTTTACATTTCAGTTACTGGACAGACGATTAGGGACAGTAAACTGTCCGTCTGTCCGTCTTAACCTTACCAACAGTTAATTTTACTCGCACTGCAAAAAAATCAGCTTTCCAAACGTTTATTATTCCCTTATAACATTGTAAAACGTTTGTTTTTGTGGAATATTTAACCAATCAGTTTGAAAAACAGTATATATAATTGCGACAAACTGCTTTTGAGAAAAATAATTTTCCAATGATATAATCGAAATTGCTCACTAACCGGGCCATCTCACCATCCGTTCCCCAACAATTTTTTTTCACTTCTCTGTCGTCGTATCACGCGTCTCTGACGCGCTGCTGCTAGTGATGTTGGTTCATCCATGTTTAATAGCAAAGTTGGATGTGTTTCCAGTTTTCCTTTTTCCACCGAAGTTGTGGGCTTCCAAACCCGCCGCACCACTTGAAGGTGGTGCTAGAGCGAAGCGAAAGTTGGAAAGTGAGTTTTTGCTCTTGTGCTGCTGTTTGGTGTAAAGTGCACACAAAGGATCCACTGCGATGCTGGAGATTGCAGAGGATTTCTCCCGGCTTGAGATTACTAATTTCCCACTACAAACAATACCTGAAGCGCAGCGGTTCCAGGTCAGAACGTCTATCACGATGTAGTATATGTAGCGAATGAATTCTGGAGGGAATTCTTGGTGTTTTTATGCACACTGCCTTTTTTACTATCGGAGTAGGAGGATGTGCATTCCTAAGTGAAATCTGGCAGGAAAATAAAAAATTTTGCATGATTCTCTCCGATTTGAATGAAACTTTCAACGTGAATCCTGAGCTGGGGAATATATTTTTTCTCAGGTTTGGAAGTTTTGTATTAGCACATATACACCATATATGTGCTTAAGACATCCGAGTCTAAATGCTCTTAATGATGAACTCCCTTGCCAATTCAGTGGTTCCCATGGCCGGGAGGATCTCGTAGAGGGACTTCACAATAATGCTCCTCCGCTTGCATTGATTCACATGCATTCCAGATCCTACCGGTCAAAATATACTCAAGGCGTGCTATTTGACTATTTTTTGTATGTCGATTTTTTAAAATCAATAGTATTAATTCCGCTAAACATACATCTGTGCCAAATCCTGCCCGTAATGCGCATGGATTCTAGTTCTTATCTTAATCACTGTTCAGTATCATGCTAACGAATCTTTGTATTACCTAGCAAAGCAACTAATCAGTCGATATTCATTTGGACTACCCGTTTTCCTAGATGCCTCGATTATAGGTATATTTTGGTATATAGAATACTTTCAATTTTGAAGTTTTTTTTTTGTGGTGAATGGCGTGAGATGGCTCAAGTCACAGTATTACTATAGGTAATTATTGTGACATCCATTGATGTGAAGTGAGGAACTTCGTCATCTCGCCTCATTCGCGGTACAGAATAAAGAGGATTAACTGATGCACCAATAGTAAGTTTAAAAATTTAATTTGAATTGAAGAGGTTCGAGTTGATTCGTTCAATCATTTGGCAGAGAGTCGCTCGGATGTCATTGTGATTCTCAACGCCGAAATCTAATTCTGCTAAAACTGTGAACAACATTTTCTCGAGACCTCATACAGTAACATTCAAAATGAAATGAAATGTGAATCAAATCACACAAAACCTGAGATAAGAGCGAACATTATTTCACCAGGATTTCACCTTCATGCTGACATGTTGTGCAGTTTCTTTTCCGCAAAAACGTGCCTTATTCGGAGAAAGGAAGAACACAACCCTTAACATCCATCCGCCGTATTGTGATACACGTGCGTTGCCTTTTCCGATAAGCCTGATTCTGTGCGAAGTTGAGCATCGTACGGAGTAACATCCATATTATCGAACAACGTGACATGACGTTCGGTTCGCTGTCGAGAACCGTTGCACTTTCCAGAAAAAACGAAGTTGAAAAGAGTAAGTACATTGCTGACGAATGCATCCATGAAATTCGAACAATAAGACAGGCTCTCAACCGTCAGCAGCACATATCATAAAATAGCCGATCGAGGATGGAACGGCCCGAATTAAATTCACTCATAAATTCTGGTGGCATTGTATTGTTTCGTATTCGTATATTCGCGTGAAACTTCGCAGAAAAACTCATAACACAACCAAACAGAAAGGATTGAAATGAGATCGACGTGTCATTCGCACCACTCGTTTACCCCCGTAGGATGAGAGAAGTACAAGTCCTGAAATAAATAACCGAATAAATAAAACCGAAAAGCATCGAAGTGATTTTGCACGCGCAATCGAGCGACTCCGGGGTTAGCTAAATTTAACCTCTTTTTTTATTGTGGGCTGTTAAAATTCAAATTTCATTCGAATTTCACCCGGGCCCGGAATGTAGCAGATTTTTGTCAATATTGTGTAGATTTCTGTTATCGTTGGGGCGAAAACATCCCGCGGTGATGAATTCGTTCCGTTTACGGTAAAAAATGTCGACAATGTTGGCAGATGTGTGTAGGAAGAGAATGTAACGGTGTAGGATTGTTTTTAACTGATATTTAGTCGGTTTAAACAGGAATCTTTTTTCTGCCCATGGGCTTGTGTTATCAGTTTTCAACTAATAACACATAACGGTTTGTGACTGTTGCATTTTTGATTCCACAATTCTGGTTTCGGTCGTAAATTGCAGCTTTTAAGGGTCCACCTCACTCTCTCATTCAACTACGGTATGTGGTGGTGAAAAAGTTAGGTTTGGTTGTATGAATTGTAGTAAAAATAAATCAATTATTTTTCATGACAAAGCGTTAATAATCTGTAGCTTGGATTGTAAAAGAACACATAAGTATAAAGCACTTAGTCAATTTTAGGATTCATTGACTCAGTATTGCATAAGTGTGCCCAGAAGATGGGCACCAGCGAAGAGAAAATGCGCTATATTTTACAGTGGTATTTCTGATAAAGGCGAAAACATCAGCCAGGTGGCTGAAAATATAAATGAAGTTTATGGTCCTGATGCTGTGGTTGGTTGGTTCTAGCGTAACCATCCTATAATCCGGACTAGAAATTAAATGATTACCACATGTTCCGGTCTCTGGCGACATATTGAGCTGGTTGGAAATACTCCCCAAAGAAGCTCGATTGACGACTGTCCCAGATTTTTTCCAAAGATATATCTTCCTAAATGGCAACAAGATAAATGAAACAAAGTTGTTTTTACGACCTGGAATTTAAATTCTAGCATAATTATGGTAAAAAGTAGTATATAGCGATGGGGTATACATTCACTCAACTGTTTTTTTACGACGGGCCTCCAATTGGGCTTGAGCTTGGGTAGTCGGACCGAAAGAGGGGGCCACTGCAGCTTAGAAAGAACAAAAAACAGGATTTACGCGTGAAATGAACGACTAGTAACTTTTGCTTTCATGCATTTATGAGTACGAGGATAGCAAAGAGCGATGATACTCATACATATACATATGCATGTCATCTTTGCGGATGGATCTCTTGATCTCTACCAATGAACCTATTGTCCATCTGCATGATGTTTTTGTTGAAACGAAACGGGATCAAAACTTTCTTCAAATATTCGTTCTGGTACACATCTTGATTGATAGCAGAACCAGTGAGCTTGGACCATGGCTTCGAATTCCTCTCTCGCAAATGGCAATGTACTGCATCACTTTCTATTCAAACTAATGTTTGATCTTATATTTAAACTTATATTTTATGTTTGGAGATGCTGTAGAACTATCCATTGAATAGTATCGATCGTCTTCGAAAGATGGAAGTAACATCCCTCGCCTAAAACAAAACATTTTCCGGAATAATGTTTTTATCAACCAGCGACATTGGGATTTCAGTATCGAAATCTGTTTCTCAGAGTATTCCGGGGCTCTTGTCTTCTTTCGGCATTTTATTCTGACTCTATTCAATGTTTTGCAGATGTACTGGTGACAACAGTTGAACTTTATTGTAGCATCCCGTTGACTCAGTGAATCCTGGGTGTTGAAGGCACGGGAAAGAGAACGAGGTCCTTTTGCGTCCACAATTTTGGCTGGTCTTCCACTACCTTGCTTGCAAGAAGATATTCGCGATCTTGGGATTAGTAAATAGTCGAAGCCGAAATGTTTTCGCTTTTACAATGTTGTACCGCATGATTTTTGCGAAGATTTCTTTGTAGTTCGTAGAACTGTACAATGCGCTCGCAAAATTCTTCTTATTTCGACGGCATTCTGAGCAAAACTGAGCAGCCAATAACAAAACAAAAATTACTAGTAGTAAGAGGAGAGAGAACTACCAAAGGTACACTCTCATTTCTCTCTGAGCTCGTTTGTTGGCATAGGGCCTCGAAAAAATGTCAAAATTTAATTTGCCACCCGCGTTTCACAACTGTGCTATAGTTGTTCTGAGTTTCCAGAGATATGTAAGAAGTCGATTGAATTGAAGTATATAGTGTAGGATATAATAGCTATCGTCATTTAAAAGACTGGGTATTTGAATTTATTGTTGAGTTCAGGCGCGAAACATTCAAAAAACAAAAATTCTAATTTTTCATAACTATAGAACCAGATGGAAAAACTCTCACTCCTTTACAAAATTAATGTCAATTTCACATGAATTACAATAAGTTTCTAATTTGTAGGTCATCTTTAGTTCTCAATCAGTTCAAATAATCCATTTGGGGTGGTTTCGACCAAGCTGTGCCAGGTTGTAGTGTGTATCTCACGCAGAGGATACTGTTTGTTTAAGCTTGAAGCCAAATTACCCAATTATTACACTGTTTTTGATGCAAAAACAGCAGTAAATAATTCTAAAGTACTTCACTTTACCATTACCATTTACCACTTAAGAATGAATTTACTTTTCGGTACATACCTAATATCGCTTCTCTGTCAACTCACAAACCGAAATATAAAAATCAGCGAATTCCAGCGAAAACCACTCAAAATGCTTAATATCGAAGCCGCAAAAATAACATCCACACGCGGAATCATGTTTGATTTTCGGTTTTTGTTTCCCTATTCCACTTTTAATCAGTATTCATTGTAATAGGATGGTTTAAATAGTATAGAATAGCATGTAGAAGGGGTTCCAATCAAAAGAAATTTGAAATTCATAATGCAACTATACAAATCAACCATCAACTATTATACCCCCACTGTCCGTCTTACCCGCGATTCCCCTGCTTGACGAGAAGAAACAACTAATGCTATCTACATTAGTTGACCCTTCTCTATTGTTAAATGGTAGGCTAACTTGGATGGTCAGAGGTCTATCGTGGGACACCCAAAAAAAACATTATGTATATACGTTATGTGAACATAAGCCATAGTTTAACGAGTCTCATTTATTCATGAAATTCTTAACATGTGTCCTTGCAATTAAACCTGAGCTGTATTATTTCTTTCAACGTATCGGCACATAGTTGTGATTTTTCGGCGGTACAGATGTTGTTTACGCCTGAAAATTTCTTTAAAAATTTTAAGTCTGGCAAGCACGATTCGAGTTCTACCATTGTCTTCAAGTTACCGAATGGAATACTTGAATATTTCATTTTTCAACAAAATTTTCAGTCATTTTTCAACAATTTTAGTGTTAAGGTATGCATTAAAAATTAACTAATTTCGGATGGCGATGGAAAAAAACTACGAAAGATAATTCAATGGAACAAATTTCTTTGAATCTTACGTTTATTAAGCCTTCAACAAAAATGATTCACAGCAGCCATGGCGAGAACAGTAATAATAAATCTATATTCAAAGAAATTCAAAAAACGGCCTAATGACTCCCACCTACGAGAATTGCTAAATCACGTATCGAAAAAGACACAGGCTGAAAAACGGAGGTGTAAGAAAGCATACTTCGAACAAACGTTGCACCACACGAACCAATCTAAAATGTGGAAAAAAATAAGTTCCATTTTAGAGCGTTCCAAAGGAAAAAAAATCCAAATTAGCATCATTCATGATGGTAGGTAATCTGAAAATGACACCGAAGTATGCAACATTTTCAACAACTACAACACTGGAGCTCAGTCAAGCAAAACATTAGACCCGTATTTTTATTTTTTCATTAGGGTGACCATTTCCATTTTAGGGTAGTCCAATATATAAGTTTTTCCCATTTTTTTTTTCTAAAAACGACTTTTTAAAAAAAATCATAACTATCGACCTACTGAACCGATCCAAATGATCAACATATTAAATTAAAGGCAATGAACTAGTCTTTTTGGAAAAAATATTACACCAGACAATAAGCTGGATTTTGTTTTCATAATCATTGATTATATTGGTTTTTTATTGTTTTCATGGTCTCGGGACCAAGGGCGCTATATTTTTTTTTATATTTTTCTTGAAAGTTGAGGATTTTTACATTACGTATCCAAAAATCAGAAAAGTGTTTTTTTTTCGTTTCGAAGACATGCTTTTTAAAAGTTAACTGAAGGTCCAAAAATCAATTTTTCTCCTTTTTCCTGAAATTAAAAATTGATAACTTTTGAAATACTAGACCGATTCAGATTTAGCGTTTCGGGACCAAGGGCACCATATTTTTTATATTTTTTCTTGAAAGCTGAGTTTTTTTCACAAAACATATCCAAAAATCAGGTAGCTGTTTTTTTTATCGATGATCGATGGTAAAATAATTGTTGGTGCATTCTTTCTAGATCTCAAGAAGACTTTTGATACAATTGATCATAAAATATTATTTAAAAAAAACTAAATAGTTATGGCGTCCGAGGAAAAGCCAACGATCTTGTACAAAGTTATCTATTTGATTGACAACAATACGTAACATTGAACAATGCGAAAATTACACTGTGTCAAATAAATGGCGGTCCACCCTAAGGCAGTAAAATCAGACCTCTGTTGGTTCTGTTGTACATAAACGATAACGGGAAATTGCCACTTGAAGGAACTGCTATGCTTTTCTCTGATGACACAGCATTGTTTTAACCTTGCTCAGATGTCAGAAATGTGGTTTCGATCATTGGAAAATATATGACTGCTCTGTGTAGATATTTTCAAGCTAATTTATCGTCACTTAATTCATCGAAAACCAAATACATAGTCTTTCTTTCTCCAAGGAAAAAATCTCCATTTACTCTGACCCTGCAATCATGGATGTTTCAATTGAGAGAGAGACACAGTTTAAATATCTTGGAGTACTATTAGACGCAAACCTATCGTGGATATCTATATATATAAAAATAGATTCCTGTCTGTCTGTCTGTCTGATTCTTATGGACTCGGAAACTACTGAACCGATCGACATGAAAATTGGTATGTAGGGGTATGTAGGGGGCCTGGGAAGGTTTTCGTGATAGTTTGCCATACAAATGAAGCACAAATTTCTGCATTACTACTTTCTATGGTTAATAGACACTGATAATATATATGATGAGTTTTGGTAGAAGTACTAGATTATGATGAGTTTTGGTAGAAGTACCATTGATGATGAGTTTTGATGACAAGTTTTGATGAGTTTTGGTAGAAGTACTTGGAATTTTTTAGTAAAAGACTCAACGGGGTCGATTAGAAGATCAATCAATGAACAGTTCTGCGATTGGACTCATGAACTTGCACTTAGTAAGAAAACGTGAATGTTTGAAGGTATTTTAGTTTTGAAGGCTAGTATCATATAAATCATCTTGAAAAAAAATCCTCCCTTTGCGGAATATTCGCGTTTGTGCCACAGAGAGCTCTAATCAATTTCTATTGTGCATGCATTCACTCTCAACTACATTTATGCGTTCATGCATGCAAAACAAGACTAAAGATTTTTTTTATCTGCATTATAGTGACTTTCAACACTTTTGGCTGGTTCGTCACTTTTTACTTCCATTTTTGGAAGAATGTCGGGAGTGAGAATTGAACTCGTGATCTTCAGCGTGAGAGGTATGGATGTTACCACTACGCCAGATCGCCTCCTCTAAGACTAAAGAAATTACAATCATTGAGAATAGATACTTGAAAATAATGGATAGGCTACCGTCTCTTTATCCTACTTATGAATTATATTCCGACAACCCTAAATGTATACTGGAACAACGCGAACATCAGATTTGTTAACATGTACACAGTGTTATAAATGACAATCAATTACAACATAACCTAACAATACCTACAGCAAACCACCGACACAGAACACTGGACTTGTCCAGAATTTAGTACGAAATCGAGAAACGAGGTCAACATCGCAGTCTTTTCTATGGACCGTCTCGTTTTATTGCATTACCCTCAGAAATCCGACTGATCACACGCTCTGATCTCTTTTAAAAAAAATAAAAAAGGATCTAAAATCAACAATAAACTTATTTATTTTAATTATTTTTATTATAATTTGAACAGCGAATAACTACAACAATTTCAGTAATAGTTCTTTAACTCTTCTTCTCCTTACAATTGCCAGTTCTCCTCTTTTCTTTTCATTGTATCTTTCCCTAATTTTCGTGATAATATTTTCAACATAATCTCGAACAAAATTAAATGTTATTTGGATCCCTTAAAAGAAATTTGCTTTTCACTGGGATCCAAACATCGTTTCTCTTATGTTAGTTCCCGTTCACCCCTTAGAATTCTTCCTTGTTTGTGTGCATGTTTTTTTTTTGTTTTGTTTTTTATAGAAAATGGTACCCAACTCCAGGAAGTTTATAACAGAGCTTCTTCGAGACGGGGTGAGCGGAGGGAATAAAAAAGAAAAGAAAATCAATTATCCAAACTAATTGTTTTTGAATTTCATTTCATTTTGATATTCCAAAAACAGGTCAACTCACAGCACTTGAATACCTCAAACAAATTATACGACCGGATTTATCAAACACGATGACAGAAATCCAAATTATTGAAATTCATTTGATTATACCCGATTGAATGTTATTTATATCACACAGGGCGGATGAGCCATCCGAAGACAAAATAATTGATGCTGACAACCGATGGTAAATGATAAAATCGAGTAACCAAAGTGCTACTTACTTACTAGTGATACTAAAAACACAAAAAACGTGAAGCATACTACATGCTCTCGTTAAAATATTCAAATGAAGCCTTGCCCTATAAAGAACGGTTTGCATAATTCTTTGTTTTCGGAATCCAGTTATCAGTCCAATATTGCTGACAGCTCGCTATCCGAGAGGACTCGTTGTATGTTGTTGTATACTCGTTGTTGTATTTTTCGACACCGAAAAAATGTGGAATGTGAGGCGAAGTAAGAGGCTTATGCTTACTATTACTGTTCAGCATATTGATTCACCAGAATCCGAGCGACATTAATTTCTGGTATTCCCATTTGGACTCATCACAACTCCCGAAATAATGGTTTGCATAATTCATAATTCTTCGTTTTCAGAATCCAGTCATCTATCCAATATCGCTGACAGCTCGGAATCCGGGCGGACAAAATTCAGTGAAATGGTGTATATTCTGACACCAAATAAAATATCGAGTGCGATGATTACTGTTGCTGTTGCTGTGTAACATATTGATTCATCACATCCCAAATGACACTAATTTCTGGCATTTCTATTTAGATCCACCACAGCTTTCATAGAAAACCAATCACTCCAATGGATATCTGGAGTCGCAAATTCCTAAATCCTCGCGAACGTAACTCCAGTGACATTACCATACAAACTACTTCACCAGAAAAAGTTGGTAATCACCTTTTAACCTAAAACCCACTTAGCTTTATAAACCCAGGTTCCTCCCACCATTCGCCCTGATACTACTGCACTGGTCAAAGTTTAGCGAATTTCCCACACACTTAAGCTCCGAACAAAAAAAAAACATTGGGCATCACGTTTTTTCGCTTTCCGTTTCCGCATCCGGAATGTTGGCGGTTTCAAGTAAAAGCATTTTTCCTAGTGGGAACATGGGAGGGCGGTGCGAAAGAGACAGAGAACAAGTGGAACACATTCTTTCCATTACGGTTCGCGGCTCGATCCAGTTGCAGCAACTATCATCTCGTTGTAAAACTCGAGATTTCCTCACGAAGAAGTCAAAAACGGTACAATCCGAAAAAGTGAGAGACATTTCGGTTCAATTTACATCCGCTCTAGGCTTGGAAGAAAGTAAAAAATCGGAAGCGGATAGTGAAGGATGCCTCGCTGCAGATGGAACCATAGAGTTTGGGTCGGTTCGATTTCATTTCCCGCTACGACGAATGACGGTCGCTGGTGAGGACCGAACGTTTTAGCGAACGATTAGAAAAATAAAACAGCGGAAAAGCGAAGCAGTAACAAATAAATATGCACATGATATTTATTTAACAAGTGGAAAATGTTGCAAAAAAAAAACCAAAAGAGAGTGAAAAACGTAAAATCCACCAAAGCGATGTGTGTGTGTGTGTGTGTATGTGTGTGTGTGGGAGCGAGTGTACGGATTTATCCTCCGTAGCAGGGAAGTGCTGCTGATATGTTTAATTGAGGCGGTGTGAACACGATTGGGGTGGACGATGATGCGCGGGGTGTGGCGAGGATTTTGTGCAAATTGGTTTATGTTAGCGAAACTGTTTCAATTCGTACTTCAATGCAGACGGCAATGTACAGACGAATAGAGCCACCCGTTTTAAAGCGAGAGGGATAACCACTCGTATGCTAAACTATAGATATGGTTCAAATAAAATTACTTTTACTTGCTTGCTTTCTCTTGGTGTAGATCATGTTCGATTGTTGGGAAATTTGCCTACATCTTCCTTGCAGCCATTATTGTTTTCAATCCTTTGAGTTTAATATTAAATTAATAAACGTTATACATGGCTATATGCTCCAAAAACTAATGTTGCCTCTTGTGAAATTACATTTACTTGCTTTCTCTCGGTGTGGATTATGGCCAGTTGCATGAAAACAAGCCAATATTTTCCTGTACATGGTAGCGATAGTTACTTATGTTTTCAACCCGGAGTTGGATAGGTAAAACTTTTTTTTCATATGATGACGCATCTTATAGTTACAATTGAGAACATGTATATTTATTTTTTCATAATTTCGATGCTTCTCCGGTTCAACGGCTATGTGAAATTCCACCACACTCTTATTGCTCCGTGAGTTGCATATTAGAAAAGATTTAATAATTGAGAATTAGGGCGTAAAAATTTTAACGAAACCGTCGTCTCATTTTTTTTTCTTATTAAACTTGCCACAATTACTTCGCCGTGATTTTGGGACAGGATTTGTTATAGATACACTACCCGTTCGATCTTGACAATGCGTCAAAAAATAAGAACCTGAAAAAACGGTTGGCTTTTATCTCCCGGCGAGCCATCCCTGACTCGAGTACGTTCGGCTATCCCACTTCATTTCAATTAATTTAATCATTCGATTCAAATTTGGTTTCGGTTATTGTAAATGGTTCTTTCTGCAACAGCAGAAGATTCTGATTTTCGCCTTGTTCTTAAAGAAAAGTGCAACTGGATGCTTGCCGATGTTTACCATTCAACTTCTAAATTATGTATTAAATGATATCAACTTTTACTGAATGGAAACTTCATCGTTAAAACAAACGCTCAAACGCTCAAACGAAGATTATAGGCTTCGCTCAAAAATTACAGTGTAAATTAAATGATTCAACAACGACGGCAATAGAAATAAGCTTTTATACATTCTGTCAAATACCAATATACCGGGAATTTGTGTTTTCAAAGAAAATGATTAATTTATCTTCTAAATTTATATTATCGCCTTCACAATAACCCCTTTTTGAACCAACACACTTTTTATAACTGTGTTCAGGAATTGTCTTCAGTTCACGCCGCGAATTCGTTTTAATGCCTTCAATGCTGTCAAAACGGGTCCCACGAAGCGGTAATTTAAGTTTCGGAAATAGGAAAAAGAACTCAATGCAAAATTCAAGTGTCATCTTTCCACAAATCTGCGGCCTGATTCTACGCGGCGTGTTAGGTGAGATGACAGTTGTCACATCACCATCACGCAATTCTCCTCACTCTATTCCTGCAGTCGTATCGGATGCCGAGAGGTTCATTTGATGATGAACTGCATGTGACAAAGTGTTCATTCTGCTGGTTGCCAAATCAGATCAGAGATGCCACATTCGCACATATGTTCACGAATTTGCAGACATTTTACTTTTGTCGCAACCTTTTATTCCTAATCTGACATTTCAGATTTTCATGGCAGATATTTAGGAAAAAAACATCTGGCATCCCAGATTTTTTTCTTCGTTTCGCTCAGAGAGGTCAGATATTTGTTTTGCTACAGCCAGTGCCGTATCTGTAGATCTGAATTTACTTGGCCCGTTGTTAACATAAACATTTTCGTTATGTTTCGGGACATTCCGATTTTGCAGCCATGTGATTGGGATTTAGTTTGTTAATAAAAAGAGTGAAACGGTTGATTGCATCCGGTAAAGCTTTACACTTTCGTTTGTTTTGGTCGTAGTTGCTGCTGCCCTTGGTGCTCTCAGTATTAAATTGTTGCTCTGGTTCCGGCTCCAGCATTTACCACGGCTTTTGGAATGGATATGTAGTTTGGTGATGATGGCTCGCTGCTAGATTGATGAAACAAAAGATCCATGTAGGGGAAAAGGGGGGAATTTGGACCACCTAAGGAAATCGCCTAATATTTCCAAACCAATACGGTCTAAATAAAAAATGTCACATTGTATACTTAGCTATACTTGTTTTCTCCCAATAAATAATGTTTAATCATTATATAAAACGTCAATCTACCGAATATATCATAAAATAAAAGAGATGATTTTTGGACATTAAAATTTGATGCGGGGTGATTTGGTCCAGTGTGTGTTTCATCGAAAAAAACATACTTCTGTTTATGTAAAGTATTTTGGGTGCTCTCAGTATTAAATTGTTGCTCTGGTTCCGGCTCCAGCATTTACCACGGCTTTTGGAATGGATATGTAGTTTGGTGATGATGGCTCGCTGCTAGATTGATGAAACAAAAGATCCATGTAGGGGAAAAGGGGGGAATTTGGACCACCTAAGGAAATCGCCTAATATTTCCAAACCAATACGGTCTAAATAAAAAATGTCACATTGTATACTTAGCTATACTTGTTTTCTCCCAATAAATAATGTTTAATCATTATATAAAACGTCAATCTACCGAATATATCATAAAATAAAAGAGATGATTTTTGGACATTAAAATTTGATGCGGGGTGATTTGGTCCAGTGTGTGTTTCATCGAAAAAAACATACTTCTGTTTATGTAAAGTATTTTGGGATAATGTTACAATCAGTAACAATGTTTTGGGATCGATACCAGGTGTCTTGGCCACATTCCAGACCAGAAAAGTTGGATTGACACTATCTCGAATTCTGCATGAATCTTTTCACTGTTGGTCGAGCATTTTCAAACACTTTTGATGCTTGGTCAAAGAAAATCCGTTCTCGATGGCTTGCGTTGCTCTTTTAAGCTCCTTCTTCCAACGTTGTCTGTCCATCCTCTTCTTGTAATTCAGCGGCATCTGGAATCAATTAGACCAAAGAAAAGTATCAAACCTGTAGGACCAATTCCCCCCATAGAAACATGTCCATGTCACCCCACACAACACGCAAAAATTAAAATGCAATTAATTTCATTTATTGTTCTCAATCTTACAGTTTCGCTACATCAAATTGTTCCTCTTCTGTAGGCGAACAGAACTTTACTGCACAATACACGAAAAGTTTGTTTAATTAGCGGGAAATCCCTTAAAACCACGATGGGAAAACTCACATTTTTTGACGATCAAAGTGCTTGTTGTGTTCATGCTACCGTTTCCCTTTACTTGTGAAGTTTTACCAAAGTTTTTCTGACATTATAAAAAATCCAAGTTGAGCCGTAATTTTTGAGATAAAGGGGTGGTCCAAATCACCCCGTGTTACCCTAATAGATATATTATAGAAAAAATAAATAGATTTCATGTAATGGAAATATTTTCGGAGTGTTTATTCGTTCGATCGAGGGATAGCAGATTCACTACCGCTTTCACAAGAAATTCTAACTGCTTGCAATTCGTCGCACGCAGAATCAGTCGTTTGCGACGTATTTCTCCTCTCTAACGTTCCAAAACGCCAAGGTCATACAACACCACGAATATCGAAAAAAAACATTCAACATTACCTTCACTTTTGATCGCCTTTGACGTTTTATTTGGTTTCGACTCGTATGCATGTCAAACTTGTACAGCCATGTCTCATCGCCAGCAATTATGCTTTGGATGAACCCTTGGTCAGAATTCGGTCGGTCAAGCATGTCTTCAGCCACTTGATAGCGATGAAATTTTTGAAGAAAATCGAGCTTTTTTGGTACTAGTCATGCTGCGACTCTTCTCATGCCCAGACATCAGCCAAAATATAACGTGTTACTGAACTTTTTTGCCCATTGATTGCAATGAGATCTAGCTCATGAATTTAGGGTCGTTTCGGATGTGAGGCGTTCTAAATCACGACAACTAGTTTTAACACTAAACTAATCTTTACATTTATTGTACCCATTTCTTTTTAATCCCTCCGAATCCACTCAAGCCACCACGCCACGTCTCCTGCTGCTGCTGTTGCTGATCCCCGATATCCTGGATGACTCCTTTTCAAGAGCTACCGGTATTTCGGCGAGAAAATCTCTGCTGTCAGGCAGAGGTTGCGTTGTAGACCTTCCCAAGGGGTATCTTGTATGTCACTCTTCTTTGTAGACCGTGGCACTACCAAAGTTGCTACAAGGCTTCAGCCGCTCACTTGCATGCACGTTTTTTGGAGTATTTCCACAGGAAAATCGACTCCTACTTTCTCACTCGAGTTACACCGTTGATATGTGAAATAATCACAGGCGAATAATATCCACAGAACGTGTGGTTTAACTACGTGTTGCCTCTTAGACTCTCGAGGGCCGAATCCACCCTCTCCACGACATCTGACGTCCTTTCATTATCGCTCCCATTTCTATTGACCAGACATGGCGGGAACTGGATCCTTGGCTGTGGTGAATATGGCATGGTAGCTTGTGTGACTGGTGGCTGGCTCGGGTGGCGGTTGGATGAATTTTTACATTATATAAATGATATTTTGAGTTCACAATTGTATTTTAGGATAAAGTATCGATTGTACTTTCACTATGAATTAAACAGAAAGTCTATTTGAAACAAAAAAACATTAATTTGTTTCAAACGTTACGAGTGGTGAATACAATAATGAGCCGACTTCATACACAGTAAATACTTTTGTTACCGCACACTGGCAACAAACGAACGATCTCGAGAGAGATATTAAATTCACGGACTAGCTTTCTCGAATATAAATGACGATTTTCCGTTTTATTTTATTGATGTTTTCATTAGTTGAAGAGGTTGAAGGTTGTCGTGGCAAATCGTTCATATTTTCTCGGCCGTCTTCAAATGCCTTGTACTATTCATACACCCGTTTTTTCGACAATTCGGTTTTAGGTTTTAAGAAGTCCAATTCTTAAATATATTTTCACTGGTATATATAAACATTATAAGATAAATAAGTTATGAAATCGATTACTAGCGGTCGGTTCAAGTTTAGAACGGTGACATATTTTCTTCAGGAAAAAGATATTTTTATCGTATTTGATGCGTAAAAATATCTCCAATCGATTGATGCAAACATCTTTGGGTCCTGTCGAAATTGTAAAGTTATACAGTGTCGGACAAAACCACAACTCAAGGAAAAAATTGATAGAACTTTGAGAAAAAATAATTCAATCCAGTGCTTCAAACCATTTATGATGTATTTGCATTGTTCGAAAAAATTCATGACATCTGTAGTTAAAACAATAGTCATTCATTAAAAATGCATAAAAAATTAAGATCGGTTTTTAAATTCATTGTAAAAAAATTACACCCTGAAAATTAATACCGTAAAAAACTTGTAGGGTTGTACTTGGTCGTGTAAACTTTGTTAACCCATTAACGACCAAGCTGTAAAAATTATTTTTTTGACGAAAGCCATTGTTGTAATTTCGATTGTTAACGCTAAAGGAACTCCAATGTTCAAGAATTATTTTTTCCCATCTTCCATTTTCCGTTAAATGACTGTTCGAAAAATCGAACATTGGCCGAAACCCGCACTTTTTTTTTTGCAAGTACAAACATACTGCGAACTAAAAGTCACTTCAATTAGCAAATATACGGTATTCATAAATACATCAATTTTGGACTCCCGGAAGAACAAGAACAGGAGAATGGAGGTCTCTAAGTATAAATCCAAATTAATCCACCAAAGGTGAGATGTGGCATTTCTTATCTCATGTATTACTGACAGGCTTTTTCTTTCAAACGAAAGCATTATTGCTGTTATTTTTATTGTTAACTGTGGAGAAATGTCAATGCTTAAAAACTAGTCTCTCCAATTATCCATTTCCCGAAAAAAACGAACATTGTCCAAAACCTGCAAAGTACCAGAGTACTGCTAAAAACAATGACATAGAGGGTTGGGAGGTCATTATTCGGTCCGGCGGAAGAATATTCACACAAAAAATCTCATTAGAATCCTCTTTACACGTACTGATCATTTCCCCCAGCTCCCCCACAAAAGATTTTTACGGGCCGCCATCACCTAAGGTTGTTACGGACAAAAAATCATACAGATTTTCAATAATATTTGCAAAATTAATCGATATTTGCAAACATTCACAACTGAAAATGCAGGAATAAATGAAAATCAAAATGCGCAGCGGAGGTTAGATGTGTTGGTGTTGATTCAGCAGAAAAAAAAAGTTCGTTATGGCCAACGTTTGATTTTTCGAACACTCAATTTCCCCGGCTGTTATTTTCCTGTACGCGGCTCAATCGAATGATTTTCGCTCTATATCACAATGTATGTTCTTTTATCAAAGCTATACTGTAGAAAACATCACATATTTTTGTATTTTATTGGGGTTTTTAATTGAAATTGAAAACACTTTCCAAACATACTTGCTTTAAATCGAATTTATTATCCAATAAAGTTACTCAAAATTGAATGAAATCGATATAAGTGGTAGCTAATAAATTAAGCTATCTTTTGGTGCAAAAACATTACCATATGGTTCTTGTCCAAAGACATGAAAAATTAGCAAAGTTGCTGTTCGATTTTTCGAACGCTAGGCCTAAAATGGGTTAAGGATCACTTCACGCACCCGGTTCGGTATGGATTCTACTAGCTTCTGGCACGTGGTGTTCGGGATGGCGTACCAACAAGCTTGGATCCTATCCTACAGTTGCTGCTCATTCTACGACTTCTCCGTGCACACTGACCTTTTCACGATCTCCCACAGGTTATCTATAGGGGTCCGATCCGGTGACTACGCTGGCCACTCAATGACCTCGACTTTGTTAGCCTGGAACCACTTTTTGACTGCCTTGGCGGTGTGCTTCGGATCGTTATTTTGCATGAACTGACATTTCAAGGCCATTTCCTACTTGACGTGTGGCAGCATAACATCCCTTAGGATTTGGGGGTAGAGGTACTGATCAATGATTTTATCTACCCAGTATAGGATGCCAAACCCGTACCAGGAGACGCACCCCCACACCATAATGTTCCATCCTCCTTGCTTGAATGTCTTTGTGGTAAACTGTGGCGATGAACCCAAGTTTTCCTGTCCGTGCCGATGAGGTTTACCTTCGTCTTCGTTTCCTTCCCCGAACCGATCCAATCGAAGTGGCATTTCGCGAACTTCAGCCGTGACTTCAGATGCTTCGGCGTCAACATAGGGACCTTCCAGGGGCTTTTACTGCCTAGCCTCTGCTTCACCAGCCGCCACTGAACTGTCCGGTAACTCACGGACAAGTTCAGTTCATCCCGGATCTTTTTCGAGGCCTTGAAAGGTTCTATCTTGGAGGCTCGCTTCATGGCAGAGTCATCCTTCGCGGTCGGATTTTTTGCAGTCGTGGGGGGCATTAAACTAGAAGGTTTTAGATCGCCCCAAGTACTCTGCGATTTCGCGTTGGCTATTGCCTGCCTTGGACATTTTGCGGATGACCATCCACTGTGCTTCCGTGCAATTATGCGCGCGACCCATTTTTCGTTGAGCAGTGGTCTCAGTGTTTCGTCCGACACTGTAAATGTTCCGGAAGACAAACAGAAAATAAATAGTTCATTATGCAGCTTCTTATTCATATTTCTATACAGTGATAAAAAAATTCTAGAAAAAAATTTAAAAATTTCTATACGGAAGATAAAAAAAATGTAGGCAAACTAAATACTTGCACTGGGCTGCACAAACCATTTCCAAAGCAGCGAAGCAACAAAATTTTCAAATTAATCTTCACCCTCAGCATTAACATGTACCGTTGATTGTTCGCTGTCTAGAGCGACATCGACACTCAAATTATTGAATATACAAGTTGGTTTTTAGTATCTCTTAGAAGAGTTCAATCTCTAACACCCCCGAAAACATCATTACCAAATCAATCATCCACGAGTTATACTATGCAGCATCTTTTGCAAAATGGCAACAGAAAATCAGGGCAAGCTCGGTTGTGTGGTGGCGGCGGAGACGATAGCAACCGCAGCGGAATGAATTTCAACTTACTGTATTCTGCGATTTGACATCTTTCATTCACGAAAATTGTCCGAAGTGTGCCGTCCGGTCGCTACCTGAATGACTGATGAATCGCGAATGAATCGATCATATTTTGTTCCACCAGCATCATTATTCAACATTTCATAACCGCCTTCGGTATTTTTTCTACCTTTGGTAACACATGTAAACAACAACAATGTGTGCTTGTGGTGTGAAAATACAATTGCCTAGAATAACAACTTGGGACAATTGACCTTGATGTTGTTTTTCGGAATACTGGGAACAAACAATAGGTTTTTCCATCACACCAAAGTGTTACAATGGCTGAATTCTGCTGTTATGATCTTTATCCCACATTCCTATGCATTCAACGCACTGTGCGCTGTCTTGTGTGGGTGACTACTGAGTACCGTTATCTATTACTCATAGGAGCACGGTATTGATTCTTGAACATGTTCACTAGACATCAAGCTTTGTTTAGGAAAAGCATAAACTGATACATGGTTGAGTAAAATATAAGATTAGCATGGTTTTTGCTGTGGTGGCTAAGAGCAGACAAACGACCAGAACGGTAAAAAAGGTATGGTAGCTAAGAGCAGATAAACGACCACAATGAGTTAAATGTTTTTAAATACCTGAATGGTATGCTGCTTGAATGAAAAATTATATTTTTCTAACAAATTCCAACGCAAAATTCAAAGCTTTCAGCTACTGACTGTTAAGCACCCTTTGTAGAATGCTCTGCATATTTCGCATTCACTGCTGTCTATTTAATTAGGCATTACCAGGCCGTACAAGGTTGTGGCGGTAGATCCCGGAAAATTATTCCCTACCCTATTTGTGTAAATGTGTTTCTTGGAACGCTGCCGGAAACAACGGCGGCAACACGAATAATCCGCTTTGAATACAATTTCGATTCACACAAATAAAAAGCACAAAATTTGGCCAACTACCGAAATAACAACACTTCGTCCGATCCGCCTCCTCTATTTCCCCCAGCATCCTTCGAACAAGAGAAACATGAAAGCGACAGTTTTTCTCGCCCCGGTCGCAATACCGGTGTGGATACCACCCGAAACGGGTGGTGGCACCCGCCGTAAATAAAACAAACATGTTTCACCGTTTCGATCTCAGGCGCATCTTTGTGCTTTCTCGCTCATTGATGTTTCTCAAATGATCTCTCTCTCCCTCTCTTACTTGTTACTCTCTTCCCAAGATCGGCGGCGTTTGTCATAACTCACTCTGTTGCCACTAGTGAAGCGCGCGTGGTTCCAACAGCCATCCCACAAGCCCAGCATCCACCTGTGGGCTCGGAGCGGACCCAATCAGTCTGTCAGTTAGCTTTCGACCATCAGCAAGTGTGACGAGGCGCGAATAGCACTACAGATCGCAGAGAGGCCTTGCTCGTCTGTAGTCGATCGGTAGACGTTGAACCAGCTGGACGCAGAACCACGGCCTGACAAGGTCCGCAGTGTACGCGAGTTGTTTTCATCAGCAGAAAATTCGGCGGAAAAACGACCATCGGTAGTCTTTTTGACCGAAATGTGTGTGTAATCGAATGGAATTGAATCGCTTCAACGTCATTAGCACTGTCAGAAATCTGAGTGAGCTCGCGGTGGCTTCAACGGCACAGCAGGATTCAATGCTGTATGAAGAAAATTTTGAAAAAAAAACAACAAGAGATGGAGGGAAATATTCGCTGACCATCATCAGTGACTGGCGGTGAAAACTTGACTCTTGCTATGCGAAACATTGATGGAATTAACAACTGTATGTTGTGTGTGATGTTGTTGAGTGAGCTGGGCTTTGTGGTGTTCCATCGAAATCTGCATCGGAACGGAAAGTGAGCTCAACAGGATGGAATGTGATGGTGATATACCAAGAGGTATTAATTAATGCAGCAATTGGAGTGTGATTCATAACACTGCAAGTGAAACGAGAGCGTTTTGTTCCACCCGGGAAAACAAGGCAGAAGATAAAAAGTGAATACTTTACAAGCCCAGGCAGCCCACGGAGGTGGCCTTGTGTGGCCAATCGAGTGTGTCTAAAAGAAAAGCGAAAAATTGAACGTGTGTTGTTATGCTAAAAAATGCAATTTCGCTGAATTTTTAAGTGGGCGGGAAAAGCAGGATCCCCGCGTTTCGGCGGCGAAAGCCTGTTTTGGTTTTGTTTGCCCACCATCCGCAGCAGCATCAGTGGTGAACCAAATATGGAGATGATTAAAAGGATGAATACTTTGCGAGCGATTATAATATTGTTGCTAGCGGTGTTAAGCAGGGGAACTTTCGCTCAATCCGAAACAACGGATTTGCAGACCGATACCACTACACTTTCGGATGCGGATTCCTTCCCATCGCCAATCTCGGAACAGATAATGGAGGAAAGGGGTTCGACAGATGACATGGTTGTGAAGGAAAATGTTCAACAGCCACAGGTACGGAATGTCAATGGCGTTTTGGGGTGTATTAAGTTTCTTGTTCTCCAAATTCTTCGCCAATTTATGACTCAGTATTTGTAGTATTGAGTAAGCTCTGCAACTTTGTTAATACTGAATAATAATAAACAATAATCGCCAACTCTCAAGAGCACAAATGCTCTGCTAATCAGTACAAACTGTTCCAATAGGAACACATGACGAAAGAGTATATCAGTGCAAATGATTCAATCTACCAATTAATGAAATCAGTAGAACATCACATATGGTAAAACTTTTTGTTGTTGTTTTTCTATCATCAACGGGGAAACAAGATATCTAGCACTCGAGGTATAAAACTTGGTTATGATTGATAGAAGTATAATACACCTTCGGGAATAGGAGCTTCGTACAAACGCATGCATATCAAACATAACTAACAAAATGGCATTTCTATCACTGGTAGAGCTCGACATATTCATACTCTGAAAAAAAAATGAACCGATCAAGAAATTAATCCGTTCAGTGCAGATGATTCGGTAGGAATGGAAAAAAGTCAGATTTTTTTTCGCTTTATAGCGTATATCAATCAACTTTCTACAAAGAGATGAATAAGTATCACTTATGGTAAGGCGTAGTGATAAGAGTTGAATACATAGTCGAGGGAGCTTCGACTGGTGGATTTTGAAGACAGCAACAATCATCAGTGGAAATTCTTCTAACTTGCATTGCGCATTTTTTTACTCGCATCCAGGGTTGCCACAATAAAATATGTGTTATTGACTGAAAAAATCTTAGTTTTTTTCTCAAAAAATCTGTATTGATATATGTATTAAATTCCTAAGTCCAGTTTTGAAGCATAATCTTAGCATTAGTACCATTGATTGGCATATTTATGATTGATACGAGGATTTTGTTGGATTCCAAGTAAAGCCTGCAAACCAGCTGTATGACACCCGCCATGTTTTTGGTGCCAACATCTCAAACGTCGTCAAAAGTATTTATTTTCTTCAAAACAGCGATCCGCGTTGGCGGCATTGTGCTTCGTTTACTAGTTTAGGGGAGCGTCAACGAATAGCTGATTTTCAGTCGGAATGAACGTTTTCAAAATTAAAATTATGAATGAAAATTAGCTTTTCCATATCAAATTAGTATTCTATTTGAATTAAAAACATTTTTGTTTGCAGTTGGTGAAAAAGTCTTATACGAAAATTGTTTATGAAGACAATTTTATATTATAATGAAAAAATTCAGCAACAATTTTGGAATTATTGTATAGCAATAAGGTTGTCTTGAAAATCAGAATTACGTGTTTCAAGTAATTAAATGACATGATGTGAAAATTTGCATTCAAATTTTAAAATTTTAATTTTTCAGTCAATAACACATTAAAAACCGGCTTCGTGTCTTCTAATCTGATAGAGATTATACTAACGAGTTTGGGACACAAATTATGGCTCTAATTTGAAATCGCCACCAGACATCGACACCATCGTGAATTACCAATTTACCACCATCTGACATATCGTGATGTCGATGATGAACTTTTACAGCAGAGTGATAGTGAGATATGCGATGACTGTAGGTAGAGTGAGATAGCGATAATCGTGCCATACACCTACTCAAGCGAAAAAAGAAAGTTGCTAAACCTTTGAGGAAAAATACTCGAACTCAGTGTTTCAATCCATCATTATTTTGCTATTTTCAAGGATTTGTCCCTTTCGAAGAAATAAAACACCCAAAGTTTAAAAAAACAACAATTCATATAAAAACATCATTTTAGCATATTTAAGTACCAAACAACGCGTCAAAAATTTTAAAAAAAGTTTAAAATTCATGTCGAAAAAAAAATTAAAAAACTAATTCATGCCGGAAAAAGCTACCTTCACCATGCTGTGCTAATATTTCGACATATAACCTTAATTTCGGATGACTTACCGCACCCTATTCGGCATAGAATCGACCAGCTTTTGACAGGGATCGCATACCAGACTGTTTGGAATCTTTTCCATAGTTCCAGCTTGTTTTTGGATTTTCTCGTATATATCGACTTCTGACACAGATTCTCAATAGGATTTAAGTCCGGTGACTGGACTGACCGATCCACAACATCGACCTTGTGATCAGCAAATCATTTCTTCACTGTTCGGGCGGTGTGTTCGGGGTCGTTGTCTTGCATGAATTGACATTTTAAGGACATCCGCGTGTGACACCAAGGCGTCTTCGAATATCTGAGCATAAAGGTACTAGTCCATTATCTTGTCGATCCAGTACAGGGTACCAACTCCGTACCATGATGTTCGAACGTTTTGTCGTCTACTGTGGTTTGACGATGTACCCAGCTTTCTCAATCAGAACCGATCAAGTTAATCTTCGTTCCGTCAGACCACAGCACATTTCGCCATTTATTGCTATTTTCTGGGACAATCGAAATGGTTCTTGGCAAAGATTAACCTTGCTAGAAGATGCTTCTGTGTGAGCATAGGAACCTTCCTGGGGCTTTTATCACCATCCATTCCATCATTTTATCACCATCATTATCAATTCTCCACAAACCGTCTTTGGATTGTTCGGGAACTCACAGACAAGTTCAGCTCATCTCTAACTACTGTGCAGGCTTGAACGGATCTTTGTTAGAAACTCACTAGATTTCAGCATCATCCTAGGCTATTGTCTTCCGGGGGCGCCCAGTCGATAATTTTTTTTCGATCATGGAGTGCATTGAAAACAAATGTTTTAGATCGTCCCAGGAATTCTGAAAACGACCATTGACTTTTTCCTTGTCATCGCAAGATAAAAAAAAATTAGGATCATTGATCACATCCATAAATAGTGAGATAGTGCACCTCCTTCGTCATCCCGACATACCTTAATACATATCGATTCGAAACCCTTCTTATATCGAATGAGCAACATAGTTAGCGTGCCATTTGATCTAGTGTTGGAGGGAGAGACTAAGATCAATTCTAATCTCTGTAAGAAGCAGTTTTATCACAACGTTTGCAGACCTCTTACATGCACAACTACTTCTATCGTATCTATCTGGGAATATCACACGGAGTACACTGTCCTCAGGTCCGGAAAAAATCTCCAGATTGACTATTCTGTCGCAAGTTGTTTAAAACCATCCAGAACGTGAGTATCATCGCCCATAACAACACAAAACGTTGTCAAATAATCGCAATATGGTTTTCGGGAACGTGAATTCGCCGTGGAATTTTATTTATCGTTGCGGTTGGGGGCTTTTCTGAGTTTGTATGATTTATATGCATAACGTTTCCTTGACTCATTTCATATATTACTTTAGAACACATCGCAATTATAGAATTAACCCTTTGGTAAAAAAAACTAATGTGACCGAAAAAGGCTAATGGTTCTATAGAAGCAGTCACATATCTTTGAATCATGATTTATTCTTGCCCTCGCGAGAACAATAAACAAGCTGCCGATGTGTCGCCATATGTTTCGTTTTTGTCAATGTACGCAGTGCACTGAATATGTATCGCGAACGTTTTTCTTCTAGAAGATCAAAACCAACAACTATCGCGGCAATCTTTTCGCAGCGTACACACTGCGATCATAGGCGATTATATATTTTTTCCATCATCACCACTTCAATATACGTTAGACAACACACTATCGACCATTCGAAACGATTCCGCTTCCAGACTTCGCATCGGGCAAAACCAGCTGTTGACTTCTTGCTAGCTGATGCAAGACTAGAATAAAAAAGCACCTATATTTTATTTTATACTTGCTCTCTGAGGAAGAGCGAAGTCCGTGTTGATATTTTCTCCTACTTTTCTTCTGCGCGTCAGTGCAAACTCTGCCCTGAGCTTACTTTGTGCATATTCTGAGATGTTTTGATAAATTAAAATTGTGTCTCACCGCTACGATAATTATAGTAGAATAGAAGCATTGTAGACCTGCTACAGGCGCGTCAGCATACTTTCCACCAGGTTCTTCATATGCTGTGGATCCAGCTCAGGTGCACTTCAGGGCTTCTGAATTGTTATTTTTATTGGTAACAATAATATTGTCAACACAGGCATCGATAATCGCCCACAAATTCTAGATAAGGGTTGAGGTTAGGGCTCTGTGAAGGCCTTTCCAGCGCTTAGATTCTACAAGATCGGAAGTGAGACATGGTTTTCTTGGCAGTGTACTTCGAGTCGTTGCCCTATTGAAATACGAACTTTTCTTCAAGGTCCGTCTGGGTGAGCAAAACCTCCAGATTTTCCCGCAGAACGTTGACCTAAGAATCTGCCGTCACTATCCCGTCGATTTTCACGAAGTCTCCCACTCCACCCCACGAAAAACACCTCCAGAGCATCATATTTCCACTCACCCGATCTGCGTCCCACACGATCCCACTGTTTTCGGTTAAACAGCCCGAATTTTGATTCGTTCTTCCAAAGCACCGTTTTCCGAAACTGTAGCAGCTTATCAGCAAGCTACTAAAATCGTTTGGCTTTGTTTGTCTTGGTGATAAATGGGCGCTTCCGGGAAATGAACAATTCGACTGGAAACTGTTAGCTGGAAGGTTCCCTGGATCTCGTAAACCGTTATCTTCGGGTTCTTTTTGACTTCGCCCATGTTATTGGTGTCCGTTCTCACAACCGTTTTGCGCTTCCGGCGTCTGCCAGGGCGATCTACCACTGATCCGAACGTTTTTAGTTTCAGATTCAGAAGAATTTTCCTAACCACTGCCTTGCTGATACTTTACTTCCTAGCGAAGCCCGCTGTCAAACGCCGTTTTGCACTTCATAAACCTCCTATTTTCTAATACACAAGGAAATTGCTCCCGTTCTCCATTTTTTCAACTGAATAAAATGCGATCACGTGCACTAATGCACCAGCTCTAGCCGCTTGCTTCAAAACACATAAACAATCGAGGGTTCTTTCGGAGGAAGCTTGAAAGCTTAATTGAAAACAAATTGATTTGAACAACCTTTTTTTTTGTTCTTATTATTTTGCGTTTATTCTATTGATCCAGCTGAACGACGGTATCTTAAAAACTATCGTTGAAAGATTAAGATAAATGACATTCCAATTCAGATTCTCGTGACTATTTCAGTTTCAGATCCTGTTGATCTCTTTATAAATCTTCACGTGGTGACAGTTCATTCATCTCCTATCACACAGAAATATGTGAACAAAGACAACTTTCCCACACTTCAAGTTACATAACAAAATTGTTTTTGTTTGCAGCAATTTGCTGTTCATTTCGATATGCTCTTGATTGCGCTGGATTACCTCGCACCTAGTTTGTTACATTTCGCGAAAATCAATTATCTCGTTACCCATGGCTCTCCGGAAAACCCAATTTGTGTTTCTTCATTTGGCACCGAAACAAAAGCAGCAAATTTCGGCAATGGGACACGATGGAAAGCGAAAAGTGGGTCGCATTGTGTATTGTTGTTATTTTGATTACTTCTTTGTCATTACCAATTCAAGCTTTGGTTGAGATTGAACGGTTGAGCATTGACTGGCTCGCTAATTTGGTTGAGTTCTGTTTAATGAACACTGGCAACACCGTCCCGATGCTTTAGAACAGAACTGTTTTGAAATGTTGTTGGTTTGAATCGGATTTTTTTATATAAACATAGGATAGAAACACATATCCTATGTTCAAATCTCAAATCAGCTCTATTTCGCTAGGAACCATTTTCAACTATAACGACCAGAGAATATATCAACATTTTTGATCAACATTTAAATAGAGTGTTGTACACGCCTTTGGCTGAAGAGACTAGGTACTTTCCACAAGTGGGATGATTTGATGGACTCAAGTGTATTTTTTTAAAATAGCATATTTATTTTGGCATAAACTTCGAATGAATAATTGTAGCTCCGAGACCTTTGTTGGTTGTATAAAAAACATATAAAAACGATTTTGAAGAATGGCTTTGCACTGAAATTTAATTTAAATTATTGAAATTCTGAAAAAAAAACACTTTTATATTCATTGTCAATGTCGAAATATTATTTGCATGATCTTGATGGAGAAATTTAAGACGAAAAGACGGGTGGGTAATGTCGGGACATAACCGGAGAGACTACGACTGTACCAAGGGCCGTTACTTTCAATAACTCCCAAAACTCCCAACACTCCCAAAAGCATAATTCCAAGAACAGAAATTCAAGCGGCAACTGTGGCAAGTATAACAGTCGCAGTGGAAAGAGTTTTCACATACAGTATTCAACCGAAGAAAACAGCTCTCACTGTTGGAAAATTTCTTCTTCCCATCCGGCTTACACTGTGTTGTACTTTGACGCTACTTTCAATCGGAAACAGTGCACGAGTTCGTGAAAATTGAATGGTCGATCGGAAAGCCACCAAAATTGACGGTTTTCCTACGGATGCCACGATAATTGAAACCAGTTTGCTGCTGCTAAGCTTTCGCTTCGTCTGGTCTGATTTGCTTCCCAGTTAGAAAATGAATGATCGATTCGGAACGGAGCAAGTAAAGTTTATTCGAATTGACAGGCTATAGAATCACACATAGGTGGGGCTTGCGATGCGATGTTTCGTTCTCTTTAGGCTTTTATTTTATTGAACAAATTCGTTGGTCCATAACCAACAGCATTAGAAAGAGATAGTAGACAACAGCTCGCTGGCTTGGATAGAATGATATGCATAGGTGGATAGCTACATTTGTTTTCGATTCGTAGTAGTATCATTGTATTCAAATTGTAATCCGTTGTTACTCTAGTTGCCTGTTTAGGTCGATACAACTCGAGGAGCACTAACTGGGCCAATAAAAACGTAGGATCTAACGCGTTAAGATAATGCTTGATATTTTACAATTGTTCAATTGTTTACCTAAAAAACTATTATATTATTTATTGTGATTCTGTGAAATATCGACCAGGAATTTGTAATTCCAAGTCTTCTCGCTGAATACTTTTCATATTTTTTTTAAGTTTGTACTACTGCCAGCGATTCTAATGTCAATTTCGAGCGCGATCTGTCATTTAGTTTGTTCACAGCGTCATTAGGAACAAGTTATTTTTTTTTGTGCTCGGCGGATTTTTTATATGGAAAATTGTACTGATCAAAGATATTGTGAGAAATTTTGTGTTGCAAATGTTGAAAATGTTGCAGAATACATTTGGTAACTCAACTATGTCAAAAACACGGATGTATGAATGATGGTTCCCGGAATAAAGCGCTGGAAGGAACGACTGCAACAGAAACAACCACTCAGAAAAAGTGTTTTGTGTTGCAGTTTTTTACTGCGGTGATTTATTCCGGTCATGATGAATGATATAGGGCATTCAAAGACAGCCGAGAAAAGATGAACGATGAACGGTCAACTGATGAAAACATCGACAAAATAAAAGGAATGGTGTTCGGAAATCGTCATTTAAAATTGAGAGAGTTAACCTATGAAATAAGTGCTCTCGTGGCCGAGTGGTAAGTGTCCCACACTATCATGGCGGGGGTTCGGGTTCGATTCCCGTTCTGGTCGGGGAATCTTTCGTCAAAGAAATATATTCCGACTTGCACTGTGGTCAAGCGTTTTCTAGAGCTTGCCACTCCAGAATACATTCAAGGCGTGTTTCTCGGCATAGAAATCTCAGCTAAGTACTATTAATAAAAATGACGCAAGTAATACCTACATTGAGAAGACAAATGTTCCACTGTGAACGGTAGTGCCAGCCAAGAAGAAGAAGAACCTGTAAATTAATTATGTCTCACGAGACCGTTCGTCATGAGAAAAGTCGCAACAGGACTAGTTCCAAAAGTGCTCAATTTTCTTCAAAAATTCATCGCAATCAAGTGGCTGAATCTCATGTTCATCCAACGCATAATTATAGGCAACGAGACATGGGTGTGATTTTTTCCTATTTCAAATAAACGGAATATTATTTAAGGGATAACATACAACTCAGTGAGGGTTGCAGTTCAATGTTGCTTCAGGGGCTTCGAGAAACACAAAATAGATTATCCTACGACAATCTGCGTCTTGCAAGACATCGTTGGAACCATAAACGTGACAACCAGTGTTTCCACACGTACAGATTTATCTGGAAAGGTATATATTTTTTTCGTTATTTTTGGTACAGCTTTTCGTCAAAAAGTACAGATTGATACAGATTTTTCCCACTTTTCTTACATTTGAACAAAGCAACATTAAGGTACATGACGACTTTTACGCCGTGGTATCACTTGGTGCTGCTGATCATGAAAGCATCAATTTCATAAGGACGGGATTCCTTACAACACTTTCAATTTGACAAACATGTTACTGTTAGGAGCGTTTCCAGGATTCTACAATGGGAACATACAAGATCTGGAGAATTAATTCCGTACCTTAATATTTTTTTTTCTCTATTATAGTGACTTTCAACACATTTCGGCTGGTTCGTCACTTCTACTTCCATTTTTGGAAGAATGTCGGGAGTGAGAATTGATCTCGTGATCTCTGCGTGAGAGATATGGATGTGGCCGTACCTTAATAATAACATTACTTTCAAGGAAATCATAGACTCAGAAAATGAGCATGTGCAGCATTGGTGGACAACAATTAGATGTCTGAAACGAATTGACGGTTAGCTCGCATTTTCGGCGCTTCGATGTCATGTTTATAACGTTTTCACTATGCCTCACTCGGCAACTGTCGAGCGATATTTTTCTGAATATAATCAGAACAAAAATAAGCTTTGAAATCGGTTCAGCAACGATACGATGAACGCTATTTTGTGATCAAAGAATATGATTCAACATCGTGGCGGCAGCTTGGAAATTTTAATAAATGATAGTATGCAATCTAGTTTCAGACAAAACTATGTATAAGCATCATCAGACACACGAATGACTTGCAAATGTAAATATAGTATTTGTAGTAAATAAATGAGTATTTTTTTTCATGCTAATAAATTAGTTTTTACTCTACAACGAATATTTTTGATGATACAGATTCTTGGAAAAAAAGTACAGATGAGCTTTTGCCTACCAAACGCTCGCGATTAGTTGAGGATGATGACAAAACGTGAATATTTTGGGCCGTTAGTGTTAACAGGGGAAATTAACGGTTTCTTTTTATTTATCTACAATGCAACCAAACTACCTCCTTTCACTAACATTTGCATTTGCTCACGTCTTATGACATCACAGACAACTCTGTTTATGCAAAGAAGGCGCCAGAGCGGATAAATAAAAGCTTTCCTCGTGTGGAGATGAGAGGAAGATTAATGGTATGGCTTCCATAGACAGGATACATATTTTGTACCGGAAGCTTTCTGAACGCACGAGTACTCATCCAACTGTATGCAACGTTTGAAGTTGATCACCATATGCAGACGTAACAACGGAAAAATGTGTCGTACAAATGGAAGAAAAATCAAACTACAAAGTATGCAGTAATTAGAGCAGAAAATAAAAAGAATGAAAGGTGTCGCCCATAATCATGTTCACAAAAATAACGACGTTCTAAAAAAGGTGACTCATTATTGAGACCTTATGAAGAAACAATGATCTAATTGCGGGGAGTGAATCCGTTTTTCGAATTATTACGGCCTATAACGACAGTGCGGTGGTTAGCATCTGTTGGTTTTCTGTGAATTTCCTCCACCCGCGACTTCCTCTATCCGATGCGCAAAAAATGAAAAACAAACGACAAACCAAACAAAACAATTCCAGTCAACGGTAATAATACTTCCGGAACTCCCACGGCTCTTCACGGGTGGAAGACTGTGCGGATCTGGTCGGCGATATAAATGTCATATAACTCCCATCGCCTTCGGCCATGTTCCGCATTCAGACGCCACCGCAGTAAGTTCGCAATGGTGGAAACCCGCCCCATAACCCGTCGTCTAGTTTTGCATTTGTTTTGCGAGACGACGTCGTTCCAACTTTTGCTTTCGACTTAACCACAATCAGAGAGCGCGAGTGTGAGAGGGATAGAAGAAAGAAAGCAAGCTATTGATTATTTCGAGTTAATCCAGCATTAGGTCACACTGTTATGTCAAATGGTTTTGTTTTCTTTTTCCCGTATATTTGCGAAATAAAACGTACTTTTGCGTGTATACATTCGCAGGACAATGTTTATGACTAAGTACATAAAAATAATTTCATTAGAGACCAAAACAACTTCCACCGGAGGCTGGAGTCACTGAATCATTCAAGGCAATTACGCGCGGTTAATCTTCGTTTGTTTGTTTTGGTTTCACGGGCTGCTTCGGACGAGGAATTCGACCTTAGCGTAATGAGAAGCAATCGTTTATTGAATGTGTATCTTTAGGATTTGAGTCAATATGCTATGTTTTTTATGTATGTATTTGGGACTAAATCAAGTTTTCTCTTCAAAAATTTCTCATTTTAGTTGATTTTGTCACTTTAAAAGTGTTGTTTTAGTGAAAATTTAATCTATTGTCCGTCAATTTACACTGCGTATCTACAATTTTCCATTTTTCTAACGATTGATGGATTCTCTGTCGAAGAACTGGTTATCTTTAGAGACCAGGAATAATCAAGTCACTTTGATCCGAATAGCAGCATGAGGTTGAGCATTGTCTTGATGTGTTACGGACTCGTATCCGATCGTACATTGTCTTCATTGGCCTTCAACGTAAAAATAAAAAAAAATCATTTTCTGAAGCTTTCGATCCGAAAGAGCAATATTGCCGTATACCTTAACCAAACCACAAGTTTACAAGTTTTTTTTTGCAACCGACAGGGTAAAAGAAATAAAAATTAACTACAGTTTTCCACCAAAGTACACAGCTCCGACCGCTGGAAAATACCTTCGACACATTCGGCTTGAAATGTTCTGCACATTGACGCCACTTTTAACCCGGAAACCTATAACAATTGTTGCGGTGGTCTTTTCCCATTGTTTTCCAAAAAATAATATTTATTAGACTAATTTAGCGTTAGCACTTCACGACTGAGATTTCACTGTTTTCCTTTTCCCTTTTCTGTTTCCAGTTAACACACACACGGTCACGAGCGATTACATGTTTGTTGTAGCACCACCAATATTCCATATTTCAAATAATCAAAACTTTGAAGCCAATTTACATTTAGCAACGCGTGAAAACAACTACAATGTGTGCGTCTGAAGCAAAATACACCAGCGCTTTCCACCATACGGCATGAAAACCGACCATCGAGCTCCACCTTAAATTGAAGTTGCGGACAAAATAACTCCACGATTTTATGCTGACTGCACCCCGGCAGGAGCAAGACTGTGCAATAGAAATTGTAAAAGATTAAGCCGTATTTCGTACCTCCACAGTGTCCGTTAAAATGAGGCATTATTTCATAAAAACGTGACTATTTTTCTGATTTGATACCCTTACAGAAAGACGTAACGCTACGTCAAAACGATGTTTACAAACCAGTGAAATAATTAACGCAGATGTTCAGATGTTCTGAATTTTCTTTCCTGTTACCCAGAGTGAAATTCGCTACTGTTTCCGACCATAAAGTCAAACATGTGCGTTTTTGATGCTACCCTAGGGCGAATGTTAGTAATAGTTTCTGCGATGTAAAACATTCTTCTATCTAGATTTTCCTGAAGGCAAACTACTAGACGAGCAAAACTTTTTCATTATCAGTGATCAGCAGCAATTTCTGACAGAGTTGTGCATCGCCTGTGAATACGAACGCCAATGATTCCGTCCCAAACATAATAACATAACAAAAACACCTCTATGCGTACCACATGCAGTCTTTAGCTTTAGCGAAAAATGAAGTAATGATGATAATTCGATATAGTTTGCGTACAAATGGTGCTATTGGCTATGGATTCAATAGTGTAGAATATGAAATGTTCAATGCAGAGAATATTGCACCATATCAAAGACACCGCATCAAGACATCGAGACACAGTGCCAATGTTAAATGTTCACGAAAACATTAAATAGTTATCATACCATTAGGTGTAGAGAGTTTGTGTACTTAATCGCACGTAAGGGTTGTTGATTTTGTACGTTGACATATAAAGGTGGTCGTTGAACAAATAAAAAATCGTGTGAAGGCAGTAAATCTCCAGAAGAAGAGATACATACTGGCAATAAGGACATACATCTCATGTATTGTTTTCACCAGAACAAGAAATAATTATGTATCAACCATCTTCAGCTGCTTCTACAAAATTAATTTATAATATGAATCTCCAGTTGAAGCGGTTGAAAAATCTCAAGCATTATCAAAATGAAAAACCCGCGTTTCGATTGGTCGATTCGCAAAATCCATCTTTTCTCTCAAATCCAGTGCATCTGCACTCTGTAGAAATTAAAATATCTTTCTTTCCTATTTTGGTTTTAGAGGGGCTTCAAACTTTTTCAGTTCATTCGCCTCTAGCCCTAAAGAGGGCGCTTAACCCAAACTCTTCTCCATGTCTTGAGAAAGACAATTCACTCCCGCTCGACGCTCGCCGGCAAACGATGTTCACTAAACAGTCACCAAACGGGCAGCGTGAGTGAAATCAGAATACGGGACTGTGTAATGAAATATAAGTTTGATGTTTGATTTTTTGCAGATAAGTTGTTGTTTTTGTTGATGCTAGAGACTTCAAACTCGGAGAGTTCATTCGCCTCCAATTAAAATTTTCCAAATTGGCCATTTCAAACCTATATTGTTCAAAACATCATCATCATGACTAACTACACAATCAAGCGACGACGGCTCTTCCACTCAATCGAGAGTATTTCGCAAAAATTGGTTCAGATCACTAGGAGTTCAGTCCCTGCAAAGAAGTGAAAACTACATCACAAGCCCCACCCTTTGTGATTCGTTAGCCAATCAGAACTGCTTAAAAGGCGAGGTATAGTAGCGAGGGGCTTTCAGTCTATTTCGAGCCGTGAAGCAATTTACATCACAAAGTTTTGTTCCAAGGCCTCATTATGTATTTTTTAACCAATCAGTAATCATTACATAAAGGGAAACAAGAGAGAACACGTAATGAATGTAAGAGAATGCATACTGCAAGCTTTTTACATAAAATATCAAAATTTCAAGAACGCCTATTTTTTCGTTTTTGAAATATATAATTGTTCCCTATTTTTATGCTGATTTCGAAAAATATACTACCAATTTTTAACTTTCAAATCACCTGACTAATTTTTGATATTTTTACTTCAAATGAAAGTAATCTGAATGAACTTTCGATGAAAAATTGTAAACTGCATCCCAAATGGTGAACATTTTAAACGAAAATATTGACATAAAATGAATATTTTGAAAACATTGTTTTTATGATTGAAGTGTCGAGAAAAAAAAGAGACCCTTGCTTTTTATATGATTTTTGGAAGGAAGACGTGTATTTCGATTGTAGATATATATTTATTAAATTAAACATACGACTTGATATTTGGAAAAAAATACTCCGGTACGGAAATATATACCTACCTGAATTTTTAATATATTCTGTAAGAAAGTCTCATCTTTCCAACAATCATATAAAAAGCGATGCTCTAAAATTATAAAAACCAAATCATATAATACAAATCAAATATTTTTTTTAAATTTTACATTTTTGTCTAAAATTAGATATTTGGAAAACTTTTTACGATTTTTTTCTAGAAAGTTTAAATTTCTTTCATTTACAGTAAAAAAAATAATCAAAAACTGGTCAGGCGGTTCGGAAGTTACAATTTTCGAGTATATTTAAGTATTTGAGTATGAGTACCGTTCTGAATCATATTTCGGACAACATCATATTTCGGATACTTTGTTCTAATATCTTGAAATGATTGATGCATTGATGTTATAACATTAAAATTAATATCACAATTGCTTCTTTAAAGTAATCCTTTGGTTTCACTATCACTTCATTTGAGAATTTCTCTCGTGTTTCATCAGTTCTCATCATCGTTATCAGGTTATCAGGTTGCTTGGTAAGTGTATCGCAGTTGACTATAAAATATAATCAAGTGTAATGTAATTTTCATTCAAAACATTACAAAATAAAGTGTCCGAAATTTGATTTTTTTATAAATGGTGTCCGAAGTTCTTTTTCGCTTGATTTGAAAAGTATTTTATTTGATGATTTTTTTATGTTTTCAATCAAATAGGTACCAAAGTAGAAAGCTTAAAAGCATATCGAACTAATGTATTAAAAATATCAACCAAATAATACCTATGCATAAAGTTGATATCTGTTTTCTGCATCACATGCCTTAAGCATCCGAAATATGATTCAGAACGGATATTTGCATAAAAATGGGAAAAAATTACATGTCTCAAAAATGCTAAAAAACGACACCATGTTTTTCAAATTTTATGTAAAAAAGTTTCAGCATTTAGGAAATGATACAAAAAGCTAGGGTATCTTAGGTCCCGATACCTCGAAAATCACAAAAAACGAACATTTTCCAACTTTTCGTCTCAAAGTAGGCATTTGAGGTGCCATACAATAGTTTTGCTATTAAAAGTCAACTAAAATACTTTTTATTACATGCAATGATTACAATTAATATACCTTCCATTTACATTTAAGAAAACGCAGATCGGTTATGTGGTTCAATAGTTACAAATTTACTAATATGAGCGGATTTGCAGAGTAGCTGATTTCTCTGACCACCCAATACTGAATTATGTACCATAAAGGCAAAACAAAATAAAATAAAAAATACACGCATCTAGAATTCTTCTAAAAGGAATAAATATACGAAGCTTAGAGCAATATCAGAGCTGATTTTTTTTCGGTAGATGTTTTTTTATGAAAGTAGTAATAGATGTTTTGTGTTTGTCTGTATTTTCTGCATATACTCGGCAACTACTGAACCAATTAACGTGTAATTTACCTATTTCATATAGCCTTTTTCGAGAGTACAGCCAGCATTAGTATGCTTGATAGCTTTCACTGACAATAAGGACATATATCTCGTGTATTGTTCTCACCAGAACAAGAAATAATTATGTAGCAACCATCTTCAGTTGCTTCTACAAAACCAACCATCGATCCTTTTCAGCACCACTAGGCAGTTCAAAAGAGTCGAATTTTATGTACTTCCCTGTATCAATTATTATTCAACACTTAAATCCATCCACTTATACACAAGAAGAACGTTTAGCAAATTCTCTAAATATCCATTTATTCATTGTGAATTGATTCATATGCAACTTTATACAAATGATTACTATGCCAACGGTAGTTCTACGTCCACCTTGCGGTTATGTCACAGATATACCCACCTCTAGTATTTTTCTTCCAGAACTGCTTTCAAACCCATTAGATGTCGGTTTTTTTGTGCTCCCGTGGCCGAGTGGTTAGCGTCATAACTAACATGCCGGGTGTTCGGGTTCGATTCCCGTTCTGATCGGGGGAATTTTTCGTCAAAGAAATTTCCTCCGACTTGCACTGTCATCACGCGTATTCTAGAGCTTGCCACTCAGAATGCATTCAAGGCGTGTTATTTGGCATAGAAATCTCAACTAAGTACTAATAAAAATGACGCAAGTAATACTACGTTGAGACGGCGAAGTTCCTCTAGGAACGTTAGTGCCATTGAAGAAGAAGAAGAAGAGAAGATGTCGGTTTTAGCAACTCTTAGTGCATAACATATTTTTGGTAACACATATTTGTCATGGGCTGGTTACAATCTTACCACGTTTCGGAATTTCATAATATTTAGCATTCTCCTCCAGCAATCAAAGTTTCTATATTTTATGTGTCGTGTACGAATATATAAAAATATAAAAAATATTAAAAAATATAGCGCACTTGGTTCCGAAACCATGTAAACTATAAACAACGAATACATTCAATAAATTTGAAAACAAGATCCAAAAAAAAAGTTATTTTTGGAAAAAGGAAGGAAAAGGATCACCTTAAAATGGAAATGGGGGTACCCTTATGAATTTTTCTTAGAAAAATATGGGTCTAATATTTTGCAATAAGGAACAAAACTACAACTGAGTAATAGACTTCGAACAAATAAGTTTAACGGATGGCAACTTCACGTATACAAGGTTGGGAATCCATGAAAATATCCCCACTATCGTCCTAGTAAATGAATGTGTGTTACATGGAAGCAAAACAATGGTGAAATTTTTGTGTTTAAGACTATTTTTGGTTTCCTAAAATGAACAGAGAAAGCTGAAATAGACTGTGATAGTAAATCGTTATAGTTGAATTCATTGGTCCTTTTCAAATACTCAATGCTAGACACTCTAAATTTTATATTTTCCTGCTGGTAAACATCAGACCGATAAATATACAACATGCATACATTGTTGTGTTGTTGGAATTGCTATTCGCAGTGAGCTAGCCAGACTATTCCGCGGATAATCGGGGTTCTACTGTAATCGATTTCATCTTCATTCATCCAGTTAGTGTTACGCTTCTAAAGCGCACGCAAATGCTGCAGCAGCCTACGAGCTTTGCGATGCACATCAATATTATGCACAAACACGGTATTCACTGTTCACGCCATCATTCGAGGGGGCTTAGAGAAGAACTGAATTGAAGTGCTCATTACTACTAACGAGATGCTTTTATGAGACACGTTACTTATGAGAGGGCAAGCTGAGGCGCTAAATGCAGAAACCGCAATGTTGTATATTGTTGTACAGGCGTTGACAGGCTTCTGTCGTCATGTTCAAGACGACAGAAGTTCTATGATGCGAACTCAATAGTTCCCTATTGCGCGAATGATGAATCGCAAATGAAACTTTTTTTTGCGTTGAAAGAGCATTTATAGTAGTGCTATGTTTATAGTCCGACCAAGCGACAACCGGGCTAACCGATATAAAAAATACACACGATAAGCGAAAAATCATCCCAGTACGGAAGAGGTCGACCCGACTGGTTTACCGACCGAAATCGATGCACTGAAAGCAATAAATCCAACACAATATATAATCCAACTACAATAGCGCGCGATCTGATGTCAAAAATGTGGAGAAGATAAAAAAATCAAAATTTATACAATGTTTGTCAAACGTCAAGCTAGCCAAAAACTGAAATAATCTTTTTCCACGAAATCGTCCTATAGTGATCGAGATGAGGGCAAAAATAATGGTATATCGTATATATCGTATGACAATCCGTTGGGTCTGTCAAGAACTTCGTCGAGATTGTTTTTATTGCAACATTGAAACATGAAAATTCGGTTATCGCTAACCACACACATCCATTTATCCGGTGCACCGGAAGGTGGTCTGCGGGTAGGTCGTCCTGCAGAACTAAACGATATTCATTTTCAATGTGCAGTAGCAGCAGCATGTGGTCAATGGCAACAACAGGAAAATCGACGATAGAACTTTTTTTTATTGGGCGGCTTCAGCAAGCTGCAGAATTTTATGTGGTTGTGTGGATATGTGTGAAAAGTTTGAAATTTTGTAGCCATACCGTGGAAATTTATTCGATTCGCTCAAGCAAAATTTATTGAAGTATAATAACAAGGAATAAAAAAAAACTAGCTATAAGCTAACGAGAGCTGTGAGGTACATTTTCAAAACGTATGGTTGATTTATTTGTATTGTCGGCTTTTTGGGATTTCGTCATGTACAGCGTGTGCTGGTCTCGCAATTGGGCCAATTCCAGCCGAACCACCTTCTGGCAAACATATTTTTCTGTTCCATTAGCACTGCGGTAAGCTTCTAACGTATGTCGGGCAAAGTGCTAATCCTTGAACATGTCTACCTATGTCAGAAAGCCGCATTAGCTATCCACATCGTGCGGAAACGCGGGAATGTGGTTACCTGGAATCGTATGGCGTTTGACAAATTTAATTTATGCTTTATTCCGTATGTTCACACATGTTGCTGATTTTCTCATTGAATGCAGATGACTACGTCTGATATGAGTCCGGTTCACTGGATCTGTTTGTCTCTGACTTTCTATAACACGTTTTATTTCTCCACGGATCATCAAACAGTTGCAGAACTGCTGCGTACTCTCCATTTTAGTTTTTATCCTTCCAACGTTGAAAGGTGAATCAAACGAAATTCATTATTGTTCGATATCCTAGCGTTGGCTCGACGTGTCTGACAAAACCAAAACTAAGCTCATCCAACTAATACGCAGCAAAAAATGTTCTGGTTTGCAAATACATTCAAACTCGAGACCACACACGCAAACGATTCAGACTGTGGTTAGTTTGGAATGAATACTCGATAATATGCACATCAAAGGATGAAAATGCTGTTGGAATAACATATATACAGAAGATACTAATTAATTATCGTTTAGGAGGGAGGAAACTTGTAGATATTATCAGTATAGGTAGTTGTTAAAATTCATCCTGATGTCCTTGTGGTTTTCATATTCGTGGGTTGTATGATGGCTCCAATAGTTAGCGTCGCATATTTTAGGATGGTAGCTTCGGGTTCGATTCTCGATCTGAATTTTAATCGAAAAAAATATTTTCATTAGATGTAATATCATTTACTAAATAATTATCACCTTCTTCTTTTTTGATGTCACTGATACTTCTGAGAAACTTGACACTTCTGAACGTAGTACTGTGTCATTTTGTTTATTAGCTGTGAAGTCATAAACAAGTCAACCATCAATACATTTTTACATTTTAGAGAGAAGTGAAGCGCCGATCAGCAAATGCGTGTTCCATTAATGCAAATAGTTACACACAAATGTTGTGTATTCACCGGATGTAGCCAAGTCACATGTAAAGCAGAATGTTTGACCAAGGAGTGTAGTGTACAAAAAATCATTCACTTGATGAACGCTTCTCGGCGAAAAAAAACTTCAAATGCGAACCCAATGCGCAAAATTAATAACGTTATCGTTTGCCTTTCGGAACGTGCATACGCAATAAAATTTTAAAAAAACCCGAAGAGGGTTATAACTGTGATATAACTGCAAGGTGGACGTAGGACTACCGTAGGCTAAGCAATCAATAAGTAGTAAGCATATAGCTCTTAGACATTTTATCTTCCGAATAAACTGATTGTCATACCACTTCGTTTAGCCGGAAAAGAATTATTAACGGTCAAAGGAGGAATCTAATCCTCCTCGGAAATATCCAGCGCAAATAATACCCCCGACAAATGGAGTCATCAATCGATAGCGGCTTTCATGAGCATTCGATTGCTTTCACCAAAAAATTGGGCTCCGTTCAGTCCGGCGGCAGAAAAGAAATGGAGTTCGAAGAGAAAAGCATAGTGCTAGGTGAGCTAGCGAGACCCTTCTCATGTCACTTCGCAATCACAACTAAATGAATTTCTTACTCTTCTTCTTCTTCTTGTTGAATTATAGAAACATTAAAAGCTTGCAGTTCATTAGTCTCTAGCCCTGAGAAGGACTCTTGGGAACAACTCAATCCAAACTTGCCTTGAGATAGACACTTCATTGTCGTTCGACGCTTCTCAGCAAACCGTGTCCGCTTCAGCAAACATCAAACGACTTTCTTGAAATGGATTTCCGAGCGAGCACCAGCTTATATCGAGATTTGTATGATTTCAATAGCCTTTTTTCTAAGCATATTTGAAGCTGTTGAAACAAGTGTTTGGGTCAATAATTGATAAGCATATAACTCTTAGGCATTTCATCTTTCGAATAAAGTGAATTATTAACGCTCAAAGGAGATATCGACAACTCCTCGAAAATACCCAGCACAATTAATACCACTCTCCTCACGAATTAGAATCATCTATCCATTGTGGCATTCGTCAAATAAATGATATTAAAACTCCTGCTTTCATAATTCCAATATGGTTTCTTTGATATGGTGGAATATTCACTACGTTATATCAAACATTTGGTATTCTCCGCTATAAAATCCATAGCCAATGTCACCATTTGTAAACAATCTGTATCGAATTGTCATTCACACTTCGTTTTTCGCTAAGGGCTCCGTTCAGTCCGGCTGCAGAAAAGAAATTGAATTGGAAGAGAAGAGCATAGTGTTTAGGCAAGCGAGCGAGCGAGACCATCTTCCCTTCATTTTTCAATCACAGCTAAATGGATTTCCGAGCGGGCACCAGCTTATATACAGATTTTTATGTTTTCAACAGTCTGTTTTCCAAGAAATTGTTAAGCTATTGAACCAATTTTTCGAGTCACTAAACAGCAAGCAAAGGTCTGTCAGTGTTTTTTGTCACATCGTTTCTCTTGTACAGTTTTATTTACCGATATGCGCATGTTTTTAATTGAACGTGTAATCATCCGATATTTGACGGATGCGATTTGTTTTGGAACATTATTTGTTTTGTATTCGCTATAATCATGGACCCAAAACGAGAGCTGGTAGTAGATTTACATTTGAAGAAATTTAGACCGTGTGAGATTTTGAGACGGCTTAAACACATAGGTGTGAACGAGAGATTCATCTTCTGCACCTGAAAGATACAAGGATACCGGTACGTATAAAGTCAATCAAAGGCATTGACCTCATCCAACGGTTAGGACCAAAATGATGGTGAAACGCGTAAGGGAACGAATTCGCCGGTATACGACACAATCAAGCCGAGCGATGGGCAAGGATCTGAATATTTCCCCTACGTCGATCAATAATATCGTCATACAGGATTTGAAACTCAAAGCGTATAAAAAACAGCGTGTTCATCTTCTGTAATTCAGACATTCAAGAATATACCCTAGAAACGACTTCTCGAAAATCCCACTATTTACCGAGTTATAGCCATTTTAGAAATGCGGTATCCGATCTAGTACGGCCATAACAATTAACTTCAAATGCGTTTTTCTCGAAACATGTTTTTTTCAAACTGGCGCACACGATATCTCAAGTTCTACTGAACCGATTTATGTCGATTTATATGAATACAATCTGTATGCATCTCTCTATCACATGAACATATAAAAATAATAATTTCTTAACTTTATTATTTTTCAAAAATCGGAGAACATGAAAAAAATGTTTAAAAAAGATTTTTTTTTCATCAAAAGGCCGCCATTTTGTCAGAAAACATGGTTTGACTTGTCATGCGAGAGCGCCATCTTTACTGATCAAGAATCTTTTCGATTTTTTTGTTTCAGATAACCAGAAGAGCTGAAATCGTGTACGCCATGACACAACTTTTTTTTTTACTTCATCAGTTTGTAGCTAGTCCACATATGAATATTTTGCTTCCGTTCAATTTTTGTTTTATTGTTAAAAGATAGGTGAACAAAAAAATATGTTTCATTTTATTTTTTGGAGCTCGTAAAAACGTCCGAAATTCCTGTCTCTACACTAGAATACCTCCTTAAATGAGTAAAACAAAGAGCTATTTAGCAAACTGTGGCTGTCAGACACTCAATGTTAATAGTGAAATTGAAATGGCTGATTCACAATGAATGTTCCTTAATTTTTCAAGTATTTTCATATTTTCTGTTATATTAGGTTGGAGAAAAAGAAATCCATTATTTTTTGGGTAGATGGCTGTAATGATCGATATCTCGCATAGTGTCGATCAAAAAAATATTCAAATTTATGCTCGTATTAATGATGACGTTTCACACTATTTTTTTGACGTCTTTCATTAAGGGTGCCAAATCAGGTCACGTTTTTATGAAATAAAGTTAACGTTAATAACTATTTCTGCTGTGAACGGATTTTAACGATTTGCATACCAATCGAATCGGAAAATTTCTAAAATTTGTTTGATATGCATTTGATATACATTAGTATCCCATAGTCTGTATATGATTCAAATTGATGAAAATTGGAAGCAATCTCATTTCCCCATGCATTTGTTCTGTCCATTTGTGTGCTATCCCGAACAGAGCTGTCAATAAAGAGCAACTTATCGACGAGCAGCGAAGGGGAAATCGTAAGATTTAAAATCTTCGTGAACAAAGAAAGAAGAAAAACGAAGGGGGATATTTGCCTATAGTATAAACAGTGGATCTCGCTGAGGCAAACGTTCGTTCTTCGTGAGGACACCGACTGGACAACACCGTTGCTGGGCGAGCTGGACGACGAAGGATCGAGTGCATTTCTCCAAGCAATTTGGGTGGACGCGACCAAGTTACTCACTCGCTGATGTCTCTGGCATTTCAATCATTGCATCAAATTGACGCCATTTGCCTTAATGTTTTGAGCTACACAATTGTGTGGGGAATCATCCAGCTAGGCTATCGTCGGCTCACCAAGAAAATAATTGTTATGGAATTCTGCCTGTGATTTGGTTTCGCATGGCGGTAGCAAAACTTTTTCCACCAACAGCTAAGCTAATCTAGACAGGAAATATTAACAGAAAGGGCTTCTGTTGAGGAGAGCGCAAAACAGAGATAAGTGTGTGACTATTTAGTAGCTTCAAGCCATCCATATATGGATATTTGTATGCGTACGTGCGTGTTTCAAAACCCGTACGTAAAAATAGTGCATCTTCACTACGCTGAAACCCCATTTGTATTTGCTCCCGTGTGCATTGGTGGTGCAAATTATGCAGCCCTAATGATAAATTTAAACAAGGAGGGGAGATATCGGGAGGGAACTATTTGCGCTAGGGTATTAGTAATGAATTTCTGCTGTGGTAAACATTCTGTCTTTTTTATTACTCCAAGCAGTTAACATTGTTTGTTTTCCGTCATCATAAAGGGTTCGTTGATGCTTTTGACATTGCATCTGACGCTATGGCGAAGCAGGCGGTAAGGTTGTGCGCCAAAACATTATTTGGAGAATACCAAGGATCTTTAATGTCGTGCTGGAATGTTATAAGTTATTTGGGTTCGCGTGCCAGTCGCAAAACTGCTTCAACTAGGATTGCATTTGCGCTAATATTAATCATAATCAAACAATGCTACTCTTTTCGTTTATTAGGCACCATGAAAGTAAATGTTGTTCTGGAATTTTGTATGTGATTTGGTTTCGTCCGCCAGTAGCAAAGCTTTCTCCACTAAGGATGACAGCTGCGCTTATCTTGAGCATGAGAAAGTAGTGGAACTTTTTTCAAGGCCAGTAATATTAACAGAAGCGTTTCTTTTGAGAATAGTGCAAAATGATGAGAAGTATTTATATTTCTAGTAGCTTTGAGGCACCAATGTATGGCTCTGTATGCATGCTATGGCAAACGCTTGTTTGGTGCTTGATTTACGTTGTACGAACGAATCGTAGAGGTGTGATTCCACTGAGGCAATACTATATAACAGGTAACATGATATTTGATACAAATATTCTCGTTGTTGATGTTTCCATACGATGCCAAAGATATATGGATGTAGTTATGTGGAATAATGGTACTGGTGCAACAAGTATATATTCGACTGTAGCCGAGTCTATGTCAATTGCGGAAAAGGCCATCGGAATAGCGTTCGAGGTAAATTTTCAATGCATTGACATGAAACAAATTGCGACATACGATAGGGCTAGTGTATTGTTCTGCGAGGGCGAGAATGAATCATCAATCAATTGATTCTACAATAAAAAAAACCTTTTCAGGGCGATCAAACCATTCTACTAAACAGTTATTTCTAAAATTTCACAGCATTAATAATAATATCCGAAGTTATAAACAAGCAACTTGAATAAAATAATAGCGTAGTTCTACGTCAATAATGCGGTAGTGTCTTAGACACAACCTCCTATAATTTTTTTTACTGTTATTTGTTTGTTCTATTCGTGTGTTAACATTGGAAATAAACAAAGAGAAAATTCTGTACATTTCACTTCGATAATGGTGAAAATTCCGTGAATATTGTCGATAGAATCACAGAAAAAAATCGAAGTTGACTGACATGTTAGTACGAGCCATAGACAGAGGTGTAAATAGTCCATTTTTTCGATGATGTTCACGCAAACCAAAATTTTCGTGTCATTATTCAGATTATTCATCACTGTGAATGCGACCAAAAATTTTTTCGTTGATGGCAACAAAAATTCCGTACGTGAAACGGACTGGAGAGGGGAAAAAGGTACACCCATATCTCGCTCTACGACCTAGATACGTTCCTTGAAAATTGGTCGCAAAGCGAAAAGCCGTAAAAGGAATCAATTATTCTCATACAAATCCATACAAATTCAATCAGATCGGTTCCAATTTTATTGAATATGTGACATGGTTTATCATACAAAATGCATTTTATCTTTCATTTAAATCAAAAATACATACATAACAAGTACATATATTTGTACATAGAATAATAACCGACTCCGAAAACTAACAACAATCCAATCCAACAATACAATACCGTATAAAGAGCGATCGTAGTATGTAGCGGCCGGGTGTAGTATGATATTTTTTCCGTCACAAGACATTTTTTTTAATCAACTAGAGGAACTTTAGGAGTTTAAGTTTAAATGAAATGAACAAAGGAAACGGAAAGGGAAACCAGGACTAACGGCCAGCAAGGGACTACTGTGTATTTGGTAGAACTTGAAAGGAATCATTCATTATGAGTTGCTTACGTATGGGTAAACACTAAATTCAGATATCTATTGTCAACAAATGAACATTCTTCCTTTGTGAGTAATTGGTCCGCTTGCTATAAACAAGAGAATGAAATGTAAATTCACAATAGATGTACGAATAGATTTAAGAATTGAGTGTGTGTGATTATCAACATTGTAATAATTTCCTTATACCCCATCCTTTTCCTGAGAAAAATATGTCACCCTTCTAATCTCGAGTCCACCGCGAGTAATCGGTTTCCCACATTACTAACCATAGATTTAAGAAAATTGTTCATATATATAGTTTTAAAAATATATTTAAGATTTCGGCTCCTTTAAACTTATGTAACTGAGCCTGTAAAAATAAACGAATTTATAAAAAAAAACAAATGAACATCAATGTTGAAGCTAGCGATTGATAAGAAACGACCAGAATTGGTCAACAAAAAAGGTGTTGTTTTCCTTCATAAAAAGGCCACACACGTCTGTAGTGACTCACCAGAAACTCCGAAAGCATGGTTGGAAGTTTTAATGTATCCGCCATATAGTCCGGACCTGGAACTAGGCAGTTACCATCTTTTTCTTGCATTGCAAAATTTACTGAGTGACAAGTACTTGGATCAAAAGAAGAGTGTGAAAATCTATTACTAGAGTTTTTCGCCAAATAGGACCAAGACTACCCTCACAAATGGTGCATATTTTACCCGAATCAGACAATTCGAAGCATCTTAAATAGAGTCATGAATTTCACGCAAAGATAATAGATTTATTTTTCCCCAACCTAATGTATGTATCTCAGCAAACTTCTTTACTGTCATTGATACTACATCTGAATTGATTCCCGAAGAATTCTCCAAATGTCGCTTGAGTGTGCTGTGCGTTGGCAGCCAAAAACAAACTAGATGGATATCCCTAAAAAGGCATTAAATAGTTGAACACATAATCTAGATTTAGTTGGAACTCAATGACATACATGTTATTGCAAAATTAATCTTCACTTCCTTTTTCAACAGGCACAGTTACAGTAAGCGGGAGACGGGTTGATTTGTTCCACACGCCATTCCCGAATAAATCGGACTAAATCCGCCATGCATCGGTGAGTTGCCCGGGAGGAAATGGAAATTGCAAAGAAGATCCGTTATTAATTTTTAATAGCGCACTCACGTTTGGTTGTTTGTTTTATTCTCGTACCCGAAGTGGGCTTCTGCAGAACACACACACATCATACAGGCACACCTACGCAGAGCAGATGCACACGAGCCACTTCTGACAACGTCCATTGTTCTCTTCCGATAGCTACTGATGCTGTGCCAAATTTTCACCGACATGTGCTCCTCACTCGAAGGGATGCCTCATATTTATTGCAAATGAGAATCTTTGAAAGCTTTTCAAGCCCTTCGCTTCGCCTGGCATACGGCAAGAATTTGTTCCTTAATAAACGTGAATCAATTTTTCATCCGATTACTTTGAAGTTGTTCGGAGAACTTTTCAAATCTGTTAGGGGCCTGCGATCTTTGGGGCGGAGGTATCTGGAATGCTATCTCAACGTTCAATATCTGGCGCGTCTGATCCGACGGGAACTGGCAATGGAGCCAATATGCACAGGGCCCAAAATGGCAATTACATGCTTCATCGAAAGGTGGGGTAATGAGAAAATATTTCATATAATATTTCGACATTGTACAGAAAATGTTAAATGATAGTAAACTTTGTAATGTCTGACACTTTTTTGCAATATGATGTTCTTGCAAATCCGTATAAAAGAATGAGTACCTAGATAACGATGATCCGATTTCAATTACAAACTCCATCAAATTTCATGTTATCCACACAGTTACGCGCATACGAAGTAACTATTCTGACCCTTCAATTGGTGTTAATCGTATTCCAGGGATGTCATTTCGCGGTCGAATACATTTCGCATTGCTCTCCCGAGGGCCCTCTGGGCACAGGTACGTGGCTATGTGGATACGTGTTCCATACCGTACCATATCAATAAGGGAACTAGACGGAAGTGCACCACAAAACAACATCCATGTGACCACGTAGCGACAAGCTTCCGGGACATGCGAATTTTCGCTGATCCGCAAAGGGGACCGCGTCTGTCGAGCACGGAGAGATTAATTGGATAAATATTATCAGCCCAGCTTTCAACCTGTTGGCGCTATTTCCCGTTGTGCATCAGCGTTGGTATCGAACCGCACAACTGGGAGGCACTGGGTGCACTAAACCTGCTGTCGTTGGTGCGTAAAATTAAAATGCCCACAGGGTGCCAATGAAACTTCAACCCGTCCTGCCAGTCGTCGAGAGCATGTATTTGCGGGCATGGAACACAAACGACCCGTCGAACTTTCACGTTCGTTATTTTCGTATGACACTTTCTGCTGCCGCTTTCGAGTACTGATATTTTTTCTGACTAAACTCTAACTACAATAGCAAACATAGTTTTAACCATTTCACAATAACTTTAATCATCCGCAATAAACCACGGTTTATGGTTTTTAGTTTCCTCCAAGATATCCACGATTTGTAGTAGTAAAGCTTGTACAGCTTGAGCCAGCTTTTTCCCATCTTCCCAAACGTTCCTTGCAGAAGAAAGATTGCATAACAGTCATGCAACCACTCTTGCACTATCTCCATCAAATAATAAATAACAACCCAGCACGACAGAGGCAAAAAAACATAACAAATTTATTTATTATTGTTACCGTTGGAGTTATCTGACACTTTAGGGAATCGGAAGCCGCCAGCCGAAGCAGCAGCGTTGTAGCGGTAAACCGGAACAGAATACCGTTCATCTATTGTCTTCCACGTTGGCATCACCAGTTACGATATGCTGAAACACATACAGGGACCATCGGAGGCTGCACGAAACATCAATGGCCACAAAATGGATACAAAAACGAGCAGGAAGAGAGAGGATCCTGAGCGGCAGTAAAATATTAAACCTCCAGTGACAGAAGAAGCAAAAACCAGTCCGCCAAACTTTTCAATACAACCGGTTGCTGATCCACCGCAACGTCCCTGTGCTTCCTAGTGAGCTACCAGTTCTGGTGAAAGTTTTACATTTATTGTCGTCGCCGGCGGTAGTGGCACGCAGGGAAATATTCGTTTGGTGATCACATTATTTACAAGTTATTTTATTGGCGTAGGACTACGTCTCACAGGAAAATTTGGGGAAAAATTTTGGAAAACTGAACATGTAAGAAACAATGAAAAAGCTCGAACGCTCGGGGAAAACTCGACCATTTCTTGATAGGTCGCAAAAGAGCAATAATTTTAGGCAAGAAAATTATTGTTTTTTTTTGGATAAACAACTAAATTGGTTGTAAAAAGTCAAGCATTATCTAAACGCGCTAGATCACATATTATGATCTGCTCCTCAAATTGTGTCGACCAAAAGGTGCTAGAGTAGCTGTGAAATATAGTTTGAATACATGAATACCACTTCGAAATTAGTTCTATTAGCTATTCACCGTGCATATTATTCTACCTAAAGAAAACAAGAAAAATAAAAAACCAAAACACCATATAAGTGTTGGCCTTGTCCTAGTCAATATCAGTATCGCACCAGCTAACGAGCAGACAACATTTTTCCATAATGCCGATATCTCATACCACGATTTTGCTTGGTACAATGAAAGATATCGCACACTGTTTAGTTCCGAAAGAGAAGTGAGACATTGCGTTGCAAGCCGCACCCCAGTGTGATTCTTCTGCCAGCCAGTATGCATAGAATGGAGGAGTTAATATTGTTTAGTTGATACAAAAATGAATCAACCAGCATTAGCTGCTTCCATAAAACCACGGGTTTTCTCAGGGTCGCCAAAACTTCCAGAGCTATTGCAAAAAGGTCGGTGTATTTCAAAGTAATATCTGAAATAATAAATTGATTGAATTGAAATAACGAATTATTCTAATTGATATTTAACCCTTTGCGGTCGTATTAATGGGCATGGGTGTCGTACTAGTGGAAATTTTTTTTCCTTGAAAAAGCAAGATTATGAAAAATAAACTTTTTTTTATTTTTTTTTGTTGATATATGACATTTTATATAGAAAAAGATTTTGTCGCTTGAGACACTTATGCGATCATTCAAATAATATGAGACATTTATGCAAATAGTAGTTCTGATACTTATGAACAATCTTTTCCATCACACCAAAGTTTTACAATGACTAAACTCTGCTGTTATGAATTTTGTCCCACATTCCTATGCATTCAACGCACTGTGCGTTATCTTGTGTGGGTGACTACTTTGTTTGATACTGAGTACCGTTATCTATTAGGGGAAATGCGGTTAAAATAAACAAGGTTGGTAAAATGAACCAGTGCTCAAAATTCGATAATTTAACTAAAACCCAATTGATGCTTCTTGATTATCCTACATTTGAAGCCATTTAAGACACGCTGTTATGAATGAAACTGTTAAATGTAAAAACAATAAATAAAACAGAAATTTCTCTCACGATAGTCATTCGGATGTAATTTTGCGCGCATCGTATTTAAAGAATTTCCCGTGAAATTGAAATTATTCGACCTGATATCTTCGACAAATCATCAGTTATGACGACTTTTCACATATTCAATGAGAGGTAAACAGATATTTTGCTTGATTTCATTCGTATCCGAAATTACTTTGCTGTTTGGGGCAAAATGAGCCACCAACGGATAACGACATACAATGTTATGTTTTCTAAAGCTGATATACCTTATCACATGTTGCTCTTCAAGGGGTTCCTTTTGTTGCTTTGACCCTGGAAAAAAAATTCCACCCCAACTAAAACCAAACCTCAATATGGGAAGCGTTATGTGTTTCTTACTACGTTTTTTGTATGTATGAGAAAATTCAAATTACTACTCTAGGTGAATAGGCCCAGATTATTTCATGGATATACCTACTTTCTCAATCATGATTCAAACAAATTTGAACATGAAACAACGTATAAATCTAATCCATTTAGCATAATATGTACAGTGGTTCATTTTACACCACCAGGTGATCATTTAAACCGCACGCTAAAAAATGTTCGATTTTACAACTTTTTCTCTTTTAATGAAATATGTACTATGTTTATTTTGTTTAAGGGAGGAGAGATTGCATAACAGTCATGCAACCACTCTTGCACTATCTCCATCAAATAATAAATAAAAAAATTAGACCCGTATTTTTTATTGTTTCATTAGGGTGCCCATTACCATTTTAGGTTGGTCCGAAAAATATTTTTTTTTCCACTTTTTCCCAAAACTGACTTTTTTCAAAAAATCATACCTTTCGAACCACTTAACCGGTTTAGATGATCGACATATCAAATTGAACCCAATGAGCTAACCAAATTTTTATAATAGCTTAAAATATTTAACTTGCAAAAAAATGAATTTTATTTTGGTAATTATTGATTGTAGTCGTTCGTTATTGTTTTCATGACTTTGGACTAGAGCGCGCTATATTTTTTTATATTTTTTCTTGAAGGCTGAGGATTTTTCACATAACATATCTCGATATCAGAGATGCTATTTTTTCGATTTTGAGGTATGATTTTTCAAAGTTAATCGATGGGTTTGAAAAAGCAATTTTCCCCCATTTTTTCCACTACAAAAAATCATAACTTTTGAACTATTGGACCGTTTCATATGATCGAAATATCAAATTGAAACTCATGGGTTATTTTTCTTTGGAAAAATATTACTTTTGCGAAAAAAATGGATTTTTGTTTTGTAATTATTGATTAAGTTAGTTTTTCATAGTTTTCTCGGTTAAAGATAGAGGGCGCTACATTTTTTTATATTTTTTTATGGAAAGCTGAGGATTTTTACATAAGATATCTCGATATCAGAGATGCTATTATTATCGTTTTTGAGTTCTGATTTTGCAAATTTAACATGTTTTAAGACTTCGATCAATATTCCTATTTGACTAAACTAGACCTGTGCGACTAGAACTCAATATTTCCGCAAATGTGATATTTTTTCTAAAACGACTTATTGGCTTATTGGCTTTAATTTAATATGTCGATCATCCAAATCGGTTCAGTAGTTCAAATGTTATGATATTTTGCAGAAAGTCATTTTTGGACAAAGGGGGAAAAATGATTTCTCAAACCACCGGTTAACTTTGAAAAATCATATCTAAAAACGAAAAAAATAGCATCTCTGATATCGAGATATGTTATGTAAAATATCCTTAGCTTTCAAGAAAAAATATAAAAAAATATAGTGTCCTCTAGTCCAAAGCCATGAAAACAATAAAAAGCGGTTACAATCAATACTTACGAAAATAAAAATAAAAAAATTTTTTTTTTGAAAGTTCAATATTTTTAATGAAAGCTGAAAAAAAAATACGGGTCTAATAATTTGCGATGAAGAACAAAACTACCACTTTTGACGAAAATCTGAGAACCACTATATTGGTTTGGCATGGAATGGCTGTATGTATATATATTTCCAAATTCGTATGTGTTTTTTGACCTTTATGATTTTTTTTTTCAGAAAATTTAGAGAACTGTGCGGTACGACAATATCCAATAAATTTTATATTTTATTTATTGCTGTTTTTTTTATTTTTCTAAACTCTATGGTTGTATTGTATTCGTGTATTCGTAAAGAGAGCCCCAAGCCTTATCACTAGCACCAAGGAAAATATTGTATAGAGAACCAAACTAGAAAATTAGGTATTTTTTTTTAGTTTTGCTTTTTTTACTCCATCCCCAATAGCATGGAAATGAGAACATGGAAAAAATACTCAAAGTGCATCATACTATGATGTACCACGACATATCGTCAAATAATATTATCATCGAAAATACAACGAATTATTATTGTATATAGACGAAATTGGATAATTCCGCAAATAGATCAGATGTTGATATGTTTAGTCTTATAAATTTAAATTCATGAACACAATAAAATCATCGATTATATGAAAATACAAAAAAACATAAACAGACGGTGAAAGTTTCAAAAATATTACGTTCAATCCTCGAAACATTATAGAAAAAAATCATAAATATAAATAAAACAGGTTCGAACACATTTCAAAGCAGTACTGTGCCTCAATTCCAAAATTTCGAAATTATGTACCAGAAAATTGTACCGCACAACGCTCTAAAATTCTGAAAAAAAATTACATATTAAAAACACGTCCATTTGAATGAAAATTATGTTATAATGGATCTAAACATTTTTAAAAATCCAAAATTTCGGTATTTGAAAAAAATACTTTCGTTTTAACCATTTTATTTTCGATAGTTTTTTATAATTTGTCGCGGTACACCTTAGTAGACACACTTTGAGTTTTTTCTCGAATTTTCATTCCCAAGCCTATTGAGGATGGGGAAAAACCTACGTTTTTCACTATAGCTCTTATAGTGAACCATATAGGGATTCAGAAAAATTACCCAATTTTCCTGTTTGGGGGCACTTTTTACGAACACATGATTACAATACAATTATAGATTTCAGGAAAATTAAAAAATATTATAAAATTGAAAAAAATTGAAATTAAAAAAAATATTTAAAAAAAATTATTGTCTTCGATTCCATATGTCGATCATCTGAATCGGTCTAGTATTTCAAAAGTTTTGAATTTTTCATTTCTGGAAAAAGGGGCAAAAATGATTTTTTTGGATCATCGATCAACTTTAAAAAATCATAACTTCAAAACGAAAAAATAGATATGTTATGGGGGAAAAACCTCAGCTTTCAAGAAAAAATATACCCTGATGAAAAAAAATAAAAAATACGGGTCCAATATTTTGCGATAAAGAACAAAATTACTTTTCACTTTTCACGAAAATTGGCTTTAATTTGATATGTCGTTCGAATTAGTTCAGCAGTTCAAAAGCTATGATTTTTCATTTCTGGAAAAAAGAAGAAAAAAATCATTTTTTAAACCATTAACTCTGAAAAATCATGACTTAAAACGTCAAAAAATAACATCTCTGATTTTTTTATATGTTATGAATAAAAAACCTCAGCTTTCAGAAAAAAGTAATAAATATAGCCCCTCTGGTCCAAAGCCATGTAAATAACAAAAAACAAATACAATCAATAATTACGAAAAAGACATTATTTTTGTTGCGAAAGGCTAATTGGTCTTAATTTGATGTGTCTGTCATCTGAATCAGTACAGTAGTTCAAAAGATATAAGTTTTTAAAAAATATCATTTTTGGAAAAAGTGAAAAAAAATATTTTTTTCGGACCACTCAAAAATGGAAATGGGCACCCTAATGAAGAAATAAAAAATACATGTCTAATATTTTGCGTGAAGGAACAAAACTACCACCTTTCACGGAAATCTGAACCCGGACTAGAATGGTAATGAACCGATACGATCAATTATACAATCTATACGATTTTAATGAGAACTCAGCTCAGTTTCGCACAAGACTTCGGAGAAATTAGAATTAGGCACTCTTCATGAGGACTATATAACGTCGGATGAAGTACGAGAGCAGTCCGATAAGTCTTTAGCCTACAAAAAAAAAACAAAAATTTCGGAAAAGTTGCGATTTATTTTTTAATTTTTTAATTTATCCTTTTCGCTCGTTACACTTGACCCAGCGATGCTCCAACTTCTTTAAACCATATGAAAAATACGTTTTCTCGGGGTCTGCAAAGTAGGCCTCCGTGGCGGCGATGACCTCCTCATTCGACTTAAATTTCTGCCCGGCGAGTGACTTTTTCAAGTTTGGAAACAAAACAAAATCGCACGGGGCTAAATCTGGAGAATACGGTGGATGGGGCAGCAGTTCGTAGAGCAATTCGACCAATTTGGCCGTGGCGACGGCGGAATTTCCATTTCTCAATTATTCTAAAATCCGTGGACATGCCCGCTTCCACACACGGCCAAAACAAAACTACGAGACCGATTCGGCTGAAATTTTGACAGTAGCCGTTCACGAGAATGTACTACACGATAAGTAATCTCTCTTGCGGTGCTTTAATTGTAGATAATTTTGTACCTTCAATAAAAATGTTAGCTTTTTATCTCATTTGATTCTCGAGTTACGATTTTTCAAACGAATGACAGAATTCGTGGCTAATAATTTATGGTAAAAGGTTTGCGCAAAACTTATTTTTCCGGTAGATCCTTTTTCAAAGAATTACTGCATGATCGGCAACGTCACGATGTCCTAGTAGAGAGGTAATTTGGTGGTATCGTGACAATGGAATAGATTTCATCAAAAAGTATTTTAATTCGAGAAATATTGGTGGAAGGTGGCAGTGTGATTCGGAATGCATCAAAAACCAAAAGACGGAATGAAATGGATCCTCAGGTCATCCAACGAAGTGTCCAGATTATGATGCGAGGTATTCGAAAAGTTTTCAATCTCGCCAAAACCAGATCATCGGAATTTTTTTTTCATGTTTTTCCCTTGAAGTGAAATAAATTACCATCATTTTGGTTCTCCAACTTCATTTATTTTTACCAGAACCCTTCCAATATAGAGCTGACGTTATGACTCCGGATTCTAAGTGCGACAGAGCGAGCACCATGCACTCTTCGTTCTGAATTTTGAGTCGTTTATCATTCCAACAATTCGAAAGAGCCATTATAATTTTACTCAAAATACAACATTCTAAGCTAGAAATATTCAAAAGCCACCACTCAATTTCCCTTAGTGCCACTGAAAATCCAAAATAAAAACCGTTGGACACCGGAACAATACGACAACACCATCAGACAGTTTTATGGAGCCAAAACCGGGTGTGAATTGAATCCAGCAGGAAGCATACAGCCGGCATATACATATACAAACGGAGCCAGTTGCTTAATCAGAAGTTGATGTTCAACGATACTAACAGGGACGAAAAGGAATGCCATACGTTCTAAGTCTCGCCGCCAGGAAGAAGCTATGGTTTGACACATTTGTGGGGTGGTATCAACTCCGAGCAGAAACCAGAACCAATTAATAAAACAAACAGAAAAGATTTTGTGGCTGAACTTCTGCGAACGGCGGCCATGCCATGGAAAATGGACCGACGGGGAACAATTTATGGAAATGTTTAATTGGCATTAGCTGTAGGAGGAAATTACTGACCGCTGTCCATTTGATATTCTGTATCGGGAGCGTTGCAGCTAGGGAGTAGTTCCGGTAAATTATGTTAACCAAGTTTGTGTGCTACACGTAGTTAGTTTAGTATGGGACTGGATTCGAGCAGTCTACGTTGATATGTTATACTTACGCAACTGCGTGTTGTATGACTCACCTGCGAATATAATAAGAGAAATAAATTATTAATGAATCCTAAGTTATTAATGAATAGATTTTTTATGTCTATAGATAGATGGAATGATGCTGAAAGAAGCGAGAGTATGTTCAAATTATGCATAAAATGAACGGAAACACAGGCTAATTTTGCTCAATATAAGATTCCCTCTGATACAGAATTCTTGTACCATCAGGATCAAGTTTGCAGAAGGTAGTTAATTAAGTTCGAGGCATGCGGTGGTTACTGCTGTTCCACGAGACGGAAAGCGAAGCCGCTGGATGCCTTCATATTCGACAATTTGGTGCAGAGCATTTGCATAAGCTATTAAGATCGCTTCGAAAACCGTTCTCCTACGACGAACAGACGTAGTTCAATTAGAACCGTTGCCTCAGCGAAACTGACCTATGCAAATGAGCAAATCAATCGAGTTGGAGGTGGTGGTATACATTTGCCCATTATGGCCTGCTGCCAGCTGGCAGACTATGATCCCTTGACCCGCGCCGGAGAGTCAACTCCGTCATCTGGCAAATATAACCTACCTACTCGAAGCTTCTTCCGATTCGCGCCCCAAGCGGTGCACAGCATGGAACGTAATTCGTGTGGTCAGATCTCGTGGTATATGCATATGTACGGAGAGATGTCAGACGATTTGTCGACCAAATTCGAGGAAGATTAGACACGGGAAAGTTGTCCGTAGTGATAGTTATTGATATTGAAACCTCAGGGCGCACATTTCAATCGGGTCCCCATTGCCTCCATGAAGAACCATACTCACAAACGGTTTCTAGTGCATAATTGCGTTGGAGATTCAACCGCAATCAGTGAAACCATTCCGATAAACTGGGGATAGCATTTGTGTGTAGGTATTCACAAGGTGAATCGAGCGCATCACAACTATATTGCTTTATTGATGATCAATGCTTCATAAATGGATTTTTGCGCACAAAATCGACTATTGGGCTTATCAGTTGTTTTGAAGAAAAAGTGTTTTATATATTTAGGATGGATTTAGAAAAGTCAGAAACGGTGTTTTTTTTCAATCCTAATGCGTTAACATATTAACATCCTTCCAAAATATTCTGTGTTCGCTACCGGGAAAGAAACAGAAAGAGCTAAGGAACAGAAAAGAGCGAGAGAAGAAAAAAGAACAAATTAGAGAGCAAAAACAAAATTCGAGGTAGAAAGGAAAATAAAAAAGAAAGAAAGGAGGAAGAGAAAACGAACAAATATGAAAATAAAAAGGAAAAAAGGTAATATAACGAAGAAAACATAAAAAAATTAAATAAAAAAAATTCGACTGAAAATTTAGAAAACAAAATAATCAATTTCATCCTTGACGCTCCTCCTTGAGCGGATACATAGTATGAGTCATTCAGGCATGTTAAACATTTCTCTGTATTTTAAACATATACGTGATTTAACACGAAGGAAGTTATCATCAAATTCATGTCCAAACATGCTCCTAATATTTTACTCTATAACAAGCTTGTCCTTAGGTTGAAATTTGATATGCGTTCTGGAATACGTGGCAGCTTGAATGATAATGTTCTCAACTTCTAATTTAATTCAAGAGATTGCTAAATGAAGTGAACTAGAATAAAGTCATTGAAAAAGAATTTACAAAATGCTTGGTCATCTTTGTGCATGACGTAACAATTTTTTTTATTATTTCAGGAAACTTGAAATGGGTCGCGAAGGGGGAAAATGTGTTTCAATTTATTACAACAGATTTTCTCTCCAGCTTGACGAATCTACATTACCCAGCAATGAAGCTCTGTTGCTAGGGTTTGTTCGATATATAAAAGATGGAAATATGTACCAAAAATGATTTTCTGCGTGATTCACAGACAGAATTGAGTAGCAAAAAATCTGAGCCCAAGATCGCATCAGTCCTTACTATATGCTATGAGTGCTATCAAAACCTGGTTTGCGATTTGAATGTTTTTATAGTTTGTGAGTAATTTGTATTAATAATTATTTTTTACACTTGATATTTACTAAATTTTATCTCTATTGATTTTGTTGAATATGATGAGAAATTTGTTTTTTGTTGTTATAAAGATCAACAAAACCATGTATAAACATCATACAACTTATTATGAGAAAACATTTTTTATGATTTATTTTGTTGTATTGATACGACTCAGGTGCACATATAAAGGTGAAGCAGTAGGCGAAGTGTATCTGTATTGGTAAGCAAAATATCGTGTCGTAATTATTTGCATTCAATATGGAATGTATATAGAAGAAACAAAACAATGTTGGAAGTACTCACGATTGCATGATAATTTGTGCCAAAATTCTCGTGAAATCATTCAAGTGGTTGTTTTTTAACAGATGACAATTATATCGTGGCTTATTTCGATTGATCATGTGGTAAAAAGGTCCAGAGAGAGTGTCGTATGCTTAGTTCTCGAAAGCAGTAACATTTTCGGGGAAATTTTAATTAATTGGTGATTATTATCTCACAACATACACACCGACACTGAGAGCCTTCGAAACATCAACTTCATAACGGAAAAATAATGAAACTTCGTTTGTTTCTATGAACGTGGGGGAGTGAAAACGGCACAAGGAAATATCACTTGTATCCGTCTTTTTCACCGTGATTTCACAAATATTCACTCCACGCTATCACATTAGCTTGATATTCAGCGGAAGCTCTACAAAAATGTACATTTTTAATTGGATGGATGTGGTGGGCAATCATTTTTGGGATTGAATGGATGCGGTGGGCAATCATCAAACACAACGACTGACGTCACTATTTGCGAAATAGTTATGGCAGCGCATGCTATGTCGCTCGAAACTGGACCATCTTCATTACCTTTTTTCCAGGACATTGGATACGACTTAAGCAAACCACAAATATGAGCAACAAATTCAAAATGAAAATAAAACTTTCTTTCCATTTTTCCGTTAGTTTTTTGATACAATTTTTTTTGCTAAAAATACAGATATACAGATATTTTCAGAAAATTTTACACGACCAAATGTGGCAACCCTGGCCATTCTTATAACAGGGTGGTTAACGTAATACAACTTATGGAGTATCTTAAATATTTCAAATAAGAATTTGTGTTATTTTATATTTGTGTTATACAGTCGACCCCCAAAATCAATTTTCGTTTCTGTCGACCCCTGGGAAACCGAATTCGACCCCAAGGGGTCGATATCGACCACTTTGAGAAACCCTGGTCTAAACCATATTAACGGGGATCGCTACAGACTACAGGGTGTTTAATAAGTTCGAATACAACTTTTCATCGTTGTGTATGTGCGCACCATGTTCATTCTGTGTATTGGTAATGGTGTCAGTTTTGGCCTCATATATAGGCTAACCGACGCGCACGGTGTCGACTTGCTATCATTTGCTGTTTGTTCACCGCGCACGATGAAGGAGTACAGCAACTTCGTAGTAAAGTTGTTTGCGAGAGGTGGGCGACCCGGCGACATATTCCGGCGGTTGAAATCTCACGGGGTGAAGCGGAATGTCATCTATACCACCAACCGTCGGTACCGGGAGACGGGCTCGGCTAAGGACCGTGCGAGATCCGGGTGGCCGCGTTCGGCGAGGACCCTAGCAACCATCAACGTGGTGAGTGAGCGGGTTCGTCGAAAAACGAACCGTTCGATCCGGAAGTCCGCAGCTGACCTGCATGTGTCGATCGGGACTACCCTCACCATCATGACGAAGGACCTGGGATACAAATCGTACAAGAAACGCAAGAAACGCAAGAAACGCACGAGGTAACGAAGGCTGCAACGAAGATGAGGCTGGACAGTGCCAAGCTGATACTTTCGCGGCACGCAGGTCAAGAGTTTGTGTTTTCTGGTGAAAAACTCATTGTCTTGCAACAGTCGCACATTCTCCAAAATGATCGGTTGTTGGCGCCGACGTTGACCAGCAGCCACCCGTCCCACATAAAGATCCCGCGGTTCCAGAGCGCCGCATCAGTGATGGTTTGGGGGGCCATATCCAGGCATGGGAAGCTCCCACTGGTGTTTATATGTCTTGAATGTTCTCATTAAAAATTAACGCAGAAAAGAATATCTTGTATCATAATATTTTTCAACGCATTGTTAAAGTGTATTCGAACTTATTAAACACCCTGTAGAATGCAAGGGTGTTTTACACGACCACGCTATCCACATGCCCACTGGTGCTGTTGCAAAAATGCATGATAACATTACACCTCATTATATACTGAAGTTGAAAAGTGTTTTCTAAGAGTAAAAAACGATAGTAGCATAAACGTGAATCTATATCTTTTTCGGTCTAGGCCGTGTATGTGGCAAAGTATGCGAAAAGCTTTAATGCGTGCTTATTTGCAATGTGCCTCTCGTTTCTCGTTATATTGCTATATAGCAATTCCAAATGAAATCGTCCTAAAAATGCAGATTTTAAAAACTTGTATTTTTGATTCCAATGTGTGTATTCCGTTTGGGTTAGAGGAAATATGAGTTTTCCACAGCAATTGGGATTTTTTTGACTCAAGCGTAACTTTTGAAAAGGACGTATCGATTTGAGTAAGAGAAATCTTTGATAATTTATATCTCAAAAACTATGAGTCGTACCGAAATAGTGTCTTAGAAAGAGTTATAGAGTATTGATGGTTGAATATGAAAAAATGTACACTGAGAAAAAAAATTATTACTCTTTTTTTATTTACAAAATAAAAATTCAATTTGCAATATCCAATATACATATTTTTTCATTTTTTTTTTTTTTAAATTATACAAAATAGAAGTCATGCAGAAAATTAAAAAAAATGGGCCCAAGATGGTAAAACTATTTTTGACGTACTTTGTGGAACAGCGATTTTTTTGGGATTTTTGAAACTTCAAATTTTTGTATTTTAAAATCATTTTTAGCCACAAATTATGAGTTCTGATGTGATTTAAAACAAAAAGTTATTATCAATCTCCTTCTAAATGTAGCCATTCTCGAGATATTTAAAAAAATATTTCTAATTTATAGTCCTTTTTATGATAAATAATCCCTTTTAATATGTTTGTCGTGTTATACCGTCATGTTCATGAAATTTTATGAATTTGCTTATAATTTCCAACAACTTTTCCGAATACATCATTATGGTTCATTTTTTTACTCAAGTGTAACTTTTGAAAAGTTAGTATCGATTTTAGTAAGAGAAATCTTTGATAATTTCTATCTCAAAAAATATGAGTCGTACCGAAATAGTGTGTTAGAAAGAGTTATAGAGTATTATTGGCTTAATTTGAAAAAAAAAATACACTGAGAAGAAAAATTAGTACTCTTTTTTTATTTACAAAATAAAATTTTAATTTTTAATTTTTTCAAAATATATCTTTTTTTTATATTTTTTTTAAATTTTTTCATATAAAATAGAAGTCATGTAGAAAATTTAAAAAATGGGCCCAAAATGGTAAAACTACTTTTGACGAAATTTTTGGAACATCGAATTTTTAGGAATTTTCGAAACTTCGAATTTTTGTATGTTAGCAATCATTCTTAGCCACAAATTATGAATTCTGATGTAATTTAAAACAAAAAAGGTTATTGTCAATCTCCTTCTAAATGCAACCATTCTCGAGATATTTAAAAAAAATATTTCTAATTTATAATCTTTTTTATAGTAAATAATCTCTTTTAATATGTTTGTCGTGTTATACCGTCATGTTCATGAATTTTATGAATTTTCTTATAATTTCTAACAACTTTTCCAAATACATCGTTATGGTAAAACATATGTTTAGGAGTTACGTTACGAAACATTTGAAGACATGTGGGTTAATACCAGAGATTGAAATGCTCGCCGATTTGAGACGAGAAAACATTGCATGAAAATATTCGGCAATATTGGAATTCATCGTGAAGTGAACATGGGATGGATTAATATTTGTACAATTTAGACGCTGTCCAAATGCAGATCGTTTGGACGCTGTCCTAACAGACTAACGATGCTAAAATTAGCTTTGATTTTTCGCTCCATATTTGCAGAACCAAATGAGAGACGAAAAAGCATTCTCGTTGAACTTCCGAGATAGAGATTTTCCACATCTCTTTCTCTCTGAAAAAGAATTTTCGGTGAAAAGGACGAGACGAAAATATCAACAATACACGGTTCATCGAAAACTAGATTGATTGACTGCATATTTATCGCGCAGCCGAACGAGAATTTCGATTAATACAAAACGTAGTGAAACTAAAAAATCTTTTTTATCTTAATACAAATTTCAATCAATCAAAAAAATTGTTGGAAATTATAAGAAAATTCATAAAATTTCATGAACATGACGGTATAACACGACAAACATATTAAAAGAGATTATTTACTATAAAAAAGATCATAAATTAGAAATATTTTTTTAAATATCTCGAGAATGGTTGCATTTAGGAGGAGATTGATAATAACCTTTTTTGTTTTAAATCACATCAGAATTCATAATTTGTGGCTAAGAATGATTGCTAACATACAAAAATTCGAAGTTTCGAAAATTCATAAAAATTCGTTGTTCCACAAATTTCGTCAAAAATAGTTTTACCATCTCGGGCCCATTTTTTAAATTTTCTACATGACTTCTATTCTATATGAAAAAATTGAAAAAAATATAAAAAATACATATTTTTTGATATCGAAAATTAAAATTTTACTTTGTAAATAAAAAAAGAGTACTAATTTTTCTTCTCAGTGTATATGTTTTTCAGATTAAGCCAACAATACTCTATAACTCTTTCTAACAAACTATTTCGGTACGACTCATATTTTTTGAGATATAAATTATCAAAGATTTCTCTTACTCAAATCGATACGCCCTTTTCAAAAGTTACGCTTGAGTCAAAAAATGAACCATGATGATGTATTCGAAAAAGTTGTTGGAAATTATAAGCAAATTCATAAAATTTCATGAACATGACGATATAACACGACAAACATATTAAAAGAGATTATTTACTATAAAAAAAGATCATAAATTAGAAATATTTTTTTAAATATTTCGAGAATGGCTACATTTAGAAGGAGATTGATAATAACCTTTTTTGTTTTAAATCACATCAGGATTCATAATTTGTGGCTAAAAATGATTGTTAATATACAAAAATTCGAAGTTTCGAAAATTCCTAAAAATTCGATGTTCCACAAAGTTCGTCAAAACTAGTTTTACCATCTTGGGCCCAATTTTTAAATTTTCTGCATGACTTCTATTTTGTATGAAAAAATTTTAGAAAAAATTTAAAAATATGTATTTTGGATATTGCAAATTGAATTTTTATTTTGTAAATAAAAAAAAGAGTATTAATTTTTTTTCTCAGTGTACATTTTTTTCATATTCAACCATCAATACTCTATAACTCTTTCTAAGACACTATTTCGGTACGACTCATAGTTTTATAAATATATTTTATAGATACGTCCTTTTCAAAAGTTACGCTTGAGTCAAAAAATTCCCAATTGCTGTGGAAAACTCATATTTCCTCTAACCCAAACGGAATGCACACTTTCATTCGAATCAAAAATACTCATGTTTTGTCATTTGTCGATTTTTAGTTGGAATTGCTCTATAGCACATATATTATAGAAAAGATATGCCAGTATGGGGAAGGTGGAGGCGATCTGGCGTAGTGGTAACATCCATGCCTCTCACGCTAAAGGTCACGAGTTCAATTCTCACTCCCGACATTCTTCCAAAAATGGAAGTAAAAGTGACGAACCAGCCAAATGAGTTGAAAGTCACTATAATACAGATATAAAAAAAAAGTATGGGGAAGTAGCACATTTTCTGTTACTTTTAGGCTCATTTAATGTAATAAATCGGGACGTTGAAACATGTGCTACAAATTAATTTTGAGCGTAGTAGTAACCTTCTTCCGATTTATTGGCAACTTGTTGGCAGCGGTATGGACTATTTATATGATTTTTTTCAAAATTTTGAAGAAACATTTCAATGAAAAATTAAGAAAAAATAACATTGGCGCTTCTCGAAAAGTAGTCTAATGTTTTTTTCAAGTATGCAAAGTTTTCTCAATGACCAATGTCTTTACACCCACAACGTTTCACTGCAATCTGAGATGGTGCCGACAACTTCTAAGACATGAAATTCTTCTCCTGAAATAATCCGGATATATGTAACTTTTTTATGTGAAAAAGATGTTTTCTGACTTTAAAGGGATGAATCAAGAGTTAAACAGTAAAAAAAGAAGACTGTATATAATCGAGCTTGCTCTGTGGTGCATTCTACTTTTGCACATCCGTTCAACACGCTGGCAGAAACTGAGGATGGCCGGAGCGAGCACACTGTTTATAGCGTGGTTCCTTTTTATTTTTCCCCTGGATAGAACAATAAACTTTGGTTAACTACGATCTTTTTCGCATTGGTATATGTATATTCAAGTTGTACTTCGCTGTTATTTTAAGTGCTCTTTTTCAACGGTACAATTGAAGATGGACAAATTGGACCAATCAAACATGGGATCTAGTACGTTTAGATCACGCATAACATTAACAATTGCCCAACGCATTGTTTCAAAAAGTTGGAAGGTTGTGTCTGAGACACGATCGCACAGTTGACGTAGGGTTACGTTACAATATTTGGGCATGTTGATTTAGAATATAATTGGAAAATATATGCTACAATAGCCATTAACTACAAATTATTATAATTTACGGGTCCTTGACATGATCAGCTCCGGTTTGTACGAAGAGTATAACTATATAAACGGTGAACCTAAAGATCCGCTTAATTCAATGACGGAGGAAGATAATTCCGTTCACCAAAAAATTACACACTTGAAGGGCGGGGAAAACTTGCACGTATATTGAATGTACCCAATCCAAAAGTGGCACTGTTGTATTATCTACCAAAAATACATAAGAATCCAGTGGCGATGCGCCCGATTTTGTCTAACATCTGACTGGAGTCACGTTTATGGTTTTCCGTTAGTACGGAAAAAATGTTGCTTGGTAAGTGAACGAAACGAAAAAGTAACCTATAAATCACGGTAAAAATGTCAACAATACCTTAGAGTATGTAGATCATTTGAGAGACTTCCCCAAAAAAAAAAATAACCCACCCAATCAGATCGCAGCATAAATTTTAATGACAGGAAACTGTATGAATCAGAACTTCTTTTAGTTCAAGGGTAAGTTCTACAAACAGACGTTCGGTCTTAGTATAGGTAGCCGGCTACCACTCTTCTTGGAGGAGGTTTCCATGAGCGATTTTAAAATAGAATTGGAAAACGAAAAGTTTTTTTTCGAGTATGGAGATGCTTAGTAGATGACATCTTCGCAGTTGTCAGAGACCGATCCCTAAAGTACGGTAAACTTCTTTCCTGGATCTAAATATTAGCAGCAATGAAGTTAATCACCTTGAATTTGGGACATAGCGTAAACCAACGTCTACAGATAGGTACATAATTTCCGACTCCAATAATTTCGGCGCCCAAAAGTAAAAGGCATGGCATTCATTCAATGGCGCATCGTCTCTTCAATATCCCTATGACGATAGATGATTCCATAGTGAAGAGAAATAGTATTCATCATGTTGCTGGGCTGGATGGATACGAGAGATGTTTCGTCGAAAAAATCCTCCGGAAGCATGGAAAAAAGAAACGCAGAGATAACAACGCCACATTAGAACCTGAGAAAGAACAACATAAAAGGATCGTGTTGCCCTTATTGCCCGTTTTACCTAATAATAACTAAATAAGTTCAGTCTACACTCAGGAAACATGAATTCCATATGGTGTAGGTGTACAAAAGTGAGAACACCCTGAAAGACTGTTTTGTGCATAAAATGAACTCTCTGAATTTCAGAATAACAGTGTGATTTCGAACTATATCAGAAATGTTTTTCCATGTGCCCTTCTGTCAGGAATGCATCTAATATGACAAACGATGCGTCTATACTAGTTCAAAAAGTTGAACCCAGTTTCTAGGATTGCATGCTTTTGTGATGATATATACGTGGAAAACCTGTCAAATTAATGTTGTATAAATCGTCAGAATTTCCTTCATTTCTCTTCTAGACGACCATTGTTCCATACAGCAACAAGCATACTCCCGTTACACGCAGAATTATCAAAATGCACAATATCAGCACTTCCTGGTGTATTTTCCGCGCCACCCCGAAAACGTACGCTGGCCGCTTCTGGGGATTGGAACGAAGTACTATCTCGCACCAAAACTGGCCTCTTTTATACGTATAAAATATGACATCCTCTATTTTTCTCGCATGGAATATGAAAATTTCGTATTATGTATGGTCACACTTCCACGGAGAGCTGTTTGAATTCTGGGTGCATCACGAGCCGGTGAAGATCAATCTACCGAAGAGCACGACGATGCATATGATACGATGCTACGGCTACAGGCAGCAGCAGCAGCATATATCCCGAACCGGACGTGTCATAACACAGGCATGCATCTTTTCTGCATACATACTCCATCGCCGCCCAGCCCATGCTGGACGGATGGCCGGACGGCTTATCGTGTATGGGACGACAAGTGCTATAAATGGATAAAAACCGATTACCTTTAATGCCAATAAACATAATCTCGACCGGAGGTTGTTTCGTTGCATACTGATGATATTCGGAGTAGATGTTGTCTTCCCCAAGTTTTTCATGCATTCATGTTGAGTCGCCCGGCCGCAGCCGTCTGATCATTGTAACGGGAATGGAGTAAATTGCAGCGTGGAGAATACATGATATAGATTTTTGGAAAATCGGTATAAATGTTTAATGGTTTTTGGTTGCCGATTATGTTCGTTGTCAGATAGAAGAAAGGGAAATCGATATATTTTCCACGAATATTGAAACATCGATTCTTCTACCTGGTTAATTTCTGCTGTCGCCTTCTTAAAATTTGATAAGCAAAAACATTGACGATTGAACTGTTCAGCTCTATTCATTTTCATCGTTGAAATGCTTCATTTTGCATGTGAAAACACTCGCTGTCAGTTTCATCCATTCTATTTCACGAAATTGGATTGTTCCGGCCCCGTCGTCACAAAAAGTATTTTTAAAAGAGGCATAGGAGGACATAGCAGTCACGCTCACCGAAACACCCCCGGCCCCGACGACTTGTTTCTGTGAGTGCGTTTGGTGCGAAAACAACAATGAAACTTTCATTTGAATATAATCTGTTCGGAAAAAAAACAATGTTTCAATTCGCTCTGATACGAAAGAAGCGTGCACGTAGAAGAGTTGCTTTGAGCGCCAGATTGAGCGTCAATCTTTGCACGAATTGTGGAAGTTGACGAGCTAGCTTCTCGATAGAATTCTTCAACGAATGAAAATTTTGATGAGAACGTGTACAGGCATGCTCCTCCAACTTGATCCAAACTGAATAGTCCAGTGGATTGAGATGTGGATTACTTGATGGTCAATCATTTGTGGATATGACGTCTGGTAGGTTTGCTGCTAGCTCCCTTTTTGAACCATTTTGAAGATTTTTGCATCGTTCCAATCGTATTTGTTTCAGTATGGGCATCAACAAATGGTTCACACATCGCCTGTATGCACCAAGCTCAATTCGATTACTATATGGTTTTGTTTGCGAAGAGGATTGTGTCGAACGCGTTCACGAACGGCATAAATAACATGGTGCAGCCGTACTGACCTCGGACGGGTTGTAATGTACGTAACACGAATCGTCCATTAATATATAACGGTTTTAGGAGCTCGTAGATCTGTTTTGCCGTCTTCTAGTGCGACAGTTGCCACAAGCAGAGATGCCAACCTTCCTGAATTTTCCCAGAATTTCCCAGAATATTTAGCGCGTTCCCTGATTGAACACTCAATTTATCCTGATTTTTCTGAAATGATCCTGATTTTTCCTGATTTTTGTACTCTTCACATTATTCGTAATAAATATACTGGTTTCCATGTCAAAGTTTTCTGTCATGATAGTTCTCCGGTTCGCACTTGTATTTATCTTACATTAAGTTAAATTCTCTAGACGCAGAGCTGTATTTATTTTTTGATCTCTACCCTCAATTGGTTCGTGGCTTTCCAAAACAGTGCTAGAAAATTCCATGAAGCCAGATTGTCTGACGAATCTATGAAATTACAACGATATTAAGTTTGAAGAACAAGTAGAATACAGTAGGAATACGCAAATAAGTGTAAAATTACTCAAGGAAAAAAAATTAAATCCACAGTCAATATAAAAAGATTTTACATGTAATTTGTTCGTCTGATTCGAAGTAGAATCAACTTTAATGATGGGACTATGGTAAATATATCTATAACCGTACTTATTATCATAAAAATTGTGAAACATTCAACAAGTGTTCCACTTCTGATATTCTTTCCTCATTTGTTGAGTAAAGATTATTTCCAAAGCATGAACGATGAATTCAGTGAAAATTTGAATATTGATTTCTCTGCAATTGACTATAGTGATGCTGTAGGTTTTTCGAAAAAAATTTAAACGATCAGGCGAAACACTAGCTTATGCGAGGATTTATACCATGCTTATTAATTCTTTTATATATCCGGTCTTCGCCAGAAGAAAGATATACTCTGTTTCTGGTGGAATTTGGAATGGATTCTGTATAATGAGCTACTATCAAGCACATGTATGGCTCGCAGCAGTTTTCGACGAGGAAGCAAACATGTTCTGGAAGGATAGAATATTTAGGCTGCGTGAAAGATGGCGGAAGATTGTGAAACACACCTATGAATATAAAATTAAATTATTGAATTAGGGTAAATGATCTTGGTTTGTCCAGTCGAAAATATGATCATGGCTTGCCCACTTTTTTGAATGCTCTAATTCAGCGCTCCTGTGACAAATAAGGCCTTCGAATGTTTCGAAACATATAAATAAAATTGCCTTTTACATGATTTATAGTAGTTTGATAGTATATTTTTACGAAATCACATGTTTTAAAGGATTATAAAATACACCGTCTATTTGTGTCAATGCGCCCCTTATTCGAGCTAACTTTTAATCGATCACCAGATGATTATTTGGCACGTATTCAGACCTTTTCTGGATTACAACACTTATAAATATTGTAAACATCATGCTTGCTCACCATTTGTATTGGATTTACATAGCTAAACCATTAAATTAACGCATTTTGATGAAATCAATTCTGATCATGAGTTGTCCAATTCAATAATGTTGTTTTGTCCACATGATTTCTATGGCAACCGCTTGGCGCGCTGCAGTTTGTTTATGTTTGTTTATGGTGTGCTTCGCGCATAGCAGAAGTATGGTTTTTCTGTGTTGATTGTGTTGAGGTGAACACTTCTAAAATGCCCAAGAAAAGGCAATATTCTGAAAAAAGCCTAAATTATGAATGAATCAATATGATGACAGTAAACTCAAGCAATGATAAATGCAACATCTAATTGTGAATTCGAATGTTTACATTCAAAAATGGAGATTTCTAAAACCGGACAAACCATGATCATTTTTTTGGGCAAACCATGTTCAGAGGTGGTCAAACCATGATCATAATTCTTCTTTAAGGAAAATCGTTAAAAAACATAAAAATTTGAATAATTTCAACACCTTATGGTAGTATTAGCAACTAGAGACTTGGGGCTTTTCAACAAACCCAAACTCGTATCGATTATGTGTGATTTTCATGAAGAAAAATCGATTTGCATTTACTAGTTGCGTAAAAACACCCCAAATTGGATAAACCAAGATCATTTACCCTAAATGCTTTGATTAAAAAAATCGACATTAACTTTTCGGACAACCCATTATGAGCTATCCTGATTTAACCTGATTTTTATTTTCTTTCTTCCTTATTTTTAAAAATTATAGTTGGTAATCCTGGCCACAAGCGTTCCCAATAATATTTTTCAAACAACTGGAAGATTGTTCTTAAAAAATTGGAAGAAAACTGGATCCTGTAAAATCATTTTATTTGAAGAAGTTCGACTTTGATTTACCTAAAATGTTTTTTTTACCTACTCCAATGCTTGAGGAATAGAATTTCCTTCGAAGCTTCGTGTAGTATTTATATGTTAGCATTAGCATTGAGCAAGTTGCACAATATCGTTCATAAAATAGCGAAAGAACCATAAATTAACCATTGAAACAGGTCAAAATAAAGTTTCCCACCACTCGAACATTACTGTGAAATAATATTTGAGGATCTTTTCTTCTAGAACCTCTAGAATATACGGTTTTATTTGGATAAAACTTGAAAAATCTCGTATTTATAGCTTGACAATGTGATTAATTGAGGTGCATGGGAACACGGTTTCTGGTTATAGATCACTGCATCAAACCTATCTCAATCCTCTGTTGTTTTCCTTCTAACTCGAATTTTAACATTTCTGTAGTGTTTCTTTCGGCCATCTTCGTTGCAATTTTTTCTCGCACGCACGCACTCCGTCTGGGAGTGACATATCTCCATAGTAGCATGTCAGAAAAAGAACTATTGGGAAACAGAGCAGAGAGTCCAAAGCCCCTAAGGAGGATGATTGTAATAGCTCAGCCATTCCATGCCAAACCGATATAGTGGTTTTTAGATTTCTATGAAAAGTGGTAGTTTTGTTCTTTATCGCAAAATATTAGACCCGTATTTTTTTATTTTTTTCGTTAGGGTAACCAAAAGGGGGAAAATTGTTTTTTCGAGTCATCGGTTAAATTTGAAAAATCATATCTCATAAAAGAAAAAAAACCATCTCTGATATCGAGATATGTTATGTTAAAAAACCTCAGCATTCATGAAAAAATATAGCGTCCTCTAGGCCAAAGCCATGAAAACATAAATCCATAAAATCCAATATTTTTGCAAGTTCAATATTTTTTTTTATAAAAGGCTCATTGGCATCAATTTTATATGCCGATCATCTAAATTGGTTCAGTGGTTCAAGAGTTATGAATTTAAAAAAAAACATTTTCGGGAAAAAGTGCAAAAAATGATTTTTCGAACCACCCAAAAATGGAAATGGGCACTCAAATGGAAAAATAAAATATACGAGTCTAATGTCTTGCGATAAAGAACAAAATAACCACTTTTAAGACATTTGACATTAAAAATTTTTTTTTCAAACCCCTATTTCCTTTACTGACCCTTTGGCGATTTTTCGATTTTCGAAAAACTCAAACTTCGACCGCTTTCCGCTTTTTTTTGACCGAGTCCGATTGAGCTGATATTTATCATAGGGTTTTTTTGAGACGGTGAACATTTTTATGGGGTAATTTTTTGAAATTCGATATGGCCATTTTCATTTGCATTCTAGTGCAATGGTGGCCGTCCTGTGGTCCTCCAACGTTGTTCATGCGGCCCGCAGCCTGATTTGAAAAAAAAAATCATATGAGCGAAATCAAGAATATACATAGTTGAAAATCTTCCATACAATTGAATAAAATGAAGTAATTCTTGTTAATCGTGTGTATTCAAGCTGATCATTTTCTCTTTTTTTCGTACTAATTTAACCTTTTGACATTTGTGACCGTTAGTATTCAAAGGACCTTTTTACATTTTTGGTTCTGTTCTGCTTAAACTCGTATAAGTTCGTGTAAGTAACGGCAGTAAAACCGGGTAAAACGTTGTCAGTTATCCGGTTACGAGTACATGTCAAACGATCCGATGAATTACGTAACTGACAACGTATAAACCCGACTTAACTGCTGGAAACTTTTTAAAGTGTCTTATGACAGATGTACATACGTACATAAGAGAGAGTGTTTTGGAGAAAATTCATTCGATTTTACTGTGCTCTCGCCATTAGAGGGCAGTCGAGTTCATTCACAATTTCAGTGTCTATTGGCAATCGCTTTTTTATATCTATGGCGTGTATTGTGTAATTTTAGGCAAAATGGAAGCCTGCACTAGAAAATAAAAGAAAAGTGGCTGACGAAGGACGTGTATTTCAAGGAAAATTGTCTGAAATATACTTTTTTACGTGTATAAATTGAAAAATGGTATATTTGATTTGTAATGAAGCTGGCGATCTGGCGTAGTGGTAACATCCATGCCTCTCACGCTAAAGGTCACGAGTTCAATTCTCACTCCCGACATTCTTCCAAAAATGAAGGAAAAGTGACGAACCAGCCAAATGAGTTGAAGTCACTATAATACAGATAATAAAAAAAAAATTGTAATGAAGCTGTTGCTGTTTCGAAAGTTCAATCTGAAACGAAAATATGAGTCGAAACATGCGACAAAAATGAACAAGTTTGATGCCACATCCTGTGCTGGAAAACTGGCTGAGTTAGGAGCGAAAATAGTTTGATTGAAAGTTTGGAAGAACGAGCTGCCGACTATGTATTTTATTCAGTGATAGTACATGAGAGAAGGATTTCGAAGTTACCAAGGAATTTACTTGCCTTTTTCCTACGAATGAAGGTTTCGATGATGTCTTGATGGATATCGTTCTCCACTCTCACCGAGTTTTGTGGTCCCATCAGTACTTGTTTAGTTTCGTAGCAACGATAAAGTTCGGTCTGTACGAAAAGCGTGTGGCAACTGTCACGTTATTTAATTGCGGGAAACGGCAAAACGGATCTACGAGCTGCTCAAATCGTTTTCTATTACTGAGCGATTTGTGTTCCGTAGACTACAACAGTACAAAGGAACAGTTGATGTGGGCGATAGGCCCAAAAAGGAAGGTCCGAAGTCGGTAGGGCTGCGCAATGTTATCTATGTTGTTCATGAACGCGTTCAATGCAATGCAATGCGTTCGAAAACAAAAGCATTCAACAGTCGACATGAATTGGATAAATTAATTGGTGCGTACATCATTGTGTGAGTCATTTATTGACACCCAGATTGAACGATTAAAAAACGAGACTAACCGGGCTTCATCTCCGCAAATGATTGGCCATCCATCGGATTATTCACTTTGGGTCAGGTTGGAGGAGCGTGCCTGTGGTCGCTCTCATTACAATTACCAATCGTTGAAAATTCTATCGAAAGCTGCAGCGATTGACGATTGGCCTTAGCGTTTTCGACTCTGCATGAAGAAGAGATGTATTTGGCCAAATTTAGCCAAAAATGTTAATTCTGGATACTTTTATGCTTTCAATAAAAGTTTTGGGTTTTTATCTCATTTTGTTCTCGAGTTATGAATTTTACAGGTGTATAACTGAATACTTCCTAATTTAAAATAAAAAGTGAGTCAAAGAAGGTACCAGTTAAATACGTATATCTTACATTTCATTATGAAAAGTAGTGAGAAAAAATCATTACGGCCCGTGGCTATAATGAAAATTCTAATGCGGCCCGCTCCATCTCTATACCTGGCCACCACTGTTCTAGTGTATACGCCATGAATAACATAAGATATCCTCGAGACGATTGATTTTAGAGGAGTTCTCTCGGTTACCCTCTCAGGGTTCCCACATTCTACCGTCGCGATTGGATTTCGATTGAAAAAGATGATGAATAATAAGATATATAGCCGGTCCAATTAGTTGTACCCTTTCAGGGTATCTAAAGATAGTTTTTGCCGCATGTTGTGACAAATGAGATTTTCAGATTTTTATTTCGTTGTATGATCGATTGATGTACACGGAAACATGAATTTTTGAGTTTTGTATTCATATCATATCTCACCAATTCACGGCTATTTCCCACATTTAAAATTACACAACAACTGAAGACAACTAACTTACATATTCTATGAGGACAATAATTATTCGTGGAACTACAACCTATTGTTGAAGAATATACAGCAATTCAGAAAGTATGAAATGACGAAAAATTTCACGATTTAAAAAAAAAATCTGACATCACATTTGTTCTATTTCCAATTATAATGATTAATATGGTTATGAAATAACGCTAAAGCAAATTTGCTTATTGGGATACCCTCCAATTCAACATGCTGTTGAAAATAAGCCTAACAGATGAAATAATCATCAGAAGTTTTATGCGACATGTTTTGGCATAACATGACAGAATGTATTTCGAAGACAAGAAATGGTGCTCAGCTCAATGTGTTTATTTAGTAAGTAAGATTCGGACACGGTTGAGATGGCTCACGACAGGATACCTGCCTGTTAATCTAGGTCAGCTACCTTCAATCGCGACGGGAGAAATTCTCATTTAAACGTCTGCATCACAATTTCCTTTCGCTTTCCACTCGGTTGCACAGTCAATATAGTTGCAGAATAACTGATTGAGAGCATGTTTGATAAAGGTGCAATAGGGGCGAGAGGGAGGAAGAGAGACAGTGTGCGATACCTTTTGCAGCAATAGGCATCAATGATCTAAATGAACTGAAATGGATCACTCTATCGTAATTCCACGGAGCGGCTGAATAGCGTGTACATTCACACGTGAAGTTAATGATGGGATTGCAATTTCGTTAATTGGTATCTTTTCCGAATGAATTCTCCTCCTCCTATCTACCATCTAACATTATCCTTTTCTGCTATCGTTTCAGGCTCTACATTTAACAACGATGACATTCGATGCATCACCCCCTCAATCTGTACCGGCCGAAATAATTCCAGTGATGCCAACAGAAGGTTTCGAAGGCCGAAAGCGTCGTAGACTAGGTCGAAAACGGAAGCGAAGACCACTTCAGGAGGACTTTTGGCAAGGCAATCCACGAGAAGAAGAATCCGCGGTGGTCTACCGTAATCAGGATGGAGTTATACTACCAGCGGAACGGAAACAATTGAATCCACGGTGGGATGGAAGCGGCATGGTACCCATCGGCTATCGACAGCGAGCGGACCATTGGGCGAACCCGTACAGTGATGCAATCGATCCACAGTCACCATTCAGTAGTGATTCTCCGCCACCTCGAAGAGTTTACGCATCAATAAACAATGACAGGGAGCATTTTCAACCTGTTGATGACAATAGGCAAAGAAGACCTCCCAGACCGGAAGAAGAATCAACTCAAAGCATTGGTTATAAAGCCTACAGGAAACCCTACTCGATGGCAAAACGAGGGAGCGAGGAAGACGGTGGATCGTCTAGTGAATCAGGGAAAACCGCAACAGTCGACCTGAAAACTCTGCTCAAGCAGTCCGATGGTCTAAGTTTAAGCGAAATTTTACAGCAAAGAAACATTTCGCTTCAGGATTTGATAAAAGGAAAGCAAATGGCATTAGCTGCATTGACCCAAAGCCCCTTAGAAACGGTTACAGTTATTGTACCGGAAAACGATGGCACCCCCGTATCCTCGACGGTCGCTTACGGAAATTCACAATCGCAGGAAGATACGAGAAGATCAGACTTTCAGAATATTAAATCTCTCAAAAGAATACCAGTATTTTCTTTATCGGCCACACCTATTACTGAAGCACAACATCCCACAACTCCCTCGTCGATTACGGCCGCTCCTCAGCCTGTGCTCACCACACCGAGAGAAGAAACAAACTCCGTGGAAGAAGTTGTCACTCCAAACCTCACCGAAAACCAAAATGAGAATATCGGCATCTTTCCGACAGTTGAAATCAAACAGCTCGCACTAAATCCAATGCTGCCAACGGTCAAAGAAGAACGCCTACGACCCATAAAGGGTATCGCTTCGCGTATACGACCTGATTTGAGCAACGCAAATATACGAACCGAAGAAGCGTTCTCCGCACTTAGAAAACGCATCGAAATTCCAAATTCATATGCCACCGCCGAGCCTTGGCGCTCTTCCACCACCACTACTACCCCGGTTACCCCGAAGGCCCGTGAAAGATGGACTCCAGCGCCTGGACATCATGAGAAACGAGAGCAGTTCCTACAAAAACTCCACCAAAATAAAGCAAGAAACCGAATTCTTACAACCACATCCACCCAAGTCACTAATAATTCGAGTCCTGAAGAACAAGCGGAAATAGAATTACCCTCCAATATATCGTCCGAGCGAACTATGCTACGCATACCCTCCGCTAGGAAACGTTTGTCCATACATTCTAAACTCAGATCCCCACCTCCATCTCCCCCGGCACAAATAATTCCGCCAGCGGCGGAAAGTCACACTCTGGCCGATGTTGAACTTCACGAAGAACCGGAAAATGTCACCAGACTATTGGAGACGGAGGAACCTGAGCTAAACATCATCGAAAAGTTTACCTCCTTCGAGGACACCAAGGAAAGTGAATCTCGATACGACCCGTCGGAGCAGAATGTTGGAGAGACGGCTCACCATGAACAGCGAGGATCGTCAAACGAAAACAATCTCATACAACAGATCAACCAAAACACACAGCGATCATTCACCGACAGTTTGGAGGATTATCTTCGGGATGTCACTGAGAGCAATCCCTCTCTGTTCAACGATCTTGGTCCGATTGCGCTGTCAGAAGACAGACAGGAAATCCTGGAACTGATGGGAGATCATAGGATTGGTTCACGACTCGCAAAGGTACTCTCCCAGAGAAATATGACACTGGAAGAGCTCCTGGAGCACAGGAAGCGTGGCTCAAGTCAGCTTCATCTAGCGGAAATGATAAACAACAAAGCGCGACCACTCGAGGACAAGATGGACATTGTTACGGCATTCGAACATTTCCCACGATTCAATTTGGGCAACTTGCGCAGTATACGCCCGGACGATATCAAAGTTGATTCGCAGGGCTTCAGCTATTTTACCTCCATCATTAACATTCGACCCACGGACGAAGCCGACAAGGACAGCCGATCGATACACGGTCCGCATCACCCTGACTGGAATCCACCGCAATCGTCGCACCCGGTCAACCACAAAATGGATGCCGGTCATTTTTTAGCTAACGGCGGATCGAAGGGAAAGCTGATCACCCCTTCGAGAATGTCCGCCGCAGCCGAGTTTAATAGTGGCAGCAACAATAACATCAATAAAGATCAAGCTAGTGATCTGCTGGATCTGGAGCTTTCCGGGCGTGGGTTCAGCCACCGACATCCGATAGCCGTTGAGACTGGCTCGTTGCCGTTGGGCGTGCGATCGGCGATCGTCGCCAGCATCTGTATCGTCGGTGTATCGTTGGCAGTTTTCGCGCTTATATTCGTCGTCTGCCGCTGGCGACAGCGACGGAGGAACAAGCTGGACTATGCGGAAAACTTTAACATGGCCAAAGCCCGCTTGCCAACCATTAGCGGGGAGGTGCTGAAGACGTCCAACCATCCGAATGAAATTGGTCAAATGGTGTACACAAGCAGGCAGGAACAGACCCAGCAAACCCAGCTGAGTCGAAAGGAGAGCATAATCAGCACAATGAATCCGAACTCGCAGGAGGTTCAAAATTATCTGTGGGATGAGATGCGGCAGCCATTTCAGTAGGCTATCGGAAATATTCCAGATCCGTTGAGGTACTGCAGGGAAGTTTGAAAACTAGGTAGGGATCGTTGTTTTTGGTGAATGGGCAAAAAGCTCGCCCCACACGGTGACAATAATTCGACACAGTGATTCCAAAAAATCGTATTATATAGGTTAAACACGAAAAATCTAGTTATTGTGTTTTACGCTTGTCATGACTAGAGCTGCATTTTTTCATCAATGTCACTGACAACTGACGAGGCACGTTAGTCACTTCCTACTGACAAAAATCTCGGTCAAATGGTGACTGACAGAGTACGATGCAACAATTTGCTTGTTATTAAGCTTTGTCAATACGCTTTGACCGATCAAGTGGGCATTTTATTTTATTATGCATTTTATTTTAATCGAGCAAAGCTTCTATTTTCATTCCGGTTGTTTCATGTGTTTACTGAAGCAATTGCAAACAATTAGGCAACGGAATATATAATTGACTTGTATAATCTCTACATGCTGAAATAATGAAAAAAATTCTCTTTTCGTTGAAATTTCTGCCCGATGTCGAAATTCAAGTATTTGAAAGTCCGTTTAGAATCATTTATATCCTTTGTTATCCTTGAAGTTTTAGCATTTGATAGAAGAGTGTTATTCAGGTGAACAAATGCATCCTGGTAAACGTGTAAACATCCATTACATCAGGTGACATGGTATTTCTTGTCTTGACAATCATAGTGTGCTGACTTGCAACATGCTTTGATGGTCAGAACACTCTGACAAACTATTTAGCATCAAAGAGTGAGGAATTTGTTTTGTCGGTTTATGTTTTGTTGCACGTCGTTTGGTGGTAATGTTGCAATGGTCGTCATAGTAGCCCAAATATGTGCAGTGACTTTGACAAATTGCCGCTCTGGTCATAACCTGAGAGAGAGGAGCCAGCTCGCGTTTGTTGTGATCACCCTTATGTCAGCGCGAACCAGTCACGGTGAACCAAGGGGAAGTATTGAAATATGTAGAAAATTTCAACATGACATTTTTTTGCAAGACGTTTTATGTGAAAATAATGTTGACGTCGGACTACATCTTTCATTTCTATACTGGGGTGTAAGTTCAAAGCTTCGAAAACGAGAGTGTTACATTGGAGAAACAGGATTTTGAGTAATAAACCCTCTTCGCCGGTTGAAAGAAATGGTATGATAACCGCTTCATTCGAAAGATAAAATGTCTACGCGTTATATGTGTGTTACTTATTGATCCAAAAACTTGTTTCAATAGCTCAAAAATTGTTTTGAAAGCAAGCTATTGAAATCACAAAAATCTGTATATAAGTAGGTGCCAGCTCCACTCAATTATAATTGTACAGCGGTTAGATCATTTTGGAACAGTTATTGCTGCAAAAAAAACAAACTTGCTGCTGTGAAGAAGGCGACCAGCAAGAAGAAAGCTGCTGCTACTGCTGGTGTGGCTGCCCGAAAGCAAAAGTCAAACAAATCCTCAAAAATCGTTGCATGCAAGCCGAAAACGCCGAACTCATAGAAATCAGTAGCAGCTTCGAAAAAACCTACCATCGCCACACATAACGCACAACTAGAGAGAAAACAAGATAGTGTTTTCAGCAAATCAAATCCAGTTCTTTTCAGAAAGAGTTTATCAAATACTGCGGTCAAATACATTCTTTTTTAATTTCTTCGATCAAGTGCGATCAACGTAAGATTACATCTTTCGAGCACTTATTAGGAGTACAGTGAATCTTGAGAAAGACAATTCATTCCTGCTCGACACTCGCACAAAAAATGTTCACTCATCAATGTCACAAACGGGAAGTGGGTGTTGTGAGGGAGGGCATAGTGAGCGCAACATTTATGCAGACTGATTGGAAGCGACAGATATGTTGTATATGGGAAATGGTATACAAATTATATCACACATAAAGGGGAGAAAGAATCTTGACCCTTTTAGTTTTTTGGACAAGACTATTGGTTCACCTTCACTATCGGTCAATTCGATTGGATCTTCAGTGATACTAGTGCCTTGATTAAACCTACATGTCAAATTTGAATATTGCATATGAATGTGAATATCATGGCAAAGATGACGAGAGACTGGTAGTATAATTCTCATCTTCATCCGAATGCCTGTTAAAAATGCAGACACAGCATCCTTTTTAGTCAACCTAGTATTATTTCCATCGGACACAAACAAAATTCCCTCAAAATACACCTGAGAGAAATCAATGTTGGCTATTTTCATTGGAAGATTAGCTCTTATTTTATGTATTCCACATACACACAGGTTTTTTTTACGCCGGGGATACGTATCTCGTAAAAAAACCGCGTTAATTGGAAAATCCGCGTAAAAAAACCTGGGTGTACGCTGCATATTCAAATTGCATCGGAGATAGACAATCATCGCCCACATTGCAAAAATCGATTCGTCGAGCTTGCAGTAATAGATCAACCTGGAACCAGTGAAAGAATACAAGAATTCGCGAAAACTGAATGTACGATCGGAAAAAGTCACAAATGGGCCCAAAACACCCATAAATTCACACAAGATCTCCACCGACAAACAAATCATAAAAGTCAGTTTGCTTCTAATTTTGGATTTTGTTTTAGAAATCATCGAAATAATTCTTTAGGACAACTATATCGAAATTATCAAAAGTAAAAAATGTTTGAATGGGCCGATGCCGCTAGAAGCCATGATGTGGGCTGACCTGGTACATCTTTTATTATTTCCTACGTGATCAGTGTTCAAATTTTTACCCCCATATATTCCTGTTAGACGCAGTCCTATGTCAAAAATCAAATCGGGAATAAAACGCACAAATGTACTCACTAACAAAGGTTCACGTCAAGTTTGAACACTTTTCTCATAAATGAATGACAACAACTTGCTTGATTGAAATTGTCAGTTTGGAATTTTCTTGATGAGAATGCGTTAAAAGAATAAGAAGAAAACAAACTATCTGTCATTCAGCTGGCTCCTCTCTCTCAGGTCATAACCCATTGATCGAAATTTTCCCCAAACACGATCTATTATCTTTTACACCAGTTGTTTTCACATTTGTTTGGCTGCCAAATTTCATTTTCGCTGGAACTTATTTTCGTCGCTTGAAGTTCTACGCTTCTTCAGCCCTTCACAATTGACCAGTGTTCGTCAATCGGTCTTAGCTCCGGGTTATTCGTCGGATTCCACTTCCTAGGATCGACAGTGACCCAATTGACGGTGTATCACTTTTTGGTTGAATTTGAACAATGTTAGCTTGCAAAGTTGGTCCGCAGAAGACTATCAACCTCATGCTGCTCCAGAAATGGCATTAATCTATTCCTTGATTTTCTGTTGAGTGTTACACGCCTCGTTCCTGTCGAATCGTTGTTGAGAACCATCTACACCGAGTTGTCGTCCGACATTCTTACGACATGCCTAGCTCATCATAATCGCCAGATTTTCGCTGACACACCTTATAGATGGTTAACTCCATGTGACGGGACACTTTTTTGATCTGAGCGTTTTCTGAAGTTCAAAGTAAACACGATTTTCTGCTATAATACGTCTTCGAGTATAGTTGATGGTATCATTGTCAGCGGACACCAGTGAGCCAAAGTCCACAAGCTCATCGACCGCCTCGAATTCATCACCATCGATATGAACTCGTGGTGGGAAATTTGCACCATGTTCTCTGGAGCCTCTTCCTCCCATGTATTTAGTTTCGACGCGTTGATGACAAGACCTATCCGTCGGGCTTCAGCTTTTAGTCTGATGTACGAATCCCTCATCCTATCGTTAATTCGTGCAACGATGTCAAAGTCAAAAAGCTGGACGGGCTTCCTACAGATCAACTGTGCAACTCATGTCTATACTCGCTCTTCTGACCACACCTTTCAAAGTGATACTAAATAGCGAGCACGAAAGCCCACCGTCGTAAACCCTTCGAGATTCAATGACATAACTCGATCCACCACCATGGTCAGGGCGATCCAATCTCGTAAGTTTATCTGAGAAACCGTAGTAGTGCATAATTTGGTCAATCGATTGTATCATGCGCTGAATTGAAGTCGATGAACAAATGATGCGTTGGCATGTTTTATTCGTAGCATTTCTTCAGAACTTACGGAACTGCGGAACTTACGGATCTGATCCGTGGTAGCACGAGCATTCATAAATCCTGCCTAATATTGCCGTACGAACCCCAATTTCTCAGTGCAGCGCTCTAACCACCGTATTTCAACAGTTCGCTAATTGATCAACTCCAGCTGTTTTAATGTTCTTCAGCCGGGTGATCTCCTCCTCATCTTCCTGGAGATCGAGGACTAGTATTCGGTCATATTCCGCGCGTACCTTTAAGTCTACTTCCATATCGTTTTACTTCTCTGCTACATCGCTATTGAGATGCTCATCGAAATACTGTTTCCACCTTTCAACCACCTCACACTACCATTTCATGTCACCGATGACAATTTTCACGTTCCGTCGTGAATAGCTATCATATATCTGCTCCAGCAGCACGTACAACGCTTCCTTCTCGTCGTCGGGTCTCTCTTCATGTAGGCAGTGCACATTGATGGTGCTATAGTAGAGAATTTGCACATCCTCACGTTAATCGGCTGCCACCAATCACACGTAAACGTATCATGGCCAGTATTATGTTGCGTGGATGTAGCCCGTCGTAGATTTTTTTTCTATTATAGTGACTTTCAACTTATTTCGGCTGGTTCGTCACTTTTACTTCCATTTTTTGGGAGAATATCGGGAGTGAGAATTGAACTCGTGATCTCTGCGTGAGAGGTATGGATATTACAACAACGCCAGATCGCCTCCAGCTCGTCGTAGATGATCCTATCGCAACCTGGGTAGCAAAGCGATCTATGGTTCCATATTCCATATTTCCAACTGTGTTCCTCATTTCGTCGCTTAGGTCGTTGCCGATTGTACCGGTTCATATTTTCGTTATTTGTAACATACTTAGGTTCCTAGGCGACTTTTTGGATCTTCGCGAGCACAATAATCAGCCGCCCCTAACATGAGCAACACACGCTGTTTTGAGCCGGACCTCTATGGCAGGTCTAAAACCGAAAACACTTCTACATTCACACAAGTTTTTTTTTATTTATTATAGAGACTTTCAGCCGTAGGCTGGTTCATCTCTTTTGATGTGACAATACGATGGAAGGTCCTGATGGGGCCATCCCAAGCGCCAGGGACACCGGATCCCGGATCCCTTAGCATGTTGTTTTTTCCCTTTCTTGTTGTCCTTGCCCGTGCCTGGTCCATTGTTGCCGGTTCCGCTTTCGTTTCCTTCTAATTATCTCGCTTCGTCGTATATCTCATTTTATCCTAATCTTCGCTTGGTCCTCGATTATGTCTGCTTATACATATTTATGTCTTTTAAGTAGACTATCACTACTGAAATTGTGGATGCGTCGTTCCCTAAGGCTTCCCTGATGCTTTCAGGGATCCCGTACAGTGATCTTGGGCCCTCAAACTGGGGGCATTGGCATATGATGTGTTCCACTGACTGGTGGACATGACATAGCTCGCACTGGATTCGGAAGTCGCCCCTATTTTTGCCCATGTTGTAGGCGAATCCTGCATGTCCAGTCCATAGTCTGGAGATTACTTTCAGATCACGGTGCCCCAACGGATCTTCCCATTTGGAGGTTGATCTTACGTAAACTGAATTGTCGGGTTCCATCTTGGCCCGTTTCGTACCATTCCTGGCCCATTTTTCCTCGAATACTTTGTTCACCCATTTTTTCGTGTCTATTCACACAAGTTCCTGCCCGGAAAAAAAATAAAAAAATGGTGGATTATATCTATGATATAACCGCAAGGTTGACGTGGGACTACAGTAGGCTTAGTAATCATTTATGTGTATTGATTAAATTATTGATCGAATGAAACAATTTTCGAATTCAATTGAATTCAACATATTCGCTTAGTAAGTAAAAAATTTGAACGAATGCCACGTTTGGTATGATTCCTAGGACTTCCAAAATATTTGAACGAAAGATTTGACAAACGATCATTGTATTTTACATTTACCTCTGAAATTATTGCATCTCTCAAGTGTACGTACTTCTCGTATCGCGAACTTGCTTGATTTGATGAGGTTCAGGCACTCAGTTTCGATTTTGACACGCACGCAGAGATTTTGTTTTTCTACCAAAACTCGATAGTATAATATCAGATTATTTTCAGACACAGTTCTAGTGCAAGATTTTTCATCCACTTGCAAATAACATGTTTCTCCGTTACATGGAATAAATATTTGATACAGAAAATATGATAGAATGAAGGCAGTCCTAAATCGGATAATTCCTTTCTCGAGTTTTGCTCTTATCAACACATTCGGCAATCCATTTTTATTTATATAGATAGAAAGCGTAATAGGAGTGCGTTTTATCACATTAAAATCCATTGCCACTTTCGAACGAAGAGCAATTTCGTTTCCGCAAACATCAAATAGGCTAACAACGAGTTTTCCGAAATATTTCAATTGTCATGTTTGGTTGGAGTATGTGTATCTCTCCAGAAAAGGTGGGGTATCATACCATCATAGAGAAATTTCTCGTACCCAAAAACCCTCACATCCTAAAATTTTGTGTTTTATTTGTATGGCAGCCTCCCCTTAGAAAGAGGGGAAGAGTGTCGAACCACCATAGAAACGTTTATCGATCCCTAAAGCCTCTATATGCCAAGTTTGATTCCATTTGCTTGATTGGTTCTCGAGTTATTCAGCGCACCTCCCCTTCCCTTCCTGTAGAGAGGGGGAGGAGTGTCAAACCACTTAAGAAACGCTTCGTGTCTCCTAAAACCTCCACATGCCAAATTTGGTTCTGTTTGCTTGATAAGTTCTTCAGTTATGCATACATTTATGCTTCATTTGTATGGTAGCCCCCCCTTAGAGAGGGGGAGGAGTGTCAAACCACAATAGAAATGTTTCTTGTCCATAAAAACCTTTACATGCAAAATTTGGCTCCATTTGCTTGATTAGTTTTCGAGTTATGCAGAAATTTGTGTTTCATTTGTATGGCAGTCCCCCTTAGAGAGGGAGGTGACGTTCTTAACTACCATAGAAACATTTATTGCACCCTAAAACCTACACATGCCAAATTTGGTTTCATTTGCTTTATTAATTCTCGAGTTATGCAGAAGTTTGTGTTTCGTTTGTATGGCAGAGATTCATTCGTATCTGCAATGCTGATTTTCCTGAGGTTTGTTCCTTGGTTTTGTAGTCTGTGTTGGGGAAACCGTATTTCGCTGTTATTTTTTGGGCGGCACAATTTGAGGAGCACAAATTGGGCCAATCAAAACATGGCAGTTAGGGCGTTTAGATAACGCTTGACTTTTCACAATTATTCAATTGTTTTTTTTTTTTTGAAAAATTACATTTTATTCATTGTGATAGATGCGAAGAAATATTTCCTATCAATTAATGCAAACATCTTTCCTTAATAGATCGGTTACAAGCATTCGAAATATTTCATTTTTTCCTACATGTTCTGTGTTTAGGTTTTCATTTTACCCCCCATCTATTGTACAATGTAGTCCCACGTCAAAAAGTAGATTGGTTTGTGCCCAGAAGCACGAACGGGAACTTGACGTAGGACTCCGATTGTTGAGAACAATTTCTTTTGATAAATCTCCATCTTTAATGCTCCAAATGTGATATAAACTGAATTCAACAGGAACAATTTCAATTCAACCAACGAAAAAATTCAAGGTGAACAATTCAAACAGGTTGTAAGAATATATAGTAATATATTAAAAATTGCTTTATTGCTTCATGGATATTATCCTATATATATATTCAGGTTTTAAACTTTGGCAGTTCATCCGCCGTTAGCCTTAAAAAAAGGCCAAACCCAAATTTCTACCTTGACGAAGGCCACTTCGGACGGCCTCGCCCTTAACATATAGTGTATGGGGGTCTTCGTAGCCACATTGGTTGCGCGTTCGCTTAGTAAGGGATCGATCGTGAGTTCAAAACTCAGGGCCCTCATAGACCATCTTTGTGTTGTTACAGAATAACTACGTCCACGCAACAATCATCAGTGATGGAGGTCGATCCACGGTCGAATGAAGATCGATTCATCTACACAACTGCTCTGTTCTGCAAGAAACATCGGGCTGCTGTTCTATTGATAACACAACAATGATCATATCAACTGTCTCCGCTGTCCGGTGGTCTAACTGGATAAGGGAAGAACAGAAGGAATACTCTTACGCCGAACAATGACAACTGTGTAATGTGCTATTTATAGATATGATAAACATGTGACATGTACACGATTAAAATTCGGTACTGTTCCAGCTAAAATGCTAATGAGGCTAAAATAAACAAATGGGATAGAAAAAAACATATAGTGTAGACTGATCGTTGTCTAGAGTGAAACAAGTAATCGAAGCCAAGGAGCGCAACATTGTATACCTGTTGCACTGCGGGAGAATGTGAGCGGCGAGTAAAATCGGAAAAATATACATATTTAATCCGTTTCATTGTTTACTTGTTTTACTTTTTCCACTATAGCTGTGAATATTTTCTATTGTCACGTTGAGCCCCACACAGTTCTTGCTGCGCTTTCCGTTCAGCCCGCATCAAGAGCGTTTGCACAATATCAGTAACGGATAGTAACTGCCAGTCCCGCTTTCCTCACAAAAAACTCAGCGCGGAGATTAACGTGTTAATTTGTGTATTTGGAATTAAAACCCATCCATTAATTGAACAGATCTAACGTTCAAAACCCTTATACTTTTTTCACTCGAAACTCCACTTTTGTTGGCACCAAGTGAAAGCAGCCTTCAGAATGCAACGCGGTGCTGATGTGCAACAAGATTTTTGTACTCAGTTGATGTCTACCTTTGTATACACATGCGCTCTGTCGAATGAACACGCTTCGAAACACAGATCAAATGTTTTGTTGTCAGCACCGTTTCCGCACCGAATTTTTTTGCACCGTATTTTGCACCATATTTCTATACCTGTTTTACACCGCGCTTGAACCTGGATTGATTTCTCTGTTGAATTATTTTTCTTCACACAAGCGCTCTCGTGCTTATGAATTTGGTACACTTCGTAGCAAGAGAGAATACGTGTTTGTTACGAACGCGCGCTTATGAAAATTAAACTCAAGTGCAGCGAAGCGTATTTTTTTCTGAAGACTGAGTGTAACCAAAACCTTACACTGTCTCACAAATCATGCTTAGACGTCTCCTTTCGATGAGATCCGTCAAGACGGTCGGTTTGGTATTTTGGCAAGATCCAATAATATTGAACGTAAATTAAAAAAAAACTCAGTAAATTCATAAACATGGAGAAAATTGTCTTCAAATTCTTTCATTTATATGACATTTATATGTCGCTCGACATAGCAGCTGTTGATTGAACTAAAGGGTGTGTCACATCAAATTGCATCACGGAAAAAACGCTGTAGAAATTTAATTTTTAGGAATTATATCTTCAGCTTATAATCAGATAATCAGATAAGAGTGTATAGATCACGTTGGCCATGCTTCACTGTCAATTTTTCGTAAATTTGGAAAAATGTCGTCGAACGAAAAAGAGCGTCGTGATTTAATCCTGTGCACTCATTTCGAGAATCCGGAATTGTCACATCGGGACATCGGTAAGATGCTGGGAATCGTCCAATCCACGGTCAGCAGAGTACTAAAACGATACTTCGAGAACCTAACCATCGACCGGAAGGTGAAGAACGGCAAAAATGGATGCTCCGTCAGTGAAAAAGATCACAAGCGCTTAGTTAAGCAGTTTAGACGCGATCCGAGAAGTTCGGTCCGGGATGTCGCCAATAAGCTGAATTTGTCAAGTTCATTCGTCCAGCGGACCAAGCAGCGGGAGGGCCTGCGTACATACAATGTTCAGAAGGCTTCTAACCGCGACGAAAGGCAAAACATGGTGGAGAAGACGCGAGCCCGGAAGCTGTACACCGAAATGCTGACGAAGCCGCATTGCCTGGTAATGGACGACGAAACCTACGTCAAAGCGGACTTTCGTCAGCTGCCGGGCCTATTGTTCTTCTCCGCAGAGGACAAATTCAGCGTTCCGGAGGAGATTCGCAAGCAGAAACTATCCAAGTTTGCCAAAAAGTACATGGTGTGGCAAGCGATCTGCTCTTGCGGAAAGCGGAGCGCCCCCTTCGTGATGACCGGCACGGTAAACGGGCAGGTTTACCTTAAGGAGTGCCTACAGAAGCGCTTACTACCACTATTGAAGCAGCACGAGGGCCCGACCATCTTCTGGCCGGATCTCGCTTCGTGCCACTATTCAAAGGACGTGTTGGATTGGTACGAAGCCAACGGGGTCACCTTCGTGCCAAAGGAAATGAACCCGCCCAACGCGCCGGAGCTTCGCCCAATAGAGAAATATTGGGCGATTATGAAGCAGGCCTTCCGGAAGAACCCAAAAGTTGTCAAATCGGAGGCGGACTTCAAGAGAAAATGGATTTCTGTTAAAAAAAACTACAACCTGACGTTGTACAGAACCTTATGGACGGGGTAAAGAGGAAGGTGCGAGCATACGGGCTTGGGCTCGAAGTATGAATAAAAAGAAAATGCCAAAAGTTGTTTAATAGTTTTTATTTTACTGTCTAAAATTTTCAAAAGGATCGGTCTTCTGGGCGGATTTCTACAGCGTTTTTTCCGTGATGCAATTTGATGTGACACACCCTTTATAGAAAAAAGCGTACAAAAACCAAACAACTTGCATCGAATGACAGAGACTCTCATCCTCCTGGGCTGGTTCTTTCCGGAAAAATTGAAAGGCACTTTCTGTAAATGTGAATTACGTTTCGGAATAAATTATCAAATAGCAAAATTCAAAAAAAATCGGATATCGGTCGCTTGATTGAATCAATCCATACTAATACTCATTCAGAACGCGTATATTCTTCAATTGTTGAACTTTAGGGACAGGTTGATTTCGTTTCACCTGAATCCATTTCCGATTTCCGACGACTCGATATGATTCGCATACCGCTTTCGCAAATTCCATAACCAATTATACCATCTGCAATACAAACATTTTCATTTTCATTTTCCAGCATCCAGCGGGCCGTGAGTGAAATTTTTCACTCCACATGCGCTCGAGTTTTCACACCTACCCGAAAAGAACGAGAAAGGGAGTGACAAAAAAACCTGCATCCATCCATCCGCTATCCTGCTATCATTCCGAGCGTTCATCAATTAATAATCCGTCATGACAATGTGTTTATTTGAAGGTGATTTTTGCACCTGAAGAAAACAGAAGGAATGCGAAGTTCAAAGATACGCGCTCAGGCCACGAGATGAGAACTTGACGGATGATTGATGCAGTACACATGATCCCGCATGAAAGCTGTCAGCTGCCCATGAGCCGATTAGCTTTTTCTGATTTGACGAACGTGATGCGTGTAGAAAAACGCGAACAAGGAGAAAATAAGGTTACACCGAGGAACTTGCGCTAGGAAGTAAGTGTAATATGTGCAATACATCTGAAAAACAGAATTTGTAGATTTAGACAAACAATAAAAGCGTTGGAGATAATATTGATTAGATGTAAGTGCGGAAAAGAAAGTGGAAACAATACAATTTTATTTAATGTTAGAGAGTAATTTATGTTTACAGTAGCGACGGTAGCCATCCATGTGAGCCCAGTAGCGGTGGGATTTTACAATAATGAAGCGCAGGAGCTAACAAAACCAAGAGTAAATTCCACAAAACAGAAAGTAGTAAGATAGTAAAATAGAGACTGGCCCTGTTAGGAAATACACAAATCATAACAAATCTGGTGCGAAAGCACCAAAACGTAACTTTAAACCAAACTTATTAAGCGTTAATTCATTATTCAGCAGATTACTCAATTATCGTTATCGTCTGGCTCGTTCGGAATTGTTTGATGCAAATTAGCACAATTGAGTGTATTGAAATGCAAGGATAACACTGAATGCAGCCGTAGGGCGGGAGAAAATGACAAATAAAAATTGCGCATGCAACAAAACACATCAAAGGGGGTTTCATTGTCACTAATTGGACTCGTGACGTAGCCGAATCCGAAATGATGCAGGAATTTAATCGCGTAAAACCTTTTCCCTGTAAGCATTCTGTTTTCTTTTTTTTTTTCGATGCGGCATTTTCTTAATTTGACCATGTATCGAATTGCAATAGCACAGATCGTACTCAATTGATGTTTTCATTCATTCGCTTTCATTCAGGCGCAATGACCATTTTTCCACATAATCATCAATTTTGCATGAATTACAATAAGTTTCTAGATCATCTCTAGTTATCAATTCGAGGTGGTTTCGATTAAGATGCGGCATGCTGTAGTTTGTATCTCTTTCCACACAGAGGATACTGCTCGTTGAAGCTCTTCAGAACTCTCATACTGCACTCCCAAACTAGTGTTGACAGAAAACATTTCATCTTCGGCAGAAAAACAGCTTTTTCGTGTACTGAAGGGTGAAATGAACAAATAAAGGCAACTTTTTCAAAAGCTTTAGAATGTTTGTATGCATGGGAGCAGAGCAGACATCTCTTTCTCGCAGACTGAACGTCAGTTTGGGATTGTACCTAAACAAAAAGTTCAAACGATGTTCAAACGGGTATCGAACCAAGGCCGACTGGAATACAATGCTGTGTTACACGACAACGCTATCCACATAGACACTGGTGCCATTGCATCAATGAGTGATAATATTACACCTCATTATAAAATGAACTTGGAAAGTGTTTTCTAAGAGTCAAAGGGAGAGCATAATCGTGAATCTATATCCTTCTCGGTCTGGGCCGTGTATGTGGCAAAGTATGCGAAAAGCTTTAAGGGGGTATTCTAGCTTAGAGACATGAATTTCGGACGTTTTTTCGAGCTCCGTAAAAATAAAACGAAGAATATTTTTAGTATCCATTATATCATTATTGTTTCACCTATTAAATTATTGTATTTTAACAATAAAACAAAAATTGAACGAAGAAAAAATATTCATAACTAGAATAGTTAAAAGCTAATGAAGTGAAGAGGTTCCAGCACGGCATACAAGATGCTTGGTATTCCCCAAAAATTTTTTTGGTGCACAACCTTAACACCTGCTTCGCCATAGCGTCAGTGCAATGCATTGCTGCAATGTCAAAGGCACCAACGAAGCCTTTATGATGACCGAAAACAAACAATGTTAACTGCTAGGAAAAAAAACTGAATATATGCCTCAGCAGAGATCGCGATCTCACGCCACCCAGCAACGATGTTGTCCAGCCAGTGTCCTAATGAGGAATGAAAGTTTGCCTCAGTCATATCCACTGTTTATACTCTAGGCAAATATTCCCTCTCGTTCTCCTTTTCCTTTGTTTACGGAGACTTTAAATCTTACGATTTCCCCTTCGTTGCTCATTATTGACGGCACGGGTAAAAAAGGTCACAAATCAGCAGAACAAATGTATGGGAAAAAGGAAAGGCCCGTAGTTTTCATGAATTTTAACCATTCACACCCCAATGCCTGTAGACTGTATCCATATAAATTCTGCATGAATCGGTTCAATAGAATTTGATATATCGTGTACGCCAGTTTGAAAAAACTAGTTTCGAGAAAAACGCCTTTGAAGTTCATTGTTATGGCTGTACCAGGTTAGATACCGCATCACTAAAATGGCTCTAACTCTATAAATAATAGGATTTTCAGTAAGTCTTTTCTAGGGTATATTCTTGAATGCCTAAACCACAGAAATATTTTTTTTTTTCAATTTTGATTTTTCTCAGATTTCTAGACTAGAATACTGCCTTAATGTGTGCTTATTTGCAATATGTCTCTTGTTTCGCTTGCTCATATTAACCTTATATTGCTAAACATATATATTATACAAATGCTTTACCAGTATTTGAGAATAGCACATTTTCTGTTATTTTTAGGCTCATTTAATGTAATAAATCGGGATGCCAAACATGTGCTAAAAATTGGCTGTAGCATAATGATATCATGCTTGGCAAAAAGATGCTTTTTCTTGTTTTAAAACGTCAAATGCATAAATAAAAGTAAGAGTGGTAAAATGTATGTATGTACGGAGCAGATCTCCGGTAAAAACGAAATGAACGTCACGGCCATTGAACTACCTTTTACGAGTTAGTGAGGCGTCAAAGATAATAATGGGTTCTCAGGCAGAATGAACACCTTTCAAATAGAAATAATGGATTAAAATTAGCATCCCCGTATGAAGGTGCTCCCGTGGCCGAGTGGTTAGCATCACAACTAACATGCCGGGTGTTCGGGCTCGATTCCCGTTCTGGTCGGGAATTTCTTTTTCATCGTGAAGCGTAAACGACAATAATAATAAGGTAAACAAACTGACCAGTCCAGAATCCGAAGTCCCTATTCATTAGACTCATGGTCATCCGGATTTTATGAATAAATGTCCAAAAACTTTATTATCATGATGGCACAAAAACAGCAGTAAATTATTATGAAGTAACTAGCTGACCGGGCAAACTTCGTCCCGCCCAGAAATTTATGTTTCGTTATCACACTCACGTTTTCTCACTAAGCGCACGTTCATGGATCCAATCGCAGAACTGTTCATTGATTGATCTTCTAATCTACCCTTTCAAATTATTTTTTACTATAAAATTTCAGTACTTCAACCAAAACTCGACATTATAATCTCAAATTATTTTCAGACACAATTCTAGTGCAAGATTTTTCATCCACTTGCAAATAACATGTTTCTCCGTTACATTGAATAAATGTTTGATACAGAAAATATGATAGAATGAAGACAGCCCTAAATCGGACAATTCCTTTCTCGATTTTGGCTCTTATCAACACATTCGACGATCCATTTTTATATAGATAGAAGACGATATAGGAATGCGTTTTATCACATTAAAATGCATTTCCACTTTCGAATGAAGATCAATTTCGTTACTGCAATATGTAATTGTAGAACATGCGAATTTAATTTTTCGAATTTTCCCATTTTCCTTCAGAGTTTTCCGAAAATTTTTAATTGTCATGTTTGGTTGGAATATGTTTGGTTGAAATATGTGCGTTATTTTTATGGGACCCCCTCTCTTTTCCAAATGAGGAAGGGGTGTGATACCATCATAGAAACATTTCTCGTACTCAAAAACCCCCCATATCCCAAATTTGGCTCCATTTGCTTGATTAGCTCTCAAGTTATGCAGAAGTTTGTGATTCATTTGTATGACAGCCCCCTTATCCTTAGAGAGGGGCTAGTTCTGTCGAATCACCATAAAAACATTTCGTGCTCTCTAAAACCTCCACATGCCAAATTTGGTTCAATTTACCTAATTAGTTGTCGAGTTATGCAACCCCTCCCCCTCCTTTAGAGAGATTGGAGGAGTGTCAAACCACCCTAGAAACATTTATTGCACTCTAAAATCTTCACATGCCAAATTTGGTCTCATTTGCTTGATTAATTCTCGAGTTATGCAGAAATTTGTGTTCTATTTGTATGGCAGCCCCCCTTTAGAGAGGGGGGAGGGGTCTCGAACTATCATAAGAACCTTCCCCGACCCCAGAAACCCCTACATACCAATTTTCATGTCGATCGGTTCAGTAGTATCCGCGTCCATAAGAATCAGACAGACAGAGAGAAATCCATTTTTATATATAGACACGTTGTACTCCTGAGTGCTCATTAGGGTGGCAGCCAGTCTTCAGAATGCAACTCGGTGCTGATGCGAAACAAGATTTTTCTACCCAGTTGAGCTCCCACTCCTTGTGCACACATGCGCTCTGGCGAATGAGCACGCTCCGAAACACAGATGAAATGTTTGGTTGTTAGCGCCGTTCTTACGCAGAGATTTGCGCCCAGTGTTAAGCTGAGTTTTACGCTGAAATTTGCACCGTGCTTGCGCCGTATTTCTATACTGCGCGCTTGAAACTGGATTGCTCTCTCTGTTGAGATATTTTTCCTCACACAAGCGTATACGGTTCAAATGGGGGCGCGCTGTTGTTTTTATGCTTTGCTCAGAACGAACGAAGACAAATCGGGTGCTATAATTTGAGGTGTATGTGTGTGTGTGTGTGTATAGAATAAGACGCGCATCACACTAGTGAGAAGAAATGTTTAGTATCTGAGTTCTGCGCCGGGTACATTTTGCGCTGTCGTGCTTATGAATTTTGTGCTCTTCCCACCAAGAGAGAATACGAGTTTTCTTTGAGCGCGCGTTGATGAAAATTAAACTCAAGCGCAGCGCTGCGTTTGTTTTCTGAAGACTGTGGCAGCGAAAATGGTCATGTCAAATTTCAAAAACCGACCATGTACATTTTGTTTATTGGCCCAAAAAAATTATCTGTGCAAAGTTTCAGCTCGATCGGACATGATTTAGGGGGTGTCTCAAAGGACTCAAAGTTTTGATTTTTTGATCCTCAAAAATCTTCCAAGGGAAATTTGGAAATTTGGAAAATCGATTTTCTTCGATGCCAAAGACTTAAAAATGCATAAAACGTCGAGATCTGGTGTTAGCACGAAAAGAAAAAAATGTCGGCCGAAAATCGACTTTTTGGGACTTAGCCTGAGTGGTCAAAAAATCAAAACTTTGAGGGCTTTGAGGCACCTCTAAATCATGTCCGATTGAACTGAAATTTTGCACAGGTAATTTTTATGGACCAATAAACAAAATGTACATGGTCGGTTCTTTAAATTCAATAATTACTTTTTTTCATACCTTCAGCGGCGCTCAGGCCCAGAAGGTCGATTTTTGGACAATTTTTTTTTTAGATGACACCAGATCTCGACGTTTCATGCATTTTTAAGTCATTTGGCATCGAAAAAAGAAATTTCGATTTTCCAAATTTCCTTTCCCATCCACCCTAGAAACCTCATAAAGCTATATACCATATACAATGAGCTTCAAAGTCTTGGCATTGGGTACTCAGAATTTTCCAACAGTGTTTTGATCTGGTCGAGGTCGATCTGCAATATCGAAAATTAACTACAATTAACTACTCAGACCATATGTATGTCTTTGTTCCAAGAGAACCCATCAGCTTTCAATTGTGAAATGGCTTGAGATTGTCGGAATTTGCTTCTCTCTATTCCACGAGTTTCAGCGAGTATAACTGTGTTTATCGCCACAGCCAAATGAGCCAACCGTGGTACATGAAATTTTGAAAATCGAAAAAATGTTTTCGATGCCAAATGACTTCAAAATGCATAAAACGTCGAGATCTGATGTTATCACGAAAAAACATTTTGGCCGAAAATCATCCTCTTGAGACTTAGCCTGAGTGGCCAAAAAATCAAAACTTTGAGTGTTTCGAGGCACCCCTAAATCATGTCCGATTGAACTGAAATTTTGCACAGGTTTTTTTAGCCGATCGATCAAAGTTTTGAGTAAATTATAGAAACATTTCATCGCAAAACACACCAGTATGCGATGCGTACCCTTGCATTGAAGGATTCGTAACTTTTTTTTATCAATGTCGCACTATAGAAAAAAATGTAGGTTTGACCGTATCCCCAGGAAATCCAGAACATCTGTGGTGTTCGTTAGCCACCCTAGACCAAGGATAGGCTGTGAAACTGGATAAATTTTCCTTACATCGAAATAATTATGTTTTTTCGAAAAGTTATGACTATTTGCACATAAAATTATTATTACAGTGGAACCTTGATTATCCGCGAGCTGATGATCCGCGATGCGGTTTATCCGCGAAAGCGAGTTCCATAGTAATGCTATGAACTTTCCCGGAAATTATCAGTGAGGTGTAGGATTTTGCATTTTTGTTTTGGTCATGACTTTCACATTATTTGACTTCTGGTGTACACAACCTTATAGATGGATTTAATGATTCCTTTATTGATAAAACATAGTTATCATGCTGAAATATTGTGTTTGCATCTCTTTTTTAGTCATTTATTGCATTATCCGCGATTTTAGTGATCCGCAGTGACCTAGCCAGACTATACCGCGGATAATCGGGGTTCTACTGTATTTGTTCCGGCACATTCGTTCAAACGGTGAGCTATTTTTTCCAGCAACAAGACAAAATAACATCACAATCGGGTTATATACTTTGTGCTAAGTTGCTGGTTCGTTGGGTTTTTGTATGTCAATCACTCCCATCTGGCAGTGGATTTTAGTTGAACAATATATTGATATTGTGGAGCAATATATCAATACTGTGCAACAATATTTGGCCCAAAAACATTCTGAACGAACAGTTGCTTGACAAATGAGCATATTTCAAAATATTGCATTTAATTCTATCCGGTGAAAGTAATCGAATATTTTACCAACGAATAAATCCATGAAGGGATCGATTATGTTTTTTTCTATTATAGAGGCTTCAAACTACAATGTTTATTCGCCTCTATTCCTGGGACAGGATCTAGACACACTTCACTTCAATCTAAGTCCCGAGAAGGGATGCCACATATACATTGTAATTTGGCGAAAAATCTCCAAATCTGAATCTGTATATACAAAATTACAGATTTTCAACAAAGATACAGAATTCACAGATTTTTTTTAGTTCAATTTTAAATATTGAATTTATTTCAGTGCATGCATAGATACCTTGATTTATAAAAATGTTGAACGCAACGCAACGAAATGGCTTTCGTTGGAAGCAGTTATTAAGCAAATCTTGAGCGATTTGAAGAGCTTCAACCATTCTTTTCGTTCCAAGTCAAGTAAACAATCAATCAAATAATCAATCCGCCAATCTCAATATACGATGGGATTTAAACGATCCTATGTCTAAACCGATTCATAATCATAATAGTTCTCAATTTTGCGAACTTTATAATGAGACACAAATTTTATTGTTGATCATGTTGGGTAACTTATGTTTTGAGAGCTACGTGCAACGATTCGCCGATGCTGACCATGATGTGAAAGATTATGGAGACTTTCTGAAGAAACCTGAGGATGTTTACGTTGATAACGATGCAGAAGAAGCTGGAAAGGGATTGGATGCAGCTAGGAAGCTGACCTTCGAATCGATTTGCCGTGACTTCTATATTAAACTCGTGAAACCGATTTCAAAGCGATTTGATTTCAAAGATCCGTTTATCGAAGCTGCGGCCTCGATAAACCCTCAAAATTTAGTCAAGCTACCTAACCTTAATGATTTGATGCGCCAATTTCCTCAATTCGTTGAAGCAATGCCAACAAATCAAAGTCCGGAAATCGGTTGGCACCCACAATTATATACTCTATTTTGAAAACGAGTAACTATGTATCGGCTCAAGGAGGAGCTTTAAGAATGAAATTGACCAAAAATTTTAAGGAAATTTTAATAAAACCATGTATAAACATCATAAAATTGAATTTCTTCATACGACTTTAACAACCCATAAATAAGAAAAATAAACCTTTATTTTCGTTTTTTTCCCTTAATTTTTCGACACAGATTTTTTAATACAGATTTTATTGCTAAAAATACATACAGATTTTTTCAAAAAAGTCCGGGGAGAGCGAGCTTCAACATGCGGGGCACGATTTTCAACAAGTCTAGTCAGTTTATCTGCTTCGCCGACGACGTGGACATAATCGGAAGAACACATGCAACGGTAGCGAACTTGTACACCCGACTGAAACACGAAGCCGGGTTGATTGGGCTTGGGATCAATGCGTCTAAGACTAAATACATGCTAGCAAGAGGGACTGATCGTAACAGAACTATTCTTGGTAATAGTGTTGTGATCGACGGTGACGAGTTCGAGGTGGTAGAGGAATTTTTCTACCTTGACTCATTGATAACAACCGACAACAACGGCCGTAAAATTCGAAGACGCATAGTCTACGGCAGTCGCGCCAACTATGGGCTCCACAAATCCTTAAGATCCAACAAATTCCTACCCCGTACGAAGCATATTAAGTACAAACCCCCGATTCGACCGGTTGTCCTCTATGGGCACAAAGCATGGAGGATGCTCGAAGAGGGCTTACAAGCACTTAGTGTTCTTGAACGCCGAGTGCTCAGAACAATATACGGTGGTGTACAAAAAAAGACAATGGAGAAGGAGAATGTACCACGAACGAGCGCAACTCTACGGCGAACCCAGCATGCAGAAAGTCGTCAAGGCTGGACGAGTGCGATGGGCAGGGCATGTGCAAGAATGCCGGACAACAGCCCTGCAAAGCTGGTGTTCGCATCGAATTCGGTGGGTACAAGAAGAAGAGGAGCCCAGCGAGTGAGGTGGTTGAACCAGGTGGAGCAGGACTTGGCAAGAATCGGTGCGGTCTGGAGTTGGAGAACTGCTGTAATGAACCGAGTTTATTGTCAGAACAATGTTGTGAATTGTAAATGAATAGGGATTGATTTTGTTTTTTTTTTCTATTATAGAGACTTCAAACTACAACGTATAAACTGAATCATCATATCTTATATGATTAGATTTCAAAGTTCTTACCACCCTGTTCGTTCGTTCCACCTTCAATTTAAATGTTGAGAGAGTTTTTACAAATAATATTCATTCCATAAACACAAGGCAGCAATTCTCGTTTTGTCATCGTGAAATTAATGATGGCCATTATAAGGAATAAAAAAAAAGTTGACTCACCAGTATAAATCATACGTAAAATTATTCTTCAGCAGGGCCGTCTTGTTCTGGATAAACTTCTTGATAAATCCGTACTGACGCGCAATATTCTTGCACTGACTCAACGCCGATCCGAAGGCGCTTGTCCCCTTCAGTTCGGCCATCTCGGCGGGACTGAAATACAGCACCGTCGAGTATCGATCCGGTAACACGTCCAGGTAGGGTTTCCATTCACTATTCGGCTGGAAGCGTTCCACGATCAACAGCAGCGCTAGCATCAGATTCGAAAGATTCTGCACCATCATCACGGGGATATCCTTCATAATATCGGGAATTTTGCTGTCTTCCGTAACCGAGAAGATGAGCTTCTTAGGGACGGTCACGAAGAGATCACCCTCGCGAAAATCTTTCGTCGCCTCCAAACCCATCTCGAAGCCGGAGAATTCAGATATTTGTACCCCATCGAACTGACAGCCGTTTTCTTTGGCCCACCGGCAAAACGTTTCGATGTTCGACTGCCGTGCTTTACCGTTGTTGATCTTGAGCTTCAACTCCGATTCCACTTTGCGAATGCGTTCCAGTACGGCGTGCATATCCTGGTACTGCTTGAATTGTTCGTTCAGGTTGGTCGTCTTGAGGAAGCTGTGCTTAATCAATGCATCTACCAACGAGTTGAGCTCGTTCTGCTTGCTCATGGATAACTTCCTGCCGCTGGTGGCCATCATTGGACCGGTCATAGTTCACTACGTATCGAGATGGGAGCAAAAAAAAACCTAAAAAATGTTTCCCGATGTCTATTGACGGAACGATCAATTGAATGGTGTTGTAATAAAAATTATCACAAAATCACACAACCGCGCGCACGATAACTGTTCGAGATTTTTGACGAATTTTTAAATTTTCAAATGCGTTGAACGTATTCACCAGTGGGAGAAAAGGGTAGTTCAGGAAATTAAAACATAACGTGAGTTTTGATTCGTACAAAGTAATATGCTGACAGGGTGACCCATAGGAACGTGCTTTTCTCGAATCTTTTCCTCTCGGAGACGCGAGGATTGTCAAAAGGCGGAACTCCTGCCATTTTGGTCGCTATGAAGCTGTTCACGGGGTAGGATCAACATCGGTCCGGTTGACCAGTTACTGAGAATATCGATATGATATAATAAACTGATCGAGCACAACCGGTATGCAAGCTGTCAAAACATAGTCAAAGAACTAAGTATCAACCATTTGAAAGTATGTAATCATCTAAAGAAAGCCGGGTAAGCAAAGAAACTGTATGATTGAGAGTCGAGTATACAAGTACAAGTATGCAAGTATTGAAAATTATTAATTACATAAATTATATAAACTATAACTATAAATCACTCTTGTATATGCTTGGAATAATCATGGCGAAAAGAATGCAGCAAGCAATCGTGAGATTGCACGATGAATCATTTTTCACTATCCGACCATCTTTATTCGGAACTGAGAGCGAACATAGGACACTGAGAGAAATAATTAGTAAATATAACGAATTTTTTGGTAAATACTACCAATCTATAGTCATTTCCGACCGTACTAATAAACACATATGTCAAGCAGAACAATGATTCGGAAGCCCAATATCGGCTACATTTTCTCGCCGAAAATGCACGTATCAGAATTATATCCTTATTATACCTCCGTATTGCCTTATGGGAACAATGAAAATGGTTAATACGAGCTTTTCTCACCAATTTTCAGATATGACAATATCCAAGCGTACTAATGTTATCGAGTAAAATATACTAATCTCTGGTAGGGATGCGGGTTTGTTGTACAAAAAATTTGTACATTCTACTAATTTTGCATTACCAAATGTATTTAGTAGTTTTCGACCGAGGATTTTTCTAAGGGTTAATACTCCTTTGGAAGGATCGCGCGAAACAAAATAACGAGTAGGTCAAAATAGACTCAGTCTGCGTGTAGGTATGATTTTATTTTCCCTTGTACTCGATTTCAACTATCTATTTATATTTTACGAATGATTTTACAGAGCCACTGAGGCAAATGAGGGAATGCAAAATTCTCTGGGAATAGAAGAGTTGAATCGAGACAGTATTTCCTCGTTCAACTCGAGAATGAACTTTGCGAAGATGATAGGTGAATGTTTTCTGTCTAAAATAAAGTGAGGCATAAACGGAGAATAGAAAGGCGAGTTTTATCTGTGAATGAGTTTGTCGAACGAATTGCGATGCGATTTTGCCCATACCTGGTTACAGGTCATTGCAAATGCGGAACATATTCAGCTCAGTATTGACTCCATACAATAAAAAATGCGTGAGCCCTGAGCGCGAGTCTAGCTTTATGCTGCCTACGCTCAATTTTGCCGTGTGCCGTGTGCATGGTGGGATTATGACTCGATACCACAAGCCCTAAAGATCAATTCAGAGTTCTACTATTCTCAACTGGATAGATAACACGAAGCGAATAAGGAAGAAGACCAGGATGGATCACCAGAAAGCCGTTGTCTTCCATCACGACAAAGCGAGACCACAAACATCTTAGATGACGCGATAAAAAAAAGAGAAGGCTTAGTGGGGACGTTCTGAAGCATCCACCATATATCCCGGATCTAGCATCAACTGACCGTCCTGTTGAAAGACTCGTCGAAACCAACGACAATGCAGCTTATATTGTGCAATGTTTCATCGAGTTCCCATTTGAAATCCGAGACAATAAAAAAAAATTATGAATAGTCCATGCAATAACCAACAAGTCATCCATACATCGGAAAATGAGTCCATCTACAGGGAAGGAGTTTTTCTAATATAAGCTCTTCATGTTTTCTTTAAAAAATTACAACTAATTCTAATTCTGTTTGTAATCACGGCTATTCATATATTTTTTCAAAATCTAAGAAAATACGTTTCTGAGAAAAATGAATTTTAATTTTTAAAATATATTTCTTAGTGTATTTTTTTTAAATTGTTTAAAATTTTTAAATGAAAATTCGAACAATTTTCTACATTTCATTCACCAACATTTTGTAGTTCTTATAGTTTTTGAGTTGGTTTTTTTTTGTGAAAATTTAAGAAAAAACAGGAAGTTGGTTATATCTGTGGTATAACCGCAAAGTTGATGTAGGACTATCGTTGATTTAGTGATCATTTGTTTGAAGTTGAATCTGAATCCATTCTGAATGAATGAATAAATGAATATTTGGGAGAATTCGAAAACGAAGGCGTTACGTTGGAGACGAAAGGTTTTATACATCCAATATTGAATACAAAAATATTCTATTGATGGGGAAGAATAATTTCCAGAAGCTTTCCTGTTAATTGCACTTGATTGAAAAATCACAAAACGAAATGATCGCAGTATTATATGTATTGAAAACATTAAAATAAACTCTTTCCCCTAAATGTAATTTTCAATTCCAAGGAGAATTGGCAGATTATTTTTTGGCAACGATGTCATATTTCCGGATTCTTCTCAAGGCTCGACAACCACCAAACGAAAAGAGCAGTGCGCGTGTATATGTGTGTGTGGCGGCTGCTCCGATACCTCAAGCGGAACCAATTATCGAGGCTGTTAATTTCTTGGTCGCCTTTTCAGTGGCATCACTCTCTTCCCGATGGATTACCTTCTGGCCTAAGGTGCACAAACATGCTCTTGGTGACACCGTTCAGCAGCTCTTTCATGATGAACGAAGTTAGCTTCGCCGCCACAGCGACAACATGCTCCAATCGCTGTTCAATTATAACTAAGTGGATTTCCGAGCGGCGCTCGCTTATATACCGATTGGTAATTTCAATAGCCTCTTTTGAAAGCAGTTTTAAGGCTATTGAAACATGTTTTGAGATCAGAAGGTAACAAGTATATAACGCGTAGAGATTTTATGAATTGTTTATCATACCATTCCGTTCTGTTGTTTAAGAGCTATTAACGCTCAAAATCTCGTTCTCCGGCGTAACGCTTTCGCTAAATTCCCTAGTACTTCAAGCAAAACTCATCGATATAATATAAAATTATTTTCAGACACAATTCTCGTTCAAGATTCTTTTATCACATGCAAATAACATGCTTCTCTATTACATGGAACACATGTCTGATACAAAAAAGTAAAATTTAATTCATAATTTTTACAGCATTAGAGCGCATTATACCACCTGAGAATGTATTGTCCTTTTCATTTGTTCGTTTCACATATCTATGATACATGAGGACGACATCAATTACCAGATACCCGTTCGTTACCCCATAAAGAGCGAATCCAGGAAAAGCATCGCAGGAGGCGATGTGGGAATTTTTTTTTTATTAAATTGTTTATTTTTACAGGCTCAGTTACACAAGTTTAAAGGAGCCAAACTCTGAACTACATTTTAAATAGAATGTATCAACATGTTTCCTTAATTCTATGGTTAATAAAATAGGAAACCGATAACTCGCGGTCGACTCGAGTTTAGCAGGGTGCACATTTTCGTTAGGAAAAGGATGGGATGTAAGGAGATTGTAACAATGTTCACACTCATACTCACGTTCTCATTCATACTCACACTTCACACTGAATTCTTAAAAACTATCCTTACATCTAATATGTATTACAATTCACCTTATTCTAATGAAAGTGAACCGATAACTCGCAAAGGACGAAAAGAAAGGGAAAAGGATGTAAGAACAATCACACTCGAAGATCGATAGTTTTAAGGAAAACATATATTTGGGACATGTAATCATGATCTAACCGAGCCAACACATCTCTCACCGGCACATTGGGCTGCCTTCCTCTGGCCCGGAGAGAGTTTTCTAAATTCGCTCTGGCAACAACATATCCCTCGCACGACCAAACAACGTGCTGGATGTCGTGGTAACCTTGCCCACAAACACAGATATTGCTGTCGGCAAGATTAACACGAAAGAGTAGCGCATCTAATGAACAGTGATTGGACATGAGCCGAGAGAAGGTGCGAATGAAGTCCCGACTCAAGTACCGACCATACTTTTGAACCATGGTTTAAGGCTAACCTTAGGGATAATCGAGTGAAACCACCGGCCCAATTCATCTTCGTTCCACTTGCGTTGCCAGTTAGCGATTGTATTTTTACGGACTAAAAAATAAAATTCATTGAAGGTGATTTGACGCTGATAAATGTGATAAATGAATCCGAACGGGAAAAATCTTGTTAGTCGTAACTATAGTATCAGACCTTGAATAGACTAGATGTAAAAATAAAATTGTGTTCAGCTAGCTTTTGAAGCGAGTTCAATTATACTCAGAAAACTCCAAAAAACCGAAAACCTTCAAGCCAATCAAGACGTTTAAAACCTTTACATACAGTGGCGTCGATTCTCCGCTATTCCACTCGAGCATCCACGCGCTATCGAACATCATTGCACACCAACGGAACACGAAACTAATTCTGCAAACGAGAAATCCAATTGGACTGAAAATGATGTCATTGCACAACATATGGGAATTTTTTTCGAGCTTTCTCTCAATGCTTTTCAAAAATAAAAAAAAATCTCACCATAATATTGATCTACGGGCAGAGACGAATACAACAAAATAAAGACAGCTCAAGTCGGCTGATTCTTTTTTCGGGGTTTGCGCTTACCAACACATATGGCCTTCCATCATACAGATGATGAGTTTTAAAGGAAATATGGGAAAATGTGTATACAAATGGTTAAGCAACAGTTAGGACTACATTTTTAGAGTGATCGAACAACATGAAGCGAAAGATTTCATTCAAATTTTAACAATTCAAAACTGCCTTCGAGCCTGCTCATCTGATAAAGATAAATTTCTCATTAAACGGATATCGCCACCAGACGTCGTCACTGTAACGTTCATTGTGCATCTGAGATGGTGCTGCCATCTCACTCCTAGAACGAGTTGACATGAAAATAGTCTATTACTGATAAAAAATAATAATAAATATAAAATGAGAATATTGACATTGAACTCGTTATTATTCGTTGAACGAATTGATTATCTATTTTTATGGAGTAAAAATATTCAGGTATTCCAAGAAAGAAAGTAGAAAAAAACTATTAGTAGTATGAACTAACACAGTGTGGTGAATACGTCCCGCGATACATCAAAAATAGAACACTTCATGCGTAGCACACAATGAATGAATAAATTCATAAAAATTTCACTCATGAAAAAATCTCTGCTGTCTTCAAGAATCCAACATTATCTAGTATATCCCGAGTTCTTTAGTATTTCGTTGATGCATGTCGAGTGTTTCGTACAATTGTAGAGCGCCCACTCACAAGCGCTTGCAACACAACCATTGCTTCGCTATAAATCTTCTCATAGACATTTATTAGCGTAAAACTATTTACGCTTTAATGCAGCGCACATACGAAAAAACAATCAATTGGTCAAGTACCGCATGGTGACCAAGAAAACAAATACACCGGCTGTCAGTTTCGCAATTAGAACAGGTAGAAAAAATAACCGCTACCTATTAATTATGAGGATCACCGCACGAACAGTGCTCAGAGGAATTTCACTCGACCTATTGGTGTGAACCGTAACACGAGACTACACCAGAATCACCGCAAGGGTAGTGCGTGGGAAGACAAGTGAACAGAAAATATTTCTGTCTTACGCCACCGAGTTCAGGACGCGACCGACACGCAAGAAAATATAGCCGACTGATACCGCTAGGATTATTTATTTACATGCTTCTATTTACAGTATTTTTTCTGCTGCGGCGAACAGACTACTGTCAAATTGTTGTTTGTGTATGATACGGGAACTGGAACATATCAATCTATTCAAGATATAGGGGTGTTCAGAAGAGTCGGCCTATTCTTTAAATACCAGTTTCTTTGGCATTGCATGTCGGCGTGTTAGAATGGAATAATTTATGATATATTTGTATAACTTGGCATTTTCTGTGTCCTATGTTGTCAGGGTTTGCCAAAACGAACCAAGCGCCATTTTTTCAAAATTGAGTTACTTGCACCCCTGGGTGCAGGAAATGATAATCTATCAACTGTGAAATGTCCATGTTATTGGGACAATTGATAACAGCTCCAAAACAAAAATTCTGTGTAGCATATCGTGAAAAAACGAAATTACATTCAACCAAAGCGAACCAAGAACCCACAATATGGCATCGGACGATAGTGATCGTTTTCTACAAGAAGGCTTGTTCGGATGGGGTAAGAAAAACGTCCAGATAGCAGCTAACTCGCAGCTTCAAAGCTGTAATGTATTCGTTTATATTCATGGTTCACAATATACAAAGTTTTCACTTACATTTTCGTTTTGTTCTTCGTTTTATCCGAACACTTCTTTTGTAAATCCTCTTGATTAGTGACTACTAAATGACCGTACTATTAGTTATAAGTCTAGCTAAGTTTATAAATTCATTTACCTTTAAGTTCACTCTTGATTATAGAAATAGGTTAAGATTTGTTGTAGGAATGTAAATGTAAATAGCTGTAAGAATAAGTTGTAAGTATAGTTGTAGAAATAGTATATATTATGTGGGAGATAAGATAGAAAAAATTAAATGGAATCAAAATCAATTGAAACAAATAACGATTGCGTTGAAGTTGTATTAATAAAACCAATTCGTTCCTAGTGCTTCATCTGTTTCGAATCTATGACGAAATTGAGAATGAGCGTGTAATTATAAATTTGGGCTCTCAATAAACGAAAGAGATAGACAGCACCACTTCGCAAACAAGAGTGAGTGAAACACGTTCTGTACTGATTGAAGATCAGAATGTGAGAATGAGAAAAATAAGAGATTCCCATTATCCATATATGCCGTTGGTTCAATTGAACGATTATTCTCTCGAGTATTGTTGAAGGAATAAGTCGCAAAGGACGTGGGCTGCGATGGAAAGAAGGAGATATGACATATTATAGAAGTAAGTTTTACTAACCGTTGGATATAGATATATTAGGAAAAGATTTTTATTCTAGGATAACTAATTATTTTTCTTCTCAACTCGTTTGCCACTCTTTTGCCGTATCACGTTAGATTGTTTTGTTTTTGCTACTGTGTTTTGCTGTCTGACGTTTCTCGTTATTTATTTGTTGTTTTTACGTTGGCTGCTACGGACGGGCTGAGCTCACCCTCCTACTGCACGAAACTGCCCTGTGGTTTCGTAACAAGGCTTATCCGAATCTATAAGAGATTTTTCTGTTTCGGAATCAGATGTCGTCGGGATCTGCTAAGCAAGACAGCCAAATGGCTGCCATGAAGTGTAAAAGCGTGTTAAGAGGCTGGTCTGCATTTTTCAAAGTTGCGTTCAACCACAACGAACCAAGTGTAATGCATTCTTAAATCAATTTATTTTTATTCATTAAGATATTATTTTGTCAAAAACAGCAAAAGTGAGTCAATATATATATATATATATATATATATATATATATATATATATATATATATATATATATATATATATATATATATATATATATATATATATATATATATATATGTTGCTGTTTTTGTATATATATATATATATATATATATATATATATACCATTCAAGGAATTAGTCCAGAGCCGTTACAAAACACTGATGTGTTGTGTAATGATATTATGTTAATAGTTAGCATTACCTTGGTTCGCTCTGGTTGCAAAGAAAACGAAGTTTTGCGTTCCTTTGATCAATTTTATATCATTTTGATTTGATCGCACTTTATATGCGACTTAGATTGCCATATTCTCATGCGATTGAATGTTTGCTGAGTATACTTCAAAGCGCTTTGGTTTATTTGGTTTTGCAAAGTGCCTGGTCGGTTTACAAATAGTATCTAATTATGTAAAGCTACATTCTAAATTAATTGAGAGAGCAAATTGTTCTCCGACAATTGAACAAAAATTCTTCAGAATTGAGATCGTTAATATGAATTTCCTTTTTTTGATTTATTTAATTGGGATGTCTTCATTTCCCTTAAGACACGGTTAAATAAGCTAAATCGGCAACCATCAATGACGTATCTGATTGAATCTCTTAAGTATCATATGTGTGAATTTTAACTGCTCCAACTTTATATTCCAGATAGCCGTGCGAGACGTTGCTGCTTGATAATCAAAACAACCAGAGTTCGAATCCCATTAGAGTAATTTAATTAACCACCACCCATTTTGAACATTATATCTCCCACCTAACGAATATTTTCCGCCATTTATTATTTTTATTTGTCTGTAATAAATCGTATATACGTATGCCAATAGTCGTACTAGAAGCATGGTATACCACATACCATCCAATTAATTCGCAAACATTCGCCATGTATGTCACAGCCAACGTATAATTTTGACTCATGCTAGGTCACATATAAATTCGTATCAAATTACAATCATGTAAAAAATCAATCAAAATATCATGTGTATCCGAAATCGAATAAAATGCAAAAACACGATTTTCTGTAACGTTGATGCATTAAGTCGTATATCGGTATAACGATCATCCTAGTATCCCAATAAACTGTATTATATACGCACATTCTATTCGTTTTATATGGTTTAATATGGTTTTATATGGCGTGTATACGCCAGTTATATGCATCATATATCATCCAAATGTGTCTTAGATGCATGTATATCGCCTCCAGTTATGGCTATTCATATGACATAACGTTTGCTGGGGTAAATCGTCTCCACTTTCGCATGTATATGCTAGTTAGGCGCATGCCACACAAAAAATGTGGTATATGATGCTGCACAACGCTAATTATATGATCCAATGTTTGCTATGGAATGACGGATCTAAATTGTATTGAATGATTAATGAAAACCCCTCATAGTATGCAGTCAGAGCGACCCATGTACTTTTAACCATGGTGATATTACCCCATATCATATGCAAATGAAAAAAGGCTGAAACACCGTTTACAATATTTTACAAAACATTCCATGTTCAAACGCCGTCTTTGTTCCATTTTCCGATGATCCAAAAGAGAGGGTATGAGAACAGGCTGTCAAAAGCATCCCTTTCCATCGTTTCTTACAGATTTACCCTACGCCTTTGATTGTTTACATTCTGCTCTCAAGAGCAGTACAAAACATCGCTTCGCCCACAACCTGTTGTAACTTTTACCACCCAGTGCCATTGACTATTGTGCCAGTAAAATCACCTCCCAGTGCTGTATTTTAACTAATGAAAACCTCTGACAAACATATCTAATAGTGTATATACCCAACACATTTTTTTACAATGAAAAAGTTTCACCGAGTTTTAGTGTTTATCGTAGCTTTGCTTATTTTGTACCTGATGTATCGGTATTCGTTCGAGGTGGATAGTGACGGAAACTATTTGTTCCTGAAACCATCGGACGGTAGTGGGAGTGGTTCGGCTGGCAGAGGTTTCCTAACGCTTCTTCAGCCTGACGATACAGAGAACTTAGCGAGTCGTACGAGAGCGACCAATCCAAAAAGACTAGTAAATTTAACAGATTTTCAATTTAGAATAAAAAACGATATATGTAAAGAAAATGGCAGTTATTCGGAACTGTTGGGTGAGCCAAGCATATGATCAAATTTGTTGTTATACTGATAAGATGATTTTTTTGCAGGAGTAATTCTGATCACGTCATACGTGGGCAATGATGCCATTCGATCCGCACACCGACAGGCTATCTCGCAGCAGAAGCTCATTTCGATGGGTATGTTGCGAATATTTTCACTGGGAAGCATTCCCCCTTCAGAGCGTTTCATTACCCAGGAGGCTATCGAACATGAACAGCATCTATTTGGGGATCTTATTCAGGGAAGCTTCATGGAAGCCTATCGCAACCTAACCTACAAGCATGTAATGAGTCTCAAATGGACCACAGAACACTGCCGGAAGGTCAAGTTCCTGATCAAAATGGACGACGATATCGTTTACGATCCGTTTTACATACAAAACTACCTCTCGGATTTGGGTCAACAAAAGGAACAGCGAAACCTGCTGGCGGGATTTACCTTCAACAACAAAAAGGTTATTCGACTCAAAGCCAACAAATGGTATGTTTCTAGGGAAGAGTTCGCTCGAGACGTTTACCCGCCATATCTATCGGGTTGGTTGTATATCACAAATCAGCGAACGGCGCACGAATTGGTGGCCCTGTCCGAAACGGTGCCATTTTTCTGGATCGACGATACGTACGTCACTGGCATTTTAGCGGAACGTGCCAAAATCCAATTGACGAGTTTAAACAAGTGGTTCAGTGCCAACTCTGAATTTATCGATTGCTGCATCCGCGATATGAAGCGGTACTCATATCAGTGTGATTATTACGTAGGCCCGAACGGAGGGAATAGCAAGTTGATAATGGACTTTATCCAGGAACTGGAACGTTGTTATGATAATGCATGTTACCAGAGACCTAGTGGAAGGTCGCTCACGGCCACTTGTGTGGCCGAATACAAAAATATTGTCCAGGACCATGGAACTGCGCTAATTAACATGATTAGGCTTAGATAAACCGCGTGGAATAAGTAATAATGTGTTCCTAAATCGATACTTACAGTTTAACTTAATTTATTCGTAGAACCAGAGACTAGAGACGCACTGAACTAGCACAACGAATTTAAAATATATACTTACGAAAATCTGTATGCCAGATACCCGTCCAGTATTCGCCATCAGGTGTGTAGGTATGCAGGCAAGTCGGAAACATGACTTTACATTGGTACTTCCGTATTTTATCTAGTTTTATAAGTGTGAAATTAAGCTTGAATGTCAATCTCAAACTATGACAATGACATTTCCCTGCATACCTCCATATCTCATGGTCGAATTCCATCACATTATACAAAAAGCCATTCGTGTCCCACACACTTGATAATATAGAATGTGTGCCAATTGGTAATAGGGAATTCTCGGTGTCTTAAATTAATCTATTTATATAAACTTGGTAGTTAAACATGAAAAAAAATACATTCCAATTTCTGAAAAGAATGAAGCACCAACTCAGCACAAAACTGTGTGAAAAAATTCTGAATTGCAAACTATTTGTTATTAATGATAAGAAACAAATAAATGGAGAGGAACGCCTTCCGAAGTCTATTGTTATGGTCTTCATCAGTGTTTGGATCAGTGTTGCCACATTTTAATCTGTACCATAAGGATTAACAATCTTACTCATCTGTACTTTTTCTTATAAAAATCTGTACCATCGAAAATATTCGTTGCAGAGAAAATCCATTTTATAGCATAAAAAATACTCATTTATTCACTACAAATATCACATTTACATTTCATTAGTCATTCGTGTATCAAACATGCTCATACATAGTTTTTTTTTCTGAATCTAGATTGCACACTATCGTTTATTAAACGTTTCGAGCTGCCGCGCCAAGCGATACTGCGGCGTAAAAGTAAGCATGTTCCTTAATGTAGCTTTGTTCAAATGTAAAACATTTCACCCGCGGAAAAAATCTGTACCAATCTGTACCTTTTGACGAAAATCTGTATTCTGCAACGTACAGACATCCCTATTCTGTATTCCAACGGATTCCCATTTCGTTCGAAACCGTTATTTCGTTCGAGTTATAATTTCGCATTCCCTATTACGAACGATTTGTCCACTTAATGTTCGAAGAGAAATAGATCGAACGGAATGCAAAAACAACTCGAACGAAATACAGAATGGAATATTATCAAGTCGTTCGAAATATTTCGAATCGATCGAAATACAGAATAGGGGTAAGAATCTGTACCAAAAATAACGAAAAAATCTGTACCTTTCCATATGAATCTGTACATGTGGCAACACTGGTTTGGATATTAAATGAGCACAATATGAACCAATGCCTTTCATTCGTTTCTCCATTCACGAACAATATTCCCTTTGAACCTTCCAACACATTTATGTAACTGAGCCTGTAAAACTAAACGATTTAATAAAAAAAAACCTTCCAACACGGTGATGCCAGATAGAGATGGGCAAACCGTTCACGAAAGAACTAGTTCGCCGAAAAGAGTGAACGAACGGTTACGTTGGATATTTTCCTTTGGCAAGCGATGTTTAGATACCCATCCGAAAGCTTTCTTGGCGATTTGCAATTAAATTCACTGCTGGAGAATCGCGCGGAGCACTTCATTTTAAATTTTAGGTTATGATTTCTATGCTCATGAGTTTCTATGCTGGCTACAGAAAGGCGGCTATTTTAGCAATCCTTTGGAGTGAACTGTTTGTGAACGAACTGTTTGAAAGTGAACTGTATGGGAAAGAACTGATTGAGAGTGAAGTGTTTGAGAACGATGTGTTTGCGGGCAAATTGTTTGCGAACGAACGAGTGCAGCTGAACTGATTTGCCCTAGACGGAATGTATAAATAGAACGAATGTAACTAATGCATGTAACGCAAGGTTTATTTTGTTGATGTATACTAAATTTTGGGTTAAAAATTAAATTAGATTTTCCTAGTTTTATGGCGGGTTTACATTAGATCCATAGCTATAGATGGATTTATTCACGTGAAAATAGGTGTAAACGGGTGAGAATAAATATGATAAACTTATTCGAGGTATATATAACTTGAATAAATTCAGCATATGTAAACGCTTATGAATTTCTCACTGTTGAGAAATCACTAAAGTTGGATGCAGTTCTACTTCAGGTGAATAAATTCACCGAAAATATGAATATATTCATTATAGAAGTTGACGCTAGTGTAAACGGTTGATGCGATTTCTATAAATCTCATCATATTTCTTCACATAAACATATCATTAGTCTAAAGCCACCCTTAAAGGCGAAGCAATACATTTTCAATTTCATGTATTTTTTTCAATTCCGCGAAACATGCATATACTTCCTGATTATCAGAAAAAAATTTGGGGGAAGCTGAGGCGATTCATGAATTAGGTAAACATAAAATCTCATAGTGAGGGCTAGTTGAGAAGAAAGTTTTTTCGTTGCTTTCAATCTATTGTTTGGCCTATTGCGTGTACGTGTTATCGTGATTGTTTATAAATTGATTGTTAGTAAAAATCGTTGCTGAATTTATCCTCTGAAAGAAATATGATCTTACATGGAACCTGTGTGTTGCCCACACAGAAAATATGAAAAAATGCACATATTTTGTTCGCATCAAATTGTTACTTATACTTTTGTCGTCCGATAAACATATTTTCACATACAGTTTGCGACTTTTAAAGAAGAAGCACCTTATCTTTCCCCACTAAATTTCAAAAATATAAATCCCATACGTACACTATCCAATCAAACGATATCAATGAATAGCTGTCTATAGATGTCGGGTTCCAGCTTATATTCTATGTTGGACGTCATCCACTCTTAACTGTGCTCTCTTGGCGGGCTGTGGGTGAGCCTTGGTTCAGATATATAGTATCAGTGTAACTGCACCTGCACAAGAATCTTCGATAATGGATGAATCATTAAAAAGAAAACTCTCTTCATAAAATATGCACCGTAAGAAAGCTAAAATGACCCTCAAAAGATTGTGTAATTCCAATGGTAATAGTAAAAAAACGAACCCGAAGACTCCTCAGCCAGTTCTTGGTTGCAGTAAGGATTTTACACCATTACCCAGAGAATAGAGAAATAAAAACGCGGCTCCTCGATTTTCTCGTAGAAAATTCACGTCTAATCAACGATTGATAGCTTTTTCGGACATTGTGGACTTCATACTAAGGACCTTCAATATTCAAGACCCCATCAGAAGTTTTATTTCTGTCTTGCCTCCATTTTTCAAGGTTTATATCAAACAATTGACTGTTTCATGGCCCCTCCTTGCATCTATCATATCTTTCGATGGATAATTCAGCTAACGTAGTATAAGATATAATCAATGTGCTACAGTGGAACTGCCGTTACCTAGTGTCTAACTAGATTCGTTCAAATTTTTACTTTAAAATTATGACTGTGATATATTTGCGCTTTCTGAAACATGGCTTTCTTCCGATATAGAACTCAACATACACGATTTTAACATTATTCGCCTGTTTATAGATGATTCCTATGAAGGAGAACCTTTAGGGATCAAGAAGTGCTACTCTTTCTATAAAATTCGTCTCCCAGCTCTATCAGACGTCGAAATTGTCGCTTGTAAAATAACTGCAATGAGTAAAGAACTTTGGATAGCTTCAGTATACGTTCCTCCAAATAATTTCATTAGCCGTAGCCAACTTTAGAAACTAGTCTTGATTCTCTCATCTCCAGTTCTAACTTTGGGTGACATGAATTCCCTATCATCTACCAACGAGAGTGAAGAATACTCCAACCGAAGGATATTCGATTTCGCCAAAAAGGTCTGTCCGAATTCAGTTCCAGCCCAACATATTCTTCGACAAACGTCTCCGAACGGCGGACCTCTGGAAGAATCATTTTTAATGCTGGAACTTTCTATGGCTATTCTTTCATCGTACAACTCTTCACCCGGAAGCGATATGATTAAATTCGTTCTTCTAAAAAATCTTCCCTATATCGCGAAAAGACGCTTGCTAGACTTACTCAATTCCCTACCAGAAAACAACATTGTTCCACCCGAATGGAGACAGGTCAAAGTAATTCAACCATTCAACAGCCTAGCAAACCAGCGTCTGACCATTATTCATACCGTCCGATTGCTATGCTCTCGTGCATTAGAAAATTGTTGGACAAAATGATCCTTCGAAGACCCGATCGAGACAAATAATTTGCTATCAAGTACACAATTTGGGTTTCGCAAGAGCAAAGGAACAAACGATTGTCTAGCGTTGCTTTCCACAAATATTCGACTGGCCTTTGCACACAAGGAGCAACTAGCTTCTGTATTCCTGGATATTACGGGAGCTTTAGAAAATTTGTCAGACAATCTGCACAGATGTGGACTTTCTGAAGTTTTGAATCACTTCAAGTACAATTTGTTGCCAGAAAAGCAAATGAACTTCACCCTCGGGCAACTGACAACTTCCAGAAATAGTTATATGGATCTGCCCAAAGGCTCATGTCCAAGCTCTCTTCTTTATAACTTTTATGTGAAAGATATTGACAGTTTGGCAGAACAATGCACGCAAAGACAGCTTGCAGATGACGACGTGGTTTCCGTCAGAGGTCCACATGCCGAAAACTTGCAAAAACCATTGAAAAATACCCTAGATAACTTGTCTTTATGGGCAAGGAATTTAAAGATCGAAATCTCGCCGCAGAAAACAGAACGGGTAGTGTTTACTCGAAAGCAGCTCGCAGCCCAATCGCAACATAAGCTATTGGGCAGAAGCATTACCCAATCATTGATCTTCAAGTACGTTGATGTCTGGTTTGTGTTGTGTTTACTTTGGACGCAGCGTGTACGAACGCTTGACAATAAACGTCATCAAAAAATAACAAATGGAACGCTTGATAACGCCTAAAGCCCTAAAGAGTGACTTGTAAATAAACACATGACTAGCAGTGCTTGGATTTCGGAGCTCTAGCAACCCTATCCCAACCAATGCAAACTGAGCGTAGGCAGCATGAACAGGGCTCACGTATTGTTTACTGTTTGGAGTCATATATGTTAATGTTTGATTACGATGGATAGTTTCCTTTGGTAAGCGATGTTTGGATACCCATCCGGAAGCTTTCTTGGCGATTTGCAATTAAGAACACTGCTGCAGGATGGCGCGGAGCATTTCATTTTTAATTTCAGGTTATGATTTCTATGCTCATGATTTTCTATGCTGGCTACAAAAAGGCGGCCATCTTAGCAATCCCTTGTTGGATTTTGACTGAACTGAATATGAGCCAATGCCCAAGGCGCCTAGAAGTATATCCTAAGGTGGGGCCGTTTCGTCACTAAGTTGGTTAGGGGAGCGGGATATGAAAACAGTACGGAAGAAAGCAGAAGGGGAATTATTTGCTTGTAGCGTGAAAGAGACAGACTGATCACGAACGAGCTTCGGCACTAGCGTATTGTGTTTTGTTTACAAATAAAACATAGTAGACTTCCAAGATGGCTGAAGAGTTGGTTGGACCTTAGGATATACCGAGGCCAGTGAATCAGTTGAGGCGAGCCCCATCAGTGATGTATCTTTTCATGCAATTGATTTGTTGGTTAACCAACTAGTTAAAACCGATTAAAAATCTGAAGAATGATAATTGGTAGAAGCTGATCTAGAATCCCAAAAGTTGCTTGTTTCATCGACAAATCGTATTCAATTGAGGAGTTCAAAATGAAAGGGCTGTTAGTGACATCATAGATTTCTCTACATCGACTCTCTCTTCTGGTCAAAGCATAGCTGTAAACTCATTCCCAGCTGTATTTGACAATGTGGAAGATAGGTTAGAACCTCATCTATCGGATTCTATAGCAGAATCAAATTGGAACGTTTTTGAAGCTGAGTTATCTCCACTGTCGACAGTCATCTGCCATGGCTTTCACTTGCCGCCAGGTAAGATTGGCATCAACAGTTTGGATATCATTGGTAAGACTAAGCCGCCACGTGCCTCTGGGTCTGCCTCTTCTGCGCTGTCCTTGTTGATTCCAGTCGAGGGCCTCTCTGCATATCTCGTTTGCTCCTCTTCTCAAGGTGTGTTCGATCCACTTCCACTTGGGTTCGTGAATTTCTGTAGCTATCGGACGCTGATGACATCGTGGATGGAGATCCACATTCGATATTCAGTTGTGAGGCCATCATGTTCGAATTATGCATCGCAGGCAACGAGTAGCGAAAACCTGGAGTTTTTGCATTGTCTCCGCCGAGACGCACCACATTTCACAGACGCACAGCAGTACGGATTCAACGTTTGAATTAATGATTCGGGTTTTTGTATGTAGAGTTTGAGCGCCAGAATTTCGTAGGCCTGCAAAGGCAGCTCTGGCCTTTGTGATGCGCGTGGCTATATCGGTTTTGGTACCACCACCCGGCGTTGTTTGGTTCCCAAGATATTGGAACGTTTCTACCTGTTCAGTTCTTTGTCCCGCTACTGTGAAGCTAGAGGTATTGTCAGTGTTCACTACCATGGATTTAGTTTTGGCGACATTTACTGCGAGACCTGCTGTTTGGGAGCTCTCGGAGAGGTCGTCTAGCTTGCTCTGCATATCACTTCGACGTTGGGAGAGCAAAACAATGACTAGCTTCTCTGGGCCTCCTCTACGCCTGAGTGCGCCCCAGATGTTTTCGTAGTTGAGTCGGTCGAACGCCTTTTCAAAATCAACGGAGAGAGCAGGAGAGAATCCTGGAATTCGTTGATCTGCTTTAGAATAATACGGAGTGTTGCGAAATGGTCCACGCATGATCGGCGCTCTACTGGACTTCATATTCTTGATTGCCACTTCAATTTCAGACAGCGATGGCGCATCGGAATTTACGCGATTAACGCGATGAACTACGGGTGGTAAGCGCTGCTGGTCATTTGAGACTCGAAAGAGTTGCTCAAAGTGTTCAGTCCATCGATTAAGCTGGTCTGTATGGTCTGTCAGTAACTGACCAGTTCTGTCTTTTAGCGGCATCTTCGTATTCATCCTAACACCACTAAGGCGGCGAGAAATGTCGTACAACAGGCGGATATCACCATTGACGGCGGCGGTTTCTCCCTCTTCGGTTAGGGAGTTGGTCCAGACTCTCTTGTCCCGTCTACATCCGTACGATTCATTAAATCCAGCAAGACGTTGAGCAGAAACTAGCACGCAACAAAAACTTTTATACGCTAATTTCACACAAGTCCATAAAGAAGGCACGCCAAAACGAGAAATCTCGTGAGCGGTCCGCAAGAAAATATACAGAAATAAGAAAATCAAAAAAAGTTGTTCGAATAGAGTTATCGAAGCTATTCGATAAAGAAATATTTTACTTATCTTCCAGTCACAATTTTATTAATCGAAAAAGGGTATGAGAAAAGTTATAGGCCAAGTTGTATGAATGAAATTAATTATGTAAAATAAAATTGAACTAAAATTTTGAGATAATACTCATTGGATAGAGAGATACTTTTATCCATCTTCAGCCAAATTTTCGTTGGCCGGAAAAGAGTCTGAGAAAAGGTATGGGCCAAAATGTATACAAGTTGTAGGAAGGAAATTAATAAATTTAACAAAAATGGAAATAGAACTTTTTCACACTCGAAAAAAATTGAAGGAACAGAGTGCGAAGTCGAAACTTTTAGGCGATTTTAGAAATGCTTTAAAATCGTGAAATATCAACGCATGAAGCTGGGATATAAATCACTTTAAAGCATAATTTACATGGAATATTTTACAGAGAAATTTGTATTTCGATGTATGTAGATTCAGTGGACAAAAATATCGGGAAGAAATGAGAAATCGATTTATTTCTGTTTTCGTTTTTCAAATATAGCAAATCCAATTAACGTTATCAACTATCTTTCATTTGATTTCTATAACGTTATTGTAGGACCAGTCATTACCGAGATATTATTGTATGAACGAAAAATTTCGAATTCGTTTTTGATAATAAATAGTTCAATAAATAATCATTGAAAAACAGCAGTACTATCTCGAAAATGTGTTTTGGGTCCTTTCTAATAACTTTTTTCAACTTTCTTTAAATTAATTTATTTCATCCATACAAGTTGTACAGGTTTTGGCCTATAACTTTTCTTAGACCCTCTTTCGACCAATGAAAATTTGGCTGAAGATAGATAAAAAATATTCTCTATCGAATGAGTACTATCTCGAGAATGTGTTTTGGGTCCTTACAAATAACTTTTTCCAATTATCTTTGAATTTATTAATTTCTCTTTTCTTAGACCCTTTTCCGACCAATGGAAATTTGGCTAAAGATAAATGAAAATATTCTTTATCGAGTAAATACAGTCTCGAGAATGTGTTTTCGGTTCTATATTGACCCATGCTCACGTTTCAGTCTATAACTTTTCTCTGTCACGGTCAAGAATAAAATTAATTATGTGGAAAGATGAATGATTCAATGCACTATCTAATGAGCATGATTTTGAAGATTGTCACTTGATAAACAATCAATTTATTTCAACTGAAATAATTCATTGTTCACTAAATCCAGCAAGACGTTGAACAGAAACTTGCACGCAACAAAAACTTTTATCCGCTGAACTTTCATCCGCTAACTTCACAAATAGAGGCGAATGAACTAAAAACCAGTCTTGTTAATGGTTACCATCGTATCACTATTTATGGAGACGTATGTGCTGTGTCATTAATGAACATCATAACATGAACAGTCAAACTACCGTCGACCTAAAATGTCATATGACATTTCGGTTTTTTTCCGTCTTATTCATTAGCTGTTCATCGTCCCGTAATTAAACAACAGTGTTCACGGGGAACACTCACCGCTTGAAACGTTCATTCAACACATTCGCACTTGATAGGGAATAGTTTGTCGGTTGCTTTGATCTGAACAATCCATCTAAATATCATCCATCGTGTATGGATGTGTGAGTGAGAAGGTGGATGTATATGTGCAGCTACGCTTGAATGCAGAAAAAGAATGCATACCACTGCATTTTTAATGTCAAATGACATTAAAACTACAGTCAAAGTAGCCGGAATTAAAGGATGGTTATGAGCACGAATGGTAGAATGGAAATAGCATATTTTCACCGCTCTTCTGGGTACGTTCGACAGAAAGAGAGAATATATAAACGTTCGGTTGATTGTCGTGTTTGCGGCTGTGCGTTTATTGCAGAGGTGACTGTTGGAACCGAGCATTGCTTTCTTGGTCACATTCGCAATACATATTGAGCTGTGACTCTCGTGCAAGAGCAGTATGTGATGGTTGAGAGAAATGTCGACCGTTTACAACACCGCTACAAACTATGAAGTCTCTTAAAAACTTGCAAGCAACTTCAAACAAGTCAAAACGTGTGGTCCCAGGCGTATGTCTTGCAGATTTCTTTCCGGTCCTTAAAGTGTTAACAGCCTTCTCCAGCTCTGCGTATCGTTGACGAGCATCTCTCTTAGCCGCTCTGGTTCGCGTTCGCTCAATGCCTCTCTCCGCTCGTCGATCATCCTCCAGGTTTCATCTGAAATCCATTCCCTGCGTGTGCTGCGTACTTTGCCGAAGGTTTTATCACTGGTTGTGATAAAGATGTTCTTGATGCAACTCCATAGCTCTTCAACAGACCCACTAGCTGGCAACCCCGAGGCTCGTGATACAAGTTGTTCAACAAATACCCTTTTCACCTCAGGGTTCTCCAACCGGTGGACGTCATAACGACATCCAACTTTTTCCTCCCGTCGTGGAACGCGAGCGACGCGCAGGCGTATCTCAGCGATGACCAGCTGATGGTTGGATCCAATATTGGCGCTGCGCTTATTGCGTACATCAAGCAGACTCCTTCTCCATTTACGACTGATGCAGATGTGGTCGATTTGGTTTTCTGTTCGGCCGTCGCGGGAAACCCACGTTACCTTATGTGCTGGTCGATGGGGGAAGAGCGATCCATCAATCGCCATGTTGTTATTACCACAGAATTCTGTAAACAGCTCCCCATTTTCGCTCATATCTCCTAAACCATGGCGTCCCATGACGCGTTCAAGGTCCGTATTGTTTGAGCCAATCTTCGCATTGAAGTCCCCTAAGCAGATTTGGATGTCGCTCTTCGGGACTTTCTCAACCTCACAGTTTCAGCTGACTGTAGAAACTCTCTTTCTCCTGCAGGTCGGCAGCATCTGTTGGCGCATAACTCTGGATTGCTGTAAGGTTCCTAACTTCTTCTTCTTCTTCTTCTTAAATGGCACCAACGTTCCTAGAGGAACTTCGCCGTCTCAACGTAGTATTACTTACGTCACGTCATTAGTACTTAATTAAGATTTCTATGCCAAATAACACGCCTCAAATGCATTCTGAGTGGCAAGCTCTATAATACGCGCGAGCACAGTGCAAGTCGGGGGAAATTTCTTTGACGAAAAACCCCCCCCGACCAGAACGGGAATCGAACCCAAACCCCCGGCATGTTAGGTGTGACGCTAACCACTCTACCACGGGAGCACCAGGTTCCTAACCCGCATTCTGAATCTCGCAACGATTATTCTTTCGTTAATCGGTTCCCACCTTATCAGACCAACTACTCGTTCCCGGGGAGCATTTTCACCTCGTATGCCACAGTAAAGCATGACTCGCATGGATGATGTCCTGTGTCCACCAGTGTTTGGCCAGCGGACTTCGCTCAGCCCCAGGATTTCAGACTTCAGGCGGCTAGCTTCCCTTGCAAGTTGAGCCAGTTTGCCCTGCTGGGCAAGGGTCAGTATGTTCCATGTTCCGATTCGTGTCTGTGTTTTTATGCTAAAGGTAGTTGCCAATAATCCAGATCGATTTCTTCTTTCGTTTTCTGTAACGGTATAAATTTTCGGGAACAGTAGGTTGTTAGCCTAAGGTCTCTATACAGCTGATGGGGCTGCCATCTTAGGTGTAGCGGGCGGGAGCCGCCTTTCCTATTCAGTCACTCGCTTCGAGACAAACGATGTTTGAGCCGCCCCGAATCTGGGAGCAGACGCTCTAGTAAGCTGCCCCCTCTGAAGAGAGGGGTCCATTCTGTAGAGGTGTTATTCCCGCCAGAACTTCGAGACTCACGTTATACGTTATGAGTGCATACAGCCGAGAGTTATACGCAGACGATGATATTGAATTCGTTCCAATTTCAGAAGATGACTTTAGCTGCTGAAAGAAAGCAGAAAGAGCCGTACTCCAGAATAGACAGAATAGTTGTTTTAAAAGGCGTTATGAGATCTCCCTAGCAAAGAATTGATAGTTGTCAATGGAGTCAAATTAAAATTTGGTGGAGAGACGCTTGTCTCGGTAAAATTTAAAGGGAATTGAAACTGTTAATGTTGAATACTTCACATGACTTTATTCCATTGTTTGGGCGTACATGGTTAGACTTTTTCTTTCTAGATTGGAAAAATTTCTTCGTAAATCCCTTACAAGTTAATGAGATGGTTGACAAAAGCAGTGATAATGTAGTTGCAGATATTTAACAACGGTCTTCAGGTAAGATATTAAAGTCAATTCCCGATAAATGAAGGATCTTTTTGGGGTTGAAAATCGGAAATCGGTCGGAATCAAATGAAACAGTCTTGATATATCAGATATCTGTCAACAAATCACATCGGTTTATTTTCTCAATCAATGGTGTGTCTTATTGTTTATTTAGTACATCTTAAAAATTACAACTACAATTATTAACTAATACAATCATTACGATTAAGTTTTCTCACACTGAGAAAACTGGTCTACGGTAGTGACATTCTCTTAAGGTTTCTTCTATCGATTCATTTCATTCGTTGGTGAATGAAATTCCCGCAGTAATCTGTCTGCTGAGTATAACTGAACAGCAGTTCTACAAAAGTTGACCAGATTTAGTTCCATCGGAGTATGTGTTTTTTTTATTTCGGTGTGAACAAACTGCGTAATACGTTTACGTTGATGAGGAGGCGTTTTTCGCGAAGATGCTTTTTTCCATCATATGTGTCATGTCCGCTTCATCACTGGCGAAATATGTTTTAGAGTGAACAACTAATTGTAATCGTTTGGAAAAGAAAATCGTCGCGTCTAACTCAAATGCTGAAACTTCGATTCGAACTCTAAGTGCCTCAAAAACGTGCATAAATCCGGTGTATTTTCGATGTTATTTTAATGTTTCGCTTCAATGACGATTACATTCCGCATTCCTATGCTGCTTATTTAACAGTTCATGGTACCTGCACTTGAAGTATATCTTATAGATAGGAGGAAAAACAAAACTCAGTCATATATATGAGGAATGTATTGCGATAATTTGCAAAGCGATCAACTCAGTGATAATCGTATAATTCGCAATAAAAATAGTGTCATCGAGTTTTCCGAGATACAACGGAAATAATTAAAAACTCCACTATGAATTAATTTTATAACAGTCCTCTCTTTGTTAAGCTAGTTTACTGTGCGTCTACTTTTTGCTTCGATCTACAAGACTCGCGTGCACCAAATGGTGTAATGCGGTGATTCCTGACGGATTTATGCTTGAACCTATATATGTTTGTGAGTGGTAATATTTGCAACTGTGGCGCTGCCGCGGTCTTTGACTTATGTGTTTATGTGTTCAGTTAATCAATCTGGTCAAACCTAGATGCTATTTGACGTAACCCCGGAAGTAACAGTTCGGTCAGGGCAGCCAGAAACGTCACTGAGACTTCATGCTGACCAATTTGCGGCCTCGAGCGCGAGCCTCCTGTCGCGTGACGGTATACTCGAACCACAGAACGTTTGGGATGAGTGTCGTATCTCGCAACAGCAGGAGCTCCGATACCCGCCACGAGACCACCATCGGAAAGTATGGCGTCAGGAAATAGTGTATCAGAATGAACCATAACGTTCCGAAGATCATCCCGACTAGAGCGCCCACTAGCACCTGCTGCAGGCTGTGATACTGCAGGTATATCCGGCCGAAGCAAACGAGGAAAGTGGCGGCCCAGCAGACTGCGAGTACGAACAGTCGCACTAAACGTTCCGCCCTGGCGTTGTTATTGTTCATGTGGTGTAGTCTGGAAAATTGAGAACATCATCAGTGAGCTATTCTAAAGGCATGCACTTGCCACAATCATTTACGTAAATATTCATACTGAAATGAACGGTAGATTTTTTTTCTATTATAGACGAATTGCATGTCCAATCGACTGGCCATTGGCATCTCTTCATCATGTAAAGACATTGGTCATTTAAGCAACATTGCATGCTTAAACCTTGGAAAAAAAGACTACCTTTTGAAAAGGGCAAAACAAATTTCTTAGTTTTTTACTAAAATTTATAACTCAAAAACTATAATACCTACAAAATTTTGGTCAAAAGATGAAATGTAAAAAAAAAATTAAATTTTCATAAAAAAGTAAAAAATAAAAAACTAAAAAATAAAAAAAATACACTGAAAAAAAAATGTTTTTAAAATTGAATTTCATTTTTCTCAAAAACGTATTTATAAAAATTCTAAAAAAATATGAATGGCCCTAACGATTTTCAACAAGTCACCCATACATACATCGGAAGATGGGCGCTTTTATGGAGAAAAAGTTTTTCTAACAACTTTTTCGTACTTTCTTCGAAAATATTACAACTAATCCTAATTTTGTTTAATGTCAATATAGCGATATAGTGTTCTCAACAAAGTATTAGATCTTATTAGAATATGAACTTTTGTCGAAAACTTTAAGTTTCTATCTTCTATAATTTCCGTAATATATGGTATTTTTTGAAAAAAATATGTTTATCTCGTAACATTTTTGAATTTGAATTCTCGCGTTTGACATGTTCAAGACATGTTTTTTGTTTCAGTTTGCAGAATATTCCAATCGCGTTAATTTAAACACTAAAATGTTACGAGTTAAACATTAGAGGAAATTTTTCAAAATCTTGAAAAAAAATGTTGCTGTAAAAACTCTTTCGCTGTAGTAGTGCCCTTCTTCCGATGCATGGGTGACTTCATGTTAATTATATGGGCTATGCATACACTCTGTCCAACTTTTATAAGATCACCTTGAATATATTATTCAAACAGTCAGAAATTTAACAAGAAATTTTCATACATTGAAAGTATATTAAACTCCAATTTCGTTCAAAAGAGTCGTTCGTTTATTTATTGGGCTTACATATGATAATTTCAGCTGTCATATTTTCAGAAGATCATTTAAAAGTTCATAAGTATTACCAATGAAAAATTTTAAAGAATCGGCAGATTTACATGTTACCAATGCACAATGGTTCAGGAAATGCATTTAAGTGGAAATTAGCATTTAGAGCTCGACAATTATTCTCTAGAAAAAATTGTCTTCAACAAGGTTGGTCAACATATGATAGAGCGCTCATTTTCATGTTATCAAAAATAGGGTGACCAAAATTGTCGATGAAATAAAAAATCTAACTTTTTATTTTTATAGATAGAGGTAAACATAGTTCGACAATGTTGTAGTCCCAGTTATTTGAGACATCTTTGTAGAACAAAGTTTTTTTTTCTATCTCTTGAAATAACCGATATAGTGCCTTTTTCTAAGTGGCATTAGGGTCACCATGGAAAAAACTGTTTTTTTGCTCTAACTTACTTATATTTATATGTTTCAAATTCTACATACAAACTGTCTTCGAAAGACTTCTAGAGCTTACCAATAAAAATATTTTGCGATGCAGAACTTGTCAATATCTCAACTTCACTCAAAGTTATTGATATTTCTTCCCAAAAAACACGCTATCTGCAATTATGTGTCATTCTTTATGGGTCAAACATAAACAAAGTTTCTTGGCGGAATTTAAAAGAGCACATTTCACTCTACATTATATGTGATTTTCAAAACTATGTTATTTTTTGTGTTTGAGGAAATAAAAATTGGAGTCATGAGTATTGGGTAAAAAACCATCAATAACTTTGAGTAGGATTAAGATATTGACAAGTTCTGCATCACAAAATGTTGTTCCTGATAAGCTCTAAAAGTCGTACGAAGACAGTTTTGATGTAGTATTTGAAATATACAAATTAAAGCAAAAAAAACCGCTTTTTCATGGTCACCCTAATGCAACTTAAAAAAGCGCTAAATCTATAAAGATAACAAAGTTAGATTTTTTATTTCATCGACAGTTTTGGTCACCCTATTTTTGATGACATAAAAATGAGCGCTCTATCATATGTAACAACTTTGTCGAAGACAATTTTTGTCTGGAGAATAACTGTCGAGCTCTAAATGCTAATCTCCTGGACCATTGTGCAATGTAGGTAACCTTGCCATTTTGGTTAATAACTTGGAAAATTCGTGCTGGCATACTATTCACCAAATTCTACAGAACGGATTTCTGGATATTTTCCCATATCTCCGAAATTGCGGCCTTGAGTTCATCAATCGTGGTGTACTGCTTTCCCTCAGCGTAGATTCTGCGTATTAGGACTAGTGCGGTGAAAATTCATTCTCAATCGAAAGGAATCGACGATAATGATAAAGAATACCATTCGTCATCAAAGCAAACATTGCTCGATCGCTTGAATTTGGGTAACCTCGTAAACTGAGATCCAAAAGGGTTCATTGTCGAACGGACACTGTTCCTTCTCATTTGAATGTGATGAATGTATTTGGCCGAACGAAAACAAATAATTCATTCTCACAACCTCGGCATTAAAGCATTATTGACGTGGGACTACGTCTAACCGGAATATATGGAGGGTAAAATGAAAACCTAAACACAGAACATGCAGGAAAAAATGAAAGATTTCGAATGCTTATAGCTCGAACATTTCGTACTGGATAGGAGAGATGTTTGCATCACTTGATAGGGAATATTTCTACGCATCTATCGCAACTAACAAAATGTTGTTTTTCATTAGATAAACAATTGTAAAATATTAGGCGTTATCTAAACGCCCTAACTGCATCGTTTTGATTGGCCCGATTTACGGTTTCCCTAACACAGCCATCAAAACCAAGCAGCCTTGGGGAAATCGGCATTGCAAATACATGAAAGTAGGGGGACTTTTGTTCTCATCGAAAAATGTTCCCTAACACAGACTTTAAAACCAAGCAGCGAAATCGGCATTGCAAGCACACGAAAGAGCCTAGAGGCGAGTGAACTGAAAAGTTTAACCCTCTTAAAGCCAAAAAGAAGAAAAAGAACACACGAAAGTAGGGGGAGCTTTTGTTCCCACCGAAATGTGTTCCCTAATAGAGATTTCTAAACCAAGGTGCCTGGAGAAATCGGTATTTCAAATTCATGCAAGTAGGGGGTATTTTTGTTCCGACTGGAATGTGTTTCCCTAACACAGACTTCAAATCCATGAAGCGTGGGGAAATCGGCATTGCGAATTCATACAAATCGGGGGTATTTTTGTTCCGATTGAAATGTGTTTCCCTAACACAGACTTCAAGACCGAGGTTTCTGGGGAAATCGGCTCTGCAAATAAATGCAAACTGCGAGTACTTTTGTCCTCGCTTGCCTTTGTGCAGAGTGGAATATGTCTGTCCTAACATGATCTTCTAAACTTAAGAACCTGGGAAAATCGTGCAGCCACCAGAAGCGAATGAACTTCCCAGTTTCAAGCAAATTCGAGATTCGAGAAGATGTACACTTTTGGGATGTAAACTTCAGAGGGAAATGTAAAATAAAATAATCGTTTGATAATTTTGTTGTTGTCTTTATTGGAAAGATTTTCAGCCTTAGGCTGGTTCATCAAACGTTTGATAATTCTTCCGTACATATATTTTGTTCTAGTCATCATATCAAACGTAAAAGGTCCGTCATTAAATTTACTTGTAATGAAGAACAATCAATCACAATAAATGAATTGACTTTACACGGCATTTGTTAATTTTTTTCACTCACAGAGCAAATATATTGAACTCAATTGAATTTGGAAACTGTTTCATTCAATCAAGAATTTAATCAATACAAACGAATGATTGCTCAGCTAAGGTAGTTCCACGTGAACCTTGCGGTTATATCATAGATATAACCCACTAATTTTTTTCGGTTTATTCACTGTCATATAAGCAAAGCATACAGAGCAGGCGGTGGGAGAACAAACCATGCATCGTCGGGTGCCATTTGAGTGTCGGTCACTAGTTCGATTGATAGGGATAAACGTAAATATTCAATAACAGCATGGCAAGCGGCTTGAATGAAAGTGCGGTTATTCAATCGAATGGAAGGGATACAGTGAGAAGAGATCCGTATGAGTGAAACATGCCCATATGTCAAACCAGCCAATGAGCCCGCGATATTCGTGTGAAGAGAAGTGTTATCAACTGATGGCTGATGGTATTTGTTGTTCGAATTCAAATAAATGGATTGATTATTTCCAGCACTGATTAGAACCCCCAAAGATTTTCAACAGGATTCAAGTCTGAGAAGCGAGCCGACCAGTTCAATAAATCAAGTTTTTGGTCCTTAATCCATTGCTTAGCTTCCTTACTGGCATGAAATGAATTAAATTCGAGCAATGTACGGAGGCAGTGAATGATTATTGTGTCGTGGTTTTTCGAAGTTGTACTCGTGTTTAGATGCTATATTCAACACTCGATGGTGATAATTCGACGCATATATTGATGCTACATCAGTGAAACGTCAAGATCAGTTTCTACCCGTGCCGGTTTTGCTGAAAATTGTTCTCGATCGATGTCCACAAGAATGGGTAGAGACAGAACAACGTCGCTAGCACTCAACGTAAACAACAACATCAAGCGATCGAGGGAAGATTTGGATCATGTAGAAGTTGCCATGGAATCATTTGATGACCTGTTAGTGAGAATTCAGAAGATGATCGACGAGGGAAATCAGCGTATCGAGTCAAAAATTGAAGCCGGTAACAATGCTCTGGTGGAAGAAATTGGCACGATCAGGTGCGAAGTGGAAAAGTTGAGAGATGACTGCACTCGTGATATAAACCAGCTGAAGGAGAAGTGCACAAAAACGGAGCTAAACGTTAAATCAAACGAAGATGCCATCGTCAGACTCGAAAAATCTGCTGACCTTTTACTCACTGGCGTTCCGTACAACCCTTCAGAGAAAACGAGCAGCTTTCTGTCCAAAGTTGCCATTGCTCTTGGTTACTGCGATTCCGATGTTCCCGTCGCCTTTTCAAAGCGGATGGCCCGTATCCCCATTGCTGTTGGTTCTTCACCACCGATATTGTTCCAGTTCGCCGTTAGAGCGGCAAGAGTGAACTTCTTCCAGCGTTATCTGTCTAGAAGAAATTTGAATCTATATCAACTTGGTTTTGACGTCAACAAGCGAGTGTTTCTGAATGAAAACTTGAGTGAGTCAGCACGGCATCTGAAAGGATACGCTCTAAAACTAAAGAAGGATGACCGAATTCACACCGTCTTCACAAGGAACGGAAAAGTCTACATTAAGCCAGATGCTGATCTTGCAGCTCAGGAAATCTGCAACAAGGACCAGTTGGAGTTGTTAGATTCTAAAAAAAAAAAAAACCTTTCCCTGCTAAATCATATTCCTTCCCCTACAATCCGTGTATCCGCTCCCTTATTTTCCCATGATTATTCCACTCCTGAAAGTAATAAAGTAATGCTACCCTATCCTTGAAATTGTTCTTTTTTTCCCTCATATTACATCCGTGCTTCCTTTCCCCCCCGTTATCCGTGTATCCTTCCGTCCTAAAAGCCAAATTGTTGAATGTCCACTAATTGGTGCTGCTGTTGATGATACGACGATTGCAGCCGCTGCTGTTACCACCGGTGTTGTTTTGCGGACTCTTTACAATGCGTTTTGTTCTCGATGACAAACAATAGCTTCAACAAACCTCCAAGTACATGACCACAGTCGGATTAAGTATAAATGAAAATGAAGATGAATGAAATATTTGTAAATGTAATTGCCATTGTAGTATTTGTAGTTGTATTTGCTTTCGTAGTTTTTATAGTTTTAGCTTTCTATTTCTTCCATATAGCTAGTCTGATTCATTCACGATTGTCCCTCTTATTTTCTCTAATCGATGTCGGTTAATCAAACAGATATTGCTCGCACAAACATTGGCATAGCGGACATTCCGCGCGCTGTGATGAATGTAGCCCTTGACAGTGACAAAATTAATCTGTGCCATATGAATATCCAAAGCTTGTGTGCTCGTGGGATGAGTAAATTTGAAGAATTCAAAGACTTGTTTGTTAATAGTAAGACCGATGTTATCTGTGTTACAAAAACATGGCTTAGCGATTCAATTTACAGACGATGCTATTTTAATTTCTGGATATAATATGTATAGAAACGACCGAAAGTACTGTCGTGGTGGAGGAATCTGTGTTTATTTCAAGCCTGATTTGGAGTGTAAGATAATATCGAATTCTGACCTAGTTGTGGGTGTTGGAGATTACAATCGTACTGAATATTTATTTATTGAGATTCAGTCGATGCATGAAAAGTTTTTGCTTGGTGTATTTTATTGCCCACCTAGGGTGGACTGTGCTGATGTGTTAAATCGAAAGTTGTTTGAGTTTTCATTTTGTTACCCTAACGTTATATTAATAGGGGATTTCAACACGGACTTAAATAAGCGGACAAACAAAAGCTTGCGGTTTGGTAATGTAATTGACAATCTCGGATTTAAATGCGTAAATCAAGAGCCCACTCACTTCTATCCTGGTGGATGCTCTCTGATTGATTTAGCGGCGCCGGGCTTCTCTAAACACGATATAATTTTCTCATCAATTAACGTTGCTCGTGTTCCTTCTTATCAACCCATAGTCTCTTCAGAGACTATAGACGAATTGATTATGATCAAATATTTAGTAGTTTGGCTCAAATCGACTGGACTTTACTCTTTAGCATGCAAGATACAGATCTTGCAGTTGATTTTCTAAACATGCGAATATTAGACCTTTTTGATAGGTTCGTTCCAATCCGATCCTGTCGCCCCAGATCGAATAATTTTCATTTTGATGAAGAAATTCGTAATGCCATGATTTCGAGAAATGTTGCATACAAACAGTGGATAAGAAGTAGAAGTGATTTTGACCATGCGCAGTATAAACGATTGCGCAACCTTGTAAATCATTTAATCAACAAAGCCAAAGCTGATTACGTTTCCTCTGTTTTGCATTCCAGTTGTTCTAGCAAGCAATTGTGGACGAGACTTAAGCAACTCAATGTGTCTAAACCTGCTAGTAATCAATCAAAGATAACTTACTCTCGCGATGAAATCAACAATTTTTTCAGCGAAAACTTTACGTGTGACCTAGAGCTACCACCACTACCTCCAGAACATCCGAATGGTTTTAGATTTCTTGCATGTAGTGAATCAGAGGTTGCAAAAGCAATTGAATAATAGAACGTAATAGAACGCTGTTGGTCTTGACGGCATCCCTTTGAAATTCATCAAATTGATTCTACCCTACGTTATCATTCCAATTACATTCGTGTTCAACCTAGTTTTTTCGACTTCTAAATTTCCTCGAGCGTGGAAAGCGTCTAGGATAATTCCGATACCAAAAAAAACAAGAAAAACTGCATTAAACAACCTGCGTCCAATTAGCATACTTTCCTCGTTGTCCAAAGCTTTCGAAAAAATTGCCAAACACCAAATGCAGGAGTTTATCAACACATTCAACCTGTTTACTCCGTATCAATCAGGTTTTAGAGCTGGACATAGTACAGCATCAGCTTTGTTGAAGGTTCTTGGTGACATAAATGAATTTGTAGACAAAAAAAGCGCAGCCTTTCTACTTCTCATTGACTTTTCAAAAGCTTTTGATAGAGTGTCCCATGTCAAATTATTGAAAAAACTCTCAGATCAGTACAGCTTTTCCCGGGGAGCAGTTTATCTTATTGGGTCATATCTTTGTCAGCGCACCCAAGTAGTTGAATCCCAAGGAACTATCAAATTCGGTCAACATAATGTCAGGTGTACCACAAGGGTCAGTGATTGGGCCATTACTTTTCTCACTATTCATTAATGATTTGCCCACTATTCTCAAATATTGTATGATCCACATTTTTGCTGATGATGTTCAGCTTTATTTTTGCTTCCTCGATAGCGCGGTCGATGAAATGGCTCGGTTAATTAATTCTGATCTTGAGAATATCTGTTGGTGGTCAGAACGTAACCTACTCCCTATTAATACTTCCAAAACGAAAGTTATGTTTATAAGTAGACGGCAGAGACCACATTCATTGCCAAATATTCTTCTCAATAATGAAGTTCTAGAATATGTTGACAAAGCTTCCAACCTGGGAGTTATTTTTCAGTATGATTTGGAGTGGGATGCTCATATGAATACACAGTGCTTCAAAATCTATGCTGGCCTGCGCCACTTGAGGCTTACTATAAGTATGTTATCTGCCACGGTTAAAATACGATTATTTAAATCTCTCCTACTACCCTACTTCACTTATGGCTTGGAATTAACATCGAATGCTTCTGTAGCTGCTATCGAGAGATTGAGGATTGCGTTAAATGGGTGTGTTAGATGGATATTCGGAATTAGTACGTTTTCTCGAGTTTCTCATCTTCACCATCAGCTATTGGGATGTTCTTTTCGTAATTTTCGTAATTTTAAATGCGATACATCATCTTTCTGTTTAGAATAGTACATCATGGTCCCCTTTATCTTTCTGAAAAGCTTACTTCTTTTAGAGGCACGCGAACCCAAAATTTTGTTTTGCCACAAGTAAATACCTCTCATTTTAGAGACTCATTCTTCGTGCGAGCAATTATTCTGTGGAACCAGCTACCAGCTGAAATTAAAATCATTCGATCACGCGGACGGTTCAATCGTGAATGTATAGATTGGCTAGAAGGAAGAAATTAGAAATTAGAATAGGAAAATAGTTGTTCATTGAATTCGGATCCAAAATTTAAGATGTGGTCGTATTGAATCCAATTGCAGAATTTAAAAAGGAGAAGTCCTTACTCTGCAAGTATCAATGAATGAATAAATGAAATGAAATGAAAAGTGGCATTGTCTTGCTGTAATGTGAATTTTTACAACGCAAAACGATAGGAGGGTGGATTCCAGAATATCTATGTAATTATTGCAATTCATTTTGAAGGACGTGAAGGATGCGAAGGATGTGGAACATATTTCAACCAAACATGACCATTGAAAATTTTCGGAAAACTCTTAAGGAAAATGGGAGCATTCGGAAAATTTAATTCGCATATGTTCTACAATTACATTGTGACAAGCGTTATTAGTTCATTTGATGTTTGCACTAACGAAATTGATCTTTGTTCGAAAGTGGAAATGGATTTTAATGTGATAAAACGCACTCCTATATCTTTTTCTATGTATATTAGTAAAAATGGATCGCCGAATGCGTTGATTAGAGCAAAACTCGAGAAAGGAATTGTCCGATTTAGGGCTGTCTTTACTCTATCATATTTTCTGTATCAAACATTTATTCCATGTAACGGAGAAACATGTTATTTGCAAGTGATTGAAAAATCATGAACGAGAATTGTGTCTGAAAATAATCTGATGTTATAATGGCAAGTTTTGGTAGAAGTTTGGAATTTTATAGTAAAAGGTTATTTTAAAGGGTAGATTAACCCTTAAACTTGCGCTTAGTAATAAAACGTGTGCTCCCGTGGCCGAGTGGTTAGCGTCATAACTAACATGCCGGGTGTTCGGGTTCGATTCCCGTTCTGGTCGGGGGAATTTTTCGTCAAAGAAATTTCCTCCGACTTGCACTGTGATCACGCGTATTCTAGAGCTTGCCACTCAGAATGCATTCAAGGCGTGTTATTTGGCTTAGAAATCTCAACTAAGTACTAATAAAAATGACGCAAGTAATACTACGTTGAGACGGCGAAGTTCCTCTAGGAACGTTAGTGCCATTGAAGAAGAAGAAGAAGTAATAAAACGTGAATGTGATAACGAAAAATAAATTTTGGGCAGGACGAAGTTAGCCGGAAGAACTCTTATAAGCATATTTAACTTCTCCGCAGAGCATTCAGGTACCTGGAAATCATAACTGGGGGTTGGTTGACCTTTCTGACTGAATATGTCCTTAATTTTTACGTCATCAGCCGTTTTTTTTTTTGGTGGAACTAACTACCGATCTACCGCACTCGAATTATTGTAATCTACTTCTTCGCGAGATCAGCATTCCAGGGCAAAAAACAAAAAGCCTATATGGGAACATACTTCACTACTAATCCGGCTATAAAATCGCAATTTGCAGTTTGTAGTGTTCCTGTGGAACTTGTTGTATAATCAATCTGCTGTCATTGATATGGATCATAGCCATAACAGAAATTTTCTATTTCTATGTATTTTTTTTTTTTGACGCTAAAGGTAAATATTTTATGTAAAGACACATATGTTCGCATGTTAGTAATATAGAATAACGTACAATGTTTGTAACTATTGCGCTAAAATAATTATTTAAACAAAGCTCAATCTTGTCGACCCATATAAATACTATGCAACTACATAAATAAAAAAATAAATAATAATACATATGTACTATATAAGCACCCTATACACTAGAATATAAATTGAAGCGTTGTTTGTTTACAATGACACAAAACAGCAAATTTTCATCAGGTAAATCATTGGAAAAAAATATTTTTGAAATAGAAATCTATTTTGCCCAAAATATGTTGTTTTTTAAATTTTGAAATAAAATATACATGAATTGCCCATACAATTACCAACAATCATCCATACATCGGTAGAAGGTCACTACTACAGGGAAGGAGTCGAGTCTTTTTCTATTCAGAAACATGTCAAGATCATGTCAAACGCGAGTATTTAGGTTACGAGGAGTTTTTCAGTAGTCTCCATACAAGAAATGCCATATATTCCAGAAATTAGAAAAGATAGAAAGTTGACGTCTTCGAAAAAAGTTCATATTTTAATAAGATCTTAAACTTTGTCGAATGCACTACATCGCTATCTTGTTTTTCAACAAAATTAGGATTAATTTTAATGTTTTCAAAGATGTTGTCAGAAACACTTTTTTGCTGTAAAAGTGCTCATTTTCCGATGTATGGGTGAGTTGTTAGGAATCGTAGTGAATATATTTTTTCAGAGAATTAAAAAAAACATTTCCGAGAAAACTGAACAAGCGGTTAGAGAGCTTCAATTTAATTGATGGAAACAATCTAGTTTGATATACACTTCTAGGATAAAATTAATAATAACACATTAAAAATTATTAACTTTTAAGTTTTTCACTTGAGAAAATGATCTTGTTTCGCCTTGATCGTTGGGTTGAAACGAATGGCTTACTCTCAGATACACAATATGGGTTCCGCAGGGGCAAGGGGACGAATGATTGTCTTGCGTTGCTTTCTTCAGAAATTCAAATGGCTTACGCCGAAAAAAAACAAATGGCTTCAGTATTCTTGGACATAAAGGGGGCCTTTGATTCTGTTTCAATAGAGGTTTTGTCAGACAAATTACACTCTCGGGGTCTACCGCCTCTATTGAATAATATGTTATATAACTTGCTTTGTGAGAAACATTTGAATTTTTCTCATGGAGATTCGGCAGTAAGTCGGGTCTCTTACATGGGCCTCCCTCAGGGCTCATGTTTAAGCCCCCTTTTGTACAACTTCTATGTAAGCGACATTGACAATTGCCTTACACAAAATTGCAGCTTAAGACAACTTGCAGATGATGGAGTAGTGTCTGTCGTAGGATCAAAAGAATCCGACCTGCAAGAACCCTTACAAGATACATTGAACAATTTTTCAACCTGGGCCATTGGGCTAGGGATCGAATTCTCCACGGAGAAAACAGAGATGGTGGTTTTTTCTAGGAAGCATAGACCAGCAAAACCAAAGCTTCAACTTTTGGGTAAACCAATCACTCATGCTATGTCATTCAAGTATCTTGGGGTCTGGTTCGACTCCAAATGTACTTGGGGGGCCCATATTAGGTATCTGAGTAAAAAATGCCAACAAAGAATAAACTTTCTCCGTACAATTACCGGCACCTGGTGGGGAGCCCATCCAGAAGATCTTATAATGTTGTATCGAACAACTATTCTCTCAGTGATGGAGTATGGCAGTTTCTGTTTTCAATCAGCTGCCAAAACACACCTCATTAAACTCGAGCGAATTCAGTATCTTTGTCTCCGTATTGCGTTGGGATGTATGCCCTCAACGCATACCATGAGTCTCGAGGTTTTGGCAGGCCTACTCCCACTAAAAGATCGCTTCAATTTATTATCTCTTCGGTTCTTCATCCGGTGTAAGGTCATGAACCCATTGGTGATCGGAAATTTTGAGCAGCTGATCGGGCTAAATTTTCATTCTGGATTCATGACTTCATATCATGAATTCATCTCCATGCAGGTTGATCCTTCTTCGTATATTCCCAACCGTGTTTGTTTTCCTGACTACATCAATTCCTCTGTACATTTTGATCTGTTCATGAAGGAGAAAATCCATGGAATTCCAGATTATCATCGATCGGGGATCGTTCCTACGATCTTCAATGCAAAATATGGGCGTATCAATTGTGATAATATGTACTTTACTGATGGGTCCTCTATGAATGAGTCCACAGGATTTGGAGTGTTCAACGAATTTTTTAGCACCTCCCACAGTCTTCAGAATCCTTGCTCAGTGTATATTGCTGAATTGGCAGCAATACACTGGGCGCTGGACAGCGTCGCCTCACGACCTGTTGAACACTATTACATTGTAACGGATAGTCTTAGCTCTGTCGAAGCTATCCGTTCAGTGAGGCCGGAAAAGCACTCGCCGTACTTCCTTGAGAGAATACGAGAAATTTTGAGTGCTTTAACCAGACGCTGTTATGTCATTACCTTTGTCTGGGTCCCTTCACATTGCTCAATTCCGGGTAATGAGAGGGCTGACTCATTAGCAAAGGTAGGTGCAATTGAAGGCGATATATATCAGCGTCAAATCGCCTTCAATGAATTTTATTCTTTAGTCCGTAAAAATACCACCGTTAAATGGCAACGTAAGTGGAACGAAGATGAATTGGGTCGGTGGCTTCACTCGATTATCCCTAAGGTTAGCCTCAAACCATGGTTCAAAAGTCTGGACTTGAGTCGGGACTTTATTCGAACCTTCTCTCGACTCATGTCCAATCACTGTTCGTTAGACGCGCTACTCTTTCGTTTTAATCTTGCCGATGGCAATGTCTGTGCTTGTGGCCAAGGTTACCACGACATCGAACACGTTGTTTGGTCGTGCGAGGAGTATCTTGTTGCCAGATCGAATTTAGAAAACTCTCTTCGGGCTAGAGGAAGGCAGCCCAATGTGCCGGTGAGAGATGTGTTGGCTCGGTTAGACCTTGATTACATGTCCCAAATATATGTCTTCCTAAAAGCTATCGATCTTCGTGTGTGATTGTCCTTATATCCTTATATTTTCCTTTTCCTTTTCCTTCGCGAGAAATTAAATCCCTTCTTACTAACAATAGAATAAGGTGAAATGTAAATACATGTTAGATATAAGATAGGCTTAAGAATTGAGTATGATGAATGTGAGTGCGAATGTGAGTGTGAACATTGTCAACATATCCTTATATCCCTTCCTTTTCCTGAAAAAAATGTCACCCTTCTAAACTCGAGCAAACCGCGAGTAATCGGTTCTCTACTTCATTAACACTAGAATTAATGAAAAATGATTATATGTACTTGTAACAATACAGATAGGAGTTCGGCTCCTTTAAACTTATGTAACTGAGCCTGTAAAAATAAACGATTTAATAAAAAAATAAAAAAAGTTTTTCACTTCCAAAATGTTATTAAAATTCTCTAATTTAGATGTTCCACTACTATATCCTGTACTTAATTTTCGCGTCTTTCAAATGAAAGTAACAGAATCGTATTTCGTAGCGTACTTTGTAATGTAGAGCCAGTTAGAGGCAACAAAGTCCGAAACAAAAAAAAAAGTTCAATGACTCTGCCATTGTTGAAATTCGAACATATGCGTAGGAGGATTTTTTTTTCATCAAATATGATCGTCTATCACTTCCTGAGGGAATTTGGATAAATTAATTTTTATCATGTGAGAAAGGTTTTTTCTGACTTTAAGGGGATGAATCAAAAATCAAATTCCTCTTATATATTCAAAAAACGATAAATACATGCAAAAAAAACGAATAAAAAATATTTTTTTGACTCGATTATATACAGGATTCGATTATATACAGTGAAAAGAAATCAGAAACTGTACATAAGTAAGTATATAAGTATCGAGTCCGCGCTGTATTTAAAAAAATGTTTTGGCATCTTTTTTATGAAAAAAATAAACAATTTCCTACATTTCATATTTTGACAATAAGTTAATAGCGTTTGAGTTATTTAAAAAAATTAAAAAAACTTCGGCCCTTTTCAAAAATCTGTCTAATTCCTTTTTGAATATTTCAAGTATGCAAAGTTACTTAAATGACCATTGTCTTTACACCCACAGCATCTCACTGTAAGCTGAGATATTGCTGCCAATGACCAGTCAAGTTGGCATGAAATTCGTCATTAGCACAATTAATGCAGTACCAATTAGCAAGCAATTATGGGGTCGATTCCTAGCGATACGCTACATTCGATTTCGATTTGGTACCGTTTGAATTGGCACATACATAACGGACAGCGTCGAAACAAAACGTTGTATAGCGATGATTTGCAAAATTGGGACACCTTTTCACCGTGGCTTACCTTATGAATATGAACAGGAGTACGTACTGTGCGAAAAAGCACATGAACTGTGAATGACTAGAGGGCATCCCGTACTCGTTCCAGATTTGGGAGCGACTCACCGGTCTGGGCTCTTTTATGCAGTGTTTAAGCAGGGCATTAATACACTCGTTCAAAAGTGTACCGATAAAAAACACAATCTGGGGGAGAACGAGATTTCAATCAGAATCAGAACCTCAGTTGTTTTCCTTCTTTTGTACTTACGGTGTGCAAATCTCGTCGAAATAGTATGAGCGCCACGAAGCCGGCCCCTATTCCCAGCGGTGCCAAGCACATCCATGCCAGTAGCTTTCCGATCAGGTCACCTCGAAAAAAAAAGAACAATAATCTGATTGCTGGTGGAAAGCTTACGTTTGCCATATCATTGATACCTTTCGGGTATTCCACCAAAGTGAGAGTGATTGGCTGCCAATCGGAAACGTTGAATTCAGAATAGTAACCAGGAGATTGCAAAACTGGTTCCGTGTCCGGCGTCATTTTGGTTTCAAATTAAATTATTTTTGTTTTGACATTTGCTCCGGTGCTGGAATATTATAGCTATCGTGCACTATTATTCTGCAAAATAATCCTCTCGACTACGGGATTGTGTCAGCACTGTGAATGGTTGGTTGTTTTGCTGGGATGTACAAATGCTGTGTTTTCATTCGATTTGCCGTGACAGATAGCAGAGCAGCGTCAAATTCAGACATGTGTCGCATATAATACGGTTGCGTTCACGAAGTTGACGAAGATTCCAAGCTGGGTTCGAGCTAAGAAAAAACTCACTTAAATTAGTTTTTTTTTTCAAAAACATTTTTCATAATTCGCTCTCCATTAGGTTTTCTTCCGCAGCTAACCCCTTCCCGTATTATTTAATACATCATCCATTAAGTTATTTCACTACTCTGCTGAGCGTTCTAGCGCCTTATGTTATGCATGTACACCACGAGTGAGACTCGAAATTGTACGGGAAAGAGTTAAATAAATGGCATCTCTGCCAGCAATTATGCAGTTTATGATGGCAGATGAAAACTGAACGATTACATCACGTTTGAGTTGCCTCAATGTGCACAGCTAAGGCCATCTACACACTAGGCAACCTAAGTTGGAAAGCAACTTAACGAATATGTCAAATAAGATGAGAGCATGTGTACTCAAATGAGAGCATACACACTAGGCAACTGGCAACTTAGGTCGGACCAACTTTTTCGATTCAACCTAGTATGTCGAGTCGCGCGCGATTTGTGTCGACAACTTTTTCGTTCAAATGCTGTTGACGTTTTGATTTCTGCGTTCATTGAATTTCAATATCTGTCAGTGGTGATGCAAAACAGTGGCGCATCTGTTTCTATGTACGAACGAGATGTAAGTATTTTGCTACTTTGGTTTAGTTTATATATAATATATATTCGTTTGACGTTAGGAAATGCCATCAATATGCAAGTTCTCTTGATATACCGTCCGGGAAGAGTCCTGAATTGGTCAAGGATGCGTATAATATTGGAGATTGAGCAAGAAGCACAGAATCCGCTGGATGTGTTTTTTCCAAGTTAACAGCAATTGTTGCTGTCTGTTGTTATCAGCGAGCCGAAATAAGTATGTTAGGTAAATATGTCAACAAATACCAACTGATAGCCTATGATTGGATAATTCTGTTCAGATTTCCCGGGAAACCGTTATCATCCCTGATTCTCGATTGTACCATGTGCGAAGGGGCGGTCTGCGAATATGTGACTCCTAGGAGAATTTTTCATATTTAGCGTTAGTGTATACATAAATCATTCTTTAGAAGAATTGTTGAAAATTTTTCTGTTTTCTTTATATAATTCTTTTCGGCTGTATTCTTATTTCAATGATTTTTTTATGTTTGTAAATATTGTTTGCTGGTTTGTGGTATTACTCCAACGAAAAATAAATATATACATCCATTTTTTAGAAATATTTAGAATTTAGAAAAAAAGCAGAACCCAAAAGAAATTCTGAAATCTATTGTACACACGAAGGAATATTAACACAACGGTACATTTTTTAAATAAAAATGGTATTATTGTTTGATATATGAGATGAAACACCTTCGAAAAAAGTACATCCAGGAATGCCAGATAAGCAGATTTTTTTTCTGCTATAGTGTAAATTGTATTTCAAATGTGCCCTTTTGATTCTATTGTTGTTTTATGAAGCCGCGTATGCATTCAATTTGATTCGATGATTTGTGAAATTAAGTTTTTATTTATTTTTTCTTTGCCTGGTGTCAAGAAAAATCCCAAGTAAAGTAGATTTTTTCAAACCAATTTTTCATAATTTGCTCTCCGTATGATTTTTTCGGCAGTTAAATAAATGGCATCTCTGCCAGCGATTAGGCAGTTTATGATGACGGATAAAAACTTAACGAATTCATCGCGTTCGAGTTGTCTCAATGTGCAGAGCTGAGTTGGCGATGCGATTGACATCGCCAACATAGATCGGGTTGCTGTTGCCTAATGTGTAGACGGCCTAAGTTGGAGATCCATTTGACATCGCCAACATATATCGGATTGCGGTTACCTAATACGTAGAAGGCCTGAGGTAGGGATTTCAGATGTTTTTCCCTAAGGAGTCAACCTTTTTTTTTCATGCGCACTTTGCCTGAAAAAAACTTCTTCCTTTTTTCCCCATGCTGTAATCTGTCGAATAATTCTCCGATCAAAGAAACAAACGTTTTCGTGGCTCTGGTTTTGTCTATGTACGAACCAGAATTTCACATAATATACCGATAGATCTACCCGTAAAAACAAAGCAACAAACCACGCACTTATTACAGAAAAACGTGAAAAACAGAGGATACGATCGTCTAGTAAGGTCCAAACGAGCTTTAGTGATCATCGGACGGCATACGTTTGCTTGATGCATTACGTTTGCCCGGCGCAAAATCATAACTCGTATACATACTCGTGCACGGTATCACGGACTGTCTTCTACCCATGTTTTTTCCAATGTCACAATATTTCTAGCCTACTATACTTTTATGAACGGTTGTTTCTGATGCAGGTTTTTTCTAGTACGATTTATTCCGGGAACCAATAAAAATAGAAACGAAGTATACATTGCCAAAATCATATCATAACGGCAAACAATATTTTCATATTTTCCCTTTTCAGCTTTCAATCTCAACCACATCGCCAAACAACAATAATTGTACAGCAGTACTTGGCGACGGCATCAAGTGAAAATCATCACCATCACTACCACCGACGGCAGCCCACATATCCTTCTATCGAGGGGTCGGAGGGAAAGTGATATATCTGTCCATCTGTGACACAATTTCCTCTGAAAAGCACGAGTGCAGAATTTTTCATCAAATTACAAGAACCAGTATTACCAATTTTGGTCCACAATGACCAGTCCGCATGTGACCAAACTGAGAGTTGTTGTTACTTCCATTGAGATTTCCAGTGAAAATAGGTAAATGTTCAATTATTTTCATAATGTTTGCCACTGTGTTACGCAATTCGTTCTATTTTGTAGAAATGACGCAATTACACGTGTTGAACGCGGTTGTAATATTTGGCAACGTATTTGCATAAGAGACACCCGTGACCAGCGTGAACAACATCAAAGAAAGCGAAGAGCATATGACATGCATTATCGAGCGTTTAGAGCATCCCCACCGGTGAGTTGCTATAAACATTGGAATTTCACAACTTTCATCGTTACAATTTTGGATAGCAACCTATTTCCGCTTATGAAGTTACTACTGAGTTGCCAAATTTAGGAAACGGCTGCTACCCTGAGGGCGCGTTGTTATTTTCCGAGGGTCGTTTCAGTGCTTCGAGGAAAAATAAAGTTAAGACAAAAATCAAGGTGGTTTTCGTAATCTTTTTATAATCATTTTATTTTCTACTTTTCTACATAATCGCCGTAACGTTCGAGGCATTTTTCATGGCGTAGCACGAGGTTTTCTATTCTGAAGTACGATCTAACTGCGTCACGGATTTCTTCAGTGTTATCGAATCGTTGATCGCCGAACGTCTGTTTCATCACCGTAATATTGTGAAGCTTTGGACCGATTAAGAATCGCGATATGAGAACAAAAGGCCAGGTTTATTGACGAAAGGAGTGTTCCTCATCCATGAAAATGTGCGGCCCCATTCTGCTCGCGTAACTCAAGAGCAATTGAAAAAATCAAATGGACTGTGTTCGAGCATCCTCCTCATTCCCCAGACCTCGCCCCTAGCAACTATCACTAATTACCAGTGTTGAAACAGGCCTTCGGCGGTCAACGATTCGATAACACTGAAGAAATTCGTAACGCAGTGACATCTTGCTGCAATAAATTGGACGCTACACACTTGGCGCTCGGAATAGAAAAACTCGTGCCACGCCATGAAAAATGCTTCGAACGTTACAGCGATTATGTAGAAAAATAGAAAATAAAACGTCGATTATCAAAAAAAAAAAAAATGTTTTTTGTCATAATTTTATTTTTCCGCGATTTTTGAGGCACTGAAACTTATTTTTTGGACGACCCTCGTACTAACCAGCAAATCAAGTAATCAAGTGTTTGTCAGGTTAGGCCGAGGACATAGTAAACGCAATGAATGGGGTGCAATGAGATGCGTTCACTATGTCCTCGGTTTTATGGTGAAGGGTTGCCTGATTGTTTTAAGCAACCGAAATTCAGCAACTTGTGGCAACTGGTGGTGGGAGAACCAACATTTTCGCTGATAATAAACCAACAAGGGGCCAACAAATAAGCCATTATTAAAGTCGAAATTGAGCCAACACTCGCTTGTAGGATGTTCCAACGATTAATAGGGTACAAAATGACTAGTGAATTGGTAATATTTACCAAAAATTGGTATATACTAATTATTTTACTTGGTACAGGTCGGACTCGATTATATTAGGCTGTCAAAAAAGTCCTGCGGTATTTTTTTTGAATTTTCATTTGTTCATAAAATTAGTTACAATCATCTGTTTTAAGTCAAATATGCGCCGTTTTGTTCGATGACTTGTTTCCAAGGAGATGCCAACTTCATAATACCCCTGTTATAGAAGCTCGCTTCCTTATTGGCAAAAAAAACTAGGATAGCCAATTTTCACAGGCCTCTTTTGTGGCTAACTTCTGACTACCTAGCTCGTTCGCCATGGACAAAAACAGGTGATAGTCACTTGGTGCAAGGTCCGGACTATACGGCGGATGCAAAAGAACCTCCCATCCGAGCTCCCGGAGCTTCTGGCGCGTCACCAAAAAAGTGTGTGGCCTGGCGTTGTCCTGATGGAAGACAATGCGGCCTCTGTTTATCAAAGATGGCCTCTACTTCATGAGTGCTACCTTCAAGCGGTCCAGTTGTTGGCAGTACAGGTCCGAATTGAGCGTTTGGCCATAGGGAAGCAGCTCATAATAGATTATTCCTTGACAATCCCACCAAACACACAGCAGAACCTTCCTGGCCGTTAATGAGGGCTTCGCTCCGTCTGAGCCGCTTCAGCGGGCTTCGACCACGACCGTTTGCGCTTCACGTTGTCGTAAGTGACCCACTTTTCAACGCCAGTCACCATCCGCTTCAGAAACGGGTCAATTTTGTTGCGATTCAGCAGCCATTCACATGCGTCGATAGGTCAAAGATGTTTTTTTGCGTCAACGTGTGTGGCACCCATACATCGAGCTTCTTTGTGAATCCAAGCTTCTTCAAATGGTTAATAACGGTTTGATGACTTATCCCCAGCTCTTGGCCGAGGCTACTATGCCGGTCTTTCTCGGCTAATTTAGCGATTTTGTCGCAATTTTCGACGACAGGCCTTCCGGAGCGTGGCGCATCTTCGACGACCTCTACACCAGAACGAAAACGTTGAAACCATCGTTGTGCGGTGGAAATGGAAACTGTATCGGGTCCATAAACTGCACAAATTTTATTGGCAGCTTGAGATGCATTTTTGCCTTTGTCATAGTAGTACTGTAAAATATGTCGGATTTTCTCTTTATTTTGCTCTATATTTGCGACACTATAATTCACGAACGACTTAACCAAACAAAACACTGTCAAGGACTATATTATAGCCTTTCCAACCTTTCCAACAAGCTATAGTATGACTCGATACAATGAATACAACTAGAACTACGCGCTTACAACGACACCTCGCGGAAATACCGCAGAACTTTTTTGACAGCCTAATATATAGTCGACCATTTTTTTTCAACAATTATTTTCAAATCCTATAGATAATCGAATCTTAAGAAAACAATTTTTTCATTAATATATGAATGTCAAACATTAATAGAAAAATAGCTTTTTTGTGATTCGATTATGTATTGGATTCGAAAATTAACGTTGAAAGTGAAATTGCGATTATATATAATTGAGTCCGACCTGTATATGTTTACAACGTTCTTTGATTTCGACGCAGGGGTACGACTAAAACGTCAAATCCCTCATATTGCCAGTGTACCCAATATTGCTGCGGTTTACTGACATTTTGGTTCAATCAATCACTGTTGTTTACAACTCGGCCCGGTTATATAGTCGAATAGTGGCTAACTTTAAACTCCATATTAAATGTGAACACCTCCATGTGAAACCGAAATATGAAAATCGCTCATGCAGTTAGAATAAAGCAGCGCATTTTTCGATTTCAATCCTCGTAAATGATATGTCGATAAACAAATGACGCCATATTGATTTTGATTTTGGGTAGTCTATATTCAATTGATGTCTAACCCCTGTTTCGACGAAACGAAATTACCAAGGCGTTATACTATAGGTGGACCGCAATGTCAAAATTGCTGTTCGGCCATTGCTCGTGAAAAAACAAATTTGTTTACAAAGCAAATCATATCTTTTGGTGACAAATGCATTCGTTGGCAAAATAGCTGCTCGCGCTTCACTGTAGGCAGGTAATTTTCTGGATTTTTTCGTATAACAATTTCTCATAATTGCTTCTACTTTTTCAGATATCTACAATCAGCGGTCGAATTAAAAACAGTGCAGAAGGATGTTTTGAGTATATTTTACCTTCTAGCCGCGCAATCAATGCTTTTCTTTCCAAGCAAGCAGCGTTTTTCGTATGTGGTTTTATTGAGCATTTAAAAGAGATTGTTAATTTTTTTTGTTTTATCACCAGGGCAAAAGCATGAAATAGAATCGTACGTGGTACGAATTTATCGGCACAATCTGATCAAGGACGGAGGCATCATCAAACGGAAACTACGCGAAAAACTTTTCGAAGAGATAAAACTGCGCCGCAACACTCGTGTCTCGCTTAGTAAGCGATCGATCGTGAGTTCAAAACACAGGGCCCTCATTGACCATCTTTGTGTTGTTACAGAATAGCTACGTCCACGCAACAATCATCAGCGATGGAGATTGATCCACGGTCGAAATAAGATCGATTCATCCATACAACTGCTCTGCTCTGCCAGACACATCGGGCTACTGTTCTATAAATAACTCAACAATGATCAATCAACTGTCTCCGCTGTCCGGTGGTCCAACTTGGATAATGGAAGAACAGAAAGAATACCCTTACGCCTAAATGGCTACTGTGTGAATGTACCATATGTAATGGTATAGAAGGAATACTGGCGAATGGCAACTGTGTAATGTGCTAATTATAGATATGATAACCATGTGACATGCACACGATTAAAATTCGGCTCTGTTACAGCTAAAATGCTAATGAGCCTTAAATAAATAAATGAGATAAAAAAAACACTCGTGTCAAAATGGACGAGTTGGGCTGGGTGCTGATGAACCACGATTTGATAACACGTAATGAGCCAATCCAACAGCATGCCAATGGTAATCGACCAAATCATTTTGAATTGAACATGGAGCGGTTGCGAAACCTACTGGAGCAGCATGAACAGAACAATCACGCTGGTAGGTCGGTTTGATATATTTATTCCGCTAAAGAATGATTATATTTGTTGATTTTTCAGAGTTGACTTCCAAAAAGCAAAACAAATTCCTGCGTATGCTGGATGCAATTTCAAAAACGACAAAGTTTTGAAGGAAATTAAAGAGATGGTAGAGGCGAATCGACTTCTATCGGAAATTCGTTATGTGACTACGGTGGAACGTATGCTGAAACACAATTTGGACCCCTCTTTGCGCTGCTGCTTTGTATGTCGAGAGTATTTCCGCACTGCCGATGAGTATACCAGTCATTTCGAAAAATTGCACGGTGAGAAATTTCTTATTGTTGCGGCGGTGGATCGATTTCAGACTAGTCAAAAGTTCAACGTTCTACATCACTACAATGCCCTTAATCCGGTGACAATATTTACGATTTGCAACGTATACCATACAGCCCTAATAAAATAAAAAAAAAGAAAAGACGGGTCTAATATTTTATAATAAAGAACAAATCTACCACTTTCCACGAAAATCGGAGAACCACTAAATCGGTTCGACATGGAATGGCTGATACATATAAGGCAGAAAAAAAAGGTTTAACTTTCGAATTCAACATCCTATATTTCCTCGTACCATTGAGTTCATGGCGCATTTGATGTCGGTCATCGTAGCTGCTGCTATGGAAATGACGTGAGCATATACCTTGATTTTTCTGAGGTTTCCAATCCTTCGATTGGCCACAGAAAGTATCCATTTATGAAGTCTATCTCCATCTAGGAGACAAGTGTGGTAAACAATGTCCGGGTTATTTTTCGTTATGAGAACCTTGTTTCCACATCCTTTTACTGCACAATAATACGGCATCTGAAGTAAATAAAACATTCACAATATAATTTTGGCATGATAGAGAACCGCGAGATGAACGATTATCTGTGGAGGAGTTGGACAACAGATTTCTTAGACTTATAGCACTTTTATCACACTCACAAGCTCATCAAATCCTCACTGTCCCCCAAAAATATTGAATAATATCTAATTTTTTTTCCCCAAAATATATATTTTATTAAGGCACATGTGGCGTTAGTCTGACGGGCCGGGAGTCCAATATTTTGACAATTTTTGTCTTACAACTATGTTAGTAATATGTAACCGATTACTCGCGGTTGGCTCGAGATTAGTATTACAAAGATCTCATAATTGGGATGTTGCAGTCTCCAGTACTATGTATGTGTGGCCGACACGGGATACTTCCTATTGGAGTATAACTGACCATTGATCAGTGACGCCCCCCTAGTCTGTACCTCATATCAATCGTGGTGCGTCTCTCTTGACTCGAGGAATCCAGGGTAGAATGGTCACTGGACGGTACAATCTTCAGCTCGTGCAGAGTTGCCATGAGCGGTACAACCTTTGGCTCTTGTTGAATGATCAGTGGCCTTCGACCTGTGTATCTGTAAAGAGTATGTGTATCTTTAATTACATTACATGGAGCGGTTATAATATATAATATAAATACCTTATTGCAGCTATAGTACACTATTTTTCACGAATATATATTTGTTTATTTCTTCCTTCAGTTGTTTTCCTTAGCGAGTTGATATGAAACCATAACCACACAACCAAACAAAAAGTAAATAATTCAGAAAGCTACGTCTCGCTACTCGTCTCAGGTATTGTCATGAAAGTGTCAGGAACGAAACACCTATAGTTTAGCATCTTGGAAATTACATTGAAATCAGCGAACGTGCTCCATTTTCCAGCAACTGACACTTTGTGCAGTTATCTGTCATCGTCTGCCTGTAGCTTTTCGTCGCCGTACTGTTGCCGATCCTGGGGTGCTGTCGACACATTCTTTTTCCGGCGAGATCCTCAGGTGGACGTATCGTAGTTTTTATAATTTAGCAGTAAAATTTTCTCCATCTTCCTACAATGAAAATCTGGAAGGATATCTTCACCGGTAAGTCGAAGGTAGTTTGTGTGCCCCATCCGTTGATCATAAAATACCTGCTGAAAACGGTGCTGCTGTGGCAAGAATTGGTTTGAAAAATTCGTGGAATACAGTTTTCATCCTCACGTCAGCTTCATACTGCCCGATGATGATTCTATCCTCTCTTTGTGTGGGTGCGATTGCTCGAGACGTGAAAAGTGAATACGTGTTGTGAGAAGTGCATTTTTGTCTGCGCTTAGCGGAAGAAAATGCGTTGCATCGACCGCAGCAACAATTTCGGAATGATTCATGCTTCAGAGCTGCTGCATTCGATGGCTTTCCCAACAAGGCCATCTTCCGAAGTAAACAATCGTAAAAAAATTAAGGTTATGGAAAGCTGGAGAAATTCTAAATTTAGTCTGAACGGGGACGTTGACCTTTTGAAAATTGCAGCTAGCTGTGGGTTGGGCCATTCACAATTAATCGCCCATCCCTTTCTTTATTCTGTTGGTTGAATTTTTGGATGAAGCGTTTATGGAAAAATGAATTGTAGAATCTGAAAAGTGAAATTGATAATTCACATATGGTTTCGTGATTTTTTTTTCACTATCAATATGTTTTCCCCTTCCACAGGTGACGAGATGTTCTCGGACACTTACAAAGTGAAGCTGATCGACAATGTGATGTACGAGGTGTACGGAAAGCACGTGTCTCGTACCCTAGGGGATGTCCAGCTGGATGGTGCAAATCCTTCCGCCGAGGAAGCCGATGAAGGTACCGACGCCGCCACTGAGTCCGGTGTTGATATTGTGCTGAATCATCGTCTGGTCGAGACTGGATTCGGCGACAAAAAACAGTTCACCACCTACCTGAAGGATTACATGAAGAAGTAAGTAGCGGAGAAGGCGTCATTCATATCCTAATAAAAAATTCTAATATTTGGAGTCTGTGCTATGTGTAAAAACGAAGGATATTTTGTTAGTCTGTATACTTCGTTTCGAAGTATTTGTACGATTTTCAGCAAACCGGGTGATTCAGCATTAGTCAACTAACTTTTTAATCAGTACGAGTAAAGTCAAAGTTTTGTTTAAAAGACACAATAGTACAGAAAATGTGCGAGAACCAGTGGAAAAAAAAGATCTGAGTTTAAAAAAATCTAGCGCGCGAGTTAAGGGAATATATACAAGAGGTGAAAAGGATATCCGGCTATCCGGCCAGAAAAAAATCAATAATTTTTCATTAATAGAACATAATTCATAACAAAATAGATAATTAACATCATTCAACGGAATCATGAAACTAGAAGTGGGTGATATCTCTGTGATATAACTGCAAGGTGGACGTAGGATTAACGTTGGAAGCTGCAGAAGAAAAAATGGAATTTTGGAGAGAAAGGCATAATGCATATGCATGTGAGCGTGACCATCCGCATCTCACATCGCAATAACAATTAAATGGATTTCCGAGTGGTCGCCAGCTTATATACGGATTTGTCGGATTTCAATAGCCTGTTTTCAAAGTTACTTTTAAACTATTGAAACAATTTTTGGGGTACATAATTAACGATCATATAACTCTTGGACATTTTGTCTTTCGAATGAAGTCATCATCATAAAACTCTATTCAGCCGGCAAAGAGGTATCAACATTCAAAAACTTGCACTCTAAGCGTTACGCTCTCGTTTTCGAAACTTTGAACTTACACTCCGGTACAGAAATGAAAGAAGTTGTCCTACGATTACGTCGATTGAAAAATATGCCTTCAACTAGCATGTCGAAATCAAAACTAAGTGACTGAAGTTCATCAAATCAAGCAAATTTGCAGTTCGAGAAGTACTCACTTGAGAGATGCAATAGATTCAGAGGGAAATGTAAAATACATTGATCGTTTAGCCATTCTTCCGTTCACATATTTTGGAAGTGCACGATAAATTAATGAAATGAACAAAGTATCATGCCATACACAGTATGTTCAATAAATAAGGGGATTTTTTATTTAAATCACGGAACACGTAACGCCATCTGCTGAACGTCAACGTTAACAAAGAGCAAATATTCAATTTTGTTTCGTGATTTTTATATGAAAAAACAGATTTGTGTCATCGACCACCATCCGTACTCTCCTGATCTATCACCTTGCGACTTTTTTCTGTCCCCTAAACTAAAAAAATCACGAAACAAAATTTAATATTTGCTCTTTGTTCCATTGTACTTTCGTACTGTCATTAAAAAACGCGTAACATTTCAACCTGTCAATCGATTTACATAGAGTTGCGAGCTGCGTTTGAAAGGCGAGACCTTTGCCCTTCTAATGTTATCAGTCAACGGTATTCCTACGTCAACCTTGCGGTTATATCTTAGGTATAACTCATCCATAGTTTTTTGCTGAACTCTTCCCGTTTCAAGAACTCCTAAATATTCTGATTTGAACCTCAGGTCCAAAAAGGTTGCAATTGGGTGATATGGAGTAAGATTGGGCGATCTTTAGAAAAAGATCGATCTTAGCGGGTCGATTTTCTAAACGGCGTAGGGATCGATTCACTGATTAAATCGGTACCAAAGAATCGATTTTTGAAAAATCGAATACCTTTTTCCAATTTATTCACTCATCTATCTATATATATAAAAATGGATTTCTGTCTGTCTGTCTGATTCTTATGGACTCGGAAACTACTGAACCGACATGATCGACATGAAAATTGGTATGTAGGGGTTGTGAGGTCGGGAAGGTTCCTATGATATTTCCAGACCCCTCCCCCCTCTCTATGGGGGGGCTGTCATACAAATGAAACACAAATTTCTCCATTACTCGAGAGTTAAACAAGCAAACGAAACCAAATTTGGCATGTGGAGGTTTTAGGGTGTAATAAATATTTTTACGGCGATTAGACACTCTACCCCCCTTTTTAAGGGGGGGCTGCCATACAAATGAAACACAAATTTCTTCATTACTCGAGAGTTAAACAAGCAAACGAAACCAAATTTGGCATGTGGAGGTTTTAGGGTGTAATAAATATTTTTACGGCGGTTAGACACTCTACCCCCCTTTTTAAGGGGGGGCTGCCATACAAATGAAACACAAATTTTTGCATAACTCGAGAATTAATCAAGCAAATGGCATGTGGAAATTTTAGGGTTTAATAAATGTTTCTATGGTGGTTAGACACTCCACCCCCTCTGCCATACAAACGAAACACAAATTTCTGCATAACTCGAGAATGAAGCAAGTAAATGAAACCAAATTTGGCATGTGGAGGTTTTAGGGTGCAAAAAATGTTTCTATGGTGGTTAGACACTCCAGACCCCCCCCACCCTTTTTAAGGGGGGCTGCCATACAAATGAAACACAAATTTCTACATTACTCGAGAATTGATCAAGCAAATGGAACCGAATTAGGCATATGGTGGTTTTAGGGTGCAATAAATGTTCCTATGGTGGTTGGATACTCCTCTCCCTTCTCTTAGGGGGGGGGCTGCCATACAAATGAAAAACAAATTTCTTCATAACTCGAAATCTTATCAAGCAAATGGAGCCAAATTTGTCATTTGAAGATTTCAGGGGCACGAAACGTTTCTATGGTGAATGGACACTCCTCCCCCTCTCTAAGGGGAGAAGAGGACAGGAGTCTGTCTTTTTTCTATCATATTTTCTGTATCAATCTTTTATTCCATGTAACGGAGAAACATGTTGTTTGCAAGTGTTTGAAAAATCTTGAACGAGAATTGTGTTTGAAAATAATCTGATATTATAATGACGTGTTCTGGTAGAAGTAGTAGGATTTTTTTAGTAAAAGGTAAATTCAACGGGGTCAATTAGAAAATCAATCAATGAACAGTTCTGCGATTGGACTCATGAATTTGCGCTTAGTAAGAAAACGTGAATGTTTTAAGGTATTGATTTTTTTTTATTGCTATTGATAACAAAAAACAAATTTTGGGCGGGACGTAGTTTGCCGGGTCTGTTAGTTCTATATAAATGTTGTCTTTTCTTTAACCCTCCTGTACTCGCGTGCAAAATCGTAACACATATACTCGCGCACGGTGTCACAGACCGAAAGTTGAACTTCTCTGTAATATTGCTATTGTATATTTTATTGGTATTTTTTTGAATAAGAGGGTATAATTGAATGAAAAATGTCCAGAAAATCTTGCTTTCTTCATCTTCATTCAGTTTTAATAGTCATCTAATTCAGCCTCTTCAAAATATAGTAATTTTTGATACTCGAACATAAATAACGAAATTCGACTATTTCCTGTTATTAATTGAAAGTAAGCAACTGAATATAATTCATGAAAGTATAAAGAGCTCTAAAATAGCATCAGAACGTATTTATCGATTTAGATTTCATTAGTAAAAGAATCAGAACATACCATAACTGCATGCTCGAGACAAACATATTTTTTGTTTTTTTTTTTGGGTCTTTTTTGACCCAATGTTAACGACCTTCTAGAAAGTTACAAGATGATACGGGTTCTGGAATTTCAAGTTTTCCTATATCTAATATTAATTGTTTCTGTTCTTGGTTGACAAAAACTTAATATCTGTTTTTTTATGGGGCTTTAAAAGATTTTATAAAAGGATTTCTAGGAACTTTCTGCGATTTGTTTTATCATCGATATTGCCCGAATCATATATTATAAAAAACCGAAGCTGTAACTGTAAAAATAACCATGAGCCACCGATTAATTTATAGTTAACAGTTTGCAATTCTTCCGCAAGTGCAATTCTTTCACAAGTGTGTATATGTGTGACCATTGTATTTAGTGTACAACTATACGTATGTCAAACATTTGTATTTTACTTTTGCACGTATGAATCTAATGGCGAATATATCGACGAATAATATATGAATCCGTTCAATCCGGTGACAAAAAGGACCAAAATCAAATAAGAATAGTTCGAAAATGATATTATGCATTATATTTAATGAATATTCCACGCCACTGACATTAATTCATACATTTCATTGAACAATATTCTAAAATAGGAAAAAAGTCACTTGTCCAAAAAAGTTACTCCTATACTCGCGTCGGTGTCTCAGACCGGAAGTGGTGAAAAAGTGATACACGTCCCCTTCGTACCAAATCAGACGATACGCCAATCGATGACGAACAACGAATGACGAAGCCAGAGAGATTCGCAATGTCGTTGTGTTGATGTTTTCTGAAAAATGAACGAATTATTGATTTCTCAGTCTCTCAGACCTATGCGCGAGTATAGGAGTGTTAAACATGGAATAAACCATCTACATTTGTATTCAGACATCAAAGACAGTTTGTTTTAATTTCTTCATGAACGTCACAAAAAAATTTGTAGACCTAAAAATGTATTTTCTAGGGTATTCATCTTGTACCGTCATGATATTATTTAATCAAATAAATTAATTGAAAATTATTGAAAATCAATGTTAATTGAAAAACAAATTTTCGAAAAAAACACTACGATCGAAAAGATCGGAAAGATCGAAAAATAGATCGATTTTCGCGATTTTTTTGGCACAAAGAATCGATTCAAACTTCGGAAATTGGAAACGATCGATATACTAAATATCGATCCAAGATCGCCCAATCCTAAATTTGGAGATGCTTTCATGCGAGGTAGGTTTCGCGTTCTATGTGCAGTCTCGCCCTTGTGCGACTATTGATTTATGCAGCAACATGAGAAATTACCTCGAGTTCAGTGGACACTTCTTTGCAACCAATTTAGCTACGTTAGTCCAAGATTTTCGAATTTTTTTCTATAGTTGCTGCTTGTTGTATGTGCTGGGACAGCTCTCCTCCACCAGAACCCAATACCCCTCGATGGGATGTAACTCTGGGCAGCTAGGTGGATTCGCTTCCTTCGGTACAATATGAACTCTATTAGCATCATACCATTCCAAATATCCTTGGTGTAGTACATCATGGCTGCGTAGGAATGGTAACAATCGTTTCTGCAGGTATTCCCGTAGTGATGGGACTCTTGCTTGCTCTACCACAGCTGCATAAGGCCTGCTATACCAAATACTTTTTGGGGAACTTGGCCTTCTTCCTTGTCCCGAAATGCTCTGCAACGCCTTTCCTTTTCATGATAGTGTAAAAAGACATACCAAAAGGCTGTTTAAAGTCTTCTAGAACATACGTTTTATCGTGCATTATAACGCATGGAAACTTCGTCAAATATTACAGTACAGTCTTCACCTTGAAAGACTTCATGCCTTGTCGGTGCTTAGAAGTGTGCACGAATGTTGGCGATATTTTTATTATTTACGGTCGTGTACACCAGTGGTCAGATAACTCATTGTTAGTGTATTTGCGAAGCTGTGTGTGTTGAGGGGTGTCCAGATTTTGTCGCAAACAAGCCTGATGATAGTTTTGATTTTTAGTGAAGTAAGTGTATCCTTTCTCAGATTATCATCCATGAAAATCTCATCATTAGGTCGCATGAATAAAAAAAGTATTTACTTATTCTGCCATTTCCAAGTAAAGTAAACTTTCCCAGTAAATACCCTAGAATCCGTATGAATAAAAGATTACTTCACTTATTTCATTTTAACGCATGTTCGAATTCCAACATAGTTTTTACTTTGTCAAACATCTGTCAACTGTCATCTGTCATCTGTCAAAAATTTGTATTTCAGGTTTGGTTTTAGAACTTTTTTTTTATTTTTATTTTTATACCAGGCTTAACAAAGGAATAGTGTCGACGGCTGGTGGCGACTTTCAATTAGGGACCATAGTTTGGGTTCCAATCTCGTTAGTATAATACCTATCAGATTAGAAGACACGAAGTCAGTTTTCAAATGTTAAAATTTGAATGGAAATTTTTACATCATGTTATTTAATTACTTGTGCACTTATTTCCGATTTCCGATTACTGTGCACTTATTTCCGACTTTTATTTAACCCTTCGTCTATACATTTAATTTATTTAACCCTTCGTCATTACATTTGTTACTGAAACTATTTATTATAATATAAAGTGGTCTGTAAAAACAATTTCCGGACAAGATTTTTTTTCACCACCTGCAAAAAAGCGTTCTTCATTTAAACAGAATGCTAATTTGGTATGGAAAGGTTATTTTTCATTCATAATTTAAATTTAAAAACGTGTTCATTCCGCATGAAAATTAATCAATTTTTTAACGCTTCCCTAAACTAGTAAACGAAGCTCAATGCCATCAATCCAGATTGTTAACGTTTTTAACTTTAAGCGCAAGATAGCAGCATTAAACATAAATCGGATGAAACATCAGAACGAATGAATGTGTTTTTAGATCCAAAGTATGCTCATGAGCACACTTGATAATTACGAAGTATATACTTGATAAATGCTGTTCTATTCATACGAAATAAGCTAAACATTCATTTTCGAAAAGTAAATACTTAGTTGTTAATTTTATTCATACCAAACGAAGTAAAAACTTTATTTCACTACTCGACTGCTCGATTGAAGTAAAGCTGAATTTTGTTTTTATTCATATGACCTATTGTAAAGAAAATCCTTATCAGAAAAAATCTGTTCAGGGTTCCCCGCAGAAAACTTGATACTCTATTGAAGAATGTTCATTATAAATGGACAAATTAATCATCGTTCATTCGGTATCCGACCACACTGCTATCCGTTACTTCACTGTACACAACCAAGATATTCCAGTGTACTCTAGTATTGTAATATTTGAACATTAGTTTTTTCTTCTCCTTTGATGATTGATTTTCCATTTGAAGATCGACCAATTGATTGGAAAACATAAAATGTTTCGATTTAGAGCGTCAACCACAAGCTCTAAGATTCAAGCAAATATGCAGGCTACTGAGTTACCTCGGATGGCAAAAAACAGATTTCTAGGAACTAGTCCGATACGTGCTTCCACGTTTTTTTATCTCATTTAATGTTTGTTTCATATGAAGAAAACACATCTTTTACTTAGGAAAAAAAAATTTTGAAAAAAACCATTTTATTTCGTAGTATGTTTTTTTTTTGATTTGGAGATTTTTTTTTAGTTTGTTAAAGTTTTTTTAAATTTTATTTGAGAAACCCGTTTTGAAAAATCGTTGTTTTATTACTTAAAAAAACTTATTTCGAATAAACTTTTAACTTGTTTTTTTTAAATTACTGCGTGTTTCTTTTTTTTTTTATCCATTTCATTTATTTGTAAGGCTCAATCGCATAAGCTTTGCGGAGCCGCTAATTCAAGGTTTGTTTATACAAAGTTTCAACTAATTTCTATGTTTAGTAGGATTCGACCGAATACTCGCGGTTTACTCGAGGTTAAAAGGGCAACATTTTTGTGGGACGGGTCAGGTTGGGGATATGGATATGAGGTATCGTTGTCTCAACCGAGGGTTGCCGCACGCACTGTAGCATTGTGCATAATGACCAGGGATAGCATCTGGTGTTCGACTAGCTGTCGAGGGTGGGCGACGGTGAGATGGGGGGACAAGACAAACAAACTAATAACGAAAAAGAAAAACACAAAAGCATTAAATACTTATACTAGACCGTTTCACAAACATATAGATCAACTGCATATAGCAGATGTCGCGAGTTCCCAACACGTCTCTAACAGGAACATAGGGTTGTCTTCCTTGGACCTCAAGGGCATTCAAAAGGTACTCTCTGGCTGCGTAATTATCCGTACATTGCCAAACTGCGTGATCGATGTCATCGTAACCGTTTCCACACCGACAGACGTTGCTTTGAACAAGATTTATTCTGTGGAGATGCACATCTAGCGAGTAGTGGTTGGACATAAGTCTACTCATTACACGAATGAAGTCACGACTTAAGTCCAAACCTTTGATTCTTTTTTTTTTTTTTTTTTTTATCTTGGAGTTTTTAAAATTGTATTCAAAAAAAAATATTTAGGAAGAAACTGTTATGAGAAAAGGAAATTTGTTTTCCGGAGAAACTGTTAATTTTGTAGAATCTCTTTTTTTAAAGAAAATTATTTCTTTTAATTTGGGGGAACAATTTTTTTCTTTTGAAAAAGGCTTATTTTGGGGAAGATGTTCTTTGTGTTAGGAAAACTTTCAAACTTAATTCGGTAAAACTCGATCTTTTTACATGATTGATGTGTAACAAATATACACCGCTTTCGTTTTTTTTTGTGTTTGTGTGTGTCTAGGTCTTATCGGGGACTTATCGCCTCTCATTATCTATTTTACAGACTCGTCACCCGTCTGGAGGAAAAGAACCCCAGCGAAGTCGAGGTGTTCAAGACCAACATTAACAAAGTGATGAAAGATCTGCTCGGTCGCTTCAAGGATCTGCAGTTCTTCACCGGTGAATCGATGGATTGCGATGGACTGATTGCCATGCTCGAGTACCGTGACATCGACGGCGAGAGTGTGCCGGTGCTGCTCTGCTTCAAGCACGGTCTTGAGGAGGAGAAGTTCTAGAATAATTGTAATTCAACTAGACTCATAATTTTTAGAACTATGTGCATCGGGAAGAGTGTGCTTTATTTTCTTATCGGGACGAGTTAGACAGATTGAATCCTATTTTTTACAAATTGTACAAGCAAGCCTACCTTCCCTTTCCCACTTTTTGTTTTATTCCAATTGTATTTTTTTTAAATAATGTTTATTCCTGGCGAATCATTGTGAGACCCTTTTTAACCGTATATACTTTTGCATATATGACCTACTACTTCAGGCAGAAACAAATCACAATCCCCACGCGAAAGTGACGATCATCGATACGACTCTTCTACAGTTACTATGCGATTCCAATAGAGAAAAGACTAGTTCTGTCAAGCTTGACCGAATGATCGTTCTAGTTGTATGCTTTCCCTTATTAATACTCTTTAAATTATGTTGAAAGTGCAGGCCGAACCGATCGTTTTGTTACAATGTTGGCAGTTTGGAAGGTGGAGAAAAGTAGTTATTCCTTCCCTAATTTGTAAACTCTCATACATCATGTAAAACAATAGATGCGAACTAAGGATAACAGAAACGAAGAATGTCAATATATGAAAAGAAAAACCAAACAACAAAAAATATATATATACAGAACGCAGCAAACGACAACTCGCATCGTTCTGATCGGAATAACACAAGTATATGTGCTGATGTTTTTCTGCTGAAAGAAATTTCCCTTCGTTTAAGTATTCAAGAAATTTGTATGGTAAGAAATGTGTATTGGTTAAATTATTGATCAAACCAGTGATTGAGTGAAACAATTCAGTTGCGAACCATTCCCAATTTAGGTTAATTCATGCATTGTGATAGATTACGTTCTTTGTTCATTTTATACATTTATCGTGGACTTCCAAAATATGTGAACCGAAGAACTGTTAAACGATCAATGTATTTAACATTTCCCTCTGGAGTAATTGCATCTCCCGAGTATACATACTTTTTGAACCGCAAATTTGCTCGATGTGATGAACTTCAGGCACATAGTTTTGATTTTGACATGCAAGTTGAACGCATATTGTTTAATTGACACTATCGACTTCATCGCAGAAAATTGTTATCAACATTCTGTTAAACGGTATTCGTAGAAGTTCAGTGAGCTGAAGACAAGAAGGGATATCTTCCAATGCAGTCTTGAATAACCGAGCCAAAGCGGTGTGTGCATACCGCTTTTGAAGTCCGCACACATTCCGGAGTGCAAGAATGCATGTGGGTACAAAAGTACCCGCACCATGCAAATTTTTTGCAACGCCGATTTTACCAAGCTCATTAGTTTTGAAATCTGTGCTAGGGAAACATATTCCGGTCTGCAGGTAACATCCATACCTCTCACGCAGAGATCACGAGTTCAATTCTCACTCGCGATATTCTTCCAAAAATGGAAGTAAAAGTGACGAACCAGCCGAAATGTGTTGAAAGTCGCTATAATAGAGAAGGTTTGAGGTTGAATTAGGACTATCGTTGATTTCGTGATCATTCGTTTGAAGTTGAATCTGAATCCATTCTGAATGAATGAATGAATGAATATTTGGGGGAATTCGAGAACGAGATCGTTACGTTGGAGGCACAAGGTTTTAAGTGCGATTCACATACAACATCCACGTCACGTTCACGTCCCGTCACGCCACGTTACGTCAGTTATTCTACCATGCAATTATTATGAAAACATTCACATACATCGGCAACGTAACGACCCGTCAGCATACGTTCAACGAAAACGACCGGTAGGATTTGTAGAAAAGAATAATTGACGGAGAGGGGCGGTTCCTTGGGTTTTTGTGTGGGCTTTGTGTCTCGGATTTTGTTTTGATTTTGGTTGTACAGTAATATACATCTAATTCGAAATTTAACTAATTGGACAGACCTGTGATGCAACACGTTAATTGGATATTTTTACCTCTAATTGGACGTTTTTGTGAACATTGAGCTTGGGGCCTAAATTATGACCACACATTGAAATTCGAACTTAGAACTGATTCTAGGCATGCTGATTCGAAAGAGGGCATTGCAATTTAAAATTGTTGTAGGTGGCGATACCATGAATAACATTAAATAAATCATTCGTTTGACATTTGACGTGACCGAGCTGGTGCAAGCATCGACTGCATGTGTGAATTGGTGGAGACGTTGACGGAACGTAGACGTTCTTCTCCGTAACGTTCTATGTGAATCGCACATTATCGCACAATATTGGATATGAAAATATTGTACTGATGGTGAAGAATAATCTTAAGAAGCTTACCTGTTAATTGCACTTGGTTGAAAAATCACAAAACGAAATGCATTTGATCACAGTATTATATAAATAGAAAAAATTTAAATAAACTCTATCTCTTGAACATAGTTTTCAATTCCAATGGAAACTGGCAGCTTATTTTCCAGCAACGATGACATCTTTCCGGATTCTACTCGATGCTCGATAGTTACCAAACGAGAAGAGTTGCCCGTGTGTATGTGTGTGTTTGGCGAATGTTCCGATGCCTCAAGCGGAACCAATTTTCGATGCTGTTACATTCTTAGTCGCCTTTTCAGTGGGATCATTCTCCTCCCGAAGGATTCCATTCTGGTCACAAACAGGCTCTTGGTGACACCGTTCACCAGCGCTTTCATGATGAACGAAGTTAGTTTCGTCGCAACAGCACAACATGCTCCAATCGCTGTTCAATTATAACTGAGTGGATTTCCAAGCGGCGCTCGCTTATATACCGATTGGTGATTTCAACAGCCTGTTTGAAAGCAATGGTAAAGCTATTGTAACAAATTTTTGGATCAAAAAGTAACAAGTATATAACGGGTAGACGTTTTATCTCTCGAATGAAGTGTTTTTCATACCATTTCGTTCAGTTGTTTAGGAGCTATTAACGTTCAAAATCTCTCTCTACGGCGTAACGCTTTCGTTTTCGAAACTTTGAATTTACACCCCAGTATAGAAATAAAAGACGTAGTCCTACGTCAAAAAGTAGGAAAGTTGGCCAGAATTTTCACTAGAATGTATACTACAGGAACCGTCAACAACGTTCGGAGGATTGAAAACGAAGGGAGCACAACTCTGCAAAGTAACCCAGATGCTTCGAATTCAGGCACTCTCCATCAATTTACCGCTTTCAGGTTTCTAGCGCACGGTAGAAATGTTTTTACAACGAAACACCCAGAAAAGTTGCTGATACATTCCGAAGAAGGAAAGGTAATTTAACACTACGTCTCGAAAGCGGAACTTTCCGAGGTCAAGCAGCTGGAACTTTCAAGCATTATTGCAAAACATCACTTGAACACCAAAAACAAGCTTCTAATTGAATAACTTCGAACATAGATCCTAGCAGTAATGTCACTTTTTAAGTTTGGTAAGTTATAGATAGAATAATAATAAAAAATCAATCTTCGATAAATAATATCGAAAAACCATGACGGAAAAATTATCAAAAAAAAAAATAGGCATATAATATACCAATTGTTATGGTCAAAATCGCAGGGCAGATGAAGATGTCCCTGTCGTAATGTGAGGCAGTTATTTTGTCTTGACAGACGGCGAGAAAACAAAGATAAGGTGTAAATAAAAACATCACAAAGCGAACAGAATCAAAGTTAGAGGTGAAAATACAAGATACAAGAATTATAAAAAAATAGATTGAATTAGGGATTATTTCCATTGCTATTTGAAACATTATAATTGTATTAGCAAAACCGAATCATATTTGCAAGAGGTGTCACACGGATTCAGAAACTAAATTTGTAAGGTTTAAAAATGATTCAAGTTTGAACTGTAAAAAGACAAATAGAATTTCAGCTTTGATCAGGCTAAAAACTAGCTGATTTGCATCGAATTGGTGGAAGAAATCCGAACACCAATCATCCACACAAAAAACATGAAGAAGGTGCTGAGTGGTTGATGCTGAATAGGGAACAATGGTCTGTTGTCCTCGATTGATGAAGAATGAGCTACGAAACACGAAAAGGCCACTTATTGTCACGAAGATACATTACCAAAATTTTTACAACATATCCGCAACATGGTTTGGTTTTTAACTAGTGTAAGTTTTTAAATAATGTCACATATAATCTGAATCTTTTTAACAGTATTTAATTTTAGATCGACATTGATTTTCCCGAAGCGAAAAATGGATTAGAGAAATTACTGAAGCTGTTACCACAGATTCTTCTTGAATGGCGTTAACGTTCCCTGTGGAACTTTTGCCGTCTCAATCTATGAATTAAATAGCGTCATTTATTAATACTTAGTTGATATTTCTTAAGCCAAATAACACGCCTTGAATGTATTCTGAGGGACAAGCTCTAGAAATGCGTGACCGTAGTGCATGTCAAAAGAAATTTCTTAGACGAGAAATCCTCCGGCCAGAACGGGAATCGAACCCGAACACTCGGCATGATAATGTGAGACGCTAACCACTCGGCGACGGGTGTTACCACAGATTACAGGATATATTTCTAAAAAAGCCGTGGACCTATCGGCTGTATCGTTACTCGAGAGATTCACTGATGACACAACAAATTATGGTGAAGTGGATCTCAGCTGTTAGATATTATACATCGATTTAAATGCGCTTTTTTTTGTTTCGCCAGATAAGCAAAATTGTACACTTTTACTTGCTCTAAGCACAGTGTTGCCACTATCAATGCTACAAAAAGGTGGGTATTCTAATCGTGCCAAAATTAGTTGCAGTGGGTAAAAATAGGACTAGTTGCAGAGAAAATTCTTTGTTTGATATGCCGATGTGTGTTATGAGCTTTAGTCGGCATTAAGAGCAGTGTTGGCGCGTTCCTCAGCGCCAAGGCAGTGGACTGTATAAGTGGAAGACTGGTCAACTGCGTGGAAATAAAACTCTTTCTCCGCCTTGAAAAAGGCAGGCAATGGTTTCCACAGCAGTCTACTAGCCAGATATCGATGGTGCGAAGGTTTGCTCGGAAGGCAAGAGTGCAGAATGGAAATCAAAAAACACTGGTACTTTTCTCCTAGGTTTTATTTAACGATGTTACAATATAACGTGTAAAAACTGAATACCTTAATTCCTCGACCGCCACATCATTTTATGTGAAAGTGAACGTGTGGCGCTAGCGATGTAATTCGGTGCGCAGTGCTGTCGGCGATGAATAAATCTGCCCCGCGCATGCGCTCAATGTGTGCATCGATGACGTCATTCCGGAGCGGTCGAATCGGGCGCGAACATACTCCCGCCGGGCTGGCAAGAATTTACTGAAGAATTGATGGTGTTGCCGTCAATAGGATGAACGAATTTGGTCGAGTTTAATTGTCTGCATACTGAGTCTCGAATCCTGATACTTGTTGCTCCTAGTAATTTATCGGGACCTCGGCTGGACAGCGAATTTCTCACTAACTGGCTGGGTTTTTGGGGTTTTGTAAATATCGGCGTATGTCTCTTCTTGATTGCTGGAACGATATGAACGGTTGTCAGCTTATGCTGCGGTTTCTCGTCATCGGGGATGTCATTCGTGGTTTCTGATATGTATTTGATACTAAGGTAACCTTGGGCATAACAAGATGATTTGCAATGATCGGTTTTCTTCTGCAGATTTATTTCCGGTGGAAGGAAGCGTCGTATTGTCGGATTCTGGTTGTTTTCATTATCTTGAAACGATACTCGCGATGGCTGGGTTACCACATATCTCCTAGTGTCGTCTATATTGATCATTGGCTGCAACAACTTCTCGCGCTTCGGAACCGTTGGTACTGCGGAAATTACTTCGGTTTCAACAAAACATTGTTGAATGTTGGAAAGGTCGATATCGCCGGCAACTACCCATCCGAGATGCGTTTCAAGTAACTCCGGCAGGTTGTCGCCTAGTTGGAGGCGCCCGGCCTTCAACAAGCGCAAAAATTGTGACACGCCGATCAGCATATCGATGGCTCCTGGGTGGTTGAAGTTTGGATCTGCGAGGGGTAGGTTTCTATCAATCGGCCATGATGAAACGTTTATTTTTGTTGCTGGGATTGCTTCCGTTATAGTTGGAACCACTAAACATTCGACATCAGTGCCGAAATTGGAGTGTGTCGATTTTATTTGCACCATCACTTTTTCCTTGGCGAAGGTTTCGGCTCCACCGATTCCTGCAATGGGTACTCGTGCTGGTCGTCGAGTGACAAACAAACGGCCAACTAAATCTTTGTGAATGAAGTTCACTTGCGATCCACTATCCAGTAAAACTCGGCAAGGTGTTGTGCGTCCACGATTGTCCTTGAGTTGAACTATAGCCGTCATGAGCATCACTGTTCTAGCACCCCTGTGACAACTGCAGGAAACGACGGTATTGGTGATTGGCTCGAATTCATGGGGTTCATCCGTCGTGACCGAACGGGAATGGTGTTGTTCTTGTAACTTGTAATCAAAAAGCTGTTCCTCTGTATACGATGGCTCTTGGTGCAATAGAGTGTGGTGCTTTCGCTGGCAACGAGAGCAGGTCTTCTTGGATGAGCAGTCAAGTGTGCGATGTCCTGGACGGAGACAGTTGAAGCAGATTTTCAAGTTTTTTACCTTCTCATAACGCTGATCCGGAGATAGCTTGTGTAATTCTGGACACTCGAAATGACGATGATTTTCTTTGCATAAAAGGCAGGATTCAGCTGTTGTATATGATTTCTGATTCGACTGCTTAGAACTCACGAACGGCTTGATTTGTGTCTGTTTCGGTGTAGCCTGGTATCGGTTTTGGAATCTTTCCAATATCTGACATTCGCTTCGAAGAAAAGCTACAGTGTCTTTCAGGTTCGGTAATGTGGCGTGCTGCTGGTTTCTCTCCCAAAGCTGCAGTGTTTGGTCGTCCAATCGTGACGTTAGGATTTTCGTTAGAATGAGGTCTGAAAGTTCATCCACTTCTAGCCCCTGGTACTCAAGTCCACCAACGTGGCGATTAAACGTTTTCACCAGCTCGAGTAAATCCTTTTGGTTTCGCTTGGTCATCGGCTTCAAATCAAGCAATCCGTCGATATGTGTGTCGACGATCACTCTCGGATTTTCGTACTGGTCGATGAGCTGCTGCCATGTTTGCTGGAAGTTGTTGTCCAGAACCATCTTTGCTGTGATCCAACCCGCTGCATCGTCTTTTAGAGCCTTGTCGAGATGGTGCAGTTTAACTGCATCGGAATCTCCACTGCGAGCGAAAATATCCTCAAACATCGTGCGGAACTTCGGCCAGTTCTCCACTTTGCCGTCGAAGGTTGGTACAGGAGCTCTGATTGGTTGTTGGACAATAATGTTGGGACTCGAAACTGGTTGTTTGTTATTGCTGGCAGGTGAAAGTGACTCGGTGAGTTGCTCCAACAAAATGAGAGTGTTTGTATGAAGCGCATCAAATTCATTCAACACTTCACCTTCCGCCTCGTTGTCAGATGATACGGTGGCTGCAAGTATTTCACGATGTACTTCTGTGAACTCCTTGTAATGAAGCTCCAGTTTCTTCGCGAACACCTTCAGCAATGATGTGCTTATTTGTTGTGGCTTATTTTCGGCTTCCTCAAGATGGTTACTAATCATTTTTATTTTCCTGGTGATCTGCTGACGCTGGTAGCATATTTTTTCTCTGGAATCCACTGCTTCTTTCTTCGTTGGTGTGGCAGCTTTCACCTGCTGTCGCTGACAGCATAAGGATTCTCTGGAATCTTCCTCCTTCTTCGATGGTGTGGCGGCTTCTTTATTCGAATCTCGGTCGGATTTCGGTGTGTGTCGTACTCTCGGCATTCTCAACGTTTTCTTACGCGATTTCCGGTTTACTTATTCGTATTCCAGCGATCGTACATCAACCGCTGCACAATAATAACTGAGTGAATTTCGCCAGCTTACACAGTGTCGGACAAATCATTAAGACTACTGCTCAAGCAAAAAAAAGAAAGTGACAAAACTTTGAGAAAAAATAATCCAATCCAAATGACTCTGCCTTTAAACGAGCCTACAAGAAAGTTCCCTTCAGGGCCTTGAAAAGGATCCAGAGCAAGCTGAACTTGTCCGTGAGCTCCCGGAGAGTTCAGCGGCAGCTGGTGGATCAAAGGCTAGGCGGTAAAAGCCTCCGGAAGGTCCCGATGCTGACGCCGAAGCATCTGAAGGTGCGGCTGAAGTTCGCGAAAGGCCACTTCGATTGGATCGATCCGGAGAAGGAAAAGCAGTGGCGGAATATACTGTGGTCGGATGAGACGAAGGTAAACCTCATTGGCTCGGACGGAAAAACTTGGGTCCGTCGCCCAATAGGCTGCGCTTATATGACGCAGTGTACCACGAAGATATTCAAGTATGGAGGAGGGAACAGTATGGTATGGAGGTGCTTCTCCTGGTACGGGGTTGGCCCCCTGTACTGGGTGGATAAGATCATGGATCAGTACCTCTACGCCCAAATCCTAAGCGATGTTATGCTGCCACACGCCGAGTAGGAGGTGCCCTTCTAATGGCATTTCACACAGCATAACGATCCGAAGTATGCCGCCGAGACCGTCAAAAAGTTGTTCCAGGATAACAAAGTCGACGTCATGGAGCAGCCAGCGCAGTCACCGGATCTGAACCCTATAGAGAACCTATGGGAGATCGTGAAAAGGTAGATGTACACGGAGAAGTCGAAGAGTGAGCAGCAATTGTGAAATAGGATCCCAGCTTGTTGGTACGCCATCCCGGTCACTACGTACCAGAAGCTGGTGGAATCCTTGCCGAACTGGGTGCGTGAAATGATGCGTAATAAAAGTTACACGACCAAGTACTAACCCTAGAAGCTTTTCACGGTATGAATTTTCTTGTTTTTATTTTTTTACCATGAATTTTAAAACCGGTCTTAATTTTTGTCGCGTTATTTTAGTGGTTAAATATGCTTAAAACGCATTTTTTTTATGAATGACCATTGTTTTAACTACAGATGTTATAAATTTTGAACAATGCAAATAAATCATTATAAATGGATTGGAGCATTGGATTGGATTATTTTTTCTAAAAGTTTTGTCACTTTCTTTTTTTGACGTAGGACTACGTCTAACCGGAAGATATAGGGGGTGAAATGGAAATCTAGGCACTGAACAAGTAGGAAAAAATGCAAGTTTTGGAACGCTTATAACTCGAGCATTTCTCAATAGATCGCAAAGGTTTTTGCATCAATTGATAGGAAATATATCTACGCATCTATCATAACGAATAACATTTCATTTTTCTTGAGATAAATAATTGAATAATTATGAAATATCAAGCATTGTCCAAATGCACTATGTGCCCATTTTTGATTGGTCCATTTTGTGCTCCTCAAATAGTACCGACCAAAACGGGCAACCAGAGCAGCAGCGAAATAGAATGAAGCACGATTGGAAAGGAAAAAGAAAAAAAAATGAACGAAACATTGGTCGCAGTCTCACACATGCGTAATTCTCGAGCCAGCCAGTCAGCTTAAAAATCCCCGCTCCGCTGCCGTAACGATCACATTCTTTGTGTGGACACCGACTGGACAACATCGTTGCTGGACGGGCTGGACGGCGAGGGATCGAGTGCCTTTCTCAAGGCAAGAGGGCGGAGGTGGTAGCGCTGGAGTAGAATAGAGTAGAGTTTTCAAAGGGCCTTTCTCAAGGCTAGAGACGAATGAACTGCAAAAGTTTAAAGTCTCTATAATACAATACCTTCCTTCCTTCCGTAATGATCATTCTCATTTAAACCGTACACCACATCGGTTCGCATCACAACACATCAACAAACCAACCCAAGCAGCCATGTCTGGACATGGTAAAGGAGGAAAAGTGAAGGGAAAGGCAAAATCCCGCTCGAATCGTGTTGGTCTGCAATTTCCCGCAGGTGTATTCGCCGATTGCACCGCAAGGGTAGCTAGGCCGAGCGCGTTAGTACCAGAGTACCAGTCCACCTAGCCGGCGTTATATAGTTTCGGCCGCTGAAGTGATCGAGTTAGCTGGAAAAGCTGCTCGCGACGATAAGAAAACCTGCATTCGGAACAGAACACATTCGGTTCGGTGGACATCAAGACAACAGGCAGTTGCAGCGAGAGGCGAGTGGCAAACGCAATCGCAAAACGGCATCAGGTAGCAGAAGAAAAAAGTTTGTTCTTTATACAAACTGCTTTGGTGGCAAATCCAGAACAAGGCGGCATCGAGCGCGTTCGAAATGGTTTTTTTCAAAACCAAGAGTACTAAGTTTTCTAAATTGGAACCATTCCATGAAACAAGGCGCTTTTCAGGGCCATTAAACCTTCCAAAAAAGAGTTTAGGAAATAAAGTTCAATGCTTTCTAAAACATTATCCAAAATAATAATAAAACACAAACTGATGATTTCATAATTTGTTTGCCAGGATCTGATGAGTATGTGAATTTGGCAGTTGTTCTGAGCTTATTGATAGTTGGGGACTTTCCTGATTATTCAATTTTCACCAATTCTTAAATTGTTTCCAGATTGAAAGTACAGTAATTTACAATTAGTTCGACATTTAGCTAATTGGACGGACATGTAATGCGACTTATTTAGTTGGACATTTTTGTAAACATAGAGATCCAAATTATGACCCCACATTGAAAGTCGACACTGTACCACTGTCATCGCAAATGTTCAATTACAGGTTAAAATCGCCTCCAATGCGACACTGAGTGGTGGTAATGCGACGTGCCATTGAGTGTAATTCACTGTAAAATATGCCACAAGCTGGATGGGAAGAAATTTTCCAACTGTGAAAGTTGTGGCGAGTGGCAAACGCAATAGCTAAACAGGAAGGTTTAACCGAACAAGATGGGAATATCGAGTGATAACAAAAACACAACACCAAAGGTTCTTTTCAGAACCATCAACATATTCATAAAGAGTAAACAGTAAACTAATCCATTTTTCAGATAGGTAGGTATTCACGTAGGAGAAGAAAATAAAACAATATATTTAAAATATATATTTAACAAAAGCTGTCCCCTTTGTATAGTCCTACGTCACTCCGGTTATGTCCCCGACATTACCCACCCGTCTTTTTTTTAACGTAGGATTACGTGTTTCGGGAACATATTGGGGTACAAAATGAAAATAGAAAATCGAACACTTCGTGAAAATTGTCCAATTTCAAACGCTTATTGTTCAGTCATTTCATGATGGATTGATGGAATTTTTGCGTCAATCGATTTCGGCACTCCATAACAATTTTTTATATTGCAGCAAATAATATATGTCATGAAACTAACTATCGAACAAATGAAAAATCTCAACGCCTATCCTAACGGAAATACCCACTTCTGATTGGTTGAAATTGACAACACATGCGGCGGTTCCCTAACAGAGACATCAAAACCAGGCTGCCTGGGGGAAATCGGCATTTCAAATACATGAAAGTAGGGGGAGCTTTTGCTCCCACCGAAATGTGTTCCCTAACAGAGACACCAAAACCAAGCTGCCTGGGGGAAATCGATTTTGCGAGTATCTGCAAGTCGGGGGCATTTTTATACTACAAGTAAGGTGAGTGATACGATTAATTTCAGCAAATAAAATTTAAATTTGGAACTTTAATGTTGGTTGCTTTATGAAATTTCATATCAATGACCGATCGTGTATTGTGAAAAATTGAGCACAAGTGTAAGTGTAAAATTGTATATGGTAGCAGTTGTGTTAAAAATAATTTGATATATAGAACGATTTATTTCAATTTTCATCAATAAAAATCAAGATGTGTTCCAGCTTGAGAACGGGTTGTTCGGTTTAAGCTGTCTGTTGTTTTGTTGTGTTCATTTTCAGCTAAGGAAAGTTCATACGGCGAAGAAAATTAGAAAAGTGAAGATATATTCGAAAAAGGTGATCTACATATAGTATTAGGTGTTGTTAGTCCAGTTAAAATTCGCATTGGGTTCAATAAACATTCGGAAGATTAAAAAATGTAAAAGAAAAATTACCTTTTCCATTTCAAATATGTTTTCTCTATATTAAAGTAACGTGTTTTTACTGATGAGAAAAATTGATAATTGTGTTCGGTCTTGATAATTAACTTATATTGAATTGATGAGATTTTTTTTTCTTTATTTCATCCATACATAACACAGGACGCATCTCGTCTAGGGACACAGAGAGTGGTTTTCATCATATCTCATTCCACTTCGGTATCTTCTATCTGATACTCACCATCCAACTACTGTTTACCATCCTTCTGTCATCATCACTCGATAAACACTGGTGAAGTGAACAAACAATACCTAACAACCAAACAAAACAGCCCTTTTCAGGGCCACCAAATCATTATCAAAGAATTTAACAATGTTATTCTTCAAACATATCCAAAATCAACAGATAAGCTAACGGAATCCTACGTCAACTATGCGGTCGTGTCTCGGACACAACCCTCCTGTGATTTTTTTTTGCTTCAGTTGTGGTCTTGAGGTTTTTGATGATTTGTCACTGTATATTTTTGTGAAATTCACGAAAAAAATCAACTTTTACTTAAGGTATCCGTCTTTACCACCCTTCCCCTACTCCTTGAACATCGTTTCGAGAGAGAACACGTACTTCGAACGAACACACGTGGAACTCAAGCGCAATGCGTGAGGTGATTCAACATGATCATATGTTACTTGGAAATGTTGGAATCAAAAAGTTAGAGACAAACAGTGGGAGCTAAGGGCATAAGAACGACTCTATAGGGTTTTTAAGATTCTACCGGAAAGGACCTTGTCGCGAAAAACTTCACTAAGCCGTACTGTATTTTTCAATGCCTTAAAATAATTAAATTTGAAGCGATGGGGAATCACTTAGTCGGACCTAATGATAATTCAGGTCGCGACAGTAAGATGTACCTCATACAGATATTCGCGCTATAAACAACGGCGTGTTTTGAGATGCCGGTGCCATATTTTCTCTGGGCCGTCAAATGACGCCGCAAAATAATAGCGAAACGACAATTGATGCTACGTTCGTTTTGTTCGGATACTGAATTCCTTCTTTCTGCGAATGCTTCTGCCAGCACATGCGTATTCCGGCGGATCAATGGTGTTGAGTGAATTGAGATGTAGTGGATTTTTTCCTCTTCTCATCGTAAAACAACTGTAGTATTCATTGAGGGTCTACACTAGTGGACGAGCAGGTCGCGAGAGGTGCTGACCTGACGCATCACGGGAATTCGTATCGGTGAATGAAGACGGAGAGTGCTATCATTTCGCCAGAACTCCTATCTCAGTGAACGATCTTGCACGTGAATTAATTGTTTTGGCGAGCTCTTGGCTGATAACCTTCAGTGTTTACAATATGTTTGACACGTTTTGTTGGGTGTGATAGTATTTCAAGTGTTTCTAGATTACAATCAATTGTCAAGCGGACAACGATAACAGTGCTGTTGATAAGGAAATCTTACAGTATTTTGTTGCTGAAGATTTTGGTGTAACTAGCAGCAAACTAACATCGGTACGTTTTTTTGACGCAGTTTTCCATCGTCAGATGATTCATGTAACAACTCAGGAACAATCTATATATTTAGCAGCGTGGACCATTTCTGTGTGGGAGTAAACATTCCGTTTTTTTCTGCTGGGCGCAAACCGAAAGAATTGAAAATATAATTTTCTGTTAAATTACGTAGCAGTGTTACAAGTATTACTTCTGTATCAATAATGTCTAACTATGGTTGAAATACCGAATACAATGATTTATCGGTATATGGTTCAACTTTTTCCGCTAAGAGAGATCCGCCTTCCGTCGGGAAATATAGTGAGTCAATAAATTTATGCATTATCAGTATGGGCATCATAAACAAATAACAGGCGTGCAAACACCGGATATCATATGGCAAATACAGGAAGGTGTGCTCTCTTTATTGAAGCTTGATAGCGATAGATTAGCGTTCATTAGGGCTTATATGTTAAGGGTAGGGATCTTTGCTGAGGTATTTTAGACATTATACTTTTTTTTTTGTAATTAGATATCAAACGTTTCTGGAGAGGGTGTTGCTTTTATGTTTCGTTGAAAGCATGTTTGAATTTTAAGTAAGCTCTTTCGAGCTTAATTAGGATTTTTTCTAGTTTCTTTCGTAGTTATTCATGAAGTGATGAATGAATCATTGTTATGAATATTAGGATATGTTCCCGCTGCTTTTTGGTGAACATTATTCTACATTCATCCAAAAACACTATAACCCATGTCACTGAAAGTATTGTCCATCACAATCCACCACTACAACGTAAAATGGCTATGTAACATTTACCTAAAAATGCAAGTTCATTACTAGAAAGTAATGGATGTTTTTATAGAGATATTGAACATTGATTTAGCAACACTTCTTGATGTGTGCGTCATTTTGAAAGCTATCACTTATTCTATGTTCTGTTTGATAAGTCATTTCATCATGAATAGTCCAGCCGAGTGACATCGCATAAATTTTCCTATATGCTCGAATGAAGCTAACATCTCAGCTGTGAGTGGGGCTCAAAAATTCCAAAAAAGCTTACATCTCAGTTGTTCTGGTTCTCGGAATTATTGCATCCTAAACATGACTGCCTATCAGAGTGCTACAATAAAGTATGTTCTATTTAGAATTTGGCCGCATAGAATTTCCAATTTCTTCTTGTACACTCAAACTAGCGTTGTCAGAAAGTATTTCATTTTCGACAGAAAACATGCCATTACGTGCCTTGAAGAGTCAAATAGGCAAATAATGTCATCTGTCCCCAACGCTTTAAAATGTTTGTATGTATGGAAGCAGACATCTCTTTCTTTTTTCTTTTTTCATTTTTTTTGGGATTGCACCCAAAAAAAAGTCCAAATGACGACAACGGAGTTCGAACCAAGGTCGGCTTGGACGCAAGGCTGTTTTACACGACCACGCTAACCACATGGCTAATGATGCTGTTCAGCAAATGCGTGATAATATTGCACCTGATTATAAAATGAAGTTGGGAAGTGTTTTCTAAGAGTAAAAAAGGAGCGCATGAAGGAGAACAATATCTATCTCGGTCTGGGCCGTGCATGTGGCAAAGTATCCGGAAAGCTTATTTGTCTTTTGTTTCGCTCGCTCGTATTAATCTTATATTGCTGTACCATGTATATTATACAAATGCTTACCAGTATTTGAGAGTCATGACATTTTCTATTATGTTATGTCTCATTTAATGTGATAAATCGGGATGACAGAACATGAGCTAAAAATCAATTTTGGGTGTGGAAAAAAATGGGTGGGTTATATCTATTACATAACCGCAAGGTTGACGTGGGACTACCTTAGCTTAGCAATCGTTTGTTTGTATTGATTGAATTTTTGATTGAATGAAACAATTTCCGAATCCAATTGACTTCAATATATTTGTGAGTAAAAATATTGTATAATACCATGTAAGGTCAATTCATGCATTGTGATAGATTATGTTCTTCGTTACGAGTAAATTCAATAACAGTTCTTTTTCGTTTGGTATAATGCCTAGGACAAAATATGTGAACGGAAGAATTATCAAACGATTATTTTATTTTACGTTTCCTTCTGATCTCACAAGTGTATGTACTTCTCGAACAGCGAATTTGCTTGATTTGATAAACTACAGACACTCAGTTTTAATTTTGACATGTGCGTCGAACGCATATTGTTTAATCAATAGGCACTATCGCAGTAAATGGTTATCAATATTTTGCCTAATCATCAAATGGTATGCGTAGAAATTCAGTGAGCAGAAGATATGAAGGCATATCCTTCAATGCAATCTTGAATAACCGAGCCAAAGCGTTGTGTTCGTACCCGCTGTTAGGAAAACACTTTTCGGAGTGCAAAAAAGTACCCCCGGTTTGCATGAATCAACAACTTCAACTACTACCTTTTATACTATAGAGGATTTATACTTGAAAGTTCATTCGCCTATTTTCCCAGGTTCCTATGTTTAGTAGTACGTCTTAAGGAAACATTTTCTAGTTTGCACAAAGGCAAGCGAGTACAAGAGTACTCGCAATTTGCATTTGTTTGCAAGGCCGATGTTGGTTCTGAAGTCTGTATTGGGGAAACATATTTTAGTCGGAACAAAATTACCCCCGACCTGCATGTATTTGCAATGCCAATTTCCCCACGCTCCATGGATTTGAAGTCTGTGTTAGGGAAACACACTCAGTCGGAACAAAAATACTCCCAACTTTCATGTGTTTGTAATGCCGATATCCCCAAGGCTGCTTGTTTTTGATGGCTGTGATAGGGAACCCGTAAATCGGGCCAATCAAAACGAGGTAGTTAGGGCGTTTAGATAACACTTAACATTTTACAGTAATTCAATTGTTTATCTAATGAAAAATAACATTTTATTTATTGCGATAGAAGCGTAGAAATATTCCCTATCAATTGATGCAAAAATCTTTCCGATCCAGTAAGAAATGTTCGAGTTATAAGCATTCGGAATCTTTCATTTTTTCCTGCATGTTCTGTGTTTAGGTTTTCATTTTACCCCCCATATACTCCGGTTAGACGTAGTCCCACGTCAATAAAGTACACAATCATTTAAAAATGTATTTTGTGTAGATTTCTATCAGGCTTCAAGGATTAACAATAACAATTATTCTTCTGCTTTTCTGATAACCTTTCGAGTGACACTGTAAACCATATCTGCCATCTTTTTCCGCCACTTTTCCATATCAGATGGTGTTTTGATAGTTCTGCCAGATTTTTTCAATTGCTGATTGACAATTGTCTAATATTTTTCGATGGGACGAAAATCTGGATAATTTGCTGGATTTCTACAATTTTCAATAAGATCAATATTACTCTATTTATACCATTTTACGACATCCCGGGTGTAACTTCAAGGGACCTTCGTATCGAATGAACGGTAAAATTATCTTCTGGAGACACTTCTTCTTTGTTTCCTTTCAACAACTACAGATTCCACCGATTTACCCGGAGAATCCGCCATACGTTTTGCAAGGTAATACGTATGACACGGGATTTGTCCAAAATCCATTTCTACATCCAAACTAGCGTATCTAGAAAGCATTTCCTTTTCGGCAGAAAACATATCTTTTCATGCCTTGCAGTGTCGATTGAGCAAATAATGTCATCTGTCCCCCAACACTTTAGAATGTTTGTATGTATGGAAGCAGACATTTCTTTCTTTTTTTTTCATCTTTTCTGGGATTGCACAAAAAAAACCCAAACGATGTCAACGGGGATCGAACCATGGTCAGCTGGAATGCAAGACTGTTTTACACGACCACGCTATCCACATAGCTAATGATGCTGTTGCGCAGAAGCGTGACAATATTACATCTCATTACAAATTGAAGTTGGAACGTGTTTTCTGATTTTACTCTTAGAGAACGCTTTCCAGCATAAAGGAGATCTATATCAATCTCGGTCTGGGCCGCGTACATATGTGGCAAAGTAATGCGTGCAGATCGCGATCTGTACTAACGATGAATCCTCTCCCATTATAACAAAATAACGTTCTCTTGGTATCTCTGAGTAGACCAAAACATTGCTGAACTGAATCTAGCCCGAATAATTGAGTTACTCTCCACACTCGTTTTGTGTACAACTCGTAACAAGAATTTGCTCCATGGGAATGAGTATCACTATGGCGTACGATTTACAATTCTCGCTCTTTCGTCCAATACCTTCAATCAAATTGAAGCTGGAAGCTTCAATCAAATTGAAGTAAAACAAGTCACAGGAGGGTTGTGTCCGAGACACGACCGCATAGTTGACGTAGGATTCCGTTAGGCTATCTGTTGATTTTGGATATGTTTGAAGAATTACATCGTTAAACTCTTTGATAATGATTGGGTGGCCCTGAAAAGGGCCATTTTGTTTGGTTGTTAGGTATTGTTTGTTCACTCCACTAGTATTTACCAAGTGATGTTGACAGAAGGTTGATAAACAGTCGTTGGATGGTACGTATCAGGTAAAAGATACCGAAGCGGAACGAGATATGAAGAAAAACTGCCATCTGTGATCCTAGACGAGATGCCTCCTATGTTATGTACGGATGAAATAAAGAAAAAAAACTCACCAATGTAATATAAAATAATTACCAACACCAAAAACTGTTATCAATTTTTTTCATCAGTAAAAACATGTTACTTTAATATAGATAAAACATATTTAAAAGGGAAAAGGTAATTATCTTTTATAACTTTTACTTTCGGAGTGTTTATTCAACCCAATGCGAATTTTAATTGGACTAACAGCACCTAATACTATATGTAGAGCATATGGGAAATCACTTTCTCTAATACTTCTTCATCTTCACTTCACTTTTCCAATTTTTCTCGCCGTATAAACTTTCTTTGGGTGAAAATGAACACAACAAAATAGACAGCTTATACCAAACGACCCGTTCTCGCACGGTAACACGACTTGGTTTTTATTTATGAAAATTTAAATAAATCGTTTCATATATCAGGTCATTTTTAACACAACTGCTACCATATACAATTTTACACTTACACTTGTGCTAAATTTTTCACAATACACGATCGGTCATTGATACGAAACCAACGAAACAACCATCATTAAAGTTCCGAATTTAAATTTTATTTGTTAGAATTAATCGTATCACTCACCTTACTTGCAATATAAAAATGTCCCGACTTGCATATATCTGCAATGCCGATTTCCCCTGGGTTTTGATGTCTCTGTTAGGGAACACATCTCGGTAGGAACAAAAGTTCCCCCTACTTTCATGTATTTGAAATGCCGATTTCCCCCAGGCAGCTCGGTTTTGATGTCTCTGTTAGAAACCCGCCGCACGTGTCGTCAATTTCGACCAATCAGAAGTGGGTATTTCCGTTAGGATAGGAGTTGAGATTTTTCAATTGTTCGATAGTTAGTTTCATGACATATATTATTTTCTTCAATATAAAACATTGTTATGGAGTGCCGAAATCAATTGACGCAAAAATTTCATCAATCCATCATGAAATGACTGAACAATAAGCGTTTGAAATTGGACAATTTTTACGATATGCTCGATTTTCGATTTTCAATTTGTACCCCAAAATGTTCCCGAAAGACGTAATCCTACGTCAAAAATGCGCTACAGCAGATAGAAGAGTTTTAATGTTCAATTTTTCACATAGGATTTCTCGTATGGTGTTTAAATTTATCTACAAGAGAATCTTTGGTAATGGTCTTCGTACTACAAACAACCCCCCTCAAATCACCAATTTTATGAGTTAATGCAAATGCGTTATTGGCCAAAGCTATTACGACATCGAGCACGTTTTTTGACCTTGCGAGATATATTTTTCCGCCAGCTCGAATTCAGAACACTTCCTTCGGACCCGAGAAAATTGGTGAATAAAATTTTCTGGAATAATCAATATGATTAGCCGTGTTATGAAACATCAGAACAATAGTAAGTTGCAAAAACAACATCATCAGAAAGGTTGATGACCTTCGATAGCCAAACTTATTTTAGGGACATTCAATTGACGTTCATGAATTCCAGTCGGACGTTTATCCGCTCTGATTATGGTCCTCACAAAGCATATATTCTGAAATTCGACACATACCGTTCGATAATTAAGCAGAATGTTGATAACCATTTGCTGCGATACCGTCGATTATTACAACAAATAATTATCAACCAAGCAAATCTGCGGTCAAAGCATTATGTACACTTGAGAGTTCGAAAGGATATGAAAAAACATTGATCGTTCGATAAATCTTCTGCTACATATGTAGAAAGTCCACGATATATGAATAACATACGTATAAACTAATTCATTACATTTATTTGCAACGAAGAACGTAATCTACCACACAGAATTGAATTAATCAAATATGAGATCCGTTTTATCTACAAAATAAGAAAGAGTCTTAAATTCAATCGTATTCGAAAAGTGTTTCGTGAAATCACTGATTGAATTATGACTAGAAAAACTATTTAGAGAGAAATGTGAAATTTGGAATTATTTTAATCTGAAAAACGATTTTGAGCGGGATTAGATTCGCCCAAATTTGCTGGTAAAAAATAATCAGTTGTATCGATTAGCCGTCTGCTATCTATCGGGCAGGAGACGACAGTAAAAAAAAAATGGTCACGAGAGTGAGTCAGCCACCCACTTCAGTCAGTGCAATAGAGAATTACGAAACCCACGACGAGTGTCATAAGATCTCAGTTGATCGTCTCTTGTACATATTTCGAACAAGTTCTCATCATCTGCTCTATAGAACTGAATTAATCGTTTGTAGCTTGCACTCACGATAAACCTTGAGTAGTAGCAGTAATGCTTCGAGAGTGCATGCAGTAGGGATTTCTCTTTCTTATTGCTTTTTTTGCATCGCCTGCTGGAGAAGATTTAAAAACATCCGACTAAAGGCATATACTTATTCATTGTTCGTCAGATATGATTTTTTACCATCCCTGATCGTAATATTCAAAAAGATTTCATGGTTTTCATATTATTTTTCATGTTCAACATATGATGTTGGGTAATCGCTGTCTAGAGTGAAACTTAAAAAAACACAGATGTTCGATGCAACTTGACATTTGTGGAATCGACCCGCAAATCAGCAGAACGAAGCAACAAACACATATTCCTTCTTTACACAGTCCCTTATCACCCTCATCTTTATCCCACACTGAACAGGAAGCTAGATTGCAGTGACCGATATTTCTTGCTGTAGAGGGGGACTTTCTTAGCCCTTTCTTCAGCCAGTATCTGAGCTTCAGATTTCCATTTACACTTCCGGCAATCCTCTCTTCTTTTTCTTAAAATCAGATTGTTTCCGTCGCTTTACTACGCCTGACCCTTTTTTCTCTCCAAAGGTCAATCGTCAACCAATAATTCATTCACAATTCATCAGTTATGCTGTCGTCCAGATTTTTTTTTCGAAATGCATCGATATTTTTGAGATAATTCCTCAGTAAAAAGTTTGAATGCCCTAAATAGGACCGATGGTCTGCGTGGTTTTGTAGAAGCAGAGAACAATACATCAGATTTGTGTCCTTGCTGCCAATGTATGTAGCGCACTCAGTATGCAACTCTTTTTCGAGATACTCTATGTAGCCACCGGCGATTTAACATATCATTATTTAACCTTGACGATGCAGGAAATACATATAATAAATAAACACTCTCCACTTAACGATATGAAAACCGACGCATATCATATCGAAGTCATAGGGCCTGATCACGAACATCACTTCACGGTGAAAACGGAATGAAATGCATACAAATCGCATACAATTCTTTTCGTTTTCACCGTGAAGTGACGTTCGTGATCAGGCCCATATTCTTTCATTCAGCCTCCACTGAATTTGAGAAAATGAAAAATATCAAAATTTCACTACAGTGTGATTTCTTCCACAAACTTCCGTATTCGGATGTTGGCTCCTCGCTGGCTGAACCAGGACTTGAATTGAATTGAAGAAGTGCCTAGTTTATGTTTTTCTTATGCTTTGCGTCTGCGCACCAGTGCAAGCATGGTCCGTGTAAATTCTGAGAATATATTCTGAGGCGAACTGTTTTTGCTATATTTTAGAAAACACGGTAGCAAAATAGAAACTAAGGTTGGCCAGGACGAGCACAATCTCTCTAAAGCTTTTGCTGCCAGCCGACATATGCATCAACCACTGATCAATAACGTTTGAGACAGACGGATTTTCAACCAGGTACTCATATTATCATATCATATCGTTCAGCCGAAAAAGAAGTATTAACGTTCATAACCGTATACCCCAAACAAACGCTCTCGCTTTCGAAATTTCAAGCTTACACGCCGGTACAAGAATAAGAGTAGTCCTACGTCAAACACACATAATCGTGTTCCTCTACTAATACTATCCCTTGAATATTGTCGTCCTCCAGACACAAAAGAAGTCGCCAGTCCTCGCTAGTCGGAAGCGGGTATGTTGGCACTGCACAACCTTTGTGCTAAAGAGTGTCCCACGTCAAATCACAACACGGAAAAACTCTGTAGAAAATTACCTAGTTGTTCGATCCTTTTCAAACTTTCAAATAATAAAATGTAATTCATTAGTAAGCTTTTGGCATATTTCTTTCATTCAACTTTAATACCATAACCGTATGCCCGCACCTTACTCTTAACTCATAAGGTTCTGTACAACATCTGGTTGCAGTTTCTTATGTACTGAAACTCACTTTTCTTCATGTCTTCATGTCTTTTCTTCATGTCTAGTGGCATGAAGCTAGATCCGGCCAGAAGGATCGTAGGGCCCTCGTGTTGCTTCAACAGAGAACAACAACAGACGCTTCTGTAGACACCCCTTGAGGTAGATCTGGTTGTTTACAGTCCCGGAAGTCACGAACGGCGCACTCCATTTGCTACATGAGCAGATCGCTTACCAAATCATGCATTTCTTGACAAACTTCGGAACTGCTTCCTTACATCCTCCGGAACATTAAACTTGTACTGTGCGGTGAAAAACGGTAACCCCGGAAGTCCGCCTTGACGTAAGTCTCATCATCCGTGATGAGACAATGAGGCTTCGTCAGCATCAGGGTGTACAGTTTCCGGGCCCGTGACTTTCTCACCATATTTTGCCGTTCGTCACGATTTGGAGCCTTCTGCACTTTGTACGTATGCAGTCTCTCCCTTTCCTTGGCTCTCTAAATGAAAGACTTGGACAGACTCAACTTTTTGGTCACACCCCTGACCGAAACATTGGGATCCCGATTGAACGCTTTCACGACATGCTTGTGATCCTGATCACTAATAGAACGTCCATTCTGACCGGATTTCTCCTTCCGTTCGATGCTCGGAGTTTCGTAGTATCGTTTACTCACACGACTCACCGTTGACTGCACGATTCCGAGTTGTTTTTCGAACGGCCCGATGAGAGATTTGAGGGTGCTTGCGCAAAATCAACTCGCGACGATACTTTTCGGATGACGCAATTTTTTTTCCAATTTTTGAAAAACTGATAGCGCTAAAGATACAGTGTAAACGAAATACACTCATGATACACTCAAACTTCTGCCTACTTCTGCCCAAATTCTCAAGTGAAAATACCAAATGGGTAATTCTCTATAGCGTTTTTTCCGTGAGGCAATTTGTTGTGGGACATCCTTTATAGTGGCTTGTGGATTTGGCAGGTTGCTCCATAGGTGCGTGAGATCTCCTGACGGTGTGAAATGAAACGAGTGTGGTTCTGTTTGTGAGAGAAGAAACTGTTTACCAGTAGTCTGTTAAGGTATAAGCGACCTTCTACCCTCAGATGCTAAGAATTACAAGTTTTTCCGGGCCATCACTAGTCACAAGTAAGGCAACACTGGATAAGTATGGGGATAAGGAATAGAGAGATGAATGACTGTTATAGCTAATATCTCACCATCCACAAAGTTTGAAAGATTTTTAAAGGGTTGCTACAGATCACATAGACTAGTTGGTGAGAGATTCGTAAAACCTCCGACCTTGTAATGCCTGTTTCTCGTGGCAGGTCTGCTGAGAAGCCTGTTCTGACACCAGGACATAAAGAAAATAACGCATGAAGATTTGAATCGTGCAAATACTATGAAGTCCCGCCCAGATTGCTCAAGTGCATTTCCAATCGAGAAGTGGCTTTCAGAATCGAGGTCTCTGTAAGCTTCAAAACTAGACTCTCATTTAATGACCTTCATTAATTGAACGAAAGCAAAGTCATCAAATGTGTGTTTGCTGATGAGATAAAAAATTCACGGCTTGCTTTATGACTACATGGGAGCATTTAAACAGACATCTGTTGAATCCGAGTAATAATTAGGTAGATCAGGTGAAGTTTTCCTAACAACGTTGGAGCCATACAAAAGAAAGAAGAAAAACTAAGTACTATTTTAAAAAATCAAACAATATTAATAAGATTCCCTAAGTTGAATGGCTGTTTCGAATCATTCGCATGAAATTCACGAACAAACCATTCGTGTACCTTCAGTTTACCATGCATGTACGTGAAGCTGTTCAACTAAACACGTGACGCGCATTTCACGCTGATACTAGTTGCAGTGCGACTGAGCGCGCCGGTTATTGAGAGTCACTTTGGCCCCGCTATAGTGCAGAAAACTAATCCACTCAGTTCGCTTCGCGACGTCCTCGAATCGATCTCGTTCTCTCTGCGAGCTGTGATTTTTCCAACCATAGTGCAGCCACAGGTGTCTCTCTGGTGTTGCAAAATTAATCAGACGTGGTTGCGACTCGCGAAACTTTTTGCTGCTTCGGGTCAAAGTTTTGGAGAATTCACACACCACACTGCGTAGTTCAAGGAGGCTGCACAAGGTAACGCATAGTGTCAGTCACAGATAAACTAATTTATGTTATAAACCCCGGAAAATAGTGTTTTTTAACGGTTACGTAATAGTGAAAAAACTTAAAAAGTGTGAATTTCTTTGTAACTTATTTTGAAAACGTGACCGTGAACTTCATTTGTGAACGCGATGAAGCGTGAAACATAGAAGACAAATTGAATGCAACCGCTGGAGTTGTGTCTGCAGATACGTATCAATTATCATCGAAGCTGGAAACGTTGAATCATCTGGCACAAAACCAGTAAAGTGTGTACCATCTGGAGTTAATTATTTCTTGACGGGCTTCACTGGATGATTCCGCAATTGGTTGATATTTCTACTACTATTCTGTAATAACAAATCCTTACATAACATGGAACGATATTATTTTGGTTTTGTGTTTATTAATAGAACCAATGTGTTCTGCATCAGTTTAGTATATATGAGCTCGGACGGTATTCAATTATAACGAAAGGGTGTCCTTTGTGATGAAGTGCTTCTATTGCTTGGAATCCGTGACTTGGCACCAGCTCTTAGTGGCGGTGTAAGTGCAGATGGCGTTTGCTTGTCAAAATTGTTCATTGACCTCGCGAGGTTCGTTGGCCAAAAGAGTGAGTAGTGAAAGTGCCGACGAGACAAGGATAACATTCATTACACAGCTGATCAGAAGTAACATTTCCCAAAGTTTCAAGACACGATTCTTGACTGTAGGATACTTTTATCCGGCACGGAGATGGTTTTGTTACGCGAGAGCGTTTTTTATTGCGTCACTTGCAATTGAGAATTCGAACCAAACCAAGAAACGTGTTTACCGATCGCAGCTGAATCATACAATGTGACATCATCGTGTTGAAAACCTCGTTTGTCGCTTGTGGCAATGTGTAAGTAATTTGGTGTTCTATCACTTTGCGGAATTTGTTTACGCTTCTCATGTGTAGTGAAGTGTTTTCGTTCAATGAAAGGGTGGTTACTAGGATTCCTTATTTGCAAGAATTCCCGGGAACAATATATATTCGATCGTGTAAATATAAGGTTGGGGAAAAAGGAATCCATTATTATCCGATTTGGGTCAAATATGCACCTTTTTGTTGTATAAGTTGTTGCCATTCGTAATGCCTTTCTCACGTCAATTAACACCAAAAAAGATGATGGATCAAATTTCCATCTACGAAGCCAAACGGAATGAAATCGACCCATTTGTTAAACGGATGGTGACTGGGAATTCGTGTTTAACGCGTGTTGAAGCAGCTCAATCGGTGGCCAAACCAGGACTAACGGTCAGGAAGGTTCTACTGTGTATACTTTTTTTACGCGACTGATGCATGCGCGCAAAAAAAACTCGCGTAAATTCGAGCAAATCGCGATAATTGATTGCCCAACCACCGGCGCGCACTCGATACCACCACAATTGTACACACTCACGCAGGATTTCTTTTCTCTTTTTCTTCCCAATGAAGCGACGGTAGGCAGTGCCAAATCGCGTAATTTCAAGAAAATCGAGTAAAAAATCGCGTCAAATAAATTCACGTAAAAATACGCGTGAAGAAACCAGTGTCTCCTAGCTTAAAACGGTCCAGTTGCAGGCAGTGGAGATTGGACAGAAATGGCAAGAATTGACCAACAGGAGGTGTTTTGTTTCATCAGGGCAACGCAGGGCCACATACGCCACACTCGCTAACTGGGCTCACATGTCAAAGGTCAAACAAAACTGAGCACAACGTCAATGAATTGTTTGATTAGCACTGAAAAAAAAACTCGTGCATTTGTAAACGTTCCAATTTGGCAATAAAGCTAGTTACTTGTGTAGTGTAACGTTTCTAATTGCATTTTCTCAACGTTCAATATCGTGAAATTTTTATACAATAGTTTCTTCTAAAATTTCATGCAATTTGACTAGTGTTTTTGTGATGCGAAAATAATGTCAATTTTTATAACATGTCGGAAGTTCCTTGTACGCAAGTAGTGACTTCGGAAGAACTGTTAACAAGTTTATAGAATTTCGAACAGACAAAGATCTGTTTGGGTTGGACCTTTCAAACCAACTGGCGTTTATTTATTTAATTATTTATTTATTTGTTGTCAATAAAAATTGTAGATCGATACATTCTTAATACTATTGAAAACTACTTACTTAAAACTAAAAAACCAAAGAGAGCTGGCTGGATAATTTATCCGTTTAAATTAGAAGAGGATTTTAACAAGTTACATAATCAAAAAAAAAATTTTATTTGTTTATTTATTTCGTCAAATCAGTGTAGACTAAATATGCTGCCCAAATATTACAGTGAAATTTAAGTATATCTTATTCTATTTAGATAGCCTTTAAGCATTGACCTTGACATGGTTACATCAATTATTTCATTGTGTTCGTTACAGAGGCTCATCATACGATTAATAGGACTATATTTGGCATAATTTGTTCTTCGGTAATCTATGTAGAAAATGTTAGGGTTTCTCAGGTGTCAAATCGGTGCGTAAAAATTTAGGTTTCCTAATATTTCATCTGAGTCCGCTCGTTGTGATATGATATCAATAATAAATAGAATCATGGCAGAGTTCCGACGTTCTTCTAGGCTTTTAATATTGATTAGCATACAGCGTGCTTCATATGGAGGGAGATGATATGAAGACCAGTCTAGTATACTAAGTGCAAATAATAAAAAAAATATTTGCAGATTCAATTCTGTCTTCGTGTGAAGTTATATAGGGGGGCCATACAATACTACAGTATTCGAGAATTGATCTGACATATGTAATATACAATGTTTTTATTGTGTACGGATCGTGGAAATGGTAACTAAAGCGTTTGATGAAGCTCAACATATTATTTGCTCTATGGATGATTGTATTATAATGATCAACGAAGGTTAGTTTCGAATCTAAGACCACGCCTAAGTCTCTTAGTCGTTGACATCTATTGATGGGTTGATTTCCCAGCTTAACACCATTGTTCCAGTGTGTTCTTCTTCTTGTAAAAGTCATCAAAGTGCATTTCCTAACATTGAGCTGTAAAAAACTCTTAGTGCACCATTTATGAAATATGTCAACTTCATTTTTGAATGTTTGAGAGTCTTCTTCATTCTTTATTCCCATATACAGCTTCATATCATCTGCGTAGATAAGTGCCTTAACACTGTTAAGAAAAACGCAAACGTCATTAAAAAATACAATGAACAAAAGCGGCCCCAAATGAGAGCCTTGAGGAACTCCGGATGTAACAAATATTAATTTTGAAATTTTCCCATTAAATCTTACCATTTGCGTGCGGTCAGTCAAATATGATTCTAGCCATTTCAATAGCATGACTTCTATCCCTATTTTTTGAAGTTTAAGAAGGAGTAAGGGTATATCAACACGATCGAAAGCCTTACTAAAGTCAGTGTATAGAGCTTCAACTTGATTACCATTATTGCATTGCATTCTAAGTGAATGTGACAAATTCGACCATTTTTGTTGTTGTTGATCGTCCTTTGGAAAAACCGTGTCGCTCATTCGTAATTCGTGTCTTTAGTTGTTGAAAAAGTTTTTGGTTTATTATGGCTTCAAAGAGTTTTGGAATGCAAGAAATAATTGCTACTCCATGATAATTTCCTACATCGGATCGTTTACCGAATTTGAATATTGGTACAAGAAAAGAGTTTTTCCATATTTTGGGAACCTTTCTGATTCCAATGACTTATTGAAAAGCCTTAAAAGTGCATGAGTTAATTCAGATGCAATTTTTTTTATAAAAACCGGTGGAATTCCGTCAGGTCCTGGCCCTTTCGAGGCATCAAGCTTATTTAATGCGTTGAAAATTTCAATGTAGGTTAGTTTTCTGACTCCAACATCACATGGAAACTTTGGAAGAAATGCAAACAAGTCACGATCTCGGTCCTCCATTGCTTTTGAATTTTGTTTTTATGTAATTAAAGAAACTTTTCGGGTTAGACTTTATGTCCGACTCTGTTTTTAAGTTGTAATCTTCAAAAGCGCTTTTAACAGTTGAGTTGAACTGTTCGCAAATGTTCAGATATTTTTCAAGATTAGCGTCAGATTTGTATTTCTTATAAATTTTATGTGCCTTATGTTTTTTATTTTTTAGATTTTTAATGTTTTGATTAAACCAAATCAGATATTTTGTGTTTATATTTCTCCTTTTTTATTTTGTTGGTATCTTCTCCTCTGTAATTTCATTGATCATCGAGTAAAAAGTCGTCACTGCTTCTTCAATGTTTTCCACACTTCTAAATAAATCCTGTCAATTGATATAGTTAAGCTTACCCCTAATTGATTGGTAATTTGCTTTAGTGTAATCAGAGACTTCCTCGAATTCATAATCAAATGGTTTTTGGGTGTTATCTTTAAATATAGAATATTCGATAGCTGTGTGGGAAGCTTCATTTTCCCAAAGCGGAGTTAATGATTCAATCACACAAAAATTTTCGGTCATATTTGTCAACAAGAAATCCAAGAAGCATTTCTGTCGATTATGAACATTATTTATTTGATTCAACCCATGACCGGCTATTTTATCAAAAATAAATTGCAGAGTCTTATTATCACCAACAACTGGAAGCAAGATAAATTCATTGTCAAAATCAGTGATAAAGTCCGCATTTCGTTGATTGGAATCTCCGTATATATGGATTTTTGATTCTGGCGCAAAAGAAGATAGAAGCACGATCAGGGGGGGGAAGTAATCAGATGCAAATATATGTATCTCTTCCGCAATAAGTGCTTTGACCCACACTTGCTCAAACTCGTCGAATTCTGTTGTTGGAAAATATTCTGAATTTATTAATGAAATAATAGAGTATTGCTGAGAGGAACATGGGCTGGTAGAAATCGATGTTGATTTACACAAAAGTAACTACTCCTTTGTTCAGTTCCTGTCGTTACATTTCACTACTTGCTAAAGGTCTGGGATGTCCTTACGTGACGAGCAAACCACTCGGCTTCATATCGTAACTATTCCGTAATATTCTGCTTTGAGGGCATATCCGTCGATCACTCAATCATTCCACACATCAGATAACGATGACCCTGATCACTTAAAATGTTTCGTACCCAGGTCCGGGTCTATTGTTTTGAGTTTTTCATCCAAGTGAGATAGCTCATAACCATGAGGAACTATTGAATCTGCTAACTATCGGAGAAGAGGAGCCATCCGACGTTCAACTCGATTGACAGCTCTGCGTCCTGGAGCATTTGTAGCAACGAGTATTGCCTTTTTAACCGAGGGTTCTCGTCTGGTTCTACATTCACATTAATTATTATTACTGGCTTGATTATCTTGATTATATAATCTTGAATTCAAGCAGCTCTCGCTCACCCTTTTAAAATCGAGCCCATGAGAAAATGCGTTCAAAGAACAGTGCCTTTCTGTACGAACTGCAACGTACATTATACGTTTCCACTGTATTCAACTGCTTTAGCATGACCAAGGTGCCCTTACTTTATTTTGCATCCTGCGATAACAAACGGAATAAGCTTATGCTCCAAGCAATCATGACAAAATCATGATCCGGTAGATGATTTAATTTGGAATATTATTGGAATTTTGTTATGTAACGATCGTAAGTGATCCCTCTCTCATGACCAATAACCACTCGCTTCAGAAATGATCGATTTTGTTGTGAATCAACAATGATTCGCAGATGAAAATTTGGTTCCCACGTTATTTTTGCATGTGTCAACTCGTGTGACATTCATACTTTAAGCTTCATTCTCATTTCTACCCTTAGCCAGATTCTTCCAAACGGGTTTTTACGGATAATTCTTTGACTTAGAGTTCTGATATTCCCTGTACCTACTTTGTCCAGTAGGGCAGGTTAAGAAGAACTTCAACTTCAATTACATCTTTGGAAACTCATGTTTTCCAAAACTTTGATGCAGTTTCTTGCAATTCAATATATGTTTTTTACTGAAATTGAAACAGACCGAAAAGTACAACATTTTTTTCAATGCGGGTAATATGGACATATAGTGGGGGGAATATGGACAGGTTTGTAATATATGAAGGGTAGAGATTTATCGATAGCGAGAGGAATAATTTTATTCAACCAAGGTCTGAACTCACCACGAATGTCCGTTAAATGATGAAAAAATCAATTTCATCCACCTAGAAGTGATATCGTGATACCGTTAAGATTACCTTCATGTTTCTCCAATGTTATAGTTAGTAATCAATTATTAATTAATAATTCAAATCTGATCTCAAACGATCTTTACCGGAAATAGTGAATCGAGAGATAAAGATCATTTAGAAATGGTACCTTTTATTTTGGCGATAGGGGCGCTCCCAGTGGATGTTCAAGCTTTGACAGTGTTTTTTTCAGGGTTGCCAGCCTTCCAGTTTTTCCTGTACATTGCCAGTTTTTTCAAGCATGCCAGCAAAACAGCCAAAGGCAAAAAATCTCCAGTTTTTTTTTTTAATTTTCACAGTTTTATCCAGTTTCTTTTGTGATTTTTTCGGGATTTACTAGTTTTTTACTCTTCAAAATTCTATTTTTTCTTTCAGTTGTGAGAATCCTACTCCACTTCACTCATATCGTAGACCTTTATGGTGATTATCGTTTTTCTTTATCTATATCTTTATATATCTAGTATAAGCAAACAGAAGTACGGTACGGGTTTTCTCACTAATTTACCTCTCATTTAATGATATTCAGTGCAATCAGCAAAATTATGCCAATTTGGATAATGTTTATGTAGATGATCAATGAATAGTTGTCAGTATGTAAAATTTCTTACAACGCCGAAGCTGATTTCAAGACCAATAAAGTATGAACTCTCCCATTACACTCTGTAAATCAAGCTCTAAAACGTTTTAATTTGAATGATCCTTCAATTATCAACGTGGCGATAATTGATCCAACCAACCAATTGAACCAACCATAGAAAGGAAGCATATGTAAAATGTTCGCCTTTAGTAAGTGTTCCAAATATTTGCAATCGAAATGATATCCAGAAAATCGATAATACATTTAGGGAGATCCGAAACCCGGGTTTTACTGACTTCACTGTAAACGAACGCCAGGATGCTTCTTTAAATTTTGGTAAATTTGGTAAATTTTTATCCCAAAAAGGTATGACATTAATTTTACTTATATATTGATAAAAAATAATTTCAACATGCTTGATTCTGTCGCATTCCTCAGCAACCGTTGAGCGATTGTTTCTAGTATACGATTCGAATTAATCATAACTAGAAAGTAGAACAGGTACAAAAACTATGAGAGAAATTCTAGCTTTCATAAATTATGTAGAAATAAATAACAATGAAGAAAAATGATACAAAGTCAGGATTGGTAAGATTGAACGATTGTTCTCAGAATACAATTTGAACAATACGAAGCGAGGCGGTCCCAATCCGTCGAGATGACGCAATCCGAGTTGGCCGCCAATCTGCTGTCAGAAGCGGCGGCTTCTCGCTAGAAAACTTGTTTCCACCAATTGTTAGATGAGAGTTTCGCTACCATTACATTGGCCTCACAATAAATTCCATTACGAGAAAGTTAATTAATAATAAAAATATCGCTCCGGTGACGGTAATACATAGGTACAAGTGCTACATTCTGAGACTGTCACTGTTTACCCTAATATGTATTGTTAATATAAAAACAGAGAAAAATTTTTAAAAAATAATTCTTCCAGCTTTTTTCCAGTTTTTTAAAAAAAATTTCCAGCTTTATCCAGTTTTTTTTTCAAAATTTTCCAACTTTTTCAAAAATTTGGTTGGCATCCCTGGTTTTGTTGTATGTAAACAGTTCTGTTAGTACTTTTTTCTAAGTTTAACACTAACAATGTTCAAAAATATACATAATGCAAGAGAAGAAAAGAAAAATATTGTATGCGCGATAATCTTTGGTCCAACGTACAAATAAGATTCCCGTTTCACCTGTGCATACAATGCTTTGGTTTTCTTCGCATGCACGTAAGCTGTAATTAATATCTTCATAGGCTGCGAGAGAAAAAAAGCCGATTCCCATAGTTTGACAAATGAACCATGGAGAAATGGCAGCGTATTCGTGATTTGCCCCACGCGCAAACGTCGCAAAAAACAGGCCATCCGAGGTCAGCTCGGATTCCGAAGATTATCGCTGCCATCAAAAGGAATGGTAACCGATGGCAAACTAGAGGGACCGAGGTTCATTCGAAAAGGTGACAAAGTGAACACGGAGGTCTACATCGGGATTTTAAGTCAAGAGCAGTACGGTCCAAAGCCAAATGTTGTATTTCAACAAGATGGGGCACCGTGCTACACCTCGAATCGCACTTAGAAGTGGTTGCAGAAACATCTACCTTTCTGTTAGAAGGATATGTGGCCGCCATCCAGCCCCGATCTTAACCCGTTGGATTACTCAGCATGGCGCTTCATGAAGGTCAATGTCTGTTCTAAATGCCACCCGAGTACAGTAAACCTCAAACAATCATTAGCCTGGAGTACCTGGAGAGAAATGTATCCAGGTGTAATTGCAGTAAGTAGAAACTCGATCGATGATTAACATAGTTTGAGACTCTCAGAAACATCCCCTTTTTGAATAAATATAAAATATCGTAAACGAATTTAAAAAAAAACGCATACGATAACTGTTCACAGTCACCTTCAAAATCTATCACTGCCAACTCTGGAACTGACTGGCCGCTGAATTATTCTGAAAGTGCTGTGATGCAAGTGATTAAGAAGTACAAGGAAACTCTCACGACTGCCCGCAAAGTGCAAACCAAGCATTGGAGTGGAACTCTTGATCGTTAACTGTAGTCGAAGAGCATTCGGAAAGTTATGGCTGATTCTAACTGATGTTGTTTTCGAAAATCAATTGCTCCAACTACGATAGTTGGAGTTACTGGATAAAGCTGTTGTTGACCAAGTACGACAACTGAACGGCTGCGGCGGACGCGAAAACGGAACCGATAACCAGCCAGCATTGGTATCGATCGAATTGGCCGTGGAGAACAACCTGTTGCCACCGGCAAAGAACAACAAGTTACCGTTCTATCAGCTATGTATATTTAGCTTTAAGCTACAATATTGTATACTAAAATTAGTTTCAATTCAAATAGTATTTCGTAATTCAACTTACAATTTCAGTGGCCTTTTCATTTACAGTTTCTCCTAACCTCTCACGGATCTGCTTTCTAATTGCAGTTTTTTCAATATTCGGACCTAATTTTAGAGATTTTAGTTTTTTGGTATTTAGTATCGATGAATATTTAGATCAATTTACAAAATCGAATAATTGTTTTAAGTCCAAATAAAATGCAAGTTTACCGAAATATTCTCTTTCCAAAATTTTACTTCCGAGCTCTAGGTGCACTATAGATCACTGTCCATCGGTAATGTTTGACGGTACTACATTGGCCGTAACGCCTGTCGCAACACAACTAGTCGCTCCACATAAGAAAAGCCAAATCGGCTGCGAAGACGTGGAAAGCTCCGGAAAACATCCACGTAAAAAAAACTTTTCGACGAAGGTTTTTATGATGGTGAAAATTATAACCTCACGCCTGGAGGAAAATGGAGGTATGGGAGCATACCTGTCAAAGATGACGGATTTGTATGAGCGACTCCACGCTTTGCTGCCACAAAAGACTCTGGACGAACAGTTGAGTATTTTGTTCAGTGGTTTGTCAGAGATGTACGAGACGTTGGAACTCTTGGACATGGTGGAGACTAAAAGTGACGAGGAAGGTTCCGAAGCCGTGCTGTATCTAGATTCGAAGGACCAAAAGGATCGGAGTTTTTTTCTGCGAAAATTTGGGCTACCAGAAGAAAGCGGTCCGGTAGTCAAGCAACCGAAAACGATAATCAAGCAACGTGAAGCAAAGATCATGGAACTGCATGACGTCGAAGATCATGACGCATTTCTCACTGGATGCGCTTTTAAGCCGAAAAGCAGTGAATTTTGGAAGTGTGCATTGAAGGGAAGATACGCAAGGTACCAATTCATCACCAGGCATAAGGAAGTTTGTCATCTGCAGTGATCAGTGCCGAAAATATTCACGTTCATGTCATTCAAATACGGCGAGTTTCAGTCTACCTTGTATTGATAATCTACTGCTCAAACGAGAGTCGATAAATATGAAACAAAACTATTAATGAACACGAGTGGGATGAATACCAACATCAACATGCCATGAAATTCATTTTTCATTTGCATCTTCAGTTCCGTCATGATATTAGAAACGTTGAACTTGAAGATCACTGCATGTTAGTGAGAATCAAAGCGTAAAATTCAACGTCAACCAATTGAAAGTTAAATTAATGGTATAGGAATGCATAAAATCCTTGTTTTTGGTGACTTCGGCATTGAAATGTATAGTATACCTCTTTGACTATGTTTTATGAATCTACTACCGATCGTCCGGAAACGAAATACACACCCAATCATATGGGCAATGGGTGAAAACAATAGAGGGATGGAAAATGGACCTAATCCTGTTTTAATTTCCGATTTAATGATACTCAACCGCTTACTGCCGCACAACGGTCAACGCTCAATGAAACCTATAATGTTGCCTTTTTCGGATACTTGGACTTTTTTTTCTGAATATAGAAAATTGAACAAGTTCTCAATAAAAATTCACTGCAAGCGATGAAGATCAATTTGGATTTCGTGATAATCATCTGAAATTATTGACAGTAAGAAAAGTGCCTGAATGTAGGCTTTTTGAAATTCATTCATGCTGTTTTCGTTTAATTTACTGGGCAAAGTTCACGCGTCTCGACTCTTGTGTTATACTCATTATGACAGATATGATGTTGAATATCAACAGAAGAGAATTCATTCGACACTGGGAAAAATTCGTGGGGTTGTATGCGAGACACGATCGCTTAGGACGTAGGACTATGCTTTTTTTTTAAATTTGTTGGTTTATAATTTCGGATATTATTTGCGAATACGTCGAAATTTCATAAATAACTCTTTAGTAAAAAGTTCCGTGGACCCTGAAAAGGTCTTTTTGCTATCCCCCGTCGTTGTTTCTATTCTAGCGGCTGCATAAGTTGCCCGTTATTGACAGCTCTGTTCGGGAAAGTACACAAATAGACAGAACAAATGTATGGGGAAATGGGAATGCCTCCAATTTTCACCAATTTCAACCATTTACAGACTAAGGGATTGTAATGCATAGCATATCAAACAAATCTTAGAAAATTCCCGATTCGATTGGTATGCAAATCGCTAAAATCCGTTCGCAGCAAAAATAGTTATTAACGTTAACTTTATTTCATAAAAACGTAACCTGTTTTCTGATTTGGCACCCCTAATGTAAGACGTAGTCCTACGTCAAAAAGTTGATTCCTCCATTCGTGAATAAATTTTTATAATTTGTGGCACTGGTCAGGACAGCATCATGTGTTGTCACACGATGATGGAAGAGCTCGAGTCGAATTAAGCAAACAACACGAAAAAGGTAATGTAGCTTGACACCAAGCCAGGTTGGTCGCCCAGGGATTAGGTCAAATTTTTGGAACGGACTACGACGAAGTTTTTACCCCAGTGGTCGTCGTCAGTGGTATGGAAAACAAGGCATGCCGCTTGAAGCAAAGTTTATACAAGCTCAGATCAGCTGCTCGTTCTAGGAATCAGCGACTGCATGAGATGTTGTAAGCGCAGACCCTTGTTGGTTACTGAACAGCAGTGAAATATTTCAACTCTGCCAGATCCCTGCTTAATGTGATTTGCTACATGGGTTCAATTTACCAATCCAGAGGAAACAAGCAGTACGTATAAGTATAAGTCTCGAAGTTTTGGCAGGAGTACCCCCGCTTACTCTTCGGTTCACAGAATTATCCTACAGAATTCTCATCCGTTGCAAGATCATGAATCCATTGGTAATTGATAACTTCGAAAATCTACTCCAACTGACTCCTCAGTCAAGTTTTATGTCTTTATACCATGAGTACCTTACCCACGACGTGCACCCTTCACCAGGCATCTCCAACCAAGTTTGCTTCCCATACTTTTGCAATTCCTCTGTCATTTTTGATCTGTCCATGCGACAAAAAATCCATGGAATACCAGATCACTTACGCTCCAATGTTATTCCGTCGATATTTTCGGAAAAATATGGGAAAGTTGGATCTGATAAAATGTTCTTTACTGACGGTTCATACATAAACGGGTCCACTGGCTTCGGCATCTTTAATGAAAATTCCAGTGCCTCTTTCAAACTCAAAGATCCTTGTTCCGTGTATGTCGCAGAAATGGGTGCGATATACTATGCTCTAGAGATCATTGAAACACTGCCCATCGACCATTATTTTATTTTTTCAGACAGTCTCAGCTCAATAGAGGCAATCCGCTCAATGAAAGTTGATAAACGCTCATCTTATTTCCTAACAAGAATAAGACATCTATTGAGTGTTTCGGTCGAAAAATTATTCAAGATTACCTTAGCATGGGTTCCCTCTCATTGCTCGATTCCGGGGAATGAGAAAGCGGACTCGCTAGCTAAGGTGGGCGCTTCAGAAGGCACACTTTTTGAAAGGCAAATTGCCTATAATGAATTTTTTCACATTCCTCGTCAGGACACACTCGTTAGTTGGCAGCGCATGTGGAGTGAAGATGAGTGCGGTCGTTGGTTACACACGATTATCCCTAAGGTCTCGACGAGTGCATGGTTCAAGGGATTGAATGTAGGTCGTGATTTCATTCGCGTGATATCTCGGCTTATGTCCAATCACTACAACCTAAACGCGCATCTCTATCGCTACCACGACATCGAGCATGTTGTCTGGTCGTGTATCCGGTTCCATGCTGCTCGCTCTCAGCTCTCTAGAGCACTGAGAGCACAAGGCAGACAATCGGATATCCCCGTCCGGGATATCTTAGGTAGCCGGGATCCTGATCTTCTGCTTCATCTATACCTGTTCCTCAGAAACGCCGATGTCAACGTTTAATGATGTTTCCTTCGTTGTGTCCCCGTTTCATATCCCTCCTATCCGATCGATAAACTTTTGCTTAGTCGCGGCAATACATACACACACTCTTTACAGATGCACGGGCCGAAGGTTGTGCAGTCCACTGATCATTCAACAAGAGCCAAAGGTTGTACCGCTCATGACAACTCTACACGAGCTGATGTTTGCGCCGGCTAGTGACCATTCTATCCTGGATTCCTCGAGTCGAGAAGACGCACCACGCTAGATATGGGGTACAGACTAGGGAGCGTTGCTGATTAATGGTCAGCTGCATCCCAATAGGAAGTACCCCGTGTCGGGCACACGTACAGAGCATCGAAGACTGCAACATACCAATTATGAGAACACTTGTAATACTAACCTCGAGCCAACCGCGAGTAATCGGTTACATATTACTAACATAGTAGTAAGACAAAAATTGTCAAAATATTGGACTCCCGGCCCCGTCAGGCTAACGCCACATGTGCCTTAATAAAAAATATATTTTGGGAAAAAAAGCAGTACGAACACGATAAAATGAAAGATATAGGGAAGGAAAGGTGAACTAAACAAGAAATTAAAAGGAAAACAAAGGGAGACAAGAGAGAAAGGAGTTTGAGAAGGACTAGGAAGGAGACCATTAGGATCGGGAAGAAACACATGACAGGGTCTTGCGTGAGGACAAGAACCAGCTCTCAAACACCCCTGCTTGTACAGGAAGCGTCCCTACTTGTAACAAGTAAAGTTTCTCGCATACGTGAACGAACTCACTGGAGCTAACACTTGCCAGATATTTCCAAGTCAGCAGCCTTGACGACGTCATGTTTTTCCTGGGAATCCAGATCGATCGAGATCAGATTTGAAATTTTTTGATCAGCCAGCAGAAGTATATCCAAGATTCAATAGAGTTCAATAGAGAAGCTGTTTCAACGGCACCAAAGGAAGCCGTTTTTGGATCGGACTGTCACTGGCTACAAAAAATGATTTATTTCGAAAACTCCAAGCGCAAAAAAAATCGTGGTTTTGGACTGGACCATCCACTGTAAACCCAAATCGTTTCGGTCGAAAGGCGACGCTCTGTGTTCGGTGACACCTGGAGGGCATGGTGTACCATGAACTAATAAAACCAGGGCTAACGGTGATTACAGATCGCTACCAACAACAAATGATAGATTCAAACTTTTTATTGATGAAAAAAATGACTGAAATAGGCCTAAACGATAAAATGATATTACAGCATGACAACGCACCGACTCACACCGTAAGTTAGTGGCGCAGCCGTGAAGGACGCAATAAAAACCTTTAACTGCGAAACGTTATCACTCCCGCCGTATTCTCCAGACCTGGCCCGGACAGATTATCATATGTTGGCTTCAAACGAACATGCTTTGGCAGAGCAGCACTCCATCGAATATAAAGATGTCGGAATATGGGTCCACGAATAGTTTTCGTGGGAACAATAATCCACGATTTGCATGAGAGATGGGCGAAACGTGTAGAATCAAACGATATTTATTCAGAATAAAAATATTTTGGAAGCTATGTGTTGTCTTCATCGGAAAACAATCGGACATTTTTTTTTTAATTTCGCAGGAACAGAATTAGAGTATAGATCTACAAATTATATATTTTACTATCAGATTTCGTGAAAATCGTAGTAACTCACATTTGAGATCATCTAATTCCAGAACATACAACCATGGCATCTCGTTTGAAAAAGATTGGCATTACCGCAGCCGGCGTCGCGATTGGTGCCGCGTTGTCCACCTACGCACTCCGGAGCAGTGATATTTCGCCGCACCATGTAAGTTAAAGCGGACGCTACGAATTTACATTGAACATAAACGAAGCTTTGATCGTTGATCGGTACTCCGCAGGTCCAAATGGAGGAGATGCAACGAATTCGTCGTAAGCGTACCTTACCAGCCCGTGCCGACCAGGTCAAATCGCTGCAGAGTGGCGAAGAGTTTGATGTGTTGATTATAGGAGGTGGTGCGACTGGTGCCGGCTGCGCACTGGATGCGGTCACCCGGGGTCTCAAGACGGCACTGGTAGAAGCGGACGACTTTGCCAGTGGAACCTCATCCAAGTCCACCAAGCTTATCCATGGTGGTGTGCGGTATCTGCAGAAAGCTATTCTTGGGGTGAGTCAGTTGGTTGATAGATTGAACTTTGCTTTCTTCATGACTTAGTCTTCGTTTATAGCTTGATATCGAGCAGTACAAAATGGTGAAAGAGGCGCTGCACGAAAGAGCTTCCATGCTTCGGTCGGCTCCGCATCTAACACGACCACTTCCGATCATGCTTCCCGTATACACGTGAGTTTAAATTGTCAGGGAATTCCACTGCTTGAATTATAATTTATCCATGATTACAGATGGTGGCAGATTCCCTATTTCTGGGTGGGTATCAAAGCTTACGACTTTGTCGCCGGCGATCGTAACGTGAAAAGTTCATATTATCTGTCGCGTGAGGATGCCCTTGAGTTGTTCCCTATGTTGAGAGGTGACACACTGAAGGGGGCAATCGTGTACTATGACGGCCAGCAAGACGATGCTAGAATGTGCTTATCGATAGCATTGACTGCTGCACGTCACGGAGCTGCCATTACGAATCACATTGAAGTCCTGGAATTGCTGAAGAAAAAGGATGCGAGCGGCAAGCAGGTGCTGTGTGGGGCAAAGGTACGGGACAATTTGTCGAAGAAGGAGTGGACAATCAAAGCCAAATGTATTATCAACGCAACGGGCCCGTTCACTGATTCCATTCGCAAGATGGATAACCCAACGGTGAAGACGATCTGCTGTCCCAGCTCGGGTGTTCATATTGTGCTACCAGGCTATTACAGTCCACAACAGATGGGTCTGCTTGATCCGGATACTTCAGATGGGCGTGTGATCTTCTTCCTACCTTGGTTGAACGGAACGATTGCCGGTACAACCGATGCTCCGTGCGACATTACTCACAATCCAGCCCCTAGTGAGGACGAGATCCAGTTCATTCTCAGTGAAATAAAGAATTATCTCAACAAAGACGTGGACGTTCGTCGTGGAGACGTTCTATCCGCCTGGAGTGGTATTAGACCTCTGGTATCAGATCCCAACAAGGGCGATACTCAGTCACTGGCACGTAACCACATAGTTCACGTGAGTGATTCGAAGTTGATCACGATCGCCGGTGGTAAATGGACTACATATCGTGCTATGGCCGAGCACACGATGGATGCTGCCATTCAGGCTTGCAATCTTAAACCGGAGCGCGAATGTGTTACCGATGGCCTGTGGATCGAGGGAGCCCAAGGCTGGACACCAACGATGTACATTCGTTTGGTACAAGATTTGGGACTTGAGGTTGAAGTAGCGAAACATCTGGCTATTTCGTATGGCGATCGTGCGTTTGCTGTGGCAAAGATGGCTGCACTCACTGGGCAGAGATGGCCGATCATTGGTAAGAAACTTCATCCCGAGTTTCCGTACATCGACGCCGAGGTTCGCTACGGTATTCGCGAATACGCTTGTACCTGCGTAGATATGATTGCTCGCCGGTTGCGTTTGTCATTTTTGAACGTTCAGGCAGCGAGTGAGGCGCTTCCACACATTGCCGACATTATGGCAGATGAGCTAAAGTGGTCAAAAGAAGAGAAGGAAGTATGTCCTGGCTCTACACGTTTCTTTGTATGGGTGTTTGTTGATGTTTTGAATGTTTTACAGAAACAAGTAAAGGAATGTGAACACTTCTTGCAAACTCAAATGGGACAACAAGTGAATCGTCTACTTAAGGAGAAGATCCCCATCAATTTGTCCCAGAAAGAGGTTGACCAATTCACAAAGCGCTTCGAAACAATCGACAAAGAGAAAAAGGGTTACGTTTCCATAACAGATATCAAGCGTGCTATGAAGGTTTGTACAAGCTTGCAGTATGTTCGTTTGAACTAACTTGACCATATCTTCCAGGCTGCTGGAGAACAAGAAGTGAGCGGCGAGGCTTTACATGAAATTCTTCGTGAAATTGACACCAACATGAACGGTCAAGTTGAATTAGATGAATATCTACAGGTAGACTGGGGCTCAGAGTTTATCGATTCCTTATAAACCTCATCATCTTTTACTCCGTCCCATAGATGATGTCCGCCATCAAGTCCGGTTATGTTTCGCACTCGCGTTTCGCCGTGGTGGCCGAACAGGAGGAGATCCGGAAAGAGCAGGAACGGCTTCGGAAACAGATCACCGTCGATCGCTCGGGTGGTGGTCTGTAAACATTTTTTTGACTCTCATTCATTTCGGTTGAGCAGTAGAGCTCTCTAAATTTGGTTTCGATTTGGTTATCGCAAAGGTAAAACTTGATCCATATTGCTATCATTGTTTTTCTTCCTCATTCTAGGTCAGCGGAAGTAATCTAACGCACGTGAAAACGAGTCTATCAAATCTGTGTTCACAATAACCCACACCTCTTTCACAACCCACAAACAAAACACTCACTCCTGGCTTGTAAGAAAGCCTCTCGGTTTTCAAATAATTCACGACCACCTGGATGGCATGCAGATATCCGTATTAGATCAGACTGTTTCGTGTTATTACTTGTTGATGTAAATATTTGTTTAGTTACTGCTAACGGCCCATCGTCGTTCATCTGGAGAACATAGCTCAACGACCCACCAATTCCGAAAGATGGAATCATCAGGAATGGCGCAGTCTAGGTAAACTCAGCTGGTCTCATTCAAAACTTTTGGCGTTTTCTGAAGCTTAGTTCTTTTCTGATACAATTGAAAGTTACAGTTTTTATTATCGCATTTCAAAATATATGTTGTCCATTAATATTATTTGCTTTTCTGTGTTATACATCAGTTCTATTGCTAGTCATTTTATTGGAATGCACATCGTTGAAATGAGTCTTTTCGTTCCAGGAATTGCGACACCTTGAGCAGAGAAAATCCCTCCAATGTATACCATAAGACTAGCGAGATCATTATTTATTGAAACAGATACCAGCACAGGAAGAAGCAGCAAGTGCTTTATAATGGTATCATTACACATTATCAATACTATTTGTTCTTATTCAAACCAACGCCGTTGTCAGGATTGATTGTGATGATTAGACTAGGATATAAGTTATTATCATACAAAGAAAAGCACCCCGAAAGCTGCACTTTCTTCCCGCTAATGCGGCGGTACCCGCGCTGGATTTATCATAATCCGATTAACTGTCTACATCGGAAGTCACCACCCCTGGATCACTGGGGTTCCAATGAACTTTTCAATGGTCGGAAGTCAGAGCTCATTGCAATTGATTATCGGTGAACAGTGCCTGAAGTAGGTGAAATATTCGAAATTATGAGCCATTTCAAACATGTTGTTAGGTTTGCCAATAAATTTAAATTTCAGTTGAATGTACATCGAACATCATTTTTTTTAAATAGATTGAAAGAATTTACATTTTTCGGAACGGTTATCTATGACATGCAAAATATTCCAATAAGTGGCCCCACACAAACGTTCCCACACACGTGATGTTTTCACGTAGGGGAGAGTGGTACAAAACGCACCCTTCAAGTAAATTAGCCATTTACCGCGTTTGTTGTAATTGATTCATGCTCTTTAACATCTAGAATGCTCATTCCATCACTGCCAATTATATCCCTGATGTAATTTGAAATAAAATACTCGAATTAGCAAGGAATTTTTTAATATTTCCGTCGACAGTTCAAAACATAGGGTGGGGTAAAATGCCATAATCCATGGACAGAACGCACCATAACAACTTGGTCAGACCTACCAAAACAAACGAGCACAACGCACACAGTAGGCTTGCGGAATGCCCGTAATGCCAATCTGTGTTTTTTATCAATAAGTTAATAAGAGTACATACTTCCATTTCGTCGGTATGTAACCTACATACCACATTCATCAGATTTGGAAAATCACGCATACAGCAGGAATAATTGATCGAATTCCACCACCAGGGAATCTTTTTTATGCTTCAACCGTACATGGTTCAGCATATTCGATGAATTTCGACGAAACACCATGACGGTTAAACAAGTTTTGAACTGTATTTTTTTGAAAAAATTGTTCCCTTTTTATTAATCGCGATTACTTTAATTATTATTCGGTGTATTCATATTTTGATTTTTCATTATTTGATACAAAATTACTCGATTAAAATTTCAGATATTCGATTGTTTGAATTAATCGAACAATTAACTGACGTCTCTAACTGTTAAACGCGGGAAAGTTATCTCCATCACCGACCGACACCGAGAGTCGATTTATTCTCTTGAGCTGAAACATATAATGAGATAGAGTCTATTACAAACCTAACTTTAACCATAAAAGACTTACCTTTCAACTTTTCAATGCTCTTATTGCCACCAAAACAATTCCACACACAAGAAGCGAAAAAACATATTGCAAAATATTTCAGATTGTTTAGATATAAAATTCAAGATGGCTGAAAGGCCTTTCTCATAAGTTGCGGTACCGTATTGTATCTATCGTGCATTTACCATGGCGAAATGGCTCTATATCGGTGGTGGCCAAACTTTTGGGCATTACGGGCGACTAATTGTTCAAATGTTAGGCTGCGGTCTGCTAACGTTGACTGTATCAAAAAGTCATGGAAAATGAATTTAATACTAGAAAATAAAACAAAATTTGAACCTTGATTGGGCGATTTTGCATCGATTTTCAGAAGATCGAATTTTTCCTCTCCGATTTCCGATTTTTTTATCGATTCTTTGTACTCCAAAACATCGCGAAAATCAATCTTTTCTTTTCGATATATTCAATATTTTTCGTAGCACTCAACGATTATTCTCATCAAAAACCACCTGACAAGCAGCAGTTTGTAAGTTTGGTCATTACAATATGGTCATCGATACAAGTTATATTTACACCATCTTCACTTGGTTGACAGTGAAAATTGTGACGAAATTGGATGGTGACATCAGGTTTTTTTTGAATTTTCATTTGTTCATAAAATTAGTTACAATCATCTGTTTTAAGTCAAATATGCGCCGTTTTGTTCGATGACTTGTTCCCAACGAGATGCCAACTTCATAATACCCCTGTTATAGAAGCTCGCTTCCTTATTGACAAAAAACTCGGATAGCCAATTTTCACAGGCCTCTTTTGTGGCTAACTTCTGACTTCCTAGCTCGTTCGCCATGGACAAAAACAGGTGGTAGTCACTTGGTGCAAGGTCCGGACTATACGGCGGATGCAAAAGAACCTCCCATCCGAGCTCCCGGAGCTTCTGGCGCGTCACCAAAGAAGTGTGTGGCCTGTCGTTGTCCTGATGTAAGACAATGCGGCCTCTGTTTATCAAAGATGGCCTCTTCTTCATGAGTATTACCTTCAAGCGGTCCGGTTGTTGACAGTACAGGTCCGAATTGAGCGTTTGGCCATAGGAGTTTGGCTCATAATAGATTATTCCTTGACAATCCCACCAAACACACAGCAGAACCTTCCTGGCCGTTAATGAGGGCTTGGCCACCGTCTGAGCCGCTTTATCGGGCTTCGATCACGACCGTTTGCGCTTCACGTTGTCGTAAGTGACCCACTTTTCATCGCCAGTCACCATCCGCTTCAGAAACGGGTTGATTTTGTTGCGATTCAGCAGCGATTCACATGCGTCGATACGGTCAAAGATGTTTTTTGCGTCAACGTGTGTGGCACCCATACATCGAGCTTCTTTGTGAATCCAAGCTTCTTCAAATGGTTAATAACGGTTTGATGACTTATCCCCAGCTCTTGGCCGATGCTACGGCTGCTACTATGCCGGTCTTTCTCGGCTAATTCAGCGATTTTGTCGCAATTTTAGACGACAGGCCTTCCGGAAACTGTATCGGGTCCATAAACTGCACAAATTTTATTGGCAGCTTGAGATGCATTTTTGCCTTTGTTAGGCCGGATTTTCTCTTTATTTTGCTCCATATTTGCGACACTATAACTCACGAACGACTTAACCAAACAAAACACTGTCAAGGACTATATTATAGCGCGCAAAAATACCTTTCCAACAAGCTATAGTATGACTCGATACAATGAATACAACTAGAAATACGCGCTTACAACGACACCTCGCGGAAATACCGCAGGATTTTTTTGACAGCCTAATATAAGGTTGCGTACACCAGAAGTCAAATAATATAAAAGTCATGACCAAAACAAAAATCCAAAATCCTACACCTCACTGATAATTTCCAGGAAAGTCCATAGCATTACTATGGAACTCACTTTCGCGGATAAACCGCATCGCGGATCATCCGCTCGCGGATAACCGAGGTTCCACTGTACTACCAAGATTTCGACTAAATGCCAGACGTATGGCACGGTTGGATTTCATGGGATTATTGTCAGCTTTCACCCGACTGTAGCTATAAAAGTAAAATAGAGCTAACAAGCAAAATTCTGTTCAACTAGAATTTCATAATAGGGCCCGATATTTAATTTTACAATTTAATAATTTCTCTTAGGGGGCCTCCGTAGCCACATTGGTTGCGCGTTCGCTTAGTAAGCGATCGATCGTGAGTTCGAAACTCAGGGCCCTCATTTGACCATCTTTGTGTTGTTACAGAATAACTACGTCCACGCAACAATCATCAGCGATGGAGATCGATCCACGGTCGATATATGATCGATTCATCCATACAACTGCTCTGCTCTGCAAGACACATCGGGCTGCTGTTCTATAAATAACTCAACAATGATCAATCAACTGTCTCCGCTGTCCGTCCTAATTGGATAATGGAAGAACAGATAGAAAACTCTTACGCCTAAATGGCTGCTACTGTGTAAATGTGTGTACCATATGGAATGGTATAGAAGGGAATACTCTAACGCCGAAAAATGGCAACTGTGTAATGTGCTAATTATAGATATGATAAATATGTGACATGTACACGATTAAAATTCGGCTCTGTTACAGCTAAAATGCCAATGAGCCTGAAATAAATAAATGGGACAAAAAAAAATTTCTCATTCATCACTTATGTTTTATTCATAACTATATTTCTTGAAAAAATAATCTGCACAATTAATTCACATTACCTTAAATTTACTTTTAAAATTGAAATAACAATACTTCATTAAAACTCGCATAAGCAGTCTCCAAAAACGATGTTTTCTTGAAAGTGGAAATGGATTTTAATGTGATAAAACGCACTTCTATATCTTCTTCTAACAATAGAAATAAAAATGGATCGCCGAATGTAATAGCAAAACTCGAGGAAGGTATTGTCCGATTTAGGGCTGTCTTTATTCTATCATATTTTCAATATCAAACATTTATTCCATGTAACGGAGAAACATGATATTTGCAAGTGGTTTAAAACATCATGAACTAGGATTGTGTTAGAAAACAATCTGATTTTTTAATGATGAGGTAGAAGTGCTAGGAATTTTATAGCAAAAGGTAATTTCAAAGGACCGATTAGAAGATCCATCAATGAACAGTTCTGCGATTGGACCCATGAACGTGCGCTTAGTGAGAAAACGTGATTGTTTGAAGGTATTGATAACAAAAAATAAATTTTGGGCGGGACGAAGTTTGCCGGGTCAGCTAGTATTTCATAAAAAACATCTTCGATGCTAGGCATAGCTTATTAAGAAATCATTACTTGAATAAAATTTCAAATAAATAAAGCAACACCAATAAGCTTGTTGTAATTTCTTTACATTATGCAATCAATTAGACACACTATGTAACTAATATCAATAAAGCAAAGAGAGAACGTCAGAACCAAAGGGCTGGCATCCCTATCCCTATCAGAACAAACTTTTATTCTTGCAACCTACGTGAGGATTTTTTTTTCTGTGCATTCTGCCCCAGTTATTGTCTTAACAATTTTTGGCATTTTGTTTGTAAAATATGACAAGTTGTTCCAATTTTTAGGTGTGATCATGAAGTTCAATGATTCGTTGTGGAGGTAGAGTGTAAATATCCTAGTATTTGAACCTTGACTAATCGCAAAACCAAATGAAGCAACCATGAATATTTACAAATGAGGCAGATGCATGAGTTTTTCTTAATTTGTATCTTATATTATTGTGATGTGCATGTTTGTGTACCGTGGATATGTGGAAGAGATTACGGCGAACTGAAATGAATAAAGTAATATATCATTGTTCATGACCAATCCAAAGATTTTTAACAATTAATGGCTTGGGCCATTTTACCCCACCGGTGCGTTTTGTACAGTTCTCCCCTATATAGCTTTTGATTATTCCTTAGCACAAAACTACCCATATGAAACATCTTAGGGATAAGGTACTCCGCGGCAAGTTGAAACTGTTTTTTTCGAAGTTCAACTTGAAAGTTCTCTTAAAAAAAATTCGTTCAGCCGGCAGAGAGGTATTATCGCTCAAAATCTTGTTTTTCTAATGTGACGCTCTCGTTATCGAAACTTTGAATTTACACCCCAGTATAAAAATGGAAGTCGTAGTCCTACGTCAAAATAAAAAAAAAAAATACGGGTGTAATATTTTGCGATGAAGAACAAAACTTTTCACGAAAATCTGAGAACCACTATATCGGTTTGGCATGGAATGCCTGCAAATATTCTGAAACCGAAATTCTACTGAGCCAACATTAGGGCAACATGTAAAAAAAAAAGAAGTACGATACAAAATTGTCTCATCTAAAAGTTTTAACTTCATTCCGAACGACCTATCAGCGAATACGTGCGCCTTGCCGCTCAGTGTTGTCTCAGTGGAACCCCGGTTGCACACAAAAAAGCGATAGTGTGTAATTATTTTAATGATCTGTGTTAAAAGAATTAATACGACTCGGGAACATCTAACGTCGGGAGAGCCTTATCAAATAAACCTAGAATCGATAAAAATTGGCTCCAAGGCTGAACATCCAACTGATCGAACCACGTCAACATCTGGGAAGTCTCTAGGTGTAAAGGAGACGCGGTAAACCCTACCGAAGCGCCGTGACAATGCCAAAAAATTATGCATTCCAAATGAAAGAATTTATTATAAACTCATCACATTCATTGAAGAGTCTCAGATAACTATCATGAATCTCGAACGTGCATGTGGTAAATTATTGATGTGATTTTTTTTTGTTTAAAATATAAAAAAATGGGGGAAAAGAAATCCATTATTTTTTGCGGGAAATTCAAAACTTTGTTGCCATTTTGAAGCTAATAATGCCTCTCTTATAGAAGTCTTCGTCCTTATTGGCGAAAAACTCTAGAAACTCTAGAAAACGATTTTCACAATCATCACTTGATTCCAATTTCTTATCACTCAGGAAATTCAGCAATGCGAGAAAAAATGTGGTAATCGTTTAGTGCCAGGTCCGGACTATATGGTGGATCCATTGAAACTTCCCAACCAAGCTCCCGGAGTTCATAACTCATAAAAAATGATTATCATAAAAAATGATTCCACCAAATACACAGTAGAACCTTCGTTGTCGTATGTGACCCATTTCTCATCCCCAGGTATTATCCGTTTAAGAAATGGGTCGATTTATTTCCGTTAGGACAAAGCTTCGCAGGTAGAAATTCGATCTATCGTGTTTTTTTGTGGTTAATTGATGTAGCACCCAAACATCAACCTTTTTTGTGAATCCACTTTGCACAAATGGTTTATAACCAATCAGGCTGAAGGTTGTATGCTTAAGAATGGGTCGGCGGTTTGTTTTTTTTCCCTTTATTTATTCAATTTGGCTCAACATGATGAGGAGTCATTACCTAGCAGTACATTTCTAAAGTCTAAATGGGCTATAAATAAATTTATATATAGAGTTGGGGAAAAAGAAATGTCGTATTTCTGATCGAAATTTGACGTTTTATTTAACATACTTAAAATTATTCAATTTAAGTCAAATATGTGCTGTTTTGTTCGCAAAATTGTTGGCATTTAGAAGGCAACTTCATTATCCCCTCCTCCTCCTAAAACCCCCTCCTAATTTGCAAAAAACTCAGACAGCCAGTTTTCGCAAGCCTCTTTTGAGGCCAACTTTGTATCACCAAGAGCGTTTGGCATGGACCGGAAGAGATTATAATCACTTGAAGCCAGGTCCGGACTATACGGTGGGTGCAATAGGACATCCCATCCGAGCTCCCGTAGCTTCTGGCGGGTCATCAAAGATTGTTGAGGCCGAGCGTTGTCCTGGTGGAAAACAATACCATTCCTATTGATCATTTCTGGCCGCTTCTGGTCAATCGCCTGCTTCAAACGGTCAAGCTGCTCACAGTAGAGAACCGAGTTGAGGGTCTGGCCATAGTTGAGCAGCTCATAGTGGATAATTCCCTTCCAATCCAACCAAACACACAGCAAAACCTTCCTGGCCGTCAATCCGGGCTTGGCGATGGTTTGGGCCGGCTCGCCGCACTTCGACCACGACTTTTTTCACTTTAGGTTGTCGTACGTGATCCACGTTTCATCACCAGTCACCATCTTCTTTAAAAATGGGTCGAGTTCGTTCCGTTTCAGCAGGGCATCGCAGGCGTTGATTCGGTCTAAATTGCGTCAACTCGTGTGGCACCCATACATCCAGCTTTTTTTTGGAATCCAATCTTCTGCAAGTGGTTTCAAACGATTTTATGATCCATACCCAGTTCCTGGCCAATCGAGCGAGTGTTGACATGCCGATCTACTTGGATGATTTCAACGATTTTATGATGCGCTATAACTCGAGACTGAAAAGGACATTCACAACACTGTCAAAACGACACATGTAGCACGGATTGTCGTCTTTAAATAGCCGTATAGTATGACCCGATGCGATAAGTACAACACAAGATATGTTTAAGTGTTGCCATATATTGACAATATACGACATTTCTTTTTCCCCAACCCAATATATAATAATGGATTTCTGTCTGTCTGTCTGATTATTATGGACTCGGAAACTACTGAACCGATCAACTTGAAAATTAGTATGTAGGGGTTTGAGGCCGGGGAAGGTTTTCATGATTTGTATGGCAGCCCCCCCCCTCTCTAGGGGGGGGGGGGTGGTCTGCCATACAAATGAAACACAAATATCTTTATCTTCTTCTATCTATACCAATAGAAATGGATTGCAAGGAATGGATTGGAAGGAATTGTCCGATTTAGGGCTGTCTTTATTCTATCATATTTTTGTATCAATCATTTATTTCACGTAACGGAGAAGCATGTTATTTGCAAGTGGTTGAAAAATCTTGAGCGAGAATTGTGTCTGAAAATAATCTGATATTATAATGATGAGTTTTGGTAGAAGTACTAGGAGTTTTATAGCAAGAGGTAAATTCAACGGGGTCGATTAGAAGATCAATCAATGAACAGTTCTACGATTGGACCCATGAACTTGCGCTTAGTAAAAAACGTGAATGTTTGAAGGTATTGATAACAAAAATCAAAATTTGGGCGGGACGAATTTGCCGGGTCAGCTAGTAAATAAATAAATCATGAATTGAAAAATTTCTAAAACTTCGTTGATTGTCTTGTTTTGCATGATGGAGTCCTATACAATACCATAGCTGTTGGCGCAATGTAAGATTGTATTTTATTGATGGTGCAAACAGGTTTGACATTGGTGCTTAGCTTTTATTCACAGAAGTTGCCACAATGTTTTCATTCAAAGTAATGCAATTCAAGAATTGATCTACATTTTGGTCTCTTCGAAAGAAGATAAGTGTTTGTTGAACAAGGCGGTTGAGGTAGGACATCCCATTAAGCATTTTGTTGTCATGAGGCGAAAATCACTTTATCGTGCCTTTTGATATATTGGGAGCATCTGAGTACCGATATATGGCACACGACTTTCTGTACTTAGGGATATCACACTGCTTGATCATGCTCCTTAACTCAGCATCTTAGTATTTCATTGTGATTCGTTATTCGTATCGGTAGACGCCAAGGCTCGCAAAGACGGAATCGACATGACGATATTAGGGCTTCAAGTCAACGCGAAAGCTGAGAATTCTTAACGATGGATGTCTTCGTAGTCGACCCTATCCTTTAACCCTTTCTCGTACAACATCGAGTCTCACTCGTGGTGTACTTTCCTAACATAGGCCGCTAGAACGCTCAGCAGAGTAGTGGAGTCACTTGATGTGTGACGTATTAAATAATACGAGAAGGGGCTAATATGTAATCGAGTGAGCATCCTTTATTTCAACAAATCAATCATTTCTAAAATAATACTAGAATTCATCCATTCAACTATTACACCTCGAAAAAATCACTACCAGAGACATAAATCAGCACATTAAAATGATTCTGTTGTTCATAGTAGTTTTAAGAATAGTTATAGTTTTGAATTTTATATAGCAATTTTTAAGATTTTTATACATTATCATTAAGTTTTCTGTATCGCAGCTAGATTTAGATTGAGTAAAGAACTTACGTTTAGTGTCTTGTTTGTTTAGTTCGTTGGGTGGTGGGGATATTATTGAGGAATATTCGTTCTCTTTCTAATTCTTAGCTTAGTATTAGACATAGCACAATCGATCTACTAGCTCACATACAAATAAATATACGATATACATTTGAGGATAATTAGGCTTTACACTTTTTATAATAGTAAAATAGTAATAAATAGTTGTAAAGGACTTTCTTTTGTTTCGTTTTGGATCATTGTTGTGTTATTATTTGATTCTCGGCGAAACACAGTCGCGCGCCGAGAGTGGGAGCCTGTTTTTGCCCAAGATGTTCGGAAGCAGGTGCGTCGCAACCGCTCGTTGCGACACACATCACTGTTCGTGAATCGTTTCTATTCAATGTTTAATTAGCTTTAATTTACTTAATCGGTTAAAGCAAGACAAGGTAAAGCAATGTGAACTTGTGTTTAATCGAACAGTTGGGCAATGCCGCGTTTTAAGCTAGAAAATCTCTAGTGTATGATATTCGGACATAAAACAAATTAAAATTGTCATACCCCATATACTTTTTGAAATATAATTGAGGGGCTTAGAATGACAGGGGTGTAAGTGATTTGATCGGTTTCTCTACATCGACTCTCTCTTTTGGTCACAGCTTAGCAGCAAATATATTCCCAGCTGTATTTGACAATGTGGAAGATAGGTCAGAACCTCATCTATCGGATTCTATAGCAAACTCAAATTGGAACGTTATTGCAATAAAGTTATTAACTAAAGAAAAAGTTGATGAAGAGAAATCGATCAAATCACTTACACCCCTTGCATTCTAAGCCCCTCAATTTTAAACGAAAGAAGAATACTGTTTTTGGAGAATGTGTTTTTATTGCCAGATACGCAACACATTCGCAACAAACCACTAGCTCAAACCGTTAAGCCTTCGGTGACGTGGACTATTTCGACACTATTCTCAATTCTCCCATTCGTCGAAACATTCTTATCAAATAATGGGTGTGGATGTGGATTGCCGAACGAAACTCACCCGCGTTTTTGTGAAAGAATACTCGGGCGGGTTTACTTCGGTAATATCTGCTGCGTGATTATTGGATAGAAAGACCTGACGATAAATACACCAACAAGGAAACGGGCCGTCCAAACTGCCAGCTGTGGACGACGATTGCTCATATTATCATATGCCCCTTTATTTAAGCGATGTTGCTATTCGAGCGAAAATTAGAGGTCCCGGCTGAGTGCCGCTTTGACCGATCCCTTCCATATTCTATAGTGCGAGGGTAAAAACGAGAGAACCAATCCTACATTTATCTCTTTTGCAGTATGTGATTAAACAGCAAAAGGGGCCAAACATCGTTACAGCCGAAACCAAATCTCCTGCCAGGTCGTGTTCGGGGATGGGCAGGGAGAGTGAAAGAGAAAGTGTTATGAGTTGAAAGGACAAAAAAAAAGATTAGTTTCGAGGCCTATCCCGATGGGTCCTTCAAACGTGGCAACATTGTAAACGCCTCTATACGCCGCTGTGTGGGTTTGGGTTAAATTCAGGGAACGACTTCAGAGAGCTATTACACGCTGTGGGAGTTGGAAAGAGAGGAAACTAAAAGTTGGACCTCTCTCGATTGAATCGTTACCGGGTGTATTTGTAAGAACCACCTCAAAATTTTGTTGTTTTGTAGGCTGCTTTTTTGGGAAGTAATATTATTGATTAGAGATAGAAATTATTCAACGGTGGCTTTGCGGCTAGGAATACTCCGCAGTGCATTGAGTTACATCTAATTCGTCATCCAGCTAATTGAACAGACCTGTAATGTGACACGGAAATTGGACATTTTCGCCTCTATTTGGACATCGAGTTTGGGACCCAAATTATGGTCCTAGATTGAAAATCTTCACCAAACGTCGACAGTGTACCACTGTCATCGCCTCTGATGCGACACTGAGTGGTGCCTCGGTATGTCAAATTAGAGGTAACTTTTTGTAAAAAAAAACTATACAAGTGACGAGTGACCTTCGGGTAAAAGTCCCTTAAAAACAAGAACAGATCAGAACAGAACAAATAACGATCCTGTCTCATCTCAGGAGTGACGCGATAACGTCGACATTTGGGTTCATCCTGAACCCAAAACACGAGAAAACATCTTGAGAGATGAACTGTAGCTTAGGTTGTTCTCCCTTCATCATTATTGAATAAATTTTATGAACATATTGTCATTTATTTTTTATTCGAGAACGAAAATGTGTAAAAATTGATATTCAAGTCTATCAGTTTTTCACAACACTGGTAGCGCGAAAACAAAAATCAAATCTGCGGGTGGTCTTTTGAGGTAATGCTACGAATGTAGCAAATATTGAGCTTTTGTGCCCAGTTGAAGTTTGAATATGGAGGAAGGGGTACAGAATCGATTACCGTAAACTGTTATCACCTCTTTTAGTATTCTGGCGTTCAGCATCCAAAAAACCTGTGCGATCACGCCCAAAAAAACGAACAGTGCCATGTGATAAATGAAAATCCCACGTTTTCGTTGATCCATTGGAACGAAATATCTGTGCTCTTCTAGCTGTGTTTAATGTGTTTGTAGCATGATTTCTGCTGACGTGTGGATATGTTTTTCGTGATTTCTATTCAGGTATACCGGGTATACCAATGATTCTGACAGTTATGTTATTCGAATACAACCATTTGCAGTTTTATGATAGGATTTGTCTTTGCAGTGACCATAATCAGGGCAATCGCTAAAAATGCTAGGACTAAAATTAACAAAAATTAATACGTAACTATCAGTAAATATAAATCAAATAATCACAAAAATCATCATCAATTTCAGTATTCTAAACGGAATATCATATGAATTGGCAATTTATGAGTCCATTGGTGCTGTAATTAATTCCGATGAAGTTGTCAATTATCCGATTGAATTCCTGGAATTCAGCGTGTAGATTATTCTTCTCAGAATTATAAAAAAGTGAAGGAACTGGGCACGTTGCAACACGTTGTAGAGCGCCAAGTAGAACTAGCTGGTAGTTTCACCATACAGAGCAAAAATCGTTAAAAAACATAAAAATATAACAATAATTTATTCAAATGTTGTTTATTTTAATAATTTCAGCACAGTATTGTACAGCGAAGAGCTATTGCTCCAATGGAACTTATTTATGACACCCAGTACATCTAGTTCAAGGCATGAGCACATGGAAACCTGTTTTGTGTATGGCGTGATACATCTTATATTACAGAGGTTGGTGACCGTATTGTCCTCGTGGAACTGCAACATTATTTTATCCAATTCGCTTGTTAACCATGTCAGAAATTACTTCAAGATGCAACGAAATTTTAGAATCACCACTTTGGTAAAAATAGGAAGGAAGGAAGTGAAGCAGTAAATAAGAAACTGACAATTTAATCAAAATTCATTCTCAGAAAAAAGGTATCAACGTTAGAATTATTTCATGAAAAGTGACATGTTTTTTGAATTTTCTTTTTGCGGTTCTTTGTCTGCTATCAACCACTAAATATTTTTTACCGTTCCGATCGTATGGTGGCCCTCGGCCATCCTTACAAAGAATTATATTAATTTTATACTTTATGCAACTATGTAATAGTGTACACTAAATCAGGGATTCTCAAAGTTATCGATGTCAGTTTTCTAGGAGTCGATATAAACAAAAGCTGATTTTGGGGGTCAACAAGGTCTAAAAATCGACCCCTATTAATGAATACAATTTCTTATTTGAAACTTACTGTTATATTATCTGTATATTTTATGTTACGTGAACCAACTCGTTCACTAATATATCAGTAGAAAGTATTATTGTTTGTAATTTGTATTAATAATTGTTAATTACACTTGCCCATCCACGTTTTTACTGAATTTTACGTCTATTCATTGATGATAAAATGATGTCAAGTTTACTCACTTAATCAACCGTAAAGTTTGATGCTCGCTGAATGGAAATCGGGGCTTAACGTGTTAATGAAAAACTTCATGTATTGCGATACTGAGTGTATGTAAAAGACAAGTAGGTTCAAACAGAAGATAAAAGACAAAAGACGCCAATCTAATTAGTTTTACGATACTTGCAGTCAAAACCCCGAACTGCATGATGGTGACTGTTTCTAAAGACATTACACGAAGGAGAACTTTCAAATACACATTTTTATAAAAAAAAAACAGCACATAAAAACACATTAGTCAGTAAAAACTGAAAATTCAGTAAATACATATTTTGTTAATCTGCTCGTCCAGATAAAAATAACTCCGACCAGTACGACACTCATGTCCAAATTTAATACGACCGCTTAGGGTTAGAGCACCCTTAAAGATAGACATAGTCCTACGTCAATAAAAAATCCCTTTTTAGAGAACACAAAATTATACATTGAGCGAGTCATCCGCTGTCTCAGCCAATGAGTGAGCCCTCAACTTTTCTCGCACCGCACCAAACCTTGGTTATGCTCAGAGTTATGAAATTGAAAATAGCTTTCCCTGCCTCCAAATTATGCTGCTGCTGCTTCTTCGGTTGGAATGTCTTCGAGGGGTTCCGTTTGCACTACCTTTTATTTTCGCTCTCTTTCTCTCTCACTCAACATGTTCTGCTCTGCAAGCGTCTCTCCGTTGGATGGATTGTGTACATCAGTAACCCAGTTTTGCGTTAATAGGGTTGGCTTCAATGTTTTTCATATAAAATATAACTTCATAACATTTGGGTTTATAAATTCTTCTGATGAACGGAAATATTGTTCATAATTTCAGCTTATGTGTTTCAAATGTGATTCGATTCTAGATGTATTTTCTACCCTATTTTTTCTGTGAGTTGGTATGTGTGCACGAGGCGGAGTAGCTTGATGGGTACGTTTCTCTCTCATTTTTGTCTCGTCGAGCGTCCGTTGGCCACACACCTCCATTTGTGATAGTCGTCATCACGTCGGTCCGTGTTGTTCGCGGTATTAAAAATCAAAGATTGTGACTTATGGGCTGTCAAAAATACTACCAATAGGGGATGGCACTTTATCATGCCTTGAAGTAGTGTTTCGCGATAAAATTTGCTGGAATTAGTTGAAAACTAGTGACTCCTGTGTAGACTGAACAATTCCCAAGGAAAAAAGAAGCTGTGAGACTACACACACATGTAAAGATTTGGTGTACACGTAGAAACATCTGAATGAGGAACCCTACCGTGCAAACGCCTAGGATAAGTGTGTGAAAATTTTTACTTTTCGTTGGAAGATGTAACTTTGCGGAACCAGTTTTGTGAGAGAATTCAACATAATGGAAGGATCTGTGAAAACGGAACCGGCCGATGATCCGGTTCCCCCAAAGGTACGTTCCGCTCTGAGCTTCTGAGCTGGGAATCTCAACAGCGGGCTGCAAAAAAATTTACTGAGTGAAGACTGCCTTAGTGGGTGTTTCATATTTACCCTCCCCTGGGCGGGGGCTCTCGGGGTGTTTCTCTATCTCGCCCTGCCAATGCCAGCCAATGTGTCAGTGTCTCGCTCTAATTCGATAGTGAACGGAACCGTGTGACGATCGCGAAATTGGGCGCAAAATACGCCCGTTCTGTGGTCGAAGCGACCTCAAAGTTTGCCTCCTGATGGTAATTTGACCACCCTGGTTGGGAATCTTGTGATACCAAATCACAGATCGTGCTTGATATGCGGAGAATTATGACTTTGGTTTTGGAGTGTAATTTTGTGGAAAAGGCGCCATATTGGATTTGGAGTGACGATGAAAAAGTTGTGCTTTTGCTTAAGAGTTGTGTATCAAATCCAGGTGCTAAGATGTGAAGCGAATGCTGATGCGTATAATGCGAGAAAATTGTTACCATTCGCGTAGTTGCATTTGATGTTATTTTGCGTATCTAATGCGTGCTGCTAGAGCCCGAGCATGACTTTGTTTTGATGGCAATCTCATCTGAAGCATCGGATTTCAATACTCTTCCCCGCCTCCTAGCTCGCGAACCATAATTATATATTCACAGGGTAGTGCTGCAGTCTCGTTTACCTCGGATCTCTCGCGTTCTCTCACTGAGCATTGCTGAGAGAACTTCCCTCCTATTCATTATGCATTCCATCTCTTCCGTGGGACAGCCTATACGCATACCTGGACAAGCGTTGACTTCGGTAAAGTTCGGTTTGTTTTGAAGTCCGTCCGTTGGCCCACTGAAAACGCACGCTGAGTGCGGAATGGAAAAGCGTGTATTGTGCACGCACTTTCCCTCCGATATGTGCGACGAGGGGGAAACATTTTCGCCTCGATTTTATCCTCACGGTCGCTCGTCTGTTTGAACTCTTCCCGCTATAATGCTTTTTGGGGTGGGACCGGAAAACTGTCCCACTCTCTCTATCAACCCACGTGCATTCGGTGCATACAATCCCGCCTAGTAGCGCGATTTATGCGTCTGAGTTTAGAATTTTAATGAATGTAAACAAAGTGTTTAGTGTGGGTGAATGGCTCGCGCCCGTCGTGCGGTGTTTATGTTTTCCCACGTGCTTTTCCGATTGAGTGTATGGGAGGGTGGGTTCGGTCGACTGATGATAGAATCGAATATTTTTGTTATGTTTTGGTATTCGTGAGATATTTTCACCTCAGCTCAGCGTTGACAGAGTTTGCTTGCACTGGATTCTCATAATGAAATATCCTAGAAGTAGCGCTATTCCTGATACTTTCTCGTTCTCTTTGCCTTCCTCAGTGAGGACCCACCACCATCATATGTCCGTTGCTAACCAAAAAACCTAGAGCAACAAAAACACCACAGACTGCTCGGAACAACGAATTCACAAGCCGAAATTAGGATCACATTAGTATAAATAATGCCGACGTGTGTATTACCGATGTAAATAGGTAAAATCGCCACTCCACCCAACAAATGGATTCGTCTCAGGGCAACCTTGCGCCCGGCCAAGAGATACGAGTCGTCAGTGCCTCGGTCGTAGCGCAGCTACAGGCCCAAGGATTACAGGTCCGTTCCAAAATGCATATATTTTGCTCTAAAACGAACGTTTGGTTTTTTAAGTTTTTGTTCACTAACCCCCCCTAATACACCACACATCTTTTCGGTTCACCATTATCCATTGGTTTGTTTGATACATATAATTGGCGGTGGCTTATCGTTTTGGTTTCATCATTTTCCCGATAATCTCAATTATGGTGAAATGCCTAATTTTATTGATACTTTTTAAGGGCAATGAGCTCAATGCAGCGATTATGGCTGCATCGCAGCCACAGCATCCCAATCAGCAAGCTTTACAGCAACAGCAGATTCAACAGCACCACCAGCAACAGCAACAGTTGCAACAACAACAACAACAGCAGCAGCAGCAGCAGCAGCAGCAACAACAACAACAGCAACAACAGCAGCATCAGCAGCAGCAAGCAAATCAAGCGGTAAGTCTACATTGAATGTCTAGGAAGTGCATTTTGTCGCACATTTGTTATGAATCAAGTATTGTACGTTGTAAGAATCAAATTGAAAGTATGATCGAGGGTAGCTATTGCTTAAGTCTCCCTGTAGTTGAATACTATTCACGTGTTCGCAATGCCAGGGTTTCCTTTTCAAGAATGCTGCCCTGAAATGTCTTTTTATTTCACCAATAAAACAAATTTCTCAACTTTTGGGCATAGATGGATGTTGTTGGAGTGGCCTGACCTGAACATTTTGATCTGCGAAAAGGATAACTACAGCGCTAAATAGGTAACACAAACTGAGAGAAGTCCACTGTCATAGTTGAAGATAAAAAAAAAGAAATTCTATCATGACATACGGTGTATTTCTTTTAACCAACTGAAGCTATGGTATGGGTCTTCCTCCAAAATTTTCATTAGTGCCCTCATGCATCAAGATTTGCATCTTATTTAATCACTAGATGACTCGGCAAACTTCGTCCCGCCCAACATTTGTTTTTTGTTATCAATACCTTCAAACATTCACATTTTCTTACTATGAGCAAGTTCATGGGTCCAATCGCAGACTGTTCATTGATTGATCTTCCAATCGACCCCGTTGAATTTACCTTTTACTATAAAATTCCTAGTATTTCTACCAAAACTCATCATTATAATATCATATTATTTTGAGACACATTTCTCGTTCAAGATTTTTCAACCACTTGCAAATAACATGTTTTTCCGTTACATGGAATAAATGTTTTATACAGAAAATATGATAGAATAAAGACAGCCCTAAATCGGACAATTCCTTCCTCGAGTTCTGCTCTTACCAACACATCTGGCGATCCTTTTTGACGTAGGACTACGTCTAACCGGAAGATATAGGGGGTGAAATGGAAATCTAGGCACTGAACAAGTAGGAAAAAATGCAAGATTTGGAACGCTTATAACTCGAGCATTTCTCAATAGATCGCAAAGGTTTTTGCATCAATTGATAGGAAATATATCCACGCATCTATCATAACGAATAACATTTCATTTTTCTTGAGATAAATAATTGAATAATTGTGAAATATCAAGCATTGTCAAAATGCACTATGTGCCCATTTTTGATTGGTCCATTTTGTGCTCCTCAAATCGTACCGACCAAAACGGGCAACCAGAGCAGCAGCGAAATAGAATGAAGCACGATTGGAAAGGAAAAAGAAAAAAATGAACGAAACATTGGTCGCAGTCTCACACATGCGTAATTCTCGAGCCAGCCAGTCAGCTTAAAAATCCCCGCTCCGCTGTCGTAACGCTCATTCTCATTCAAACCGTACACCACATCGGTTCGCATCACAACACATCAACAAACAAACCCAAGCAGCCATGTCTGGACATGGTAAAGGAGGAAAAGTGAAGGGAAAGGCAAAATCCCGCTCGAACCGTGTTGATCTGGAGTTCCCCGCAAGGGTAGCTAGGCCGATCGCGTTAGTACCAGTGCACCAGTCCACCTAGCCGGCGTTATATAGTTTCGGCCCCCGAAGTGATCGAGTTAGCTGGCAAAGCTGCTCGCGACGAAAAGAAAACCCGCATTCGGAACAGAACACATTCGGTTCGGTGGACATCAAGACAACAGGCAGTTGCAGCGAGTGGCGAATGGCAAACGCAATCGCAAAACGGCATCAGGTAGCAGAAGAAAAAAGTTTGTTCTTTATACAAACTGCTTTGGTGGCAAATCCAGAACAAGGCGGCATCGAGGGCGTTCGAAATGGTTTTTTTCAAAACCACAAGTACTAAGTTTTCTAAATTGGAACTATTCCATAAAACAAGGCGCTTTTCAGGGCCATTAAACCTTCCAAAAAAGAGTTTAGGAAATACAGTTCAATGCTTTCTAAAACATTATCCAAAATAATAATAGAACACAAATTGATTTTTCATAATTTGTTTGCCAGGATATGACGAGTATGTGAATTTGGCAGTTATTCTGAGCTTATTGATTTTCACCAATTCTTAAATTGCTTCTGATTTAAAGTACAGTAATTTACACTTATCTCGACATTTAGCTAATTGGACGGACCTGTAATGCGACATATTTAGTTGGACATTTTTGTAAACATAGAGTTCGGGGTCCAAATTATGACCCCACATTGAAAGTCGACACTGTACCACTGTCATCGCAAATGTTCAATTACAGGTTAAAATTACCTCCAATCCGATACTGAGTGGTGGTAATGCGACGTGTCATTGAATGTAATTTACTGTAAAATATGTCACAAGCTGGATGGGAAGAAATTTTCCAACTGTGAAAGCTGTGGCGAGTGGCAAATGCAATCGCTAAACAGAAAGGTTTAGCCGAACAAGATGGGGATATCGAGTGATAACAAAACAATAAACTCTTTAGATTGAAGATAATTTTGTGATCCTGAAAAGGACCCTTTTTAGCCTGCATGTGAATCCAACGAGCGAACAAATCGTAATGAATGTATTTTTTTGCCATCGCTCCCTTTTAACGCCCATTCGTTCGTCTCGTTGGGCTCGCCCCTCTGGCTGAGTCTGCCGATTTGTCTCTATCCTGTGAGTGTGTACCGCTAGAGTATAAAACACGCGGACCCCAAAAAAAAAAATCTTATTTTCTTTCAAACCGTAAACCCGTGTGGTTGTATGGCATCGGCATCGTGGACGTAACAAAGGAGGACAAGTTAAGGGAAAGGCAAAGTCTCACTCGAACCGTGCAGGTTTCCAGTTCCCTGTTGGTCGCATTCACTGATTGCTCCGCAAGGGTAACTAGGCCGAACGGATTGGTGCCGGAGCACCAGTATACCTAACAGCGATTATAGAGTTTCGGCCGTCGGAGTGCTCGAGTTGGCTTGCAAAGCTGCTCACGACAATCAGAAAATCCGCATCAAGAACAGAACAGCTTCGGTTCGGCGCTCATCAAGGCAACAATTAGCATTAAATGTAATTTACTGAACAACATGTCACAAGCTGGATGGGAAGAAATTTTCCAACTGTGAAAGCTGTGGCGAGTGGCAAACGCAATAGCTAAACAGGAAGGTTTAACCGAACAAGATGGGAATATCGAGTGATAACAAAAACACAACACCAAAGGTTCTTTTCAGAACCATCAACATATTCATAAAGAGTAAACAGTAAACTAATCCAGCTTTCAGGTAGATAGGTAGGTATTCACGTAGGAGAAGAAAATAAAACAATATATTTAAAATATATATTTGACAAAAGCTGTCCGCTTTGTATAGTCCTACGTCACTCCGGTTATGTCCCCGACATTACCCACCCGTCTTTTTTTGGTATAGATAGAAGAAGATATAGGAGTGCGTTTCATCACATTGAAATCCATTTTCAGTTTCGAACAAAGATCAATTTCGCTAGCGCAAACATCAAATGGAATAACAGCACTTGTCACTATGTAATTGTAGAACATATGGGAATTTAATTTTCCGAATTTTCCCTTTTTCCATCATAGTTCTCCGAAAACTTTCAATTGTCATGTTTGGATGGAATATTTTTGGTTGAAATATGTGTAATATTTTGATGGGATCCCCTCTCCATTCCTGAGGAGAAAGGGGTGTCATACCATCATAGAAACATTTTCCATACCCAAAAACCCTCACATCCCAAATTGTGCTTGATTAGTTCTCGAGTTATGCAGAAGTTTGTGTTTGTGTGCCCCCTGTAATTTGTGTTTCATTTGTATGGCAGCTCCCCCCTCCCCCCCTTACAGAGGGGGTGGAGTGTTTAACCACCATAGAAACATTTATTGTACCCTAAAACCTTCATATGCCTAATTTGGTTTAATTTGCTTGATTAGTTCTCGAGTTATGCAGAAATTTGTGTTTGATTTGTATGGCATTTGTATGGGGGGTGTGGAGAGTCTTACCACCATTGAATCATATATTTATTTATATATATATACATAAATATATATTAGGCTGTCAAAAAAGTCCTGCGGTATTTTTTTTTTGAATTTTCATTTGTTCATAAAACTAGTTACAATCATCTGTTTTAAGTCAAATATGCGCCGTTTTGTTCGATGACTTGTTCCCAACGAGATGCCAACTTCATAATACCCCTGTTATAGAAGCTCGCTTCCTTATTGGCAAAAAACTCGGATAGCCAATTTTCACAGGCCTCTTTTGTGGCTAACTTCTGACTACCTAGCTCGATCGCCATGAACAAAAACAGGTGGTAGTCACTTGGTGCAAGGTCCGGACTATACGGCGGATGCAAAAGAACCTCCCATCCGAGCTCCCGGAGCTTCTGGCGCGTCACCAAAGAAGTGTGTGGCCTGGCGTTGTCCTGATGGAAGACAATGCGGCCTCTGTTTATCAAAGATGGCCTCTTCATGAGTGCTACCTTCAAGCGGTCCAGTTGTTGGCAGTACAGGTCCGAATTGAGCGTTTGGCCATAGGGAAGCAGCTCATAATAGATTATTCCTTGACAATCCCACCAAACACACAGCAGAACCTTCCTGGCCGTTAATGAGGGCTTGGCCACCGTCTGAGCCGCTTTATCGGGCTTCGATCACGACCGTTTGCGCTTCACGTTGTCGTAAGTGACCCACTTTTCATCGCCAGTCACCATCCGCTTCAGAAACGGGTTGATTTTGTTGCGATTCAGCAGCGATTCACATGCGTCGATACGGTCAAAGATGTTTTTTGCGTCAACGTGTGTGGCACCCATACATCGAGCTTCTTTGTGAATCCAAGCTTCTTCAAATGGTTAATAACGGTTTGATGACTTATCCCCAGCTCTTGGCCGATGCTACGGCTGCTACTATGCCGGTCTTTCTCGGCTAATTCAGCGATTTTGTCGCAATTTTAGACGACAGGCCTTCCGGAGCGTGGCGCATCTTCGACGACCTCTACACCAGAACGAAAACGTTGAAACCATCGTTGTGCGGTGGAAATGGAAACTGTATCGGGTCCATAAACTGCACAAATGTAATTGGCAGCTTGAGATGCATTTTTGCCTTTGTCATAATAGTACTGTAAAATATGTCGGATTTTCTCTATATTTTGCTCCATATTTGCGACACTATAACTCACGAACGACTTAACCAAACGAAACACTGTCAAGGACTATATTATAGCGCCTTAAAAATACCTTTCCAACAAGCTATAGTATGACTCGATACAATGAATACAACTAGAACTACGCGCTTACAACGACACCTCGCGGAAATACCGCTGGACTTTTTTGACAGCCTAATATATATATATATATATATATATATATATATATATATATATATATATATATATATATATATATATATATATATATATATGGTGTAGATATATATATATATATATATATATATATATATATATATATATATATATATATATATATATATATATATATATATATATATATATATGGTGTAGATATATATATATATATATATATATATATATATATATATATATATATATATATATATATATATATATATATATATATATCATTCTAAAAGGGGAGGTGAAGCTTAAGAGCATAAGTATCGTTGGTGTCGGCTTTCTAATTTCTAAATTTTATATGCCACAAGAGTGGTTCATATGGTATATTTGAGATATTGTTTTTTGGCTCGGTGAATATAGCGTGATACCAGCATTAACATTCCATTCCAGCATTACAATTAGGTTTCTCTTTCGAGAATTATGTTTTGGTGGGTCAGTGCCAACTTCACGGGCCTATAGCAGCGAAACTCAACCTGCGGCTCGGTGCGCTCTTCTGGTTGGCCCATCTGGTATGTATGATGTTTGGAGCTCATACACAAAAATCTATGACTATTGGTGAAAGCCCGCGTCCCTCACTCAGTCAAAGCATTAATTCTTTGGCCCTTGTCAGTGTTACCAAAGAGTTTCATTCTTGAATTTTTATAATGTTTGATTCTTGCCGGTTCATAATTCCGTAGTACATTTTTTTTGTTATGCGGCCCGCGACACCATATCAAACATGTGTTTGTGGCCCTTCTGAAAAAAATGTTGAACACCACTGGTCTATAGGAACTAGGTTTTAACTATAGCAAGGATCATTAAAATAAATGTGTTCAATGGTAAAATTCGACTGATGTAGAATTGAATACAAGATTGAGGGAGGTTCCAGGAATACCAGACTTCAGACTCTTTTTTCGCTTTATCATCAGTTCAACTTAGAGATTTTTTTGTACTGAATTCCTGGATATTTTTGAGGTTGGAGGGAAATGGTTGAAGAAGAATGAAAACTTTTATAACCATAGAATATTTACTAATAAAAAAATTATCCATAACTAAAACAATATGAAAACAATGAAAACAATAAATAAAAATAAAGGAAACAACACACAGAATCATACATGAAAGTTTATGAACTTGAGAAAATCATAAGTCAACGAAATAGCATCGAGATTACATCGCTCATCGGAAAATTGAGTGGTATTCTCCTTTTGCGAAAATTTTCTATTAGATATAACCTGATATTTTGAAATTCAGAGCAAAACCACCCATTTTGATCAATATCGTAATTACCTACACCACAAAAACATAGGTTACTATCATTAATGGTTATTCGAAAAGATTTGCAGGAATAATGAATAGACATGAACCTGCACACTACCCGTATGTAACTCTAGGAATGATAGAATATAACTACAAACCATTCCAACTCGTCTGCCAAGATTCAAGTGCTCGTTCACGAGAAAAATGGAGATACTCATCAAAAGTAATAGGCCTATGTAATTAATGTCCTCTCATAGCGCCCTTCGTAGTAAGGAATCTAATACAAAAGTGATATTAACACGTTGACTTCCACGTCAGTCACCGGTGACTGACACCGAGTTTTGGCTCAGGTTGCGTCAGTCACCGTTGACTGGCAGTACAACATATGATAATAAAGGTAACTCATATAAGGATATAAACTTATAAGCATTCCCTTTCGAACAAATATACCTTCTACTACGATAAGAAACTATGACTCTAATACGTATAAAAATTTGGTGCTTCTTCTACATTTGTGCTGGTATTTGGCAGATATGTTTGGGTAAGCAGAAAAAGAGGTGTGATTAAATCATAAAGTTGTCTGGCATTTCTCCCCGACTGTCAACTAAGGCGAAAGTATGGAGTTCTGGCCATTTTAACCGTTTTTTTATAGACTGCTTTCTATGTTACAGAAAATATTACTATGATCTGTAATACCTGCAAAACCATCCTCCAAGCATGCGGCTTCAAGATCCGGAGTTTTCGTCATAGTTGAAGTAAATCGACACTAGTCAGGATGCGCATACTGCTTCATATTCACACCATGAGTTTGAACTAGGCACCTCCAGGTTGTGTTCCAACTAGGGCGTGATAAAATGAGCTTTATGATGATTTTTGACATTTTTTGGCGGATTTTGTGATTAAGAAGGAGGGGGTAGATTGTTAGATGACATCAATGTCTTTGGGATCAAACATCAGATTAACTTGCAGCTTTTAAAGAAGGCCGTGGAAATATATCTTCGAACAAAGCTCTTCTGGTGTAGATGGACGGCACCAGCGTGAATAGGTCAGTTTATGCTGCAACTGGACTTTCGGAATGGATTGGATGGACAGATGGATGGAAAAAAACTCGTCAAAATTTTACGAGATATAAATCCTGCAATATCGTCAGACGAAGGAATGTTAAAAACACTGGTTTTAAAGTTTAATAACCGTTGATGATCCTGCGACGGAAGCTGTATGTTCTCTTGATCCATCCGTCATTGATTCATTCAAAAGTTGACTGGAAATCGATTCGAGAAGCTTTTGATTATATTGACTTAGTCGTATCAGTTGAGCTCCAGCAGACTTAACACTGAAACAATATCGCTAGCAACAAAAGCAACAAATTTGCTCACTATAATTTGAAAAACGAACGACTGGATCATTTTTGGAGGTGATATGTTTACGGATTTTTTTACGGTAGCAAAAAATGATCATGGTTTGTCCGGTTTTAGAAATCACCATTTTTGAATGAAAACATTCGAATTCTCAAGTAGATGTTGCATTTATCATTGCTTGAGTATACTGTCATCATAATGATCCATTCATAATTTAGGCTTTCATCAGAATATTCCTTTTCTTGGTCATTTTAAAAGTGTTACCCCCAACACACTCAACACAGAGAAACTTTATTTCTGCTATGCGCTAAGGACACAATAAACAAACTGCAGCGCACCAAGCGGATGCCATTGAAATCATGTGGATAAAATAATATCGTTGAATTGGACAACTCATGATCAGAATTGAGTTTTTCAAAATGCGTTAATTTAATGGTTTAGCTATGTAAATCTGATACTAATGGTGTGCAAGCATGATGTTTACAATTTTTGTAAGTGTTATAATCCAGCTTTCTTGCTGTTAATAGATTATCACGTCAAATTATTGCGTAAACTGTCCTGTCAGTTTAACTTTAGTTGTGAAGCTGTTTTTCTAATCAGTTCTTACTTGAGTTGATGGGAATTTATCCAGTTCAATCAATATTTTGTCTGGAGTACCCCAAGGATCTGTTTTAAGTCTACTTCTATTTTCATTGTTTATCAACGAATTACCGTCAGATTTAAAATTTTGGTACATCCATATGTTTGCAGATGATGTGCAGCTTTATATTTGCTCAACGGATGCTAACTTAGATGATATAGCTCAGTTAATCAACATTGATTTGAAGAGAGTTTGGAAATGGTCCTCGAATAATCTTCTCCGTATCAATTCAACAAAAACTGTTCATTGCTAGACGACACTCGCGCACAAATTTACCAGGCTTATTCATCTACAATGAAAAAGTTGAATATGTTGACAAAGCTCCCAATCTTGTAGCGAATTCGTTTTTGTTCAGTTTCAACCCCAGTGCCGCACTAACTGCTGTCAAAACGTTTTGACGTAGGACTACGTCTAACCGGAAGATATAGGGGGTGAAATGAGAATCTAGGCACTGAACAAGTAGGAAAAAATGCAAGATTTGGAACGTTTATAACTCGAGCATTTCTCAATAGATCGCAAAGGTTTTTGCATCAATTGATAGGAAATATATCTACGCATCTATCATAACGAATAACATTTCATTTTTCTTGAGATAAATAATTGAATAATTGTGAAATATCAAGCATTGTCCAAATGCATTATGTGCCCATTTTTGATTGGTCCATTTTGTGCTCCTCAAATCGTACCGACCAAAACGGGCAACCAGAGCAGCAGCGAAATAGAATGAAGCACGATTGGAAAGGAAAAAGAAAAACAGGAAGTGGGTTATATCTATGGTATAACCGCAAGGGTGACGTAGGACTATCGTTGATTTAGAGATCATTTGTTTGAAGTTGAATCTAAATCCATTCTGAATGAATGAATAAATGAATATTTGAGGGACTTCGAAAACGAGAGCGTTACGTTGGAGGCACAAGGTTTTATGCATCCAATATAGGATACGAAAAACCTTGTTCTGAAAAATAATCTTCAGAAACTAACCGGCTAACTGTACTTGATTGACAAATCACAAACCCATTAAAAAAACATTAAAATAAACTCTTTCGCTTGAATGTAATTTTCAATTCCAAGGGGAACTGGCAGATTATTTTCCAGCAACGATTAGATATTTCCACATTTTCCTCGATACTGGAAGCCCACCAGTGGTTAATACTAACTCGATAACCACCTGTTAATAGTACTTGATTGAAAAATATTTGGTCACAGTGTTACATGGATAGAAAACATTCAAATAAACTCTTTCACATGAATGTATTTTTAAATTCCCAGAGGAACTGGCAGATCAATTTCCAGCAATGATTAGATCTTTGCGGAACTTTCTCGATGCTAAATGACATCCAAACGGAAAGAATTCTGCGCGTGTCGATCCTTCGCCGTCCACCTCCTCCAGCACGTTAGGCAACGATGTTGTCTTGTCGATGTCCTCACGAAAAATGAATGTGTCTCACCACCAGAATATCGCTTAAGTATGCTTTTTGTGTGTGATTGAATCGAGAGAAGGTGTGGTTTACGATGGCAATTTGGAAGGCGCGTTAGTACCAGTGCACCAGTCCACCTAGCCACCGTTATATAGTTTCGGCCGCCGAAATGGTCGAGTTGGGTGGCAAAATTGCTCGCGACGATAAGAAAACCGGCATTCAGAACAGACCACATTCGGTTCGGTGGACATCAAGACAACAACAGGCAGTTGTAGCGAGTGGCGAGTGGCGAGTAGCAAGCGCAATCGCAAAACGGCAGCAGGTAGAAAAAGGTAAAAGTTTGTTTATACAGACTTTATGCTTTGGTGGCAAAAACAGCTACCGTAAAACACGGCGCTTTTCAGGGCCATTAAACCTATTAAAGAAGAGTTATTAAAAGATATTCACAATACCAATGCATTCTAAAGTGACATAATATGACATATAATATGAACTGATTTATTTTGTTTATGCTTGTTTTTGAACTTATTGGAGGTTGGGGTCTTTTAAATTGATCATTCAGTTTTCACAAACCCATGCATGGTTCCCGAATTGAAAGTGGCTTCAAATTACAACACATTGTATGGAGGGTAGCTGTAAACCACTTTGTTCGATGGGTCTTCAACTTGTCTATGTTTTCTAGAGTATCACACCTACAACGGCAGCTGTTAGGATGTTCATTTCATAGTTTCTCAAAACTACGACGCTATGTGACTTTATTTAAAATTCTCCATCACAGCCCCACTGTTCAATAAATTTCCAACGTTTCGAAGCACTAGAGTTCGTCACCTTGTTATTACACCTCATAACACTTCATATTATAGCAATACTTTCTTTGTACGTTCAATTATTTGGTGGAATCTGCTTCCAACTGACATAAAATCTGTTAATTCACTCTCAAGATTCCGTCGTGAGTGTGTCGGCTGGCTGAATGAAAGGAGTTAGCAAGAAGTTAAAATGATTTTGGAGTGTTGAAAATTGTCAACATACATTTTGTTTATTTTGATAGAGTTTTTGTTAAAATATTTAGCAAGACAATAGCAAGAAGTTAAAATGATTTTGGAGTGTTGAAAATTGTCAACATACATTTTGTTTATTTTGATACAGTTTTTGTTAAAATATTTTGGTTAAAGAGCTAGATTGTTTTCAAAAGAATGTGGTGTGAACAACAATATACCCGATTGTAGAATATTTATAAGGATTAACCCTTACTCTACAAGTATAATGAAAGAATGAATAAAGAACAATGTTTTACATGGAATGTTTTTAATTGATTGCAATCAGAGCATGTCATTATTTTGGGAGTAAATAACCGTAAATAACAAAGCTTATCAATGATCACATAATTTGTAAGCACTTGTGCTCTCAAAGGGTATTCTAAAAGAGCCAGATGGAAAATACTGCTTTTCCGTGCCTTCAATCACCAATGAGTTCAGGGATCCTCCTTCCAAATTTTTAACATGAGGAAGTCTTACATCATATTCTTTTTTTTTAAACGCGAAGCTTCGAACAAACCATCAGGAGGAGGATCTAAGATTCTCATATCAGCATCGGATTCGTTTCCTTCTATTCAAGAAAGGTTATTAAAGGTGGAGAGACTATAGATAACGCTCAGTAAAAACAATGACAGAAAATCTGTATATTTTTTAAAAGATGAAACACTACGTCATTGACTTGCTGATATATAAAACAACTCAGAGCTAGTGACGACTCAGTTTTAGTTCTGTTCTTATGCATCCTATCCGTACTGTATCTTTGTATTGTGTATTGTTTGTCATCATCTAGGCCCACCAGCAACAACAGCAGCAAGCTCAGTTGCAACAGCAGGTACACCAGCTGGCGCAAGTTTCGCAGCAACAACCCCAGGTGATCACTCTTCAGCAGCTGCAGAACTTCCTACCACAGCATCAGCTGAGTACGATTACCACGGCCGATGGAACGCCCGTACAAGTGGCTACTTCTACAGCCAACACAGCCTCCGTTGGCACGCCAGTTAAAACCTATGTCACCTCACCACACCAGGTGCAGCAGCCGCAGATTTTGAATTTGCAGGGACTACCACAGCAGTTCCTCCAGGGCGGGCAGATAATCCAGAATCCCAATGGGCTGTTCCAGATGATACAACCGGTGCAGGCATTCAATGTCGATGGCCAGGAAGCATTATTTGTACCAGGTGGAATGCAGAGCAACCAGCTGGCTGGGGCGCAGGCCGTGCAGATCAATGGTCAGCACGCCTTTCTGACACCATCCGGTCAATTAATACGCGCTCCCAATGGAGTTCTTCCAACAAATTTTCTCCAGAATATGACTCAAGCTGTACAGCTACCTACTGGTAAGTCAAGTCACTAGTTTTATCGCAAAAGGTGTTGCTCACTGTTTGTGTTTTCTGTTGTATCATACCACGTAACGCTTCACACCCGCTATCCCAACTAGCATGTTCTTCTTCCACGCCCCATTCACCTTCCAACAACAGTTCTGTTACTGCACGCACAAAACCATATCAACCATTCGCTCGAATTCTCTGTATTTCCATGCAGCTGGTCAGGCTACGCTTACTATCCCGGGAACTAATATAACAATCCCTTTGGGTACGGCAAACACGGCAAATGTTCTAACGCAACAACAGCAGCAACAGCAACAACAGCAGCAGCAGCAGCAAGCTGCCGTTGTAGCTGCTGCTAATGCGGCTGCCGCCAATCAGCAGCAAAATCAAAATCAACCACAACCATCGCAAAATCAGCAACAGCAACAAGCGCAAAATCAGCAACAACAACAGCAGCAGCAACAAGTTCAACAAGTCCAGCAGCAGCAAGTTCAAGTTCAAGCACAGCAGGCTGTGCAACAACATGCTGCAGCGCAGCAAATTCAGCAAATACAGCCAACAACAATTACCATCCCAGGCACAAACATCCAAGTTCCGACATCAGCCGTAACCACTCAGAACATTTTGCCTAATAATATAACAACCATTAAGCTGGAAGGAGGTAATCGTCGCTCATCTTCTATTTATCTTATACTTTCGTTAATCTCGGTCTAAAGTACCTCATTTGAGCTAAGTGTGAATCCGTATTGCATGACATTATTCCTTGTTTTCGTTTTCTTACCAACTATGGTGGTGGACTTCTCTCTGTTTGTGTTACCAATTTGACGCCTTTGTTATCCTATTCGCAGGTCAAAATGTTCAGGTCAGACCAGCGGGTGGTTTGCCACAGGTTGTCCAATTTCCAATGCAACAGACCATACCAGTGCAGGTTCCAATTTCCACTGGCAATGGTCAAACCGTCTATCAGACCGTCCATGTGCCAATTCAAGCATTCGGCTCAGCGCTGGTGCAGCCTCAGATGCAAGTAATACCGCAAATTCCACAAGTAGCCAACATTATCACGCCCAGCGGTCAAATTCAGCAGGTTCAGCTAACCTCGCTGAATCCTTTGGCTGGACTCCAGGCAGCCGCTACACCGCAGAACATTATCTTGCAGCAGCCCCCGAGTTTGGCCCAAACGACAGGGACCACGGCGATGAATGCGACGAACTCGATGGTGTCCTCGCTACCGACGGGCGCCATTCAATCCGGCGTACCATCCGGGCAGGAAAATAGCCAGCAAGCGCAAACACAACACCAGCAGCAGCAGCAGCCTCAGCCAATTACGATCGCAGGTCCCCAAGTGGGGCAGCAGATCACTGTGATACCGTCGGGTTCCCTTCCACAGCTTCGGCAGAATGCTACCAATATCATTCAGATGCCGAACATTCCCGGCCTGCAAGCTATCCCCGTCCAAAACATCCCAGGCATTGGAAACGTTCAGGTGATCCCGACAAATTTCATGCAACCGGTTCAACCGCAAACAGCGGCGTCGCAGCCTCAGTTGAACCCGGTCAATCAAGTAGGGCAAACTATATCCCTCCAGCAGGCAGCGGCGCATCCATTATCAAATATAAAGCAGGATCCAAGCGACCCCGGTAAATGGTACATTAAACAGGAAGCGATTCCAATTCAACCACAACCGGTGGGAAACACATCCAGCAGTGGTGCTACCAGTGCTACCATATCAACGATGCAAACAACGACATCCGGCGGTGGTGGTGGTGGTGGTAACATTTTGCCAACACCATCCCCCCAGCCCATCATCAGCACCAGCACCCCGAGCGGCCACCAGATCAAGGGAGAAATTGTGAACTCTCCCACCCAGACCTCGGTGAATGTAAATATAAGCGTAGGTGATAACAGTAGCAGTAACGATCAAGCACCGAAACCCCGCGTCCGGAGGGTCGCCTGTACCTGTCCCAATTGCGAAACCAAGGGCGAGGGTCCGCCCGATAGAAAGAAGCAGCACATCTGTCACGTGAGCGGTTGCAACAAGGTGTACGGAAAAACTTCCCACCTGAGGGCGCACCTGCGGTGGCATACGGGTGAGTGATGAATGAACAACTACTTTTCATACAGTGGCAGAAATTCGTTTGGTCGAGTCCTGTTATCCTAAGTTTTGCGAAATTAAGGGGGTATTCTAGTGTAGAGAAATGAATTTCGGACGATTTTTCGAGTTCCTAAAAATAAAACAAAGAGTATTTTCATTTTCATATTCATTTATCTTTTAACAAAAAAAAAAACAAAAAATGAAGAGAGAAAAAATATTCATAACTAGAATAGTTACAAGCTGACGAAGTGACGGAGTTCTGAGAAAAGTTGTGCCATGGCGTATACGATTCCAGCGCTTCTGGTTATTTGAAACAAAAAAAAATCGAACAGATTCTAAACCACTAAAGATGCCGCTATCTCATGAACCTCGGATAAGCCAAAACATCTTTTTTGAAAAAATGGCGTTTGAAAAACAAAATGCGGTTTCAAACGTTTTTCCTTACGTTTCCCAATTTTTCAAAAATATTAAAGTTTGAAATATATAATTTTTTAGAGGTTCATGCGAAAGAGAGATGCATACAGATTGCATTCATATTGATATAAATTCGACATGAATCGGTTCAGTAGAATATCGTGTACCCCAATTTGAAAAAAACTAGTTTCGAGAAAAAAGGCGTTTGAAGTTCATTGTTATGGCCGTACCAGGTTAGATACCGCATCGCTCCAACTCGCGTAAATAATGGAATTTTCGATAAGTCCTTTCTAGGGTATATCTTGAATGCCTGAACTGCAGAAATATGGAAAGGAAAAAAATGATTTTTTTTTCAAATTTCTAGACTAGAATACTGCCTTAAAACACTAGAATACTTCCAAAAACACGGATCTTACTCAAAAATCGAATTCGATGTTAGAATCTTTTGTATCTCAATATCTCAGAATTCAACGTTTTGTATAGTTTTTCATGTAAATTCCACTTTACATATTACTTTTCTGAAATGGTTACAATTTCGCAAAATATTGAAATTTAATAAATTTTTAAAAACTTATATCTCCATTTTGAAGAGGCGGACATCCCACCACTATATGTCAAAATTTGTTGAACTGAGAAGGTTTTCTAATAAGAATATATTTTCAAGTATCGAAGAGGGTGGTCTTTTAACGTATTGCGGACCGCTCACGAGTTTTCTCGTGTTTCGAACCTAACACCTAACCTAACAGAACCTAACAAAACCTAACAAGTCCTACCGATGGCTCACCTTCGTCTCATCCACACCAAAGGAAACGATCTCATTCGTGGAATCCCAACAAATGAAGCGTTCAAGTTTGCCCCAAAAAGTGCGGTCTTCAATGTGTTAAGATAATAAAAAATTAACATTAAATTAAATTTTTGAGTAAGATTTATCGAAGTGTCATGGCCTGTGCCTTATCATGGTGTCATGACCTGTGCCTTATCAAGCAATATCAAAAGCACCTTCGATGACAAGAAACGCGCATAGTGCGATTTCTTTTGACGAGAGAGATTTTTCAATTTTTGTCACAAGCGTGTGTAGCGCTGTGACTGTGGATTTGCCTGATTGGTAGGCAAACTGGTATTTAAATAATGGGTATTTAGAAATGAATACAGACTTTATGTATTCATATAACACTTTTTCCATAGTTTTCAACAGTATTGATGATAAACTAATTTGTCTGAATGCCTTTGGGAGTGATTTGTCACGTTTTCCCGCTTTTGCAATCGCCATTTCGATGGAATGTGCCCTAGTGTTAGACTTGCTTTAAAAATCTCGATTAGAGGTAGAATTAGTTTTGATTCTTTATTTTGAAACAATGCTGGGAAAATTCCATCTGTACCTGCAGATTTGTAAGGTAGAAAGGATCTCTCCTCGTTTACTACTCTGGCTCTCGTGAAAACTAATGCAGCAACTATGTTTGGGATATCCTTTGCACTATCAGGTCCTGTGAGGCACCTTCGAGAGCATTTTATGTCCCCATTATAGTCAGGATTTGTATCTAAGTAGACAGATGTAGATCCCGAGAAGTGAGTCTTCATTAGTAAGTCTATTACTTCTGAGGGGTTTTTTTGTGAATGAACCGTCGTCCTTTTTAAGAGAACCAAGCCCGTTCGAGTGGTCCTTTGCCAGAGTCTTATTGATTCTAGCAACGATTGAGGTATTTTCAATGCTTTCGTAGTCGTATATCCAGGATTTTCGTTTTTATCTTCTCAGTTCTCTGCTGTTCTCAGTTAGAGCTCTTTTATACTGAGACCAGTCCGAGGTAACTTTTGCTCTGTTGAACAGTTTCCGCGCTGTTTTGCGAAGCCGTTCGAGCCTTTTATTCCACGAACGTACGTTTCTTGTTGAAGAAACACTTCTTAGTGGGCAATTATTGTTGTAGGTAGAGACTATCGTTTCGTTTAATTCTTTTGAAGCTGATTGAAGCTGCTGGTTCGACCTTATTTTTGAGGCTAAAGTTTTTGACTCTAGCTCAAGGGAATACCGATCCCAGTTGGTTTTTTGGGATCGCAGTATTCTCTCTGAACTGTCATGTCACCATCCCATTCAAAAATAATGTGTCTATGAGCGGACAAAGACGCCTCTTTCGACACATGCTAGTTATGAATTCTTCCTGGAATAACCGGACTGCACAGCGTTAGGTCTAAGACTTCTTGTCTGATAGCGTTCATGAATGTTGGTTCATTTCCGAGATTTGACGAGAGAATTTCTAAAAGACACTCACCTCGGTAGTTAATGTCGGTACTTGCCCACATTGTGACATTGTGTGATGAGGGTTGGCATCACATCCGATGATGAAGTCCTTGTTAATTTCCCTGCAATAGTTAACAAACTCCGCTACCTCTCGCGGGGGAACCTCAGGAAAGTAAGCCGACGCAATTATGATGTCGGATCTTCTTTTGGACGTTGGAACTTCCACATTGATCGCGACGATGTCCTTTTGAATGAACTCTGTAATAGGAAAGCATTTGATGTTTGCATTTACTAAGACAGCAGCTCTTGGGGAGCTATGATGTCGTCATAGAATAACTTACATGAACCTGTTTGAATACCAAGTATTCTTCTTTTGTGAACCCAAGACTCTTGGATAAGAACTAGATCCACTTCGTCTTTTTTGAAGCAGCTGGATAGCACGTTCGACGCTGCTTTAGCGTGATCAAGGTTTATTTGCAGAACTTTAGTGTTCCGCATTGGGTTAGGTTTTCCGATCTGGAGGTTCGTTTGGAAGAATGGGAATCTCATTTGTTTTATGGAAATTATGGTCATTTTTTTTGCTTGTTCCAGTGTCCATGTTCATTTTGGATCTGGAGTGATGGGGGTTTGAAGAAACTCACCTTTTTCACTAGACGTAGTTGATGTTCCTAACCTTTTTGCGATAGCCGTTGAGTTTGTATCGCTCCACAAGTATGGAGTCACTGGTCTCTGAAGACTTCAGATTACCTGGGATTTTAGAGTTTTGAGTTTCCTCGTTTCTTGGCCCCAAATCTCCTTTGACTGCACTAGAGTTTTTCTGAGTTGTGGTTCGGCGCTGCTTTGGATTTATTTTCCTCAGCTTAGTTTCTCCAAATCGGAAGTTTATTTCGAAGGTTTTGCTAGCGAGTTGACGCATGGAAGCTTCGTCGACTGTTGGCATCCAGTCCGCGTGGATTTTATTGGGATTGGATCTCTTGAGTATACGCCATTTATCGGTGGAGAGATTTTCATTTTCACTCTCTATGAAGCTTTTGAGTCTCACGTTGGGATGTTTTGACGAGTGTTATGAGCATCTTTTTTTTGCTCATTTAGGTTTTGTTTCGATTTTTTGGGAATCGGTTTTTCGTCGCTACTAGGTAGCTCCGATTGTTGGCCCAGAGATATGCTGACTTAGTGCTTGCAGTCGAGCTTCTTTTGCAGGGATCCCAGCTGCGACAAAGTTCTTCAGTTTCCTTCTCTGACCCTTGGTGAGGTTTTTTTCCACGAAGAGTGGACCTCAACTGAATCTACCACTTTTGATTCAGTTTTTATAGTGACGTTACATTCGTCACTGTCATCCTCTAGCGACTCACAGCGAGTCGAAGTGTTGAGCATGGAAGAGGAGCAGGACTGGACATCCGCAGCGTTTCGCTCAGTATTTCATCCTCTTTTACACTCTCAGAGTCGATCTCTACGGTGCTTTTTCCGACAGAGATTTTGGATTATTCATAGAAGTCCCACGAGTCTCGCGGTAAAGAAGGTCCGCTTCATCAGTGACCGGCTTAATGCAGTAAGAGCAGACGATGCTGTGGAGGGTGCCCTGGTGCTCCACAGGCTCCATTAATGGCAAGGTTTAAACCCCCCTACCATTCATATCTCGGCACGGGTCGCGTCACATCTTGGCTTAGGGGTTTATCCATTACTTTCTTTTCATAATAACCATGGACAACAACTATTACTATCATCCTCCTTTTTTGGGGCTTTGGACCCACTGCTCTGGTTTCTTAACAATTTCAGGTTCTTATTCGGACATGATATTATTGAGATCCGTCATTCGCAGGCGGAGTTACCTTAGTAAAAAACCTTCAGCTCGGCTAAACGAATGCCTATCACTGCGAGCAAAATTATTCCAAATAGATTCGCAAACTTATGAAAGTCATATGCGATTGCCCCTCGACGCCGTTACCCTTCAAACAGGTTTAATTGAATTGAAGATTTGTAATTTCCTCTCGTTCCAGGCGAACGGCCGTTTGTCTGTTCGTGGATGTACTGTGGGAAACGTTTCACCCGGTCCGACGAGCTCCAGCGACACCGACGAACGCACACCGGAGAGAAACGCTTCCAATGCCCGGAGTGCAACAAGAAGTTTATGCGGAGCGATCATCTCTCGAAGCACATCCGAACCCACAACAAGTTGAAGAAGGACCACGTGCGCTATCTGCTGGAGGTAAGTTTGCAGTCGTTCCAACTTTTGTGGAGGCATGTGCTCTGTGCCTCACACTCATATAGCAGTGAGTAGTTTCTAGCGCATGCCCCTCACTTTGTGAAGTAGACGGGTAGATCTTCAGTTTTTCTTTTTCTTTCTTTTACTTTTGCACTTTCGTATACATTCCTGTGTGTGTTATCAAATGACCTGCAAAATTTCCATAATCCAGTTGGGCGATTCGATGAAGTCGGGTGGTCTGAGTGACGAGGGCGATGATGACCTCGATATGGCTGACGATGATCTGAAAATGGAAGATGACGACGAGGACCCTATGCCGATAGAACACCTTAGCAAACCAAAACTGGAACCGGATGTCCCTCTCACGGGTTCCCATCCATCTGCGGGCCCTACACCAACCCCCTCGGTTGGACTGATGGTTGCTGGCAGTCCTGCTGCAGGTTCCGTACAACCAGTTGCAATGACCAATGGCACTGACATAGTTTGGATAGCATCGGCCCCTTTGCTGGGTCTGCCGCAGCCTACGCCACCACCTCCACCACCACTTTACAGCATCAAACAGCTGAACAGCTCGCAGGTTGTTAATTACGAATAGTGTGTTTTAGTATTGTGTTGTTTCAATTATTAGCTGTAGATATTTGGATTCTTTCTTTGTACGGTGAACCTCGAAACGAACACTTGGGTGTAAAACACGTCTGTTTGCTTTGCAGGAAGTGGCAAATTCAGCCCATTCAGCCTCCTCGGACAGCAATGACAGCTCGGATGAGAAAATGATGATCACCCTCGGCAATGACGATCAGGACCAGTCGATTGAGTCAAACTAGCATATCGAAACGCTGTCCATCCATCAATTTGCATCTTTCGACAGCTGTAGATTACCGTTTGGGCAGTTCTAGGCATTTCCAAATTGGGAATGTGAGGTATGAGAGTGGAAGTGTATTACAGAATTGAATCTCGATCCTTCTAGATGGGTCTTCGAATATCATAGATACGTGTATTTGACAGGCGACTTGTTTGATTTTTTTTATGTACATATGATACTAACTTTCGGATGAAATACTCGTATCTGTGACGGATACAAATGATCAATCGTTTTCTACTTTTCCAAATAAATAAAGTTGGATTCGAAGTGAATCAACCATTAACTGATTTGAGTATGGTAGCCACTCACATCTAATCCTGTACTCAACTTAGTTTCTTTAAAACAAACCCCTCATTTCATTTAGTTAATTGTTGAACGGCATTATATAACTTCCACGTCTTGCACCATGGAATGGGTATTCAAACTGTTTGTCATTTCGGGCGAAATCTTATGCTTGTGCAGTTCAGAGATTGTAAGTGACAGCACACTTTGAATATCCAGCAGAAATATTTACGAAACACCATTACTCAAATTTGTAATTGAAAAGATACTTTCATGGTAAAAATAATGTTTCCTTCAGGACGTTAAACGGATAACTGTAAGACTCATTTGAACGGGGAGCGACGAACATGACCGTTGTCGACAGAAAGAATCGAGAATACAATTGTATATTTCAACCGTCGGTTGGTGGAACGAAGTTCTCACGATAAAAAGAAAACGAAGATAAGTCTCTCTGTGAATTGAAACATGAGAACTTTAGCAAAACTGTTCATAACAAACGTAAAAGCTTATCGCGAAGAAGATGATAAAAGAAATACAAATTTTCATACAAGTTTGAATCAATTTCAACCCTAGATGTCGTCGATGTTCGTACATATATACAAATCACACTAAAATATAGGAATAGATGAATTGTAAAATTATTTTTTTCCTTTTTTTTTCGATAGGGCAAATTTTATAATTCACAAGTAACAATTTAACTTATTTAGAGGATAAATTCGTTGTTGGTTTTAATTGTTTATTTTTCCTTTGGAACTAAATCAAAAATGAGAGGAAAAACAGGAAATTTCGTGTACCTTGAATATTATTAAATTTAAATTATTTTTTCCTTTAACTGCTTATTAGAATGCGTACTATCGGCTATGCGCTGTCGAGAATGTATTATAAATTATGTCTAAAGAAAAAAGCAAATCGAAAACAATAAAGAAAAACTTTTTAATATTTTTAATAAACTTTGTTGTTATGTGTACTCAAATAGTATTGTTTGTTTGTCCATTAATAATGTTGAATTTATAACTATATTGGTTTAACAGATTTTCAAGAGAGAACTGGGATTGTGTACAATACAGTGTTATTTGTGTTTTTCCACAAATCCAGGCTCAGCTGCAGGAATTACATTACGCCACAATACAACCACATAAGACTAGAGCAAGGGTCTCTAGAGGTGGAGAAAAGGAGCACCATAAAAGGCAGTTATTAGTAACGCAGCGAAGGCACGTGGAAAAAAGGACAATGACGAATGGTTGGACGACGATTGCGAGAAAGTGTTGCACAAACAGTGTTGGTAACTCAAGGGCCGTATGATAACTATCGCGAACTTTGATGCAACTTCTGTTTTATTGTTCTTGAGTGGCGTTCAAGGCCTGAGCCTTCATAACACGCACTGAGTAATCTGATGGGTTAGTATCAAGCGACTACATATATTAGGCTGTCAAAAAAGTCCTACGGTATTTTTTTTGAATCTTCATTTGTTCATAAAACTAGTTACAATCATCTGTTTTAAGTCAAATATGCGCCGTTTTGTTCGATGACTTGTTCCCAACGAGATGCCAACTTCATAATACCCCTGTTATAGAAGCTCGCTTCCTTATTGGCAAAAAACTCGGATAGCCAAATTTCACAGGCCTCTTTTGTGGCTAACTTCTGACTACCTAGCTCGTTCGCCATGGACAAAAACAGGTGGTAGTCACTTGGTGCAAGGTCCGGACTATACGGCGGATGCAAAAGAACCTCCAATCCGAGCTCCCGGAGCTTCTGGCGCGTCACCGAAGAAGTGTGTGGCCTGGCGTTGTCCTGATGGAAGACAATGCGGCCTCTGTTTATCGAAGATGGCCTCTTCTTCATGAGTGCTACCTTCAAGCGGTCCAGTTGTTGGCAGTACAGGTCCGAATTGAGCGTTTGGCCATAGGGAAGCAGCTCATAATAGATTATTCCTTGACAATCCCACCAAACACACAGCAGAACCTTCCTGGCCGTTAATGAGGGCTTGGCCACCGTCTGAGCCGCTTCAGCGGGCTTCGACCACGACCGTTTGCGCTTCACGTTGTCGTAAGTGACCCACTTTTCATCGCAAGTCACCATCCGCTTCAGAAACGAGTCGATTTTGTTGCGATTCAGCAGCGTCGATACGGTCAAAGATGTTTTTTTGCGTCAACGTGTGTGGCACCCATACATCGAGCTTCTTTGTGAATCCAAGCTTCTTCAAATGGTTAATAACGGTTTGATGACTTATCCCCAGCTCTTGGCCGATGCTACGGCTGCTACTATGCCGATCTTTCTCGGCTAATTAAGCGATTTTGTCGCAATTTTCGACGACAGGCCTTCCGAAAACTGTATCGGGTCCATAAACTGCACAAATTTTATTGGCAGCTTGAGATGCATTTTTGCCTTTGTCATAGTAGTACTGTAAAATATGTCGGATTTTCTCTTTATTTTGCTCCATATTTGCGACACTATAACTCACGAACGACTTAACCAAACAAAACACTGTGAAGGACTATATTATAGCGCGCAGAAATACCTTTCCAACAAGATATAGTATGACTCGATACAATGAATACAACTAGAACTACGCGCTTACAACGACACCTCGCGGAAATACCGCAGGACTTTTTTGACAGCCTAATATTTCGCTTAGAATGGCAGATGATAGATTATATATACCAATACCAATGCGATAACAATAATGCCGGGTGTCCCACATCAAATTGCATCACAGAAAATACGCTGTATTGTATGTGCCCATTGGGTATTTTCTCTTGAAAGTTTGGGTAGAAGTGGTTTAGAGTGTATTGTTAACACTGTATTTTTATCGCTGTCATTTATTCGAAAATTGGAAAAAATCGGCGAATCAAATTTGTTACGCCATGAATTTTGTTAATCTCTCTGTTAATCTCTGTTAATTCACAAACCGAAATATATCTATCAGCGAATTCAATTTTGCAATTAAACCACTCAAAATGCTTAATATCGAAGCCGCAGAAGTTACATCCACACGCGGAATCATGTTGGATTTTCGGTTTTTGTTTCTCTATTCCACTTTTGATCAGTATATAAGTGTCCGAGCACGACCGCATAGTTGACGTAGGATTACGTTAGGATATCTGATGATTTTGGATATGTTCGAAGAATTTCATGGTTAAACTCTTAGATAATGATTTGGTGGCCCTGAAAAGAGCCGTTTTGTTTGGCTGTTGGGTATTGTTTGTTCACTCCAGCAGTGTTTACCGAGTGATGATGACAGAAGGTTGGTAAACAGTCGTTGGATGGTGCGTATCACATAAAGGATACCGAAGTGGAACGAAATATGATGAAAACCGCCCTCTGTGATCCTAGACGAGATGACAGGAGGCATGTATGGATGAAATAAAAAAAAACTCACCAATGTAATATAACATAATTACCAATACCGAACACAATTATCAATTTTTCTCATCAGTAAAAACATGTTACTTTAATATAGAGAAAACACATTTGAAATGGAAAAGGTAATTTTGTTTCATAATTTTTACTTTCTGAGCGTTTACTCAACCCAATGCGAATATTAATTGGACTAACAAATACCAATACTATATGTAGAGCATATGGGAAATCACTTTTTCTAATATTTCTTTACTTTGCCAATTTTTCTCGCCGTATAAATTTTCCTTGGGTGAAAATGAACACAACAAAACAGACAGCCAAACGACATGTTCACGAGCGGAAACACAGCTTGGTTTTTATTTATGAAAGTTGAAATAAATCGTTCCATATATCAAATCATTTTTAACACTACTGCTACCATATACAATTTTACACTTAAACTTGTGCTAAATTTTTTACAACACACGATCGGTCATTGATATGAAATTTCACGAAGCAACCAACATTAAAGTTCAAAATTTTAATTTTATTTGCTGGAATTAATCGTATCAATCACCTTACTTGAAATATAAAAATGCCCTCGACTTGCATATACAGTAGAACCCCGACTATCCGCGAAATAATCGGGCCAGGTCATCGCGTATAACCAAAATCGCGGGTAACGCAATATATGACTAAAAATGAGGTACAAACACGAAAAAAAACAGGAAGTGGGTTATACCTATGGTATAACCGCAAGGGTGACGTAGGACTATCGTTGATTTAGAGATCATTTGTTTGAAGTTGAATCTAAATCCATTCTGAATGAATGAATAAATGAATATTTGGGGGACTTCGAAAACGAGAGCGTTACGTTGGAGGCACAAGGTTTTATTCATCCAATATAGGATACGAAAAACCTTGTTCTGAAGAATAATCTTCAGAAACTTTCCTGCTAAACTGCACTTGATTGACAAATCACAAACCCAAATGTATTATATGGATATTTTATGGATAGAAAACATTAAAATAAACTCTTTCGCTTGAATGTTATTTTCAATTCCAAGGGGAACTGGCAGATTATTTTCCAGCAACGATTAGATATTTCCACATTTTCCTCGATATTGGAAGCCCACCAGTGGTTTATGCTAACTCGATAACCATCTGTTAATAGCACTTGATTGAAACATATTTGGTCAGAGTGTTACATGGATAGAAAACATTCAAATAAACTCTTTCACATGAATGTATTTTTAAATTCCCAGAGGAACTGGCCGATTATTTTCCGGATCTTTCTCGATGCTGAATGGCATCCAAACGGAAGGAATTCCGTGCGTGTATGTGTGTGTAGCGGCTGCTTCGATGGTCACCTTCTCTTCTCCTGAAGGATCGGCTTCTCTGTGCTCCCTCACAGTTTCAAACAAACTGCTTGCGTTTCAGGGCAGATCTCGATCCTTCGCCGTCCAGCACCCTCAGCAACGATGTTGTCTTGTCGATGTCCTCACGAAAAATGAATGCGTCTCACCACCAGAATATCGCTTAAGTATGCTTTTTGTGCGTGATTGAATCGAGAGAAAGCGTGGTTTACGATGGCAATTTGGAAGGCAAACTAGAGGGGAATGAACTCTCTGAGCTCGGAACTTTCGGCGACTGAGCAATAATCGATTGCGGGCGCATACAATATTGGATACGGAAATATCCTACTGATGGGGAAGAATAATCTTCAGAAGCTATCCTGTTAATTGCGATTGCTTGAAAAATCACAAAACCAAATGTATTTGGTTACAGTGTTACATGGATAGAAAACATTCGCGCTTTCATGATAAACGAAGAGCTTCACCACAACAGCGACAACATGCTCCAATCGCTGTTCAATTAGAACTGAGTGGATTTCCGAGCGGCGCTCGCTTTTATACCGATTGGTGATTTCAATAGCCTGTTTTGAAAGCAATTTTAAGACTATTGAAACAAGTTTTTGGATCAAAAAGTAACAACTATAGAACGCGTAGACATTTTATCTTTCGAATGAAGTGTCTATCATACAATTTCGTTCAGTTGTTTAGGAGCTATTAACGCTCAAAATCTCGGTCTCCGGCGTAACGCTTTCGTTTTCGAAACTTTGATTTTACACCCCGGTATAGAAATGAAAGACGTAGTCCTACGTCAAAATTATAGCATGAAAACAATGTTTCATCAGTACAGAAATTATTGAACTATCAATTGGAAGGTCGTGTTCATCATTGATCAGATAATGTGAAAGCCAAGACCAAAACAAAAAAAACAAAACTCTACCATTCACTGACAAATTTCGGGAAGATTCATATAATTACTAGGGAACTCACCTTCGCGGATAATCCGCACCGCGGATCAACCGCTCGCGGATAATCGAGGTTCTACTGTATTTGTAATCCCGATTTCCCCCGGGCACCTTGGTTTTGATATCTCTGTTAGGGAATACATTTCGGTAGGAACAAAAGCTCCCCCTACTTTTACCTATTTGCAATGCCGATTTCCTCCAGGCAGCTTGGTATTAATGTCTCTGTTAGGGAACACATTTTGGTAGGAACAAGAGTTTCCCCTGCTTTCATGTATTTGCAATGTCGATTTCCCCCAGGCAGCTTGGTTTTGATGTCTCTGTTAGGGAACATATTTCGGTAGGAACAAGAATTCCCCCTACTTTCATGTATTTGCAATGCCGATTTCCCCCAGGCAGTTTGGTTTAGATGTCTCTGTTAGGGACTCGCCGCATGTGTCGTCAATTTCGACCAATCAGAAGTGGGTATTTCCGTTAGGATAGGGGTTGAGATTTTTCATTGTTCGATAGTTAGTTTAATGACATATATTATTTTGTTCATTATAAAAAATTGTTATGGAGTACCGAAATCTATTGACGCAAAAATCTCATCAATCCATCATGAAATGACTGAGCAATAAGCGTTTGAAATTGGACAATTTTCACGATGTGCTCGATTTTTGATTTTCAATTTGTACCCCAATATGTTCCCGAAAGACGTAATCCTACGTCAAAACTCCGCGTCAGTCCTTACGGACCGATACACGGCGCTCAGCGTGTTCAAACTTTCTGTTGTTATAATTATACCATGTTTATACCCTATGATCTTCTTGGATGGCATTAACGTTCTCGGTGGTACTTTTGCCTTCTCAACGTAGGTATTACTACCGTCATTTTTTATTAGTAGTATTTAGTTGAGATTTCTATGTCGAATGTATTCTGGAGTGGCAAGCTCTATAATACGCGCGACCACAGTGCAAGTCGGAAGAAATTTCTTTGACGAAAAATCTCCCGGCCAGAACGGGGATCGAACCCGAACCCCCGGCGTAATAATATGTGATGCTAACCACTCGGCCACGGGAGCAGTTTCTATCCTGTAATACACATATGAAACTTGTGATTTCCAAGTGCAGTCCATGTTTATGAGCAATCCATGATCAATTTTAACTATTATAGCAATATAGCCATTCCATGCCAAACCGATATAGTGGTGCTCAGATTTTCGTCAAAAGTGGTAATTTTGATCTTCATCGCAAAACATTAGACCCGTATTTGTTTTTAATTTTTTTCGTTAGGGAGACCATTTCCGTTTTATGGTGGTCCGAAAATTCAATTTTTTCCACTTTTTCCCAGAAATGTTTTTTTTAAATTCATAACTTTTGAACCACTGAACCGATTCAGATAATCGACTTATCAAATTGAAGCTTTTATTAAAAAAAATGAACTTGCAAAAACAAATTTTCATTTTCGTAATTATCAATTGTAGTCGTCTTTTATTTTTTTCATGGTTTTGGACTAGAGAGCACAATATTTTTTTTATATTTTTTCTTGAGGATTTTTACATAACATATATCGATATCAGAGATGCAATTTTTTTCTGTTTTGAGATATAAATTTTCAAAGTCATCCAATGGTTCGAAAAATCCATTCCCCCCCCCCTTTTTCCCACTACAAAAAATCATAAAATTGAAGCTGATGACTTAGTTTTCTTTGAATAAAAAATTTACGAAAAATTTGGGTTTTCGTTTCTGTAATTATTGTTTGAGTTAGTTTTTCATAGGTTTCTCGGTTAAAGAGAGAGGGCGCTATATTTATTAATATTTTTTCTTGGAACCTGAGGTTTTTTACATAACACATCCAAAAATAAGAGAGGTGTTATTTTCCGTTTTTGAGATATTATTTTGCAAATTTAACATATTTTAAGTGTTCGTTCAATATTCCTATGTGACTAGACTAGATATATGCGACTAAAATTCAATCTTCCCGAAAGTGTGATATTTTCAAAGAAGAATAGCTTATTGTATTCAATTTAATATGTCGATCATCTAAATCGGTTTAGTAGTTCAAATGTTGTAATTTTTTGCAAAAAGTCATTTTTGGATAAAAGTGAAAAAATAATTTTTCGGACCACCGGTTAACTTCGAAAAATCATATTCCAAAAAAGAAAAAAATAGCATCTCTGATATCGAGATATGTTATGTAAAAATCAGCTTTCAAGATAAAATATTAAAAAAATATAGCACCCTCTAATCCAAAGTCATGAAAACAATAAAAAACGACTACAATCAGTAACTACGAGAATAAAATCCAGTTTTTTCAAGTTCCACATTTCTGAACCGTTTGTGTTTAACGATTGAGTCATAAGTAGCGTGACTAAATGAAAACTCGCCTGGTAAAAAAAAATGTATTCCCCAAATTCAATTCATCATTGCATTTTCACAAGCCCATAAGCCATGTACGCTTGAGGTGAGAAACAATGAGACATATGATGACGCGGTTTTTGAGTTGTGTAGCTGTGGTGGCTTTCCGAACATTTTCCTACACCGACTGGGACAGTATGGCCCAATAGGATACAGTGCCACCTTAAGCTAATACGCGTTTTTGAATGCTCTTTTGTTATATTTATTTTTTCATTTTTTTCTGGTTTGTTCATTCATACTTCTATTTAGGTGTAGCTATGCATCAAATTGTTTAAAAGTTATGTTTACTATGAAAATGTTTCATTTATAAAAATGATGTTAGTATTTATCTGTTTTCCAATAAAAAATATTTAAGGTTCTGGCTGATAATATGTGAGATATATGCAGTATCTGTATAAGACAAAGTTCTGTAGTTAAATAATTGTAAAAGATGGAAATAGGCAAAATAATCAGATGGGCCCTCTTGCCCCGGGTTCCCCTACGACTCGATTGATCGCGCCTGTGGTATCTTCGGGGATTGTCTTTTTTTCGTACAAATGGTATGTAATGTGTGGTCAACCCATCCCGAGTGGCCTTTGCGTTATGGCACGGAGCTAAGACCGGCCAGAACACTATCTCTCCAACCTTCTGGTGCTTTTCTACAAAAAAAATTTTAAAGTAAGTAAAGGGTTGTATCTAGGACACGACCGCATATTTTTGACGTAGAACTACGCAATTATATCATGCAATCCACTTGTTTACCCCTTCGAATATTATTTTAGATTGCATCGAAATTTTTGTAATAGATTATGTTCTTCAAATAAATTTGATGAACGTCCTTTTACGTTCGATATGATGCCTAGGATTATTTTGGTAGTGAACGGAAGAATTGTCAAACGATCATTGTATTTTACATTTCCCTCTGAAAATATTGCACATCTCATATTAACGTTGTTCTCGAACCGCGAAAGTTCATTCACCTCTAGTATCTGAAATGACGATTTTCCCAGGCATCTCAGTTTAAAAGTACGTTTTAGGGAAACATATTCCGGTCTGCACAACGACAGGCGAGTACAAAAGTACTCAACACCAAAATATACCCCCGACTTGCATGTTTTTGCAAAGTGGATTCCCCCAGGTACATTAATTTTGAAGTCCGTGTTAGGGAAACACAGCTCAGTGGGAACAAAAATACTCCCGACTTGCATGTATGTTTGCAGAACGGATTTCCACGGGTACATTGATTTTGAAGTATGTGTTGGGGAAACCGTAAATCGGGCCAATCAAAGCGAGGCAGTTAGGGCGTTTCAATAACGCTTGACATTTTACAGTTATTCAATTGTTCATCAAATGAAAAATAATATTTTATTAATTGTGATAAACGCGTAGAAATATTTCCTATAAATTGATTAAATTGATGCAAACATCTTTCCGATCTGTTAAGAAATGTTCGAGTTATAAGCATTCGAAATACGGCAAATCGGAAAAAAAAGGTATGGGAAAATAGGAAGTTCTTCCAGTTTTCATGAATTCAAACCATTTAGAGATTAGCGAATTGTAATGTATAGCATATCAAACAAATCTTAGAAAATTTCCGATTCGATTGGTATGTAAATCATGAAAATTCGTTCACAGCGAAAATAGTTATTAACGTTAACTTTATTTCATAAAAACGTGATCTGTTCTGATTTGGCACCCTTCCTGAAAGACGTAGTTCTACGTCAAAAAAGTTCTTTGTGTAGCCACCTCTGATTTCGGATGCTGTTTCGCGACCTTCATCGTAAACAAAGGAAAAACACTTAGCCCGAACAACGTCCACAAAGAAGAGAACAAAACCACATACAGCTGTTTGTCTCTCACTAGCACGTGTGGCGGAAAACGTGACATGAATTTAGTCCCGCTACTTATGACTCATGTATTACAGAAAACAAGCGTTCAAGTATCTGTTCTCTTGATCTTTTAATCACCGATAAAAAAATGTTCCATGCACAGATAGAGACGTCGGTTAATCGTTCGATTAATTCAAATAATCGAATATCTGAAATTATAATCGAGTAATTTGGTATCGAATAATTTAAAATCAAAATATAAATACATCGAATACTGTAATCGCGATTAATGAATGAAAGAATTTTTCACAAGGCTAATGCATTTTTAGGTTAAGAATTAGGCTATATAGTTTTTTTGTCCAACATTTTTTCATCCAACCATCTATCATCGACAACCCGATGGACCACGCGACCAGAATGACAACGTGATACGTGATTATTACAAGAAATAAATATTCGCTCGATTAATCGAATATTGAAAAACAATTCTCGCGTAACTTTTGAAAAGGTCCTATGTAACAAATGTAAACAAATCGAGTTAATGGATGCACGCTATTAGTCTTCAATCATTGAATCCATTACAAAAACAATCGTTCACGTATCTATTTTCTTCATCTTTTTATCGCCGATACAAAAAATATCCAATGTATAGATTCGGATTTTAAGCACCCGGCTGTTACTTCGGACGCCACTTTCCGCCAATGCCCGAAACGTCCGAAGTAACAAAGCAGTCAAAACAACACGAAGTCGTACTTCGGTCGTTTTAAGTTTTTGTTTCTTACAGTAGTTGTTATCGATTTCAGTTCAATTCAACGGGTGATAACAATAATAATCTGTCTTTAGAACGAAATGCTGATTTTTGGATTGTTGTTTAGTAGTTAGTTTCAAATTCTTATCGTACAACGTAATATGTCCAATGTGCAAACGCGGACAGTCAAAACGACCAATGTAACATTTTTCGCTCATTGGCTTCAACTTTAAACTCAAATTACGGCACAACAGCTACGATTGGTTTTGGAGAGTTATTCTTGATCGCTAGTGGTGAGAGGAGCGATAAAGATCGATAACTTTTAAGACAATACGCGGAATAATGTTCCGGTCTTCAACTTCGTTTTTCTCGAGTTGACGAAAATGTTACATTGGACCTTTTCAAAAGTTACGCGAGAATTATTCGAATGAATCGAATATTGAAAAATGTCCGAACGATTAATCGATAATCGAATAAATAAAAAATTTATACATCACTATGCACAGATTCGGATTTGAACCTTTCGACTGTTATAGTGCACTACACATACAACGTCCCGTCAGCGTGAAGTCAACGTAAATGAATGAAATCTCGCGTAACTTTTGAAAAGGTCCTATGTAACAAATGTAAACAAATCGAGTTAATGGATGCACGCTATTAGTTTTCAATCATTGAATGTATTACAAAAACAATCGTTCACGTATCTATCTTCTTCATCTTTTTGTCGCCGATACAAAAAATATCCAATGTACAGATTCGAATTTTAAGCACCCGGCTGTTACTTCGGACGCCACTTTCCTCCGACGGCCGAAACGTCCGAAGTAACAAAGCAGTCAAAACAACTCGCAGTCGTACTTCGGTCGTTTTGGAATTTGTTTCTTACAGGTGTTGTTATCGATTTCAGTGCAATTCAACGAGTGTTAACAATAATAATCAGTCTTCAGAACGAAATGCTGATATTTGGATTGTTGTTTATTAGTTAGTTTCAAATTTTTATAGTGCAACGTAATATGTCCAATGTGCAAACGCGGGCAGTCAAAACGTCCAATGTAACATTTTTCGCTCCGAGGCTTCAACCTTAATCTCAAATCACGGAACAATAGTTACGATTGGTTTTACGAAGTTATTCTTGACAGCTAGTGGTGAAAACAGTGATAAAGATTGATAGCTTTTAAGACAATTCGCGAAATAATGTTCGGGTCTTCAACTACGTTTTTCTCGAGTTGGCGAAAATGTTACATTGGACCTTTTCAAAAGTTACGCGAGAAATGTCAAATATTCTCCCATGTAGTGATTCCCAAGGCGTTGTACTATAGGTGGACCGCAATGTCAAAATTGCTGTTCGGCCATTGCTCGTGAAAAAACAAATTTGTTTACAAAACAAGTCGTATTTGTTGGTGACAAATGCATTCGTTGGCAAAATAGCTGCTCGCGCTTTATTGTCGAATCATAACAGTGCAGAAAGATGTTTTAGTATATCTTTTCGCCTTTCTTTCTAAGCAAAATGTACTTCTGTTTGGCTCCCATCGGCGGGGAAAAGAGTACTATCAGCTTACGGCGATGGTGACAAAAAATAACGCTGATTGTGGCTCCACTGATTTCGCTCAGGGAGGAGTAGAATGCTGTGCATATACCGGGAAGGAGATCCGGAAAGGGCCGTTACAAGTAATTGGCTAGAGCAAAAGGAGGTTGTGCACTATATTCCACGAATATATATTTGTTTACTTTTTTCTTCAATTATTTTCCTTAGCGAGTTGACATTGAAATCATAACCATAAACCCAAACAAAAAGTAAATAATTCTGAAAGTTACGTCTCGCTACTCGTCTCACGTCATGTCCTGAAAGTGTCAAGAACGAAACACCTTTAGTTCAGCATCTTGGTGATACCCAATTTTTGGAATTAATCGTTCATCAGCTAATCGAATAGTTTTCAGCAGTTTGTTATTCGATACGATTAATCGACCCAAATAATCGATTAATCGATTAATCGCAACACTGAGAGAAATAATCCGTTAGACTAATATTTCTCATTTGCTAGAAAGTCATATGGGTTCAAAAAAATGTTCATTCCGCCTGAAAATCAATTATTATCCTTTACGCTCCCCTAAAGTCGTAAAGAAAGCTCAATTCGCGTTGACGGCATTGAGCTTCGTTTATGAACTTAACGGAGCGTCAAAGATAATGATTGATTTTCAGGATAAAACTGCAGCGGTCGTACGTTTTTTTCTCTCTGCGTTTGGATCGATTAATCGACGTAAATTATTCGTTCGCTTCGATTATTGGTTGTGCAGTATTAGTTCGATTAATAATCGATTTCTGTAGGAAGTATTCGATTAATCGATTAATCGAACGATTATCGAGGGCATTCTCATACACCATCACCGGCAACTTTGACGTGGGCAAAATAAGTCCAAGAGAATAGTTGACGGGACGGTGACGGTGACGCCGTGTGTGTAGCGCACTTATTTCAGACGCCATTTTCCTCCAGCGCTCGAAATGTCCGAAGTAACAATAAATCAAAACAACACGAAACCGTACTTCGGTCATTTTGAGTTTTTGTATCATTCGGGTATTGCTATTGTTTCAGTGCAATTCAACGAGTAATAACAATAATAATCTGCCTTTTGTACGAAGGGCAGGTATTGGGATTGTTGTTTAGTTGTCGCAAACGCGATCAATCAAAACGTCCAATGTAACATTTTTCGCTACTAGGTTTCAGCTTTAAACTGAAATCACGGAACAGTTATGATTGGGTTTTCAGAGTTATTATAGACTGATAGTAGTGATAAAGATCGACTCATTTTAATACAATTCGCGGAACAACATTCCAGCTTTGTTTTACTCGTGTTGACGTAAATGTTACATAGAATCTTTCCAAAACGTTAGAAATAACTTCAATGTAAATATATATCTTCGCATCTGGCATCTCTGCCTGATTGGCACAGCTCTATTCCCTGTTGTCACCACAGTTTCTTAAACTCTTGCCAGATTCGTAAATAAACCACCCAACCAAACCACCCCATTCATCCCATTCCTATCCAATTGTAAACGCAGTTGTCTTGTCGTGTGCATTCATTGGTTTAATTTTACTACGGAACGTTCCTAACATTACAGAAATATGAGGCTTATCGAAAAGGTGTTCAACCCGACCGGTAGGAACCATGTTGGAACGGTAATCTTTTTCCACGGTTCAGGTGAGTGGAATATTTTTTTGCAAACATCAGTGCAACAGAGAATCACTAGAATTGCAAACGATTATGTAAATTTTTGAGTTAAAAGAGGTCAAATGTTGTCTGCAGTGCAAGTGTTGGCCTTGGCGTGAAATCGAAACTGATTGGACGGGATTTTTTGTAATTTCCTATCAATAGGAGACACGGGAAACGGGCTGACGGAGTGGATTCGTTTCCTGCTCGGTCGGGATATGGAGTTTCCACACATCAAGGTGATCATCCCAACGGCACCGGTGCAACCGTACACTCCGATGGGCGGCGAGAACTCCAACGTGTGGTTCAACCGGAAACGGATCGAAATGGATTGTCCGGAGATAAGAACGTCGCTCGCGTCAATCTACGACACCGTCAATGAAATTTTGATACGGGAGATGGCCCAGGGCGTACCCGCGAATCGGATTATTGTTGGTAATATTTCGGTATATGATGGTTAGAATGGGGTAATCAGTTGATCAATTTTAGGGGGCTTCTCAATGGGAGGTGCGCTGGCACTGCATACCGCATATCACTTGCATCGAGACCTGGGAGGAGTGTTCGCAATATCATCGTTTTTGAATAGCGGCTCGATAGTCTACGATTCCTTGGGGTGTGTCACACAGGATGAGAAGCTTGCAGATCTGCTGATGTTCCACGGCGAAAGGTGAGATAGGCAGGGCGAAGTATTAAATGTTTTGGAACAATCATCCGGCGTAGATAAATTCGTACAATTCAACCGTCAAAGTTTTATAGAAATTTCGTTTGTGTCTTTCGCGTTTGAGCAACTCGGGCTTGACTTTGATCTTGATAGAATTTGTTGAGAATCATTTTCTGCCCATTTTTCGATCCAAATCTAGTGGGAAAGTCGCTCAACGAACTTCGTGAAATAGGTGCTAGTATTTTTTATTATATGCGGCACATTAACACCTTGTTCAGGAAATAGCTTGCCTAACTGTTTCACAAATTTCATGTTAAGGGAAAAAATTCGCGCTGGCAAATTGACCGCATCTACATTTAAATCATCTACAAGACCGCCGATTGATAACCAATCCGCTTCTGCTGCAACGAAATTACGATTGTAAACATGCGATGAGTGCCCAACAGACGCTTTGCTTGTATGTGTGAAAAGAGCCATTTTATACGGTTGTCATTCGAATTCTAACGAATTACGTGTCAGAAAGTTTGAATCGAGAATCTTAAATTTTCGGAAAATTGGCTGTTATGATATGGTATTGTCGGCAAATCTTATATGACCCATTCCATGAGGTTATGCACCAAATAACCAAATTTAAAATCAAGGTTCAGGAGAAAATTGTCATTAGTTATAACATAAATTCTTAAAAACGAATTTAATTTTCATCCATTCACCTTCGAAGGACGAGTTAAAAAAAACTATAGACGGATTTCGCGCCAACTCGACCAGATGTTGGCATGACCCTCTCAGCACTCAATGAAACTTTCTGAGCCTGAAGATCTTACCTTATTAAGCAACTTGGCATACTAAGTTTTCCGAAAATTTATCTAGACAAACATATGGAAAGGGCTAAATATTTTTGACAATTTTATATATTTTTTTTACTCAAAAATGATAAGTCCTATTAAAAAGTGATCTATGGAAGAGTTTTAGGAAAATAATTGAACTTTCAGAAAAAATACTCAAAAAATTGATTTTAAAAACTAAGAGACGATTTTCTCAAAATGGTCATCTCAGATTTTGATGAAATGGTAGATAAATGGTAGTTAAATATGTGCCCTACAACTCTTCCATACATCGCAACTTGTGCATATTTAAGGCAAAAAAGTTTTTCTAACAAAAACTTTTTCAATATTTTATTGAAACTGAGTTTATTTCTTTTTTCAATGAAAAAGGCCAACACAAAATAAAAAATAAATTATAATAATAAAAATGTTTAATGAGGGTCTTTATTTCAATTTAAATGTAATAAAACTTATGACATTTTTTGACATTAAATTCATTTTTATTCATCTGATATTATACCATGTACATGTTAACTTATATTCCAAGAGATACAATTATCATATCTTTCCTATTTTTTCTTTTTATTTAACAATTTAAAGATTTTGAAATCATCTACTGAATTTGTAAACTTTTAGTTGCGATTTTATTTCCATCTACAGGAATACGGCAATGAATTTTTTGTGTTCCCGATATTGTTTTCACGTGATTGAATAGTTTCTCATGCTCGTAACAGAAATTCAATTTCTTAATTCATTTGCCATTTTGTTTAACTGCTCATTCATAAAGCTCTAGTGCTGTTTGGATTCCAAATCATCAATTCATGAAGAAACAACTCTTCTATCAGAGGACAGCGGAAAAGAAGAAATCGTTTTTCAACAATGGCTGACCACAGACCGTTGTAATTTGAAAATGATTTTAATTTTTTTTTGAAAATTAAAAAAAAGTCAAAAATATTTGGCTTTTTCCATATGTTAGTATAGATAAATTTTCGGAAAACTAAGTATGCCAAGTTGATTAATTAGGTAAGGTCTTCACGCCCGGAAAGTTTCACTAAGTTCTGACAGGCTCATGGCAATCGCATAGACGAGTTGGCGCGAAATCCGTCTATATAATTATATTTTAAATATTTTCGTTTCTCACTATTTTTATCCTTCTTGAGATATCTCTGCACTTGCTTAGCCAAACTTCAATGTCTATATGCCATTGAATGGGTAGTTAAATACTTGTTTGAAAAGCCGTGGATAGACCTAGGTTTCATTTTGTAATTTATGAGAAACAAGCATTTGAAGAACAGGTATTTTGATGCGTTGTCACGTAACAAAAATAGAGTATTTTTTTAGTTTATCAGAATAACTTAAGTTCAAACATTTATTTTTAGGTTTCTCTTCTCTTTGCTAAGGGTCAACAAACCACAAAATTTGGTAAAAATCGGTCCACAAATAGAGGAGTATAAACTGTCTCAAGAAGTTGTCATTTATCGCCAGTTTGGACTGTTGATCATTAATGATTAATTTATTAAATTACAGTGACGTTTCAAAACATACAAATGAACTATGTTCTATGATTTGTCAACAATAGATGAACGTAGATTCCATAATATTGAATATAATCTTGTTTCGACTTCCGCTTTGCTGATAATAGTATAAAATGACAAACAAAATATGGAAAACCCATACGATATGGGTATTGGGTGCAAGGGTCTTATCAGCGGAAGTTGAATAATGTATTCCAATGCCATTTCGGAATCGAAGATGGTGACTTTCTGTTTGTTGAAAACGGTTCTGAATACCGGAAATGGCATGAGATGTCACGATACGATCGGGAATGATAGTGTTAGCATATATCCATGGGTGCGCGAAGAAGAATGAAAAACTAGAAGTGGGTTATATCTGTGATATAACCGCAAGGTTCCAACGTCTACCATTGCGGTTATACCGCTGGCTCCATAATCATTTGTTTTAAATTACGTCTGAATCAATTCTCAATGAAAGAATGAATGAATAATTATTTCTAAAGATTGCTGAAAGTTTTCCTTGTTTGTCTGTGAGTGGATGGGTGTGAGTATGAAATTGTTATTAACATTAAATTCTACTATTTACAACTTGTTGGTGGTCCAGAAAAGAACCGTTGGGTTTGCGTGGTTTTGCAAAAGCAACTGATGAAGTTTGATACATAATTCTATTTTGTTCTCGTGAGGATAATACACGAGAGTTCATGACCACTCCACGAGGAGGCAGAATAGAAACTGATACTTTTGGATACGATTGCATCACGGGAACCGAATGCGCAAATCTTTCTCTGCTCGAGCGCATTTGCAAACGAGTAAAAGAAATCACCAATCACCACAAAAGGAATCATCATCAATGAGTTGGATTGCTATGATGTCAATAGCTTGCTTTCTAAGCAATTTTTAAGCTATTATAAAAATTTTTTAAAGCAATGAGTGACAATCATATAACTCTTTGACATTTTATCTTTCGAATAAAATGATTATTATATCAATCCATTCAACCGGTGAAGAGGTATTAACGCTCAAAACCTTGCACTCCAGCGTCACTCTCTCGTTTTCGAAATTTTGAACTTACACCCGGTACAGATCTGAAAGACGTAGTCCTACGCCAGAAAAATAAAGCTTTATAGATAGTGAGCAGACAGGATTTGAGCGAAAAGAAGATAAAGTTAGAGTGGGAAGAACTTAGCCTTAGAGCATCGTGTGTGGAGTGAGACAAAGAAAGTGCACATACAAGTGCACTCGCAAACGTCAACGGTCAGCGGTAAACGTCAACGGTCAGCGGTAAACGTCAACGTCTTCGTCAACACGCAAACATACACGTCTTTGCACAGGTAAGCACACATGTACACACAAATGTATACATAGAGTTAATCAAAAGTGTCTGATAGCAAAGACAAATGTGATCCCCCGGTAGTGGGTGCCACCCGATGAGCCATGATTGTGTAACCCATTGATATCAAGCGCCAGAGTGAACGTGTTAAATAATTACGAAGTAAGAACTTGGGGTCAGTTTACCAGGACCATCTTTCGAAGGTCGGTTCAGGACCATCCCGATTTTTTTTCAAAATAACTGCATGCCGTGTATTACAGGTGACATGTGGACGCTGTTAGGTCAGAGAGGATCAAGTCACAAAATTAAAAATTTCGAGTTATTGATTGCATTTGGTTAAGCGTTACGTAAGCTACATACCACACCTATCAGATTTGGAAAATCACGCATACAGCTGAAATGACGTATGGAAATTGTTTTGAATGCTCAATGAAAGCCCCTTATAGCGCCAAACTTCAAGTTCGTTTCTCTCGAAATCAGAAAAATGTCATGTGGTTCGGTCTGACTTAACACCGACCATGTAGATTCCACTAACATAGCTTATTTTGATGAACATACCATAAGCAATTAAAATTGCCTTGTTTTGTAATGTTTCGCAATCTAAAAGCACATCTTTTTCTCTACAGGTCAACAATATTTTTTCTATGTTTTTGAAGTAATGAAAACGCAAAATGGCGCTAAAACGCTAGAATGAAGAGAGCAAGAAAAAAGTCACCATATTATCAAATTGTCAGTAATATACCAACATGGAAATTCGTATATGGCTTGCTTACAATACGGTGAAATTCATATTTCATACACTTTATTGATTTTGTAACGTGATAACGCATTTTGGAGACGCACAGTTCGTGTTATCACGTCACAAAAAGTATGCCGATTTTTGCAAGGTTCTTGCGAGTTTTTCGAAAAACTGAATATATGGGAATCTACCTTCATCTTTTGTTGATGAATGATAGAACAAAGTTCATTTGTATGCTTTGAAGCGGAACTGAAAATACAACATTAATGTTCAACAGTCGGAAACCACAAAAAGTCAGGTGTTGTCATGTCTCAAAAGTATTGGACTGGCAACAAGAGAATTCAACTGTAAAATATTCTTCAACTGAAGATTTTTTTTTATCCCATTTATTTATTTAAGGCTCATTAGCATTTTAGCTGTAACAGAGCCGAATTTTAATCGTGTACATGTCACATGGTTATCATATCTATAATTAGAACATTACACAGTTGCCATTCGCCAGTATTCCTTCTATACCATTACATATGGTACATTCACACAGGAGCCATTTAGGCGTAAGAGTATTCTTTCTGTTCTTCCATTATCCAGTTGGACCACCGGACAGCGGAGACAGTTGATTGATCATTGTTGAGTTATTTATAGAACAGTAGCTCGATGTGTCTGGCAGAGCAGAGCAGTTGTATGGATGAATCGATCTTATTTCGACCGTGGATCGATCTCCATCGCTGATGATTGTTGCGTGGACGTAGCTATTGACGGATTTACGCAAAGCTGAATCAGCTCATGCGACACCTACATTAGAGCTCAGAACTACAAAAGTGAGGGTGTTTGTTTATTTTACGCACTGAAAAGCGCTATTCGGTCGTAATTATTAATTTAATTTTTATTTAGATTCATTTCAGCCACTAAATATCGTCAGTATATGGTTAGAAAATTATTGTTTTGTATATTCCCGATGGTTTCAACAAGCGATTTTACCAAAGTCATAGATAATCTTCGGAAATTTTAGGTTTGATGATGCATACCGGTTATTGATGCTATGGATAATTGCGATGAAATCGATATCATATCAAATTTGCTGATATCATTGATTATATAGGGGCCGATACGAGAAGGATTTGCAGTATTTTTAGCGCAAAACACCCTATTCGTCGTTTACTTAGTTGAAAAAATTAAAGTTACAATACTTATAAGAAGTCATTCCTCGTAATATACGTAGCACATTGTAAAATGATGATTTTCTAACCTTTTCAGCGTGGAAAGTATACATGAAACCGGAAAATTTGAAGATAAATTCTGATTTTTCTAAAAAATTTGAACGAAGTTCATACCAAAAAAACAAAATATCCTCATTTTACTCGCTGCGCCATCTGGTTGTAAATCCAACATAAATTCGTCAATTCTGTAACAACACAAAAATGGTCAATGAGGGCCTTGAGTTTTGAACTCACGATCGATCGCTTACTAAGCGAACGCGCAACCAATGTGACTACGGAGACCCCCAAACTGAAGATTCTTGTAGGAAATTTTTTCAATTTTACTTTGACATCGTTTACTTTTAACATAGGACTATGTCTTTGATTTCTATATAGGGGGGTTACTCTACGAAAAATGTAACGATTCATTAAGAGTTTTCAAACGCATATTACTCAAAATCGCTTTTGCGACATATGTTGTGTTGTGTACCATTAGGCAGGAAATTTATCCAGCAATTTTTTTTTCCTTAAGACATGAACAGTGAATATAGAAAAAAATAACAATTTGACAATTAAAATGGGTATGTTTTTTTCGATTTTACTAGCCACTCGTTTTCCCCCACTACACAATGAGCAATCTTTTTGCCTACAATTCGGCGTTAGCTCACAATGTGATTAGATGCGTTTTATGAATTATTCTCGATTTACAGATAATAGGTATTTATCAGTTGTCAGAATCAATGGAGGGATTATCTAGGAATGGCCTTGAAGATGATACTGGATGATTGCACCTTATACTTCCCAAAGATTTGACTAGAACCTGACTCAAAACGTTAACGTTGATAGAGATTTTTTTAGATTGAAGTTCAGGTTGTTGTCCTATCAATTCGTGATCAATTCACGTTTTATCATGTAGGTCTTTCTACTAAAAATTTAAGGAATTGTGGTCCAGGATGTCATTATATCGAGAATGTTGTTTGGTTATGTGAAAAATACAATTAAAAAAATTAACTGGCTGCTGATTTAGAAGTTCGAAAGTTCAAACTCACGCATATTTTTTCAGGGCTTCCATTTGATCTATCAAAAAAAAAAAATACGGATTATGAACAATGAAAAAATCCAAATCAAATGCAATTCCTACACACAATTACAGTCCTATGTCAAGATCCTGTCTTGCCACTAGGCCCAGACCCATAAACTTTTTGGAAATCGTGGGATTTATACATGAAAACAATAAAAAAAAACTGTTTTTAGTGAGTCGAAACGTTGTTACGTCACGCTGGAATGGATCATATGAATTCACTACATGGCGAAGCTTCATTTAGTTTGATAACTGTTTGATACTATTCCAGAGACACCCTGGTGCCCATCGAATGGGGACAAACAACGTTCGATGAGCTGGCCAAGCTTGGCGTTCGTGGTCAGTTCGTGCCACACCGGAATGCACTCCACGAGATAAAAAAAGACCAACTGCTGCGAGTTATCGACTGGATCAACAAGCTGATTCCTGAGCCCCGCGAGGAGCTCTCACCATCGCCGCCACCACCCGAGCGGTCCACGAAAAAGAAGGGCAAACTGTGATGGAGGCGGTTTTATCTAGTTTTTAACTTATCGAGCTTATACGCGGTTAGGCGGTTTTTACAAATAAATTGTTTGAATAATGGCAACAATGTACAGACGGCTCTATTATCACTTTGCTTATGTCCGTAAAGTCATCTGCCAGCGATACATCATATCACAGACAGAATAAACAGAGTTTCTTATTCTATTCGCTGACTCAATGAATTTGCTGAAACGTTTCATTACCGGTTACATTATCAGTGATATTCCAACAGTTAGTCAGTAATGTGAAGACACGCCTTCGCGACAACAATTCAACGAGTGGAACGGTTATAAATTTCTGGGTTGACACGAACGGTCAAAAAATTTAATTCAACATTTTTCCTTAATGTGATGCGGTTTCAATTTTTTCCCCCAGAAACGTGCATTGCAGTGAAGTAAGATATCAGCTGTTCACTGTTCTAGACGACCTACACACAATCTCGGATACGGCTGCGTGAGGTGTGTTCCCTTCTCCTTTCCCCGTATGACCTTTTGAAATTTTCATTCATCGTTTTTCGAACCACGCTGTCCTTCGTATCTGTATGCATTATTGTTTGCTCAAAGTTCTGCGCGATAGTGTTGTGACATCATAGTCGGTCGTCAAGGGTCGATTCTGCGCATTGTTCATCGAGCAGCTGTCAGCTGTGGATGCACATTTGTTGTATCTCAGGCTGGTTGTTTCAAATCGTTCCAATTCATAAGCATACGCGAAGCCATCATATCTGATACAGTGGTTGATTTGTTCTAATTACGAATGATTCAAAAGTGCTAGTGAATGTCCTCTTTCGGGATCACTAAATCCTGGTAAGTATTGGTGTACGCTTGGTATAGAACGTATAGAGTTACTTCACGTCATTTCACGCTGCAATTTTAGCTGAATGTTGATACTTTCAAACGCAAGTTTGTTGACCCAGTACTAACACATCTAAATGGTTCTGAACATAATATGCTAACACACTATTCGCGCGTATTCGTTGCCTTGTTTACATCACGTGCTTGTGAGTTGTGTGGTTATCATGTGTGTTTTTGTTGTGAAATTCAACTGATGGCAATTCATTGAGCACTAATTGAAATGTTTCTATCAGCTCGAGCGAGCAAACTACGCGAAGCTTCAGACGTTTGGCTTAGATTCTCAGGCTAAGATTATCATTCATGCGTATGGCTCCATTCGTAGAGCCTCTATGTGTCATTTTTTTGCACCGTTTGCCTTCTCCATCCATTCTATATATTTTAATAGACTTTGTTATGAAGATCAACACTGTCAACACTGTTTTGATAAGTTATAATTTTGAAATAAGCATTGGACTTGTTCATTGACCTAGCTCCGCTCGGAGCTAGTTTGGACTACATGAATGAACTAAGAAAACAATATTCAAATGAGACGCGACAATAACAATAGTTGAGGGAACAATATTTGAATAAGATTCCGCCCAGCGCGATCGGGGTGATTTCCTTGCGAGGTCGAACATGTGGATAAATTGATTCTCGGAACAAACCGCCCCAGAAAACAACTGCAACAGAAACAACCGTTCGGAGAAAAGTGTAGTAGGCTAGAACTATTGTGGGAAAAACCAAGGCGCGTAGAAGTATATCCTAAGGTGGGCCAACTTGCTAAAACCACTCTTCAGCCATCTTGGAAATCTACTGTGTTTTGTTTGTAAAAAAAACACAATACGCTTGTGCCCAAGCTCGCTCGTGATCAGTCTGTCTCTTTCACACTTCAAGGAAAAAATTCCCCTTCTGCTTTCTTCCGTACTGTTTTCATATACCGCTCCCCTAACCAACTTAGTGACGAAACGGCCTCACCTAGTACCATAGACCCGTCTTGGGAAAAACATCATGGGTATAAAACCAAGGGATTGCTAAGATGGCCACCTTTTAGTAGCCCGCAAATCATGAGCATAGAAATCATAACCTAAAATTAAAAATGAAGTGCTCCGCGCAATTCTTCGGCTGTGATTTGAATTGCAAATCGTCAAGAAAGCTTCCGGAAGGATATCCAAACATCGCTTGCCAAAGGAAACTATCCAACGTAATCAAATATTAACATATATGACCCCAAACATTAAACAATAAGTGAGCTCCCTAAGCGCGAGCCCTGTTTTATGCTGCCTACGCTCGATTTGCATTGGATGGAATAGGGTTGCCAGAGCCCCGTATAAAACGTTCTGTGATGCGCGAGTATACGAGTTATGATTTGGGCGCTAAATGTCCAAACTAAAATACCTATTGTATTTAAATACAGTGCTAAACAAAACATAACCTTCTCGTTCAAGAGGTACGATACAAGAGAGAATGTTTATTTCAACGCCTGCTTAGGTTTACATTGCAGTAGAGATGGGTAAAACAGTTCACTTTAATGAACCGTTCAGTGACCAACCGTTCACTTAAGTGAACTAGTTCTTTTGAGCAGTTCACTCACTCTTTCGTACATTAGAGGGATATGCCAAATCATGTATAAAAAAGTGTGAAATGTTATGTAGGACTGTTTTTTTCATTCATAAAATGCTGTTTGTTAGCAATAACTCTGTGTCCGAATTTTGTTAAAAATATCCTAGCAAAATAGAAAATCAAACTATGATTTTGAAATTTTGATCTAGTTTGAGCTGTGATTTATTACTTTCAGCACAACTAGCGTTGCGCTGCTTTTCTACAATGTTTTGCAATAACTGCTATAGCAAAACTGTACCAAAACGCGAAAGACTTTCTCGAAATTATCAAGAACAATATGATATAATATAAAAACATTTCATATCAGCGACACAAATTTTTATTTACTGTTGAAAAATACTGTTTGAATCGTTTCGCTTTCAACTGTATTTTTTTTGTGATTGCATATCTTACTGAAATATTTACCCTCAACTTAAAAATATGAAATTAAAACTTTATTTGATAAATAATCGAACAATCCAATTTAAGAACCATCGTGTCGTGAAATATTGCGTTTTATTATGAAAACGACAATACCGACATTTTATTTTTGTTATTTCATGGGGCGTTCGTTTGATTCCATTCGTTAATTTGAGGACTATTTACCTTGCAGCAGCATTCGTGCATAACTCGTTCGCTCGCCTTGCTCTTATGCACCGATCACTATACACAGTTCGTTCTGAACTGTACACACAGTTCAGCCAGCGGTCAGTTCGTTCTGAACTGTATACACAGATCCGCCAGCGGTCATCGTAAACAGTTCGTTCTGAACTGCATACACAGTTCATCGTTCACCGTTCAGTTCGTTCTGAACAGAACTGTATACACAGTTCAGCAAGCGGTCTTCGTACACAGTTCGTTCTGAAAAAGTTGATGAAGAGAAATCGATCAAATCACTTACACCCATTGCATTCTAAGCCCCTCAATCTGATTCATACAATTTTTATTATTCGATTAATTTCAGAAAGACACTAATTCCGGTTTCGAGTAGCGCGTCTCCGGTGATAGATTCTGTATTAATAGAACTTTCCAAAAGTTTGTTAGAAATTAAACATTTTGCATGATTGATATGTTTATCTATTTGTACACCCGTGGATAGATTCTTCACTGTGATTCTTGTACCATTTTCCGCACTATGGTTCGAGGTTGAAATTAGTCGTCAGCTTACCACGTTCTATTATATTCTTGAGAATGACCAACGTCAATATTGGGATGTTTCGAACGCCTGCTTTGGTGACCATATCTCTTTCCTTTTTCCTTCTTAATTTTGTCTGTTTGTTTCATCTCCTTAATGTGTACATCTTCTTCTGTATGTCTGATTTCAGGAATCTTATCCTTCAAGGTTCTGCCGATCATCAACACAGCAGGAGACATATTTGTTATGGAATGTGGTGTGTTCCGAAATTTGAGACTAGTGGTTTATGATCTGTGATTAACCAAGAGAATATTTCGTACAAGTAATAATAAAACTTCTATGGTGCTCAAACTAGAGCTAAGGCTTCTCGCTAAGTTTAAGCGTAATGTCTTTCAACTTTCGACAACGTCTTGAGGCGGCATTCCATCTATTCAACATGCTACATGCTATAAGTCAATGGTAAACAACAATGGATATGATACTTGAGCAATTTTGACGTAGGATAAACCGACCAGACGTCCCGCATTTCAACAAAATGTCCCGCGTAAGATTACGTCCCGCGAAACGTCCCGCATTTGGCAAAAGAAACGAAAATGTCCTGCGATATCAATATATTTCAATATTACAATTTGATCATGTTGATTTTATTAAATGCATGAACCTCAAAAAAAAAAAACTCTTATTTGGCAGACTGTTCAAGAGAGCTTCCAATGCATCCAAAGACTAATACGTTGAGCTGGTTTCATCGCACCGACAGTGGACTTTTTGTTTAGAGAGTGTCAAATGGAAACGACAGCAACAAAGTTAGAAAATGATTTTTATAAAAGTTCCCTTTTGATCCAAAAGGACCAACGTGAGTCAGACGAAAAGTTCATCTTTGGTCCCCTAGCTCGGTCAGGGCTTAACGTGCTGAATAAGCCGGAAGAACTAGTGTATACTCGACAGGAAGAGGCAGAGTTGTTTGATAAAGTATCGTAAATAATGCGCTTGGCGGTCTTACGGAAGTTGGACAGAACCTAAATCATGGCCGATGAAAAGATGTATGTCGGCGTGTTCTTTTACCTTTTCGTGGCTTTGGTGGTCGGCTATTTCTCCATTTTGGCCATTCGCTCAAAAGTTTTCTATCGATCGCAGCTGGTGAATGTTGGGAAGGTTGGCGGTCTTCGCGACAATGTTTATCTCCAGCCGATCCGTTCTCCAGTGATCTTTTGGCATAAAGGGCAGATCCCAGGTTCGGCATAAAGACCACATCAGCTTCGCAACTTCCGGCAAGCACTTCGTACTGTATATCTTCCCGTTCACCATATGTCTCGAAAGAAGAGCGGCTTGCACATTCCCTTCTCGTTTGTTAGAGAATGACCTTCATCGAGAACTTCATGTGCATTCCATTCGATAATTGAAAGAAAATTGTAGAATTTGAATCGTGCTTGCCAGACTTAAATGCTCTGACTGAGTGAGTGATTTTCAGGCGCAAACAAAATCTTAACCATCTAAAAATCACAACTGAGTGCAGATACTTGTAACAAATAATACAGATCAGGTTTAATTGCAAGGACACATGTTAGGAGTTTCACGAATAAATGAGACTCTAAACTATGGTTTATGTTCACATAATGTATATACATAACGTTTTGTTTTTTGTGTCCCGCGTTAGACCTCTGACCATCTGGTCACTTCAACGTAGGATTACGTCTTTCGGGAACATATTGGGGTACAAATTTGAAATCTAAAATCGAGCACATCGTGAAAATTGTCCAATTTCAACTGCTTATTGTTCAGTTATTTTTGATGTATTGATGAAATTTTTGCGTCAATCGATTTCGGCACTCGATAACAATTTTTTATATTGAAGAAAATTATATATGTCACGAAAATAACTATCCAACAATTGAAAAATCTCAACCCCTATCCTAACGGAAATACACACTTCTGATTGGTCGAAATTGACGACATATGCGGTGGTTCCCTAACAGAGACATCAAACCCAAGCTGTCAGCGGGAAATCGGCGTTGCAAATACATGAAATATACAAATATTTTTGTTTCCACCGAAATGTGTTCCCTAACAGAGACATCTAAACCAAGATGCCCGGGAAATCGGCATTGCAAATATATTAAGTCGGGGCATTTCTATATTGCAAGTAAGGTGAGTGATACGATTAATTCTAGCAAATAAAATTTAAATTTGGTACTTTAATGTTGGTTGCTTCGTGAAATTTCTTATCAATGACCGATCATGTATTGTGAAAAATTTAGTACAAGTGTAAGTGTGAAATTGTATACGGTAGCAGTCGTGTTAAAAATGACTTGATATATGAATCGTTTCCATAAATTTTCATAAATAAAAACCAAGGTGTGTTCCCGCTCGGAAACGTGTCGTTAGGTTTAGGCTGTCTGTGTTGTGTTCATTTTCACCCAGGGAAAGTTTATACGGCGAGAAAAATTGGAAAAGTGAAAAAATATTAGAAAAATGATTTCCCATATCCTCTACATATAGTATTAGGTGTTGTTAGGCCAATGAAAATCGTATTGGGTTGAATAAACACTCAGAAAATAAAAATTATAAAATGTATTTTTGTTCCATTCAGTCCATTGTAGAGATGTGCCATCCGCTCATGAGCTGTTCCGAAGAATCGACTCTTTGAAGTGAGTTGACGCGGAACAGCTCGCAAAAAAAATCAAACAGCTCTTCAGCTCACTTTGATGATGATGAAGGAGAGAAAAGAGCTGTAGAATTGAAGAGAGTGTGTGAGCTGTAAGATTCAAATGAACTGACCGTCTCTCGCTCTTCGTGTTAAGACATCAGTTTAGTTTCATTTGTCCCTCGTCTTTTCAACTTTTATATTCGCGTTGACGGCATTGAGCTTTGTTTACCAGTTTAGGGGGCGCCAAAAATAATAATTGGCTCTCAGGCAGAATGAACACGTTTTTAAAATTCAAATTATTAATGAAAATTAACTTCTGTGTATCAAATGAGTATTCTATTTCAATGAAAAACACTTTGTTTGCAGGCGGTGCAAAAATCTCATAAGATTTTTTTTTTTTGAAGAAAACTTTCTATTGTAATGTAAAGCCTCAGTAAAAATGTCGGAAATGTTGTACTCGCCGAGTCTGTTGTAAATAATAGTCTGGAATACGTGTTTCAAGTAATTAATAATATGGTGTGAAAAATTTCATTTGAATTTTAACATTTTCAAACTGGCTTCGTGGCTATCGAGTTTGGGACCCAAATTGAAAGTCGGCACTGACAACTGAGCTGAAGAGCTGTTCATAAAGAACAGCTCATTTAGATGAGCTGATATGATCAGAGCTGTTCATCATGATGAGCTGATTTGCACACCTCTAGTCCATTGTTTGGTCTATTGCGTGTTATGGCGATAAGCATCACCGGATTGCTTGTGAAATTAACGAGTGCCGTTACGGGTTTATTTCTTTTATTGAACTATTATTAAACATGTTCTTTGATGAAACCTAGGTTGAGTCCCAACAGAAAATATGAAAAACCTCTACTAGCTGTACCCTGCCACGCTTTGCTGTGGCACATTGTGGTAGTATGGTTGAGTTGAATTTCACAATCTTTCATGCTGTAACAACAATCCTAGATGGGTTTGGTTATGGTTATGGTTACGGTTATGGATGATAGATATGGTTTAAAATCTCTGTTGGCTCCATTACACGAAAAGACTAGATTAAAAAAAATAGTACACAACTGATGTATATAAAGAACACCGAAATTTATTGATTAACTTGATTAACCATATTGCAAAGAGCAAACCAAATCGTTTAGTTGAAGGTGATAACACTGAATGGTGTTTCTAATACCAGTTATTTATTTATGTACTGAATGTATTTACAATTTAATGAAGTGACTACTCTTATCAGCTGTTTACAGATGACGGTATGGTTGTTGGTATACTTTTCTCATTTAGATTCAATCAATATCATCATCTCGTATTATCAGGTATCAGATGTGACTCGTCCAAATCGTTCAACGCGGGATGGCTCCTACCGAAAACGACACTCGGTACAACTCCGATCGATTATCGCGCGAACAGTCACTCAAAGGCGAAGCTCTCGAGGCTCAACCATTATCTGCCGATGGACGAATACAGTGTGGATCGGTTCCCGATAGAAATATCACCTGGGGAGAAGGACTGCCACAAGTAGGAACTGTGTTACTACTATATTTAAGCTCGCCCAATCTCCGAGTGTTTTACATTGCAGATCCTGGCAACATTTGCGGTGAACATGCTTGTTGTGCAGGCGGGAATAAATATGACCTATTCCGCGATTCTACTGCCACAACTTTCCACCCCGGACAGTCCGATTCCAATCAACCAAGATGAAGCCTCATGGATTGCGAGTGTTGTGACAATCGCCTTACCGTTGGGTTCGCTTGCCGTTGGGCAGCTAATGGATCAGTACGGACGCAAGAGGGTTTCACTCGCGACCTGTTTGCCGTTTGCTATCGGCTGGGCGTTGATAGCACTCGCTCGGGACGTCAATGTGATCTACATTGCCAGGATAATTTTGGGCAGCTCGGGGGGATTGACAACCGTGGCTTTGGTGTACGTGAGCGAACTCTCGCACGTCTCCATGAGGTCGATGCTTCTCTGTTTGAATAGCGTGTTCGTTTCATTTGGGATCTTGTTGACATGTATTCTTGGTGAGACAAGGAAGATTGAAGTACAAATCAATGTGTGATTGTTTTTTTTTATTACATTTCAGCTATTTTCTTGGATTGGCGTTCGATTGCGATTGTGTTCACAGTCTTCTCAGTTGCAACATTTTTCCTTATATTGATCATTCCAGAATCTCCACATTGGGTATTAACATTCACAAAGCGCGATCGTTCCGAGGTGCGGAAGATTATGGCCTGGGTTTACAGAGATAAATCAGTAAGTCAGTGTCACACGCTCGGGTTTTTTTTTTAAATCAAAACTGGACAACTTTTATTTTCAGCTAGCAGAAAATCAGTACTGTCAGCTGATTTCAACAGATTCAAATGCTAGTCCATCTTTTGCACCCAAACGATTCTCATTGAAGTCGTACTTCCACCCACGTGTCCATCGGCCACTCTCAACGTTGGTTATGCTCTTCCTGTTCCAGCAATTATCTGGAGCCTATGTGTTGATTTTCTACGCGTTAAACGTCTTTTCGGAAATCGGAGGCTCTCAGACAAAGAGTTTCAATGAATACAACGCATTGGTATTGCTGGGTTTGATTCGATTTGTTATGTCGATTCTAACATCCGGGTAAAGATGATACTGATTAATGTTTCCGGAAAAGGTGAGTTCTAAAACGATTTTCTTGCAGTTTCTCCCGCAAATATGGCCGACGCCCATTGCTGATCGTATCCGGGAGTCTGATGGGTATCTGCGCCACTGTAGCGGCACTCTATATTCAGTTTGTTCGCAGAGCGGGTCGAGAAACGAATGCCCCATTGGGAAGCTATCTACTGCTAGTGTGTGTGCTGGGTTACGTTTGTTTCAGCGCTCTCGGCTTCCTCGTGATACCGTGGACCATGATCGGAGAGGTCTTGCCGACGGACGTGAAGGGAAAACTAGGAGGGTTTGTCGTATCCGTTGCGTACGTGCTGATGTTCGTTGTGGTGAAGGCGTTCCCTTACTTGTTGGGACTTGTGTCCATTCAGGGGATTTTCTACCTCTACGCGATAGCTAGCTTCGCCGGGGTGTTTTACATCTACGGATGGGTGCCGGAAACCTTCGGCAAGAGCTTTAAAGAAATCGAGGAGTATTTTGCGAAAAATGACTGATATAGATAGTGTAATAATAGAAATGTGGAGGTACTTAAAGAGATTTGAGAGAAAATCTTGCTCGGAAAATATGTCTTCCAACAGTGTAGTACAATAATAGCAATAATATTCAGACGAAAACACGCCGATTTTTACAACAATACGTTGGTTTCGTGATACAATACAGTACAACGATATATAGAAACGAAAATAATGCATCATTTATATACGTTGAACTCGTAAATTACTAGAAATAAGCTTCGACGAAACAATAAAAAGACATGATTTGCAATAGTATATATACTCATTTCTATGTTAGGTTATTATAGCGCTGGCGACCTGTCCACAGCATCCAGCTAAGACTGCTTCACCGTTTTTGAACAGCAAAACTTTCGACTGTATTCATACTGAGCTACATTGTGAGCTTAGGTAGTCTGTACACTTCGTAGTTGTTCTTCGTGATTGACCTGAACCAGCGAAACACAACGAATGACGCTTGGGAGTAGCAAATCATTATCATTGTACAAGTTTCGGTGAATCGAGCTTTAAATAGTCAATAATGAAGTCGGCCACGTCCTTAGGGGAAGGGAAGGAATATTAGTATGATATTCGCCGTCCGAATGCCAGAAGGGTTGCCTCTATAGCATGGTTCCCTAGTGATTATCATGGAAGGGTTAGTTGTTAGGGGGGGGGGGGGGGTTGGTAGATAAGAATCAGTATTTACTATGGTGAGTGATGTGATTTGGAGTTTATCCATTTCTTTCTTTGCATAAAAACCGTGTATAACAGCTATTACAACCATTCTCTTTAGGGGCTTTGGACCCTCTGCTTTGGTTCTCAATGGATTCGGGTTCTTTTTCGGACGTAATACTATAGCGATCCGTCATTCACAGGTGGTTTGTATTTTTGGAAGCTCAAAGGCGGATATTACCTATGATTTGCCTCGGAAGGTAAAACTCTTCATAATAATTTGAAACGAAAAATCAATAAACGACTTTTCGAACGTTATTTCAGATTGAAATTCGGCTGTGGTGAAATCAATTAACCCATTGACGACCAAAATGTAAAATTATTATATTTTTTTAATACATTGAATTTATTATTTTTTTGACAAAAACCCTTGGTGTAATTTTGATTATTGGCGTTACAGAAACAATACTTTAGAAAAGTTTACTTATTTTTGAATTTAAAAAGGTTTTTTAGGTTATGTGAGATTATGTACTTTCCGCACATACTTGCTTCAAACCGGATTAATTGCCCAATAAAGTTATACAAAATCGAATGAAATTGATAGTAAGTGGTAGCTAATGGACTAAGCTATCATTTGATGCGAAATCTTACCATATGGTTGTTTTCCAAAACCATGAAAAATTATCAAAGTTGCTGCTCGATATTCGAACGCTTGACATTAAATGGGTTAATGGGTTACCTCGAAAGGAACCGAAAGAATTCCTCATTTAAAAGGGTATACTATATCAAATGGTATCACGGAAAAATCACTGTAGAAAATCCCCAACTCTCTCATCGGGGCATTGGAAAACAACTCGGAATCGTGCAGTCAACGGTGAGTCGTGTGATTAAACGTTACTACGAAACTCTGAGCATCGAACGGAAGAAGAAATGCTGTCAGAATGGATGTTCTATTAGTGATCAGGATTACAAGCGTGTTGTGAAAGTATTTAAGCGGAATCCCAATGCTTCGGTCAGGGATGTGGCAAAAAATTAGAATCTGTCCAAGTCTTTCGTTCAGAGAGCCATAGACCGGGAGGCACTACATACGTATAAAGTGCAAAAGGCTTCAAATCGTGACGAACGGCAAAACACGGTAGGAAATTTGATGTTCCGGAGGAAGTGAGAAAGTAAAAAAAATTCAAAGTTTGCCAAGAAATACATGATTTCGCAAGCGATCTGTTCATGTGGCAAACGGAGTGCGCCGTTCGTGACCCGGGCAGATTTACCCCAAGGAGTGTCTACAGAAGCGTCTTCTTCCTCTGTTGAAGTAACACTAGCTCCGTGTTCAAAGGATGTCTTGGAGCGGTATGAAACCAACGGGGTACCTTTCGTACCCAAGTACACGAATACCACCCCCCCCCCCCCGATGCATAGGAGCTAACGTCCATCGAAAAATACTGGGTAATTATGAAGCAGGCACTACAAAAGCATCTCAAGGAGGTCAAATCTGAGGAAAACATGGAGAAAAAGTGAGGAAGACATGGAGAAAAGGTATCCGTACAGAAGAAGCTGCAGCCAGAACCTAACGAGTGGAGTTAAGCGTATGGTGCGAGCATACGGTTGTGGTATTGAAGTTGAATGAAATAAAAATGCCAAAAGCTTACTAATGGGTTATATTTTATTGTCTAAAGTTTGAAAGGAATCGGCCAACTAGGTAGTGTAGTCGTTGTACCGAACATAAGATGGAATCGATCCCTCTTTCTTCCGCTTTTTCATAAAATACCAGAATCCCGACGGATTTTCATTCAACTTCAATTGAACACTATCCACATACTAACGGAAACATAACATTAAACATTCTTCGTAGTGAGTTTACATCTCAAGTAGAATGCTTTTGTTTTCCTATGATCTACATTGGAAGTTTTTTTTGCGAGTTTTCCGCAAATGGTTGCACAAATGACGAAGTTCAGCAGTCTACAACGGTTGCTTGAAGGTCTGGTGCGTAACGCTTCTTCCGGGTGGAACGTGCTCACGGAAAATGTCAAATTGTCGTTCGTAAAAACCGTCAACTGCAAAGTTCGTTGTGCTTTGCAGAAATCGTATCCAATCAATATTCGCCAGCTTTGCATCCAGTACATGGAAGTCACATCATCGAAAATCAAAGTTCGTATCACCTACCAAGTGGCCGAGTGGTTAGTGTCTCACATTATCATGCTGAGTGTTCGGGTTCGATTCCCGTTCTGGCCGGGGGATTTTTTCGTCAAAGAAATTTCCTTCGACTTGCACTGTGATCACGCGTATTCTAGAGCTTGCCCCTCGGAATACATTCAAGGCGTGTTATTTGGCTTAAGAAATCTCAACTAAGTATTAATAAAGGGTGTGTCACATCAAATTGCATCACGGAAAAAACGCTGTAGAAATTCGCCCAGTAGACCGATCCTTTTGAAAATTTTAGACAGTAAAATAAAAACTATTAAACAAGGAAGGAAGGAAGAAAGGTATTGTATTATAGAGACTTTAAACTTTTGCAGTTCATTCGTCTCTAGCCTTGAGAAAGGCCCTTTGCAAACTCTACTCTATTCTGCTCCAGCGCTACCACCTCCGCCCTCTTGCCTTGAGAAAGGCATCCCTCGCCGTCCAGCCCGTCCAGCAACGATGTTGTCCAGTCGGTGTCCACACAAAGAAATGAACTATTAAACAACTTTTGGCATTTTCTTTTTATTCATACTTCGAGCCCAAGCCCGTATGCTCGCACCTTCCTCTTTACCCCGTCCATAAGGTTCTGTACGTCAGGTTGTAGTTTTTTTTGAACAGAATTCCATTTTCTCTTGAAGTCCGCCTCCGATTTGACAACTTTTGGGTTCTTCCGGAGGGCCTGCTTCATAATCGCCCAATATTTCTCTATTGGGCGAAGCTCCGGCGCGTTGGGCGGGTTCATTTCCTTTGGCACGAAGGTGACCCCGTTGGCTTCGTACCACTCCAACACGTCCTTTGAATAGTGGCACAAAGCGAGATCCGGCCAGAAGATGGTCGGGCCCTCGTGCTGCTTCAATAGTGGTAGTAAGCGCTTCTGTAGGCACTCCTTAAGGTAAACCTGCCCGTTTACCGTGCCGGTCATCACGAAGGGGGCGCTCCGCTTTCCGCAAGAGCAGATCGCTTGCCACACCATGTACTTTTTGGCAAACTTGGATATTTTCTGCTTGCGAATCTCCTCCGGAACGCTGAATTTGTCCTCTGCGGAGAAGAACAACAGGCCCGGCAGCTGACAAAAGTTCGCTTTGACGTAGGTTTCGTCGTCCATTACCAGGCAATGCGGCTTCGTCAGCATTTCGGTGTACAGCTTCCGGGCTCGCGTTTTCCCCACCATGTTTTGCCTTTCGTCGCGGTTAGGAGCTTATTGGTGGCATCCCGGACCGAACTTCTCGGATTACGTCTAAACTGCTTAACTACGCGCTTGTGATCTTTTTCACTGACGGAGCATCCATTTTTGCCGTTCTTCACCTTCCGGTCGATGGTTAGGTTCTCGAAGTATCGTTTTAGTACTCTGCTGACCGTGGATTGGACGATTCCCAGCATCTTACTGATGTCCCGATGTGACAACTCCGGATTCTCGAAATGAGTGCACAGAATTAATTCACGACGCTCTTTTTCGTTCGACAACATTTTTCCAAATTTACGAAAAATTGACAGTGAAGCATGGCCAACGTGATCTATACACTCTATCTGATTATAAGCGAAAGCTGAAGATATAATTCCTAAAAAATAAATTTCTACAGCGTTTTTTCCGTGATGCAATTTGATGTGACACACCCTTTAAATGACGCTAGTTAATGCATACGTTGAAAAGGTAAAAGTTCCACAGGGAACGTTAACGCATTGGTAGATTACTGTTGGAGCTTGTCTGCAGTCGTAGCTTAATCGGTGTTATGTACCCAGATTAGATAGCAGGACTAAAAATAAATTAAAATAATCAAATCTAATTTGTAGCGCAACGCGCATTTGGAAAACAAAATGATGCCAGCAGCTTGATACCACATGTTTCGTTTCCTTTTCTTCAATTGTTCTCCCAAGATGAGCGCGCCAGAGATAGCGCATTAGACGAAGGAATAGAAGTAAATATTTATTGCCGGTAATTAGCTAAATGTTAGGAAACAACTTAGCTAGATGTTTCCCACTTCAACCTTTTTCGTGGGAAGCATGCTTTGATACGATCCAAGGCAAGAGCGCTGTATGGGCCACTCGAGAGGGGATAAAATTGTTTTATTTAGGTCTCGTATTTTATCGTGCATGGAATGAGCGCGAAGCACAGAGAAGGAATAGGGCAAAGAAGCAAGAATGTTTATTCAGAATTCCATGCGGGTGGCGTAGTGGAGGATAAGAACAAGAAAATATAGATAGGGATTCCTTTGCTGGAAATCAGCAAATAGCTAGTTGTAAAATCTCACCAAATTGAGCCCCTTTAGCGATAACGGATGGAAACAAGTGGGATGAATTTCATGTAGCGAATAGGCAGGCATATAACCGATGTGGTTTCATTTATCTGGATAGAAAAGAGAGATCTTTTCTCACTCTTAAAGCCTGTCCACGTTAAATTTCGGACACTTTTCTTTCAGTGTAGTTTATGAAACATTTCACTAATCAATGAAATATTTCATTTAAATGACAGCTGAAACCCTCCTCTTTATTTCGATGTCCAGCATGTTTACATTCTTCTTCAGTTTGGTAAAATGGTGTCGAATCAAGTGGAAGTACGCAAACGCATTTTGCGCGAACGGCAGCAAAATCCAACACTGTCGGTACTCGATCTCGCCATAAAGCTAAAACTGCCGAAGAGTACCGTGTTTAGTGTGTCCAAATCGTTCCCAGGAAAGTTCGTGAATTTTACAGACAACGTAATTAACATCGAAGTAAGCTTTCCTTGTTTTAGATATAAGTATATTTTATTGAAATAAACAATCGGTTTTGTTGTATTACGTTGTATTTTTGTTTATTTTTTTTTCCATTTCGTTTATTTGTAAGGCTCAATCGCATAAGCTTTGCGGAGCCGCTAACTCAAGTTTTGTTTATACAAAAATTTCATCTTAAATCTATGTTTAGTAGGTTTCGACCGATTACTCGCGGTTTACTCGAGGTTAGAGGGGCAACAAGTATTTTTGTTTTACTGGCATCATCTTGGTGTCCGAAATTTAACGTGGACAGGCTTTATAGATTGAGGCCTGGGTAAGAATTCATGTATAAATAATCATGATTCTTGCCCAGGAAGTCAGTTTAAATCCTCAATTCAATTAAGTTCACCAAACGAGTCAATTCAATTCGTGTCATATTTGCGTGAAGTTCAAATCCCTTATCAAACAGATCAATTCGGAAAGCAATTGTTAAACATCAGGTTCAATTCATTCCGAGAAACAAGATCAATCCTAAGTTCGGAAAGCAATTCTCGCGTTACTTTTGAAAAGGTCTAATGTAACATTTTCGCCAACTCGAGAAAAACGAAGTTGAAGACCCGAACATTATTTCGCGAATTTTTTTAAAAGCTATCGATCTTTATCACTGTTTTCACCACTAGCTGTCAAGAATAACTCCGTAAGACCCATCGTAACTGTTGTTCCGTGATTTGAGATTAAGGTTGAAGCCTCGGAGCGAAAAATAATACATTGGACGTTTTGACTGCCCGCGTTTGCACATTGGACATATTACGTTGCACTATAAGAATTTGAAACTAACTAATAAACAACAATCCAAATATCAGCATTTCGTTCTAAAGACTAATTATTATTGTTTTCACTCGTTGAATTGCTCTGAAATCGATAACAACACCTGTAAGAAACAAATTCCAAAATGACCGAAGTACCACTGCGAATTTTTTTTTTTTATCTTCGCTTATTTTTCGTCGGCCTATTTCCGCCACTTTAGTGCCAATCACCGACATCAGGGAGGCGACTCCACCTGTTCCTACCTATCAGACTCAACAACTCATGAGCCGGGCCAACTTCTTTTACTTCCGCTCCGGAGGAAGACGTAACCAGAGATTTTTCGCCTCAGAAAATCCCAACGACGCCAGCTGGGATTGAACCCAGGCCGATCGGATTGTGAGGCTGTTACGCTAACCATACAACCACTGGCGCCGTCCACTGCGAATTGTTTTGAATGCTTTGTTACTTCGGACGTTTCGGCCGTCGGAGGAAAGTGGCGTCCGAAGTAACAGCCGGGTGCTTAAAATCCGAATCTGTACATTGGATATTTTTTGTATCGGCGACAAAAAGATGAAGAAGCTGAACGATTGTTTTTGTAATACATTCAATGATTGAAAACTAATAGCGTACATCCATTAACTCGATTTGTTTACATTTGTTACATTCAAAAGTTACGCGAGAATTGTTCCAAATCCGAAATCCTCGATCAGCGTTGGCAACCTGGCGCCACGCACGGAATAAGGTAAAACCACGAGAGATCCCAAATCCGAAAAGAAGTACACAAGCTTCGCTCAGGCGGACCATTCTGGAGCCGTCAGATCCCGAAGTTTTGCGTCTACCCTAGTCGGGTTTACCCGGAATAGGGGTTTAGCCCATAAGACAATAATCGTCAAGACTCGCAAAATCCAAGGAAGAAGTTCCCTTGGATAACATAAGTGGCTCCAGAGAGGAGGAGCCAGACCAAACTTTCGATCGAAACAATTTTGGTAGCTCAAGAGGAGCAGAAAGTCAACAAAGACTGCCAATTTAGAGAATTTCGATTCCTTAGACAACAAACGGCTTATGATGATAGTCAATTTTAAGCTCCGTGTCACATGAACAAGTTACGGAAGCCAAATTAGGCAATTTCCCATTCATGTTTGATAGCATTTTCACCTGCGCCAGACCTATTGCGGAATGTGATTCTGAAATTGAGCTTAATTTCTCGTGCTCTGAGGCAACGGCAGGAAGAAATCCGTTCACTTGTTCAGGATCAAAAGTCCACTTGGAAGATTGTAATCACCTAAAACGCCGACACAGTCAGACTCCATTGCGTGGCTAGAGATTTGTTTAACAGCGTTCGCATATTGGTAATACGACTCAAGACTCGAGTACTGTCGTGTGTAGATGATGCATTCTGCGATCTGTTCCAGATTTTCCCTATCACAAACAGCTACTGAGTTACAGTTTACCAGCTTGAGTGCGGAGCAAATGACAAAAATGCGGATGAGTTTGGATATATTTATATGGGCTGATGGATGGGTGCAAAAATCATCGAAAAATGGATTAGCAATATGCGATAGAATCTAGATTTTTTTCATTTTGTACCCCCAATATATTAATTGAGTGAGGTTCATAAATTCGCTGTTATTTATATTTTGAATATCAAAAGCAACAAATTGATATTTATCACTTTCGAAACGATATTCATTCTGGCATTGATTTTGAGTCAAAGCTCAAAAATAAATAAAATAGTCTGACTGGACCATTTAGAGAACAAAAGCGCCAGAGTTTGATGAAACGAACTTTGCAAGAAATCGCGCAGGATTTTGTTTGGCGAGACGGTAACAACGGCATAAATAAAAACCAACCGCACACAGCTGCCGCAGGTTGAAAGTAAACAACAGCTGATATTCAATTGACTAAAATGAAATTCAATTCTGGCATCTTGAATAATCAAGATGAAAATGACTCTGGGTGGAAAAATGAGCTTCAAAACATATGGAAGAACAAAAGTTCATTTGCTCTTATTCACTGGTTGTCTGGATATGTCATTTTGATTTTCGTTTGGAATATATAGGTTTTCGATGCAACCTAGCCCGAAAATCTATGCATTTGAGCTTAGCGAAGATGATTTTTTTCAACAATGTTTTGCGGTTTTTCGCAGATATAACCCACCTTTAGCTTCTTTTTGAAATACACGTGCGTCAAGATTAGGTTGATCAAATCTTGATCGATCCACCTTTGTTTTTGAAGCTGTGCAATTGTTATGGCAATGAGCCATTAAGTTTTTGTTGTGTATCCTATGTGGACTTCAGTACCGGAAAATTAATTTAGCAGCTGTGTACTGTTTAGTTTGAGAATTCTTTCCTCCACTGCATATAGAACGGAATCCAAACATGGTAACCACCTACTAACAATGTGCTATTTGAGTGACAACTCATCTGCAGTCGAATGATGTTTCTCTCCTCAGCAGAATGTCCGTTTTATAACGTGACGCATCATCCGCACGGAGCATCGCCTTCCTCCTGACACATCAATAGAACACGGGTTATGACGGTTATACAAATTTATAGCGTGCCATAATGTTTTATCCGTGTCAATGTTTCATCAACCTTGTCACCTATCACGTACCTAGTAGCTTGAACACGGTACCCTCCGTGGAGTGCCCCAAGTTATTCCCTATTTTTACGACGGTTCAAATCGCCGTGGGAATTGCCATAAATTCATATACACTTTTGCGTTTTCGTGGGAGGCAGGATTGGGTTTGGGACGGGGAAAATTTTGCACAAACATCAAGTAAAAGTGCGGAACGGTTGACGACCGGCGGTACGGTTTATTTCGTTGTTTCTGCTGTTTCGACGGGACCTAGACCAATATAAATCTACGTGGGGTTATAACTGGCGATTGACGACGAAACACTTCGGTCTGACACACGGTGATGGGAAGATTTATGTTCTCACTTTCTTCATAAAATGCGAGAGGATGAAAAAACGGATTCGCATTCGCGAGATTGTTTGCAGCTTGCAACGGCTTTGTTTCTTAGTCGGATTGAATTATGATGGGAATCGAGGGTGACAGAAGCGTTCCGCTTTGCTTTCCAATGGATCACTCGTTATAAGATTTGAGGAGGTGCGTTGACCATATCACTTTATGATTGCGACGACGAGTATGTCAAAATATGATTATTGGCGAAATTTCATGGGAAATTTGTATTTCCAGAACTCATTGAACATCTATATCCCGAGAGAGACTTGATCTTTGCTATAACATATTGCCATCACAATTCTCGCAAGGTTCTACTGAACCAATTTCCTCATTCGCAGGGCACTTCTTTTTCTAGTTCCCATAGGATGTCGCACCTTGTTCAACTATGAATTAGTTAAGTTGCTAATTTGAAGTATCTAACACGTTAAGCTCCGCCCGAGACTTTGAACTTTTGGTTAGACGAGCGTTGATCACTGGGATTGACAATTACAAAGTAAGCAAATGAAATTTGGATGTATTACAGAATGTGACTATTTTCTAGTTGAACTTCTGGGACTGGGACCGATACTGATGATATCGTGTAAACGCTTTCGACGCGGATTCAATAGAAAAGCGCAACAAGAACTCAATGGGGCTCAACGTGTCAGACGAATGCTATTCTCATTTTTGGCGAGCTCATTGTGACTCAAAACAAAGCCTCGTTTCCACACGTTTCGGACAGCTCGCTACCCGATGCTCGACAGAACTTTTCCCACCAGTTTCATTGTTCTAAAAAACAAATGTATTTTCTCATTTTCCCTTCTACCATCTGTAGAGATGAACTACAGAAGCGTGGGTTTTGACAGACTACCTGTAGGAACTATTAGCGCCTGAACAGCTTTTCCGGACAGTGTCGTGATTGATTGTCGCAGCATATCACCGTTTCATGGAGGGTTATAGAGCCGCAAAAAAAAAACGCACAGATGTAGATTCAAATGTCGTAAATCAGTGCACATGGATTTTTCACCTCTGATGGCGAGGATGAGCTGAGAAGGCGGTTGCAGTGATTGATTTCGACAGTAGTTCGGCTATAAAATGGAACTGGGGTCGATAGGTAACCGACAGATAGTACTCTATAGTGCCAACGTGATGATGAAATCGTTTTTTGTGGATCTTTGTGCGATATTTGTGTTCATCCTGAGGGTGAAAGAAGCCATTTCCGGAAAAACTAGCTCCAGTTCGAAATGTGAAAAATCTCTGACGACTGCGAGCGGATCGAAAGCTCCCGTGGGTAAGGTGTTTCGTTTGTATGTCCATAACATTTACGTGGGAACGTGTTTACGTGTTTAAGAATGATATTGATTGTCGAATGTGGGTTTGGCATCTCCAAAGTATTTCTTCGCAAAATAAAGCATATCCTCGAAACTAAGCCCGGTTACAAAGGAAAGACTGAATATTTGCTTGTCGTGTTTTGTGTCGAATGTATTCCATCAGTACACGTTGATCAAATTATGTCTGTCAAAAAGAGTTAAATATTTGGCCTCGGCCAAATATCCGTTAGAAGCCAGCACTAGCTATTGGAAGGTTTTTATGACATTATACAGGTTACCGAAACGGATTCTAGAACGTTGTATGACGAGATGGTTGTTCAAGAGGGACAAAATTGCATACCAAATTCATTTGATTGGCTATAGAGCTGATGGAGCAAGGACATTACTTCACTACCTTGACGCTTTGCTTAAAAGAGATTGTCCATCGTTTTTCAATATGAAGTGTATTTGCTATAGTTCTACCTTATGCTCTTCGTATGCATATACAACCATTCCATGTCAAACCGATATAGTGGTTTTCAGATTTCTATGAAAAGAGGTAGTTTTGTTGTTTATTGGAAAATATTAGACCCGTATTTTTTTATTTTTTCGTTAGGGTGACCATTTCAATTTTAGGATGGTCCGAAAAATCAATTTTTTCACATTTTTGCCAAAATGACTTTCTTCAAAAATTCATATCTTTCGAACCACTGGACCAATTCAGACGATCGACATATTATTAAATTAGAGCCAATTAGCTAGTTTATTCTGGAAAAAAACATTATTCCTACAAAATTTCGATTTTGTTTTCGTCATTATTGATCGTTTTATGTTTTTTATAGTTCACATGGTTTCGAAGCGAAGGGCGCTATATTTTTTATATTTTTTCTTGAAACCTGACATTTTTGTTACATGAAATATCCAAAAACCTCTTTCAGCGCTCTATAATTATTTGTTTTTCGGCATCTTACTCCTATATTTTCTAACTCCGCTGCAACATCATTTTAAGCAATTTCTAGTGAGCCTTCAATTACTCGATTTTTACTCCATTGTACCTATTACAAGTTTGATTTTAACCTTAATGTTGAAATATTATATTTTTTTAAATAAATCATATAAATACGAGAGTACTAGAGTCTAAGATTGTATATAATCGAATCATATATATTCGAGTCTGTATAAAAATGAAGTCCGATGTTTTACTTCAGGAATCCGGTTTTGTTATTGTGGTTTTAGTTGAAAACCTGACCAAGGAATAAATTTGACTCTCGTTGGTTTGCGCATGCGACCTACGTTTTGCAAGGAAAGGGCTCACAAACTTTTGTTTACAAATGGTGTTAGGCCGTTTTGTATTGTTGTTTCAGAATTTGAATGTCCTTGTACTTCTATTTGTGAACTATTGCTGTATTTGTCTGAAAATAGTATGCTTGAACATCTGTTCAGAATTTGAACCACGCGTCCAAACATAATTCAAATTCCGAACACTTCTTTAATACTAATTTGGATGAATATTTCTGCATAAAAGATCATTTTTTCATCCATTCATAGTAGATTCGTATACTTTCTAACACTTCACATGAAAAAAGCAAACAAAATAGTTAAAAAAAACTATAAAAACTAAAAAATTAACGATACTTGTGTTTCACGGAATTTGCTAAGCAAACATTTTATCACTGGCTTTGACTGTCATTTTTATAAATGCTTGGTATTATAAATTGAGTATTGATACCTGTAAATGACGTTGAAATGAAGCCTATACCAAAACAGCCATTCCATACCAAACCGATATAGTGGTTTTCAGATTTTCGTATAAATTGGTAGTTTTGTTCTTTATCGCAGAACATTTGACCCGTATTTTTTATTTTATCATTAGGGTGACCATTACCATTTTAGGGTTGTCCGAAAAATCAACTTTTTCCCCTTTTTTTTCTTTCTAAAAATGATTTTTTTCAAAAATTCAGAACTTTTGAACTACTAGACCGATTTAGTTGATCGATATATCAAAATAAGGCCAATCACCTGGTCTTTTTTGTTTGAATGTTTTAGCGATCTACAAAATTATTCGAATGTGATCGATAAAAAGAACGAATGAAGCGATTCCAACGAAAGTTGATATGATCTTTTATGATGTAATGTATTTCATTAAGGTATCTGATATGTTTGATCTCTCAGAAGTTAAATGTAAAGAGAAAAAAAGTAATAGATTTTTGTCGTAAAGTTGAAAAATGAAATAAGGAAAATAAATATTCGTATCGTTCAAATGCTGTCTCGTTGGAGTAAAAAACGCGCTTCTCTCTTTCGATATGCACGGCTAAATTTGTAACTGCTGGGTCTCATTCAAGAATTGGGAAACCAACGATACGACAGACAACAATGGATGGAACGATACATCATTCTTATTTGGAACCGAATTACTTCGTTGTTGTCATTCAATCGAGGAGTATTCACAGCGGTATTCTAATTTAGAATCACAGCCATATTGCCACTTTCTTTATCCACGGGCTTGCAAATGTATTAATTGCTATTTGCTCAGTTGAGGCGAATATGGTACTACTCATCGATTTTTAATTTCAATGTCTGCGTTGTTGATATTCGTGAATGACATCATCAGTATTTATTCGTTGATATATTAGATATTCGCCTACGCTTGCGATCGTGTCGTTGGTGAAATCTCCAGGAAAACGCTTTGTATATATTCCATCTATCATGCAAGGCGATAAAGGTTTCGAATCACCGCATGGACCATACATCATTATTGTCGTAACAGTATCGAACAGTTATTCATATTCCGGAATCCTATTGGTTTGAAACTCGATCGAATTTCACGATCACTTGATATCGTTTAAATACATAGAAGACATAGTCCTAACCCTAACCTCACTTTTTTGTCTACAAATTTCCTTGCATTTCCACCAAAATTTTCTACATATCATAAAATCATCGTCAGGCACAATTTTCGTTCAAGATTTACCCCCGAATTGCAGAGAATGTGTTGCTTTTTCACATCGAACACATTTTTGATATGTAGAATTAACTTTCATTCAAATTGGTTGAAAAGCGTGTTTATTCCTCCCGAATATCCATTTTGCATTTTTGCTTCACAGAAACGGAATACGGATCTCAATGTTGTCTATGTCGAATTGCGTCGCAAGGTTGACCTATTTGCACAATTCAATCGGAATTCAGAATGCAAAATTGCAATCCGTTCGGATAACTTTGACTCTGATGCTGTTACGGCGTTGTTCATGATAACGTTTTCCAAGTGAATGTATTCCTCCTCAAGCCACTTATGTTGATTAGGTCGTAGGAATCGCAGTCGTTCGTTCTCTACCTTCGCGTACATGTCGACCATGAATTGTTGATACAGCTCACGACATTATATAATGACATCATATATACATTCAGACATCAGAAATACATCATAAAACACATCGAGCGCACTCCTTTATTTTATTCGTCTGATATAGCTATTCATAAATATTATATCAAAATGAATAATGATGTTCATAATGAATGGAGTACCTGTGGTAGGGTCACGTTGTCTTATGTTTGTGCAATATTCATCTTGTTCTTTGAGAACGGTCGGGGATTTTTCGTCAAAAATATTTCTTCTGACTTGCATTGTGCCCATTCTAGAGCTTGTCACTCAGAATACATTCAAGGCGTGTTGTTTGATATAGAAATCTCAACTAAGTACTACTAAAAATAATGCAAGTAATACTACGATGAGAAGGCGAACGTTGGGAACGTTAGTGCTATTGAAGAAGAACATGAAGAGAGTCGTATGAACGATGTGCGTCAACGATGAATTCCAGATTATTGTTTTTTCTTCGAATCACAATTTCTCGCGTCATTGTGCAGACACCTTTCATGATTTTAGTAACGTTTGCGCACTGAATCTAGACACGCGCTCTCCAGCAGATGTTTTATTAGAATTGATGACAATAACGTGGCTGTCATTTTGTAAATCGAGCAAGTGTGATTAAAATGTTTCAATAATTCGTTGTGCTCATTCAAGAATACTTCCAGCTCGCCGGCGATATGCCTGGCCTTAGACGAAGTGAGATTACTTGCGAATGTGTGGGTGAAAGTTCGATCTAGCGCCATCTGTCATTTAACTAAATAAATAAATTCGTTCTGTTTGAAAAGGACCGAAGTTTAATTATTTGAATATTGTTTGTACAAAACTACTAAAATCGCGTTTAAAAATAGGGCATGTGGGTTTAAATTTGTGAAAAATATTCAGATTTGTTTCTGTATAGAGTCACTTTAATCGGTATCAAATATTTAGTAATCGGTATCCCAGCGGTACCGTATATAGTTTACAACCTATTCTCATGCTTACCAAGTTACCAAGACACAAGTGTAAGTGAACTATTTTCAAAATTATTAAACGGAGTGATCAGGTACGTTAATAAATTAATTCGGAAGCTGATATAAATTTAAGGGCGTAGTTCAACTTAGGAAAACATTACCTAACATCAACCATTTTTGTCAGATTTATTTTATATTTATGATCATCATTAAACCAACGTATTTTACCCCACAGGGTCGTATTGTCCGGGAGATCTGATCTTTGAGGATACGTTCGATAGCTTTGATCTAGACACTTGGCAGCACGAGAACACGTTAGCCGGAACCGGTGTAACTTCAACATCCATGCACCTAACTCCACTAGCAAAGTTATTGTATCTCTGTATTTTTTTCAACAGGACGGCGAATTCCAATGGTTTACGAACAATCGGTCCAATTCGTTCGTGAAGGAGGGGAATCTGTACATTCGGCCAACCCTGACGGTAGACGAATATGGAGAAGCATTTCTCAGGTCCGGTGTGCTCAACATCCATGGCGGATCACCCGCTGATCAGTAGTGTTTCCAGAATAACATATGCATCCGATCTGCTTCTAAAGAACATTAAAATCGTTTCCAGATGCACGAAGCAAAGCTTGCATGGTTGCGAACGTATCGGAACCCACGCCAAAATCTTAAACCCGGTGAAGAGCGCAAGTCTTCGTACCGTGGACACGTTTGCGTTTAAGTATGGTAAAGTGGAAATAAGCGCCAAGCTGCCGGCAGGGGATTGGTTGTGGCCAGGCATATGGTTTCTGCCAAAGGTCGATGCATATGGTGGTTGGCCGGCTTCGGGTGAGATCGACCTGCTCGATTCGAAAGGGAATCGAGATCTCATAAAGAGCGGAGTCAACGTTGGCACCGAGCAGGTGACTTCCAAGCTTCAGTTTGGTCCCAATCACGCCCACAACGCAGGCATCACGGCGGGCTTCGCCCGTAATTCTGAGGCCGGCAAGGGTTACCATACCGGGTTTAACCGTTATCAGATGGAGTGGACTCCGGATCATGTGACGTTTAGCATTAACGATATTGAGACGGGTACGGTTAGCAGCGGGACGGGCTTCTGGGCACGGGGTAACTTCGACGTGAACTCACCGGGGATGGATAATCCCTGGCGATTTGGAAGCATCATGGCACCATTCGATCAGGAGTTTTACTTCAAAATAATGCTGGCGGTTGGAGGAAGTGATTATTTCTCGGATGACGAAATAAATCCTACGAAAAAAGCCTGGATCAATGGAACGCCACACCCGATGACAGATTTTTGGAACGCCAGGAATGACTGGTTGCCGACCTGGAAGTTGGAGGAGAACGAGGCCCGTGATGCATCTCTGTTGTTAGATTACGTGCGAGTTTGGGCTCTGTAGGGAAACCGTCCACTGATTAGTGACAGATGCATCGGTGTTTCTGTAGTAGTAGTAGTAGTAGTAGTTGTCAAATAGAACACATCATCAGTGAATAAAAACAGAGCGAAACACAATTGCGTTGCATGATTTTCAACAAAAATGAAGCGATACGTTATCTCACAGTCGGATTTTCCAAAATGATCGGAGAACAAAGATCAGAGCAGCTTCACCAATGACGAGGTCAAAGTCGTGAGGTTTTTATGTTTAATAATTATCATTTATCACTAATCCGCCGCACAGTTCAATGGTAGATCGTGCCGAATTGTGTATTCATAGCCGAACAGTGGGGACTCTCTAAATATCAAACATGTCGAACAGTGGGGACTCTCTAAATATCAAACATGTCGAACAGAGGGCGACTTTTCTGATGCCGATCGGAGCAATGAGTTTCCACTGTAGCTGCTGCAAGCCAAGTAGCGTGCTTGAGTGTCGGTGATTCCCAACAATTCTCAGCGGGAAAAAAAGCGATCAACGGACATCGGATCGTGTGTGGTGAAGAGTGTGGGTATTTGCGTTTGACTCATAATCCGATTGGAAGGCGCGGAAGCGGATTACTGCAGGCTGTGGCAAACGCGTCACGGTTATTACGTTCGGCGGAAGATTGTAAACAAAAAATCACAATTCGATCTACCTATGTTGTCTGAGCGATGCACGGTTGGCAGTTAACTTGATTTTCGAACGTTGTGACATGAAAAGTGAAAGCAATTATTCCACAAATCAATAATTGATGACAACCAATGCTCACCCTTTTATGAATTTCAGTTATTTTGTGAAAAATGATAAGGAACAAATTGTAATAAATTTGTGATAACCAATGTCGATAGTTAGACTATTGGTTGTTAGATAAACTTTATGTCTAGAAGCGATCTGTTCCAGATGGTGGATATTCGTGAAAATCGTTATATCACAGTTCTTATTTTCTTCCAATAAACTCAACTATCTTATTAGTCATGGAAAGCCTCATCGATGTAACTCACTAGGTTATCTGATTGTAGATCGCGGATTGACTTGCTATTGAATTGTAGGCATCATTATTACTACACTCGAGATCAGAAAATGGTAATCCGAAACAGAAGATCTATTTCAAACTATTCTAGGGGTAGGGGGGGATGGCTCAAACAATGGCGGAAAACGTATGTTCATAATATCCATTCAAGTACCATCTTCAAGGATTGTAATAAGTACCGTTCTGAATCATATTTAGGACAACATCATATTTTAGACACTTTGTTCTAATATCTTGAAATGCTTAATGCACTATATCATCAGTAAATTTAATATCACTTTAATATCAATTAATATCACAATTGCTTCTTTAGAGTTATCCCTTGGTTTCACTATCATTTCATATGAGAACTACATTTGCATTATAACATAATCGGCAAAAATCTGATAACACTACTCACTATCGTTTGTGTTTGACGTTTGCTTTGCGTGAGCACGTAGAATATACCCGTTCGTCAATATTTAAATTCCTCCCGTGTTTCATCAGTTCTCATCGTTAACAGTTATTGTGATTGCTCGGTAAGTGTTTCGCAGTTGACTATAAAATATAATGAAGTGTAATGTAATTTTCGTTCAAAAATTTACAAAATAAAGTGTCCGAAATTTGAATCGAACTTTTTCCCTACACTCAAAATTGATTTTTAGCTCATGTTTTGTCATCTCAAGTTATTACATAAAATGAGCTTAAAAATTACAGAAAATGCCATGACTCACAAATACTGGTAAGTATTTGTAAAAATATATATATATATATATATATATATATATATATATATATATATATATATATATATATATATATATATATATATATATATATATATATATATATATATATATATATATATATATATATATATATATATATATATATATATATATATATATATATATATATATATATATATATATATATATATATATATATATATATATATATATATATATATATATATATATATGGTACGGCAGTATAAGATTAATACGAGCGAGCGAAACCAAGGACACGTTTCAAATAAGCACGCATTACTGGTGGATGTAGTTCTTCTTCATGCTGGAAAGTGTTTTCTAAGAGTAAAATTAGAAAACACTTCTCAACTTCAATTTGTAATGAGATGTAATATTATCACGCTTCTGCGTAACAGCATCATTAGCTATGTGGATAGCGTGGTCGTGTAAAACAATATCCAGCCGGCCTTGGTTCGATCCCCGTTGACGCCGTTTGAACGTTTTTGTGTGTGCTATCCCAAAAAAAATGAAGAAAGAAAAACAGGAAGAGGGTTATATCTATGGTATAACCGCAAGGGTGACGTAGGACTATCGTTGATTTAGAAATCATTTGTTTGAAGTTGAATCTAAATCCATTCTGAATGAATGAATAAATGAATATTTGGGGGACTTCGTAAACAAGAGCGTTACGTTTGAGGCACAAGGTTTTATGCATCCAATATAGGATACGAAAAACCTTGTTCTGAAGAATAATCTTCAGAAGCTTTCCTGCTAACTGCACTTGATTGACAAATCACAAACTCAAATGTATTATATGGATATTTTATGGATAGAAAACATTAAAATAAACTCTTTCGCTTGAATGTAATTTTCAATTCCAAGGGGAACTGGCAGATTATTTTCAGTAACGATTAGTTATTTCCACATTTTCCTCGATACTGGAAGCCCACCAGTGGTTAATACCAACTCGATAACCACCTGTTAATAGCACTTGATTGAAACATATTTGGTCACAGTGTTACATGGATAGAAAACATTCAATTAAACTCTTTCACATGAATATATTTTGAAAATTCCCAAAGGAACTGGCAGATTATTTTCAGTAACGATTAGATATTTCCACATTTTCTTCGATACTGGAAGCCCACCAGTGGTTAATGCCAACTCGATAACCACCTGTTAATAGCACTTGATTGAAACATATTTGGTCACAGTGTTACATGGATAGAAAACATTCAATTAAACTCTTTCACATGAATAAATTTTGAAAATTCCCAGAGGAACTGGCAGATTATTTTCAGTAACGATTAGTTATTTCCACATTTTCCTCGATACTGGAAGCCCACCAGTGGTTAATGCCAACTCGATAACCACCTGTTAATAGCATTGTTGATTGAAACATATTTGGTCACAGTGTAACATGGATAGAAAACATTCAATTAAACTCTTTCACATGAATATATTTTGAAAATTCCCAAAGGAACTGGCAGATTATTTTCAGTAACGATTAGATATTTCCACATTTTCCTCGATACTGGAAGCCCACCAGTGGTTAATGCCAACTCGATAACCACCTGTTAGCCGCGCGTGTATGTGTGTGTAGCGATGTCTTCCCAGGGAACCGTTTGTGGCATCACTCTCCTCCTGATAGATTCCCTTCTGGCCTAGGGTGCACAAACAGGCTCTTGGTGACACCGTTCATCCGCGCTTTCATGATAAATAAAGAGCTTCACCGCAACAGCGACAACATGCTCCAATCGCTGTTCAATTAGAACTGAGTGGATTTCCGAGCGCCGCTCGCTTATATACCGATTGGTGATTTCAATAGCCTGTTTTGAAAGCAATTTTAAGACTATTGAAACAGAGAAAACAGATAGACCGGATGGAGCAGAAAAAAAACTTGAAGAACTGAAAAAGACAAAAAAAGCTGGTACAAAAGAATAATGACAAAATAGATGTAACTATGTAACAAAAATTAAGAATCAAGATTCAAGCTCTGATGCCTTCAATTATTTTATTACTTTGAACAACAAACAACCTGAATTCAAATATATAATTATCATTGAAGCAATATAAGCCTTACGGTATTTTAAACCATGAAGCTACAAAGAAACATCAATAAACAACAAGCATTTTGGGAAAAATTTAAAAAATAATAAAAGAAGTTGAAGAAAATTATTTCAAGCCGTTGTTATTTTCGGATGTTGGATATATTATAGTACACTGCGTTTCACAACTATAGAACCACTCATTTTTTCTGAGTTTCCAGAGATGTGTAAGAAGTCGGTCGAATTGAAGCATATAGTGTAGAATATAATAAATATCTTCATTTAAAAGACTGGTCATTTGAACTTTATTGTTGTGTTCAGGCGCGAAACATTCAAAAAACAAAAAATCCAGTGTTTCATAACTATAGAACCAGATGGAAAAACTCTCACTCCTTTAGAAAATTAACGTCAATTTCACATGAACTATAATAAGCTTTTATTTCTTAGGTCATTTTCAGTTCTCAATCAGTTGAAAAAACCCATTCGAGGTGGTTTTGACCAAGCGACGCCATGTTGCAATGTGTAACTCGTTCTAGGCAGGGGATACTGCTCGTATAAGCTCTCCAAATCACTCATACTGCTTGTAAGCTACATCTACTACTCATACGATCACTCCTCATAAGTTCTTGACAGGGTTTAGATCTGGTAAACAAGCTGACTAGTCCAGAATTAGAAGCCCCCATTCAATAAACCATGCATTGACTTTCCGGATGTAATGAATTGATGTCAAATTACCCAATTAACACGGTGTTTTTTTATGCAAAAACAGAAGTAAATGGTTCTGGAGCACTTCTGACTGTACATTGGTGTTGATGGTAAGCTGCCTAAACCAAGCCTTTTTGAGAAAATTCTCCCCAAACCATAAAAATCCCATCTCCAAATCTGCGGGTCCAAAAACTAATGTGGAAGCTAATACCATGGGTTTCACTATTTCAGGAGAACTTCTCTAATGAAAAGAAATCCGATTTGAATAGAATTTCTTCATACTGGAAGGACTCACGGAACGTGTCATGTAATTTTTCAACTCGTAACTTTTCAGGCGGCAGTTTGATGGTTTGAGGAACATATTTTCAAAACGGCCTGGTTCAGATAGATTTCCGTCAACACCAATGTACAGTCAGAAGTGCAATGAAGTACTTCAGAATCATTGATTTCTGTTTTTGCATCAAAAACACCATGATAATCGGTTAATTTGACATCAATTCATACCATCCGGGAAGTCAAGGCAATGTTTATTGAATAGGGGCTTCAGAATCTTGACTGGTCAGCTTGTTTGCCAGATAAAAACTCGATCGATATCTTATGAGGGGTGATCGTACGAATAGTAGATGCAGCTTACAAGCAGTATGAGTGCTTAAACGAGCATTATCCTCTGCGTAGAACAAGATATTCACTACAACATGGCGAAACTTGGTCGAAACCACCTCGAATGGGTTATTTGATATGATTGAGAACTAAAGATGACCTATGAATTAGAAACTCATTGTAATTCATGTGAAATTGATGTTAATTTTGTAAAGGAGTGAGAGTTTTTCTATCTGGTTCTATAGATATGAAACACTGGAATTTTAGTTTTTTGAATGTTTCGCACCTGAACTCAAAAATAAACTTCAAATGGGCAGTCTTTTAAATGAAAATAGTTATTATATTCTACACTAAATACTTCAATTCAACTGATTTCTTACATATCTCTGGAAACTCAGAAAAAATGAGTGGTTATATAGTTGTGAAACGCAGTGTATTAGTAATTGTACAGATATTTAAATTGTGCTTAAAACCACAAGAAACCGTTATGCAAATAAAGTGTCCGAAATTAGAATTCGATCTGTCCGAAATTTTTGTTTTTTTATAAATAGTGTTCGAAGTTTGATTCTTATTCGCTTCATTTGAAAAGCATTTTATTCGATGATTTTTTATGCTTTCAATTAAAAAGGTACCAAATTAAAAAGCTTAAAGGCATATTGAAATAATTTATTAAAAATATCAATCAAATAATACCTGTGCATAAAGTTTAGATCTGTTTCCTGCATCATATGCCTTAAGCGTCCGAAATATGATTCAGAACGGTACACTCATTTATTGCCGGTCTAAGCTTTAAACATATATATCAGTAAAGAGAAAATGGAACAGATGACCCAATGTCATCCCTCGGGATCGACTATACGGAATTATAAATTTTTGTTGTTACGGCCTAGATTGAAGAAAACACAAATTTAACATTCAACACTTTATTTGAGGAAATCTATAAAAGAACACTGAGTAATAACAAGAAAAACAAGACACCTAATTAACTATTTAAAACCAGAAACCACCCTAGGCGTTCATGTTTTTGATGCCAACATCTAGAGAGATGCATGCGGTTTTGAACACTGTTTGACCCCTACTGACAGCTATATCACTTGAGATGCATACACTTTTAAAGTTTGGAGAGATAGGCGGTAGCAGGACCCTGTTTAAAACACACACAATGTCGCGCCTGAAAATAAAACAATTATATTTACATTTATTCTTAAAGCGTCAACAGTCTTTACATAAGTGCTCTAATGATCGAAACCTAACTACTAATCTACAAATACTTTTTAAAGCTAACCTATGTAACTTGTAAACTAAATCTATGTGAGGACTACAGAATACAGATCTTTAAGGAACGAACGAGAAAGATGAGAATCGAAACAGGAACTCCATCGGTTAAATACACGACCAATAAATACAAATACACGATGACGAATGAAAATCGACTCTCCTCTCAGTGGCTTTGCTTCGACTAGGCCTACTTCGGCATTCGCCGTCAATATGCATTGAATTGACTAGAAATGAATTGACGAGAATTAAGTCCGAGGATGACTGATGAACTATTCTAGCAAATGGTCATTCTAAATGAAGTGACTAATGAATACAAATCTGCCTCTTCATTCACTCTGACTTGAATTCACACTACTTCTCCCACTGACATGAATCGCGTTCCCCGCGTACAAATTCATATTTTAACGTCCATATAAGGTGAAACGAAACCTTGATTTCAGATGCACAAATACCCACCGTGAACTCAAACCAACGAACTTAGACAATTACCAGGTATGCTATAAAGGTCCACGTGTTAGTGTTAGTAAAAAGAAAAGTAATTCTAAACAACATTTCAGTTCACTTTGTCTCCGAGTTCAATTTTGTGAAAAAAAAATGCAAAAAACGGGTTTTATATTAACAAAATACACAAATTTGTCAGTGTTTCTGAACACAACACTGCACGCTACTTTATATGTGTGAATAATTTTCCTGTACACATATCAAAAATATCTAGCTCACTTGTATAGTATATGTCAAACTACGTTGAACTACAACATCGATACTTGCATACGTGATACACGAGAAAAAGAAACGAATTCGTTTTGGGGGGAGTCACTTCAATATGCAATGAAATCCATTTGACGGGGAATGAAATGAAATAGTCGAGTCGTAGGGTGAAAAAGCAACTAAAAGCCCGAATGACTGTTGAGTCATGTTGACGGAGAAACTGTTGGAAGAAGCCAAAACTCATTTGCAATTGAATACGAAGGCGAATATCTTCACAGCCCCCAGACTATCCTCAGCTGAATATGATTTTGCCGAGCCCTGCACGCGACACATTCTAGAAACGGGTTCATTGTATCCGTAAAACAAGAAACAAGAAATTATTAGAACGCAAATCAAGTCGGCTAATGTGAAAATGGGTTAACCGAAGCAGTGTTCAGGAGAATCAATCTCTAGTTTCATATATTTGATTCAATATCTTATATCTCTGCATCATTCACGAAAAGCATCAGATAACATCCTTTTTTTCTATTCGTTTTGAACTCGCTAAATTCCACGAATTTCCATTATCAAAGTCTTCCCCTTATCATTGTCTCGTTTCTAATTGATATGCCACTCGAGGAACAAATGTATCTGTAAACATGATTCCCAACGCTGCGTTTGGCACCACTGACTCGACCATTTCTACTATGGTATTATAAAAACGTTTTTCTAGCCCACAACTTCAGTGCGGTGATCAACCTCCGCTAGTTCAGTTCGCGATCGATTAGTGAGTGCGTGAGGAAGTGTTTGATAGGATGATACTCTTATCACTGTTAGTGTTCACCATGATCGCCGGGTCGGCGTTCGGTGAAACCGATAGTCGAGGCACGTTTGATGTACCGTTAAGCCGTAACCGGCCCAACTGCGTCAAGTCACCAACGACGGCAAGTGGCAGTGCGATTCAGCGGGGGCGCAAGTTCTGCAGTGGCGAGCTTATCTTCGAGGATAATTTCGACTTCTTCGATTTCGAGATCTGGGACCACGAGAACACGCTTGCCGGCGGTGGGGTAAGAGAACTGGTTTTTTGTTTGTAGACTCATCTAATTGAACGGTGGTTGCCTGATATCATCATGCTGGGTAATTGTTTTATCCTTTATTGTAGAATTGGGAGTTCCAGTGGTACACGAATAACCGCTCTAACTCGTTTGTCGAGGATGGGAAGCTGTTCATCCGTCCGACGTTGACCGCCGATGAGTTTGGCGAAGGGTTTTTAACCTCTGGGACGATCAATTTGAACGGCAACCGGCCAATTGAGCAGTGAGTATCTCTGGGGGGTAGCTATAATATTTCATTAATTAGCTGATAGTTCGTGAGATAATCAAGATATCGTCAACAACAAATCTACCGATATAATCAATGATCATCATCAATAAACTTGTCGGGGTGAATCCAAGGTTTGCCGAGTTTCGTTTTAGAACATTACTCGATATTCGAGATGAACCATCACGATAATGTAAATTCAATCGCGTAACATCGCTACACTCACCGAATGGTATTTATAAACACATTGTTACAGCTGGGCTTCAGTTTACTTTTGAATTGATTACCAAGGCTCTGTTCAATATTTGTTGGAAAACGTGAAATAGCTTTCACGTGTAATAACAGATCGTGAGGTTTGAGATCTTAATTGTATATTCTCTCATCATCCGGATGAACAATTGGCTAGTTACAGTCTCAACCACTCATTTGCTACAAATAATGACATCAGACTAAACTAATTGTACCAATAATCTAAATTCTAGCTATTATAAAAGCTATTATTTGATGTGGGAAAGTATGAACGCTGACAGTATAAATGCATGATTTACAACTTATTATCTAATAACGAAATGAAAAATCAAAGTTGTTACTTAATCGTTTCGATGTTGGTTTCGTAGGAGTTGCGTGTTATTGTACTCCAATAGAACTACGAACGATGTCTTAAAGATATTTTAAGCTTTCGAAACATTCTTTTTAGATAATGGTATATACATCATTTTAAAGCTTAAACCTTTCAACTTTTTTCAAACATATTTTTGTCTTGATGTGTGTAGATTAGGGTGGCAGCGAAAATGGTCATGTTAAATTTCAAAAACGGACCATGTACATTTTTTTTATCGGGCCAAAAAATGACCTGTGCAAAGTTTCAGCTCAATTGGACATGATTTAGGGGTGCCTCAAAGCGCTCAAAGTTTTAATTTTTCGACCCTCGAAAATCTTCCAAGGGGGGAGTAAAGGAAATTTGGAAAATCGAAATTTTTTATTCGATGGCAAATAACTTAAAAGAGCATGAAACATCGAGATCTGGTATCATCTCGTGAAAAAAATTTTTTGGCCGAAAATCGACTTTTTGGGCCTTAGCCTGAGTGGCCAAAAAATCAAAACTTTGAGTGCTTTGAGGCACATCAAACAATGTCCGATTGAGCTGAAATTTTGCACAGGTCATTTTTTTGGGCCAATAAACAAAAAAAATGTCGGTTCTTGAAATTCGATAACTATTTTTTCCATACCTTCATTGCCTCTCAGGTCCCAAAAGGTCTATTTTCGGCAAAAAAAAATGTTTCGAGATGACACCAGATCTCGACGTTTCATGCATTTTCAAGTCATTTAGCATCGAAAAAAAAATTTCGATTTTCCAAATTTCCTTTACTCCTTGGAAGATTTTCGAGGATCGAAAAATCAAAACTTTGAGCGCTTTGAGGCACATGTGTCATCCATGTGTCCATGTCACCCCACACAACATGCAAAAATTGAAATGCAATTAATTTCATTCATTGTTATCAAACTTACAGTTTCGCTGCATCAAATTGTTCCTCTTCTGTAGGCGAACAGAACTTTACCACACAAAACACGAAAAGTTTGTTTAATGAGCAGGAAAAACCTTAAAACCACGATCGGAAAACTCACATTTTTTGACAATCAAAGTGCTTGTTGTGTTCATGCTACCGTTTCCTTCCACCTGTCTAATTTTACCAAAGTATTTTTAGGTTAGTTACATACGGTTCAATAATAGAAGAAAATGACATTACAAAAAATCCAAGTTGAGCCGTACTTTTTGCGATAAAGGGGTGGTCCAAATCACCCCATATGTCCAACTCACCCGGTGTTACCCTAGTGGTGGATGGAAGTCAAGTTGAATGAAGAGGCAGATTTGTTTTCATTCGTCACGTCAATCAGAATGACCATTTGCTAGAATTCCTGAGGCATTCTTCTTTTTATAATTTCGATTCCACCGTCTTGTTTGTGATAAAACCTTTGGTGTGCGTTCGACAGGTGCAAAAACCTTGCCAAAACATGAACTATCGAGCAAATTTATCAATGAACGCAAACTTAAATCTGTGGGGAACAACTCTTCGCGTGCCATGACTAGGTAAGATTTTTTTTTTCCATAAAGCTGTCCGAAAACCTCGTAAGTTTCACAGTCAACGAGCAAGCATTCTTGGTAGTTCACTAAACAGTAATTCTGGCAATATTCAATTGTTTTGCGATTCTCTCACCTGATGACTGCTTTATAAACAAACCGCTGCCAGGAAGTTCTTGTAGCGGTCACTGAGCGTGCCGCTGCAAAAAATACAACACGTGCTTTACACCTGAAATTCTGAAAAAGTGCACAGCAACGCATTTTTTATACTTAAGTGACATTCTACAGGAAGGATCTAATCACACTTTGCATACACATGTACATGTCGATCGGACGGTTTGACGAAAAGAATTCTATTTCGATGTATTTTTTTCTCTGCGTGGTTTTTTTGTGTCAATTTGGAGATAGATTCTAATTCCTTATTCTGTTTGTGAATCCCATAGAAGAGTGATATTCCTCTTCATTATCTACCAATTTGTATTTCCGTAATTAACTTTTTTGCCATCGCATTGCAGGTAATCTGTATATAATGTATATGACCTCATTATGTCGTAAAGCTATATGTGCACAGGGTCCGCCAATTCAGACGCGGGATATTAAATGTAAATAAAAAATACTAGTGTTGATCGAATGATTAGGTTATAGGTCTGTTAGAACAATTGATCGATTTAAAAATAATCAATAATGTTAGATGTATAAATAGGTTTACAGCATTTCAACAATAATGACAGAGAAAATATTTATGACATTTCTATGTAGAATAACAAGTCAGCTACAGTAATCGTTCGTTAACGGGGCCTACCTTTAACTGGACTGTTTTTTAACATGGCGTGCGTTGACTAACGTCAAATGTATCAACAATAGGCGTCATATTCAATTTGGAGTTTTGCTTTCGATGTTTTGCGGCTATGTTTTCGAGTGGAATTCGAAAATTTCCAGTCCTGTTAGTGAACGAGCTACACTCTTTAAAATATATACAGCACTGAACTGAAGCACCCTTTCTTTCCCGTTTCCAGATGCACCAACGGTGCCTTCTACGGATGCGAGCGCCAGGGAACGGAAACTCACATTCTGAACCCGGTGAAGAGTGCCCGCGTTCGTACGCTGCCCTCGTTCAACTTCAAGTACGGCCGGGCTGAGGTTCGAGCAAAGCTACCCACCGGCGATTGGTTGTGGCCTGCGATCTGGTTGCTGCCCAAGCGGAACGCGTACGGAACATGGCCGGCGTCGGGCGAGATCGATCTGATGGAAGGCCGCGGCAACGAGGATTTCACGGTGAACGATGTTCAAATTGGTACTGCCCAGGTGGGACAAACGCTACACTTCGGACCAAACCCCAGCAACAATGGGTGGAACACGGCGACGGGTACTAAGAATGCACCGGCCGGTGCGGAGTTCAATAAGGATTTCAATACATTCGGATTCACGTGGACACCGGATAACATGACCGTCACCGTGAATGGTGAAGCAACGCAGACCTTTGAGGCTGGAGAGGGATTTTGGAAGCGGGCTGGATTCGATAAAAGGAATTTGGAGAATCCGTGGCGATCTGCTACCAAGATGGCTCCATTTGATCAGGAATTTCACTTCATTTTTAACGTGGCGGTCGGAGGTGTCAATGGATATTTCCCGGATAGTGCGAAGAACCCAACCGCTAAGCCATGGCTGAACAGCTCGCCAAATGCAGCCACGAATTTCTGGGACGGACGCAGTAACTGGCTTCCTTCGTGGAACTTGGAGAAGAACGACGGAAAGGATGCGGCATTGCAGATTGACTACATCAAGGTGTGGGCTTTGTGAAGATTTCATCATATCATGTAGACGGGTTTGTTTGGTGGATGGACGAATAAAAGTTGACAACAACGAAAAACTTTCTTGTTGTATTCCTTCCTTCCTTGTTTGTATTAGGGAGGCTTTAAACTTTGCAATTTGTTGTATTCAAAAATTAAATCACGGTTCGGAGGTTTGTATCTTCAAGAATAATATAATTGATTGGGCATAGTTATTTAAAGAAATTGTTAGTGAACTCAGAAACAATACAATATTAAAAAGCTAATGAAAGCCGCATTTTACCCTGAAGGGGACATCCCAAACCCCAACTGTCCCCGTTTTACCGTCAATTCCAAATTCCCAATCGGGATTTATAAAGTTGTCTGACATCGTGGATAAAAGCTTCATTTTCATCAATGTTTCCGGTTTCATCAGAACCATTGTCACGGCAATGCTTCGTATAGAAAAACCTTATCTGCAGCAATTGATGCAAACATGACCCCTTCTTGAAATGATTATCGCTATTGATGTCTAATTTGAATAGAGAGGTCGTAGATATCACTGGGCCCGATCCTCGAATACACTTTGCGATGAAAACGAAATGAACGGCACACAATTGAACTACGTTTTACGAATCAGTGAAGCGTCAAAGATAACAATGGGTTTTCAGGTAGAATGACCACTGTTCAAATAAAAATTATTAATGGAAATTAACTTCTCCGTATCAAATTAGTTTTCAATGTGAATGGAAAATTTTGTTTTTTCATGTGGTAAAATAATCTCATACAAAAAATTTATCTGAAGATAATTTGACATTATAATGATAAGTTTTATTGGGAAACTAGTTTCGTATCCAGATGGCGACACCGTACTGTTGTCATCGCGGATACGCTTCATTTCGTTTTCATCGTGAAGTGTATTCGAGAATCAGGCCCACTATTTTACAGTGGAATTGTCGTACTCTTATTCATAAATAGCCAGTGTTCCAAGCTTTATGTAGAAAAATCGAATATATTGAAAGCATTTCGGAAACGTGGAACTAATGATAATTTTCAAGCGTATTGAGCCCTTGAGAATCATTTTAAAAATTTGATCAAAGGGAAACAAATTGCTTATTGGCGAAATTTTGTGGGAGCTTTGTCAAGCGCAACGTCAATAAAAAAGACGGGTGGGTAATGTCGGGGACATAACCGGAGTGACGTAGGACTATACAAAGGGGACAGCTTTTGTTAAATATATATTTTAAATATATTGTTTTATTTTCTTCTCCTACGTGAATACCTACCTATCTACCTGAAAAATGGATTAGTTTACTGTTTACTCTTTATTAATATGTTGATGGTTCTGAAAAGAACCTTTGGTGTTGTGTTTTTGTTATCACTCGATATTCCCATCTTGTTCGGTTAAACCTTCCTGTTTAGCTATTGCGTTTGCCACTCGTCACAGCTTTCACAGTTGGAAAATTTCTTCCCATCCAGCTTTGTGACATGTTGAACAGTAAATTACATTTAATGCGACGTGCCGGAGAAACACTTTGCCACTCACTGAAACTAATTGTTGCCTTGATGAGCGCCGAACTGAAGCTGCTCTGTTCTTGATGCGGGTTTTCTGATTGTCGTGAGCAGCTTTGCAAGCCAACTCGAGCACTCCGACGGCCGAAACTCTATAATCGCTGTTAGGTATACTGATGCTCCGGCACCAATCCGTTCGGCCTAGTTACCCTTGCGGAGCAATCAGTGAATGCGACCAACAGGGTACTGGAGACCTGCACGGTTCGAGTGAGACTTTGCCTTTCCCTTAACTTGTCCTCCTTTGTTACGTCCACGATGCCGATGCCGTACAACCACACGGGTTTACGGTTTGAAAGAAAATAAGATATTTTTTTGGGGTCCACGTGTTTTATACTCTAGCGGTACACACTCACAGGATAGAGACAAAAAAAAAATACATCCCACCCCCTCCCACTCCACTAATCCCACCCAAATCCTTTCCACTCCTTTCCTTCCTATCCTCCTGAGAAGGGCCTTTTTGTTTTTTGGCTTTGGAACACGCCTTTCGCTGGGTCACTTGTGCTTCGTTACTGCTTTGGTCCTCGGATCAGTAAATTTTTACTTTTCTTTACAGCATATATTAAACATCTTATGAAGCATAGGATCCCTTCCTACCTTCTTCTTTAACCGAGAGTCGAGCGGACAGGTCTGATGAGTGATTTTGTTGGTTTCCCTTTCGCCAGTCCCCTCTGGGCTGGTTTTATTGTGGCTCTTCACTGGGCTAGAGGCGAATGAACTGCAAAGTTTAAAGCCTCTTAAAAACAAAGAAAGAAGAAGAAAAATACATTCATTACGATTTGTTCGCTCGTTGGATTCACATGCAGGCTAAAAAGGGTCCTTTTCAGGATCACAAAATTATCTTCAATCTAAAGAGTTTATTGTTTTGTTATCACTCGATATCTCCATCTTGTTCGGCTAAACCTTCCTGTTTAGCGATTTTTTGCCACTCGCCACAGCTTTCACAGTTGGAAAATTTCTTCCCATCCAGCTTTGTGACATGTTGTACAGTAAATTACATTTAATGCGACGTGCCGAAGCGCCACTCAGTGTCGCATTGGAGGCGATTTTAACCTGTAATTGAACATTTGCGATGACAGTGGTACAGTGTCGACTTTCAATGTGGGGTCATAATTTGGATGTTTACAAAAATGTCCAACTAAATAAGTCGCATTACATGTCCGTCCAATTAGCTAAATGTCGAACTAATTGTAAATTACTGTACTTTCAATCTGGAAACAATTTAAGAATTGGTGAAAATTGAATAATCAGGAAAGTCCCCAACTATCAATAAACTCAGAACAACTGCCAAATTTACATACTCATCAGATCCTGGCAAACAAATTATGAAAAAATCAATTTGTGTTTTTTTATTATTTTGGATAATGTTTTAGAAAGCATTGATCTGTATTTCCTAAACTCTTTTTTGGAAGGTTTAATGGCCCTGAGAATCGCCTTGTTTTATGAAATGGTTCCAATTTAGAAAACTTAGTACTCGTGGTTTAAAGAAAAAACATTTCGAACGCCCTCGATGCCGCCTTGTTCTGAATTTGCCACCATAGCAGTTTGTATAAAGAACAAACTTTTTTCTTCTGCTACCTGCTGCCGTTTTGCGATTGCGTTTGCCACTCGCCACTCACTGCAACTGCCTGTTGTCTTGATGTCCACCGAACCGAATGTGTTCTGTTCCGAATGCGGGTTTTCTTATCGTCGCGAGCAGCTTTTCCAGCTAACTCGATCACTTCTGCGGCCGAAACTATATAACGCCGGCTAGGTGGACTGGTGCACTGGTACTAACGCGCTCGGCCTAGCTACCCTTGCGGGGAACTCCAGATCAACACGGTTCGAGCGGGATTTTGCCTTTCCCTTCACTTTTCCTCCTTTACCATGTCCAGACATGGCTGCTTGGGTTGGTTTGTTGATGTGTTGTGATGCGAACCGGTGTGGTATACGGTTTGAATGAGAATGATCGTTACGGCAGAGGAGCGGGGATTTTTAAGCTGATTGGCTGGCTCGAGAATTACGCATGTGTGAGACTGCGACCAATGTTTCGTTCATTTTTTTCTTTTTCCTTTCCAATCGTGCTTCATTCTATTTCGCTGCTGCTCTGGTTGCCCGTTTTGGTCGGTACGATTTGAGGAACACAAAATGGACCAATCAAAAATGGGCACATAGGGCATTTTGACAATGCTTGATATTTCACAATTATTCAATTATTTATCTCATGAAAAATGAAATGTTATTCGTTATGATAGATGCGTAGATATATTTCCTATCAATTGATGCACAAATCTTTGCGATCTATTGAGAAATGCTCGAGTTGTAAGCGTTCCAAATCTTCAGTGCCTAGATTTCCATTTCACCCCCTATATCTTCCGGTTAGACGTAGTCCTACGTCAAAAATTATGGAAAGTGGCTCGAACATGAGAAATCGTTCATCGTCTATTGAGAGCGAAGTATATTAACATCGATTGTTTTTAAATTTTGCACGAATGGTATGTCCCGATTCCGCTTCCGTGCGAAATTTTTCTCGAGATATTCCACACGATAGGTGAGATCTTGATTCCGCCTCTTTGATGGTAGAATCCTCTCTTGCTCTCCTTTCTTGTAACAATTCTGTTCCAGGGTCGGATAGAATTGATTTCAACTAGCTGAAAAACCTCCCTGATGTGGGGAAACATAGCGTTTTGAATTTATTCAAAATTTATTCAAATTATTTAATCAGTTTCTGCAGCCTAATATTGCTCCGGATGATTGGAGACAAGTACGAGGTTGGTAAATGACTGGACTAAGCGTACCATCGGTACTTCGCGTACCTGCAGGCATAAAATAGACCCCATTCGTGGTCCTTAGCTTCCTGTCCAGTAACTCCTATCCCTACCTCCCCGTGGTGCCAGCTGGGGTACGAGTAACCATAGTGAAGATCGGGTAACCAACCCCGGTGGGATCTTGGTAGTATGCTGACAGGGAAGGGGGCATATCCGAGCGTCTGTTCACTATGGCGAGACAGGGGGTTGGTGCAGGCCCTGCAAGCCATCCGTAAAAATAAAACGCACAGGAAAATTCACAAAGAAATTCGAGCGCAGCTAGAGCGTGAATACGATCGCTGCCCAAAACACGACATCAAAATAGTCATCGGTGATTTGAACGCTCAGGTCGGCCAGGAGGAGGAATTGCTGCTGCAACATATTCGCAGCGTCTTGAAGCTGCGTTACCGGGGGTAGACGAACTGGATGCTGTTCCCCTCGATGAATGCTGGAACTCCTTAAAATCAGCACAGCAGAGATCGTCATCGGGTATGAACAACGAGGACAACGGAACGAATGGTTTGACGACGAGTGCCGAGCGCTCCTGAACGAGAAAGATGCAGCACGCGCAGCCATGCTGCAACGAGCGACTCGACAAAACGTGGAACGATACAGACTGAAACGAAGGCAGCAAACACATCTCTTTCGCGAAAAAAAGCGCCGCCTGGAAGAGAAAGAGTGTGAGGAGATGGAGCTCCTTTATCGTTCTCGAGAATCGCGGAAGTTCTTCAAGAAACTAAACGCCTCGCACAAAGGCTTTGTGCCGCGGGCCGAAATGTGCAGAAACAAGGAAGGAGGTATCTTGACGATCGAACGCGAGGTGATCGAAAGGTGGAGGCAGCACTACGATGAACACCTGAACAGCGCGCAGACAGGAGACCTAGACGGCGTTGAGGAGGACTACACCGGTGCAATGAACAACGACGACGTACCACCCCCGACGATGGGTGAAGTTAAGGAGGCCATTAATCAGCTCAAGAACCACAGAGCAGCTGGTAAGGATGGCCTCGTAGCGGAGCTCTTCAAGGGAGGGACGAGAAAACTTGTAGAGTGTATGCACCGGTTGATAGTCAGGATCTGGGACACAGAACAGCTACCGGAGGAGTGGAAGGACGGGGTAATCTGTCCCATCTATAAAAAAAGGCGACAAGTTGGATTGTGGGAACTATCGTGCCATCACAATCCTGAATGGTGCCTACAAAATTTTGTCTCAGATCCTCTTCCGCCGCCTATCGCCAATAGTAAGTAGATTTGTGGGAAGTTATCAGGCCGGATTCATGCCCGGTTGCTCGACGACGGACCAGACGGATTTTACACTGCGGCAGATCCTCCAAAAGTGCCGCGAGTATCAGGTCCCTACACACCACATCTTCGTCGACTTCAAGGCCGCATATGATACAATCGACCGACGACAGCTATGGAGGATCATGGACGAACACGGCTTTCCCCGAAAGCTGACAAGACTGATTCAGGCAACGATGAACGGTGTGCGGTGCAGTGTGCGGATCTCAGGTGAGCTGTCGGAATCATTTGAGACTCACAGGGGACTTCGACAAGGCGATGGAATCTCCTGTCTGCTCTTCAACGTGGCGCTGGAAGGTGTTATGCGGAGAGCGGGCTTCAACATGCGGGGCACGATTTTCAACAAGTCTAGTCAGTTTATCTGCTTCGCCGACGACGTGGACATAATCGGAAGAACACATGCGACGGTAGCCGACTGAAACACGAAGCAGGGCTGATTGGGCTTGGGATCAATGCGTCTAAGACTAAATACATGCTAGCAGGAGGGACTGATCGCAACAGAGTTCTTCTTGGTAGTAGTGTTGTGATCGACGGCGACGAGTTCGAGGTGGTAGAGGAATTTGTCTACCTTGGCTCGTTGATAACAACTGACAACAACAACAGCCGTGAAATTCGAAGACGCATTGTCAATGGAAGTCGAGCCTACTATGGGCTCCGCAAATCCTTGAGGTCCAACAAACTCCGACCCCGTACGAAGTGTACCATGTACAAATCCCTAATTCGACCGGTTGTTCTCTATGGGCACGAAGCATGGACGATGCTTGAAGAGGACTCACAAGCGCTTGGAGTTTTCGAACGCCGAGTGCTCAGAACAATATACGGTGGTGTACAGGAAAGCGGAGTATGGAGAAGGAGAATGAACCACGAACTGGTGCAACTCTACGGCGAACCCAGCATTCGGAAAGTCGCCAAGGCTGGACGAGTGCGATGGGCAGGGCATGTTGCAAGATTGCCGGACAGCAGCCCTGCAAAGATGGTGTTCGCATCGAATCCGGTAGGAACAAGAAGGAGAGGAGCCCAGCGAGCGAGGTGGTTGGACCAGGTGGAGCAGGACTTGGCAAGAATCGGTGCAGCCGGGAGTTGGAGAACTGCAGCCATGGATCGGGATTATTGGCGAAAAATTGTGAAGAAGATCTAATCTCTCAATGGGATGTAGTATCATTATAAATAAATAAATAAAACGAGTATGAGCTATTCAGAAGCTCGGAAAACCCGCGTCCGACTTCAATTCGTACCGCCCAATAGCGATGCTGTCCTGAATACGGAAATTGTTGGAGAAAATGATCTTGTTTCTCCTTGATCGATGGGATGAAACAGAAAAGCCTACTTTCAGATACATAATATGGATTCCGCAGGGGCAAGCGGACGAATGATTGTCTTGCGTTGCTTCTTAAGATCCCTTCAATTTGTTATCTCTTCGGTTTCTCATCCGGTGTAAGGTTATGAACCTATTGGTGATTGGTAATTTTGAGCAGACGATCGAGCTAAATTTTCACTCTGGATTCATGAGTTCATATCATGCATTCATCTCCTTGCAGGTTGTTCCTTCTTCGTATATTTGCTTCCGAGTTTATTCTCCTGACTAGAAGAATAAACAGCAGCAGGAGAACCATGGAATTCCAGACTATCATCGATCGGACATCGTTCCAACGATAAGTATTTGTAGTGAGCGGGAATGATTGAGCATCATTTTACTAAAATCTCTACCAACGTGGTAACCTAATTTTTGTAGATGATGATGGTTGTATTTCTCAGCACATGTAGTGGCTTCTCACGATTCTTGATTGCCAATGGATACAAGATTTCGCTCAAAACCGAACCGGAAAACATTTGCCAGAACTACAAGACTCATACTGTGATATGATTCCATACAGCCCAGCATATCAGAAGCATATTCCACGACAGACAGTATTGTTGTTTTGAACACCACCGGAACACCGGTTGGGCTCGCAGAACGTTTGTTTCCGGTTGAAAAGAGGGCGTTTGTTTTCGGTTGAAATTTTGCAATGTGAAAGACAGAAAGCGTCCGGGTCAACCAAAAAAGTTCTAAGACGAAGAATTAGAGACATTACTCGATCAAGATTCGTGTCAAACGCACGTAAACATAGCTTGTAGAATCATTGGGAGAAGCTCGACAAGCTATTTATAAACGACTCAAAATCGCAGGATACGTCCAAGAAAATTAAATTCCATGGTATTGAAGGCGAAACGGCGATTTTACACGTCCAAAATGTTGCTTGAACGATACTAAAGGAAGTCTTCTTTCGCATCCAATCGTTACCGGGCACGAAAAATGGATTCATTACGACAATACAAAACACAAAAAGATCGTATGTAAAACTTGCCCAACAGAAACATCAATGATGAAGCCGAATATCCACGGTGCCAAAGTATGTAAATGCTTTGTATTTAGTGGGATCAAAAGTGATCCACTATGAGCAGCCAGAAGCTGGTCAAACGATCAATGGAGATGTCTATAAGGTAACACTATTGCCGGAAAACGTCCAGATTATGTAACCAAACACGAGTCGATAATATTCCATCATTACAACGCTCGGTCTCATGTTGTTGTTCGAGTTAACAACTATTTGTTAAACAGCAGATGCGAAATTCTGGTTCACTCGTCTTACAGTCTGGAACTTGTCCCATTCGACTACCAATTGTTTCGATCGATGCAGAACATTTTGAGTGGAATACGCTTTACTTCAGAATAGAACTCGGTGGATTCATTCTTGGCTTCAAATGTTGAACGCTTTTTTCGCGACGGAATCTGTTAATTACCAGAAATATGAGGAAAAGTAGCGGCTACCGACACAAAACATTTAAGTCGTTATTTACCACATATTGCCCCCAAACATCAAAGTAATATCGTTGCGAGTTAATCACTGAGATTAAACAAACTTACCTATCCTGGAATATGTGAACAGTCGTCCAAACTGATGATTTGTCCAACATATCAGATTGAATAAACTAAATTTCACCAGAAATTACTTAGATACGATGCAGACAGAACTACGGTCGAATGGCTATCGAGAAAGCGATTTCTGTTTTTATTTATAGTTTGACATGCGGCCGCTCTACTGAAGTTCAGGGTTACTCAAAAGTCATGAAATCCATCTAACATAAGGTGACTATCAATACGGAAGCTATAGTCAATAGTTATACTACCGAACAAGCAGGTGTCGGAAACGTGGAACTATTGATAATTTTCAAGCGCATTGAATCTTTGAGAAACATTTTAAAAATTTGAAAAAACACTACCACTACCGTTACATTTATTGAAGCGAAATTTTGATTGATAATGTCACTGATAACGGCTCGTTTAGTGGTGAGACTCGGAGGTATTTTATTTATAAGATGGGTTTGATTGATGTCCAAATTACGGCGCTGAATGCTAACGAGCGAGGGTTATTTTATGTGAGAGAATTGAATGATTTTTTCTAAACCAGTTTCTTGGAGCAAGAAGCGAAGACACCCAGCGATTGATGAGCATAATCAGCATTAGTGAAACGCTACGATGGAGGGTCGAAGCCATGGTTGAGGTTACAAGAAAGATGTTGGAAGTACGTATTTGGCACACACACTCAGCCAAATGCGATTGAATATTCCTTCCACTTCGCTAAATCTTTGGCAACCCATAAAAACAACAAAAATGGTAATATTTGCAAGTATCAAGAATCGTGCTTCATGTTGTTTAGTGTTACTTAGTGGTATCGCACCAATAGACATCTTCTGTGCATCACCCACCAAACGTGCAACCAGAACCAAACAAGCGTTCCATAGAGAACGCACATGAAAAATAATACATCGCGAGAATGACCGTTTCTCGAATTCATGGTCAAAATCGTTAGCAAAGCTAGGAGATAGTTGCATTGGAACGCGGTCGATGCGCACGAGAGCAAATGGCGGCTTGAAGCGACTTGAACCCTTCTTTGCATGATTGTTTTTTTATTGGTGAAATAAACCATTGTCCAGACACGATCAACAAGTGAACATGTTCTTTTATAAAATTTTTGGGCATTCAATGTTATGATTAAAATTTTCACCATCATGCAAAGTTAATATACAAGTTATGGAACCATCTGCACAACTGGCTGCTATCAAAGAACGGCAATATTGTTAGATGCTCTCAACGCACTCAAGACAACGATCACGAGATAAACCGAAGATTGCAGATAACCAACAACAATCTAAGTGGCAGCGATAAGGATCCCAACGACGCAAGCAGGAATGAGAGATCCTAAACAAAGTCATAAAAAAGGAATCAAGACAACACACCAATAACGAAGCAGAAATACAAACAGCGATAAGAATACAAGGTCGTAGGAAAGTGAAACTACAAATGATGAACAACGCGGGAGACGGCGTGGCAAAAGATGTAAAGGCTTCTTGCTTGTAACAACTCTGTAAATAAATTAGTCTTAAGTCAGATGTCTTAGAGTTTAGTTCATTATTCCGAAAGCCCGAATAGGGTCTTTAACTTACATACAGCTATAATCATTTTGTTCTCTTCTCAATACAAACTCCTTTGTTGGTATTAGGTTGTCAAAAAAGTCCTGCGGTATTTTTTTCGAATTTTCATTTGTTCATAAAATTAGTTACAATCATCTGTTTTAAGTCAAATATGCGCCGTTTTGTTCGATGACTTGTTCCCAACGAGATGCCAACTTCATAATACCCCTGTTATAGAAGCTCGCTTCCTTATTGGCAAAAAACTCGGATAGCCAATTTTCACAGGCCTCTTTTGTGGCTAACTTCTGACTACCTAGCTCTTTCGCCATGGACAAAAACAGGTGGTAGTCACTTGGTGCAAGGTCCGGACTATACGGCGGATGCAAAAGAACCTCCCATCCGAGCTCCCGGAGCTTCTGGCGCGTCACCAAAGAAGTGTGTGGCCTGGCGTTGTCCTGATGGAAGACAATGCGGCCTCTGTTTATCAAAGATGGCCTCTTCTTCATGAGTGCTACCTTCAAGCGGTCCAGTTGTTGGCAGTACAGGTCCGAATTGAGCGTTTGGTCATAGGGAAGCAGCTCATAATAGATTATTCCTTGACAATCCCACCAAACACACAGCAGAACCTTCCTGGCCGTTAATGAGGGCTTGGCCACCGTCTGAGCCGCTTCAGCGGGCTTCGACCACGACCGTTTGCGCTTCACGTTGTCGTAAGTGACCCACTTTTCATCGCCAGTCACCATCCGCTTCAGAAACGGGTCGATTTTGTTGCGATTCAGCAGCGATTCACATGCATCGATACGGTCAAAGATGTTTTTTTTGCGTCAACGTGTGTGGCACCCATACATCGAGCTTCTTTGTGAATCCAAGCTTCTTCAAATGGTTAATAACGGTTTGATGACTTATCCCCAGCTCTTGGCCGATGCTACGGCTGCTACTATGCCGGTCTTTCTCGGCTAATTCAGCGATTTTGTCGCAATTTTCGACGACAGGCCTTCCGGAGCGTGGCGCATCTTCGACGACCTCTACACCAGAACGAAAACGTTGAAACCATCGTTGTGCGGTGGAAATGGAAACTGTATCGGGTCCATAAACTGCACAAATTTTATTGGCAGCTTGAGATGCATTTTTGCCTTTGTCATAGTAGTACTGTAAAAAGTACTGTCGGATTTTCTCTTTATTTTGCTCCATATTTGCGACACTATAACTCACGAACGACTTAACCAAACAAAACACTGTCAAGGACTGTATTATAGCGCGCAAAAATACCTTTCCAACAAGCTATAGTATGACTCGATACAATGAATACAACTAGAACTACGCGCTTACAACGACACCTCGTGGAAATACCGCAGGAATTTTTTGATAGCCTAATATTATTGGCCTCGAAGAGTCGATTGATTGGTGAGGTGCCGTTGCAGTTGTATTGGGTAGATGTCATCCTTAGTTGAGATGGTTTTGCAACTAAAACGCGAAACTAAATCACCCATAGCATTCCATCTGTTACGGACCCAGCTTAGATACCAGGGCCGGACACAAAACAATAAATGAACATAAAACGCAACGAGCGTAAATGACCAATTAAGCCGGTGGGAAGAAACCCAGTTGTTTCCTTTCTTGCGATTTGTTCGTACAGCTTCAGACAAGCGGCGCATGACTATGACGCATGCGAAAGTAGGATCAGGAAATGAAATAAAACGCTTAGCGAAGAATCAGAAATAATCTTTTATTGCCGGCAATTAGATAAGACCGAAGGCGAGAGCGCTGCATGGGCCAGCCGAGAGGTCATAATTGAGGGGCTTAGAATGAAAGGGATGTAAGTGATTTAATCGATTTCTCTACATCGACTCTCTCTTTTGGTCATAATTTAGCTGCAAACTCATTCCCAGCTGTAATTCTGAACCTCATCTATCGAATTTTATAGCAAACTCAAATCGGAACGTTTTTGCAGTTGAGTTATTAATCAAAGAAAAACTTGACGAAGAGAAATCGATCAAGTCACTTACACCTCTTGCATCAATTATATTTGCGTAGGTCTATCCTAATCGCATGAGTGCGAAAGTTAGAGTGCGAGCGCAGATAGGGCGCCAGGCGAAGGAGCAAATATTTATTGATGGGTTCGCCCCTTATCGCGCATGGAAAAAGTGGGAAGGGGGAGAAGGAAACTAAAATGTTTATTTAGGATCCCACGCGTGTAGCATAGTGGAGATTGAAACGGAGAAATGTAGATTAGATGTTCTTGCTGCAATGAGAAAATAGTAGGTAGTGAAATCTTTATTGAACCTCCTTTAGCGAGAGCGACGGATGGAATAGGAGTAGAACCGCACAGATAAGCGGATAGAATTTCATGGCAGGCAGATAACCAGAGGCGGTCTCCGTTATCTCAATAGGAAAGGGAGATCTTTTTGTGAATTTCATGTATATATACTCGGGATTCTAACCTAGCAATTCAGTTCAATTCGTTCAATATAGACAATATAGATGTATAGACCTTTGGATCCAAGTTCAATTGCTAAAAAGCATGCAGTAGGCAAAGCCACTGTTCGATAAATTCAAATAAGCAATAAATTAAAAATTCAAGACGAATTCATTCAAGTGTATAGTCCGAAATTTTCCAAGCGTTGGTAACCAGGCGCCAAGTATGGAAAAGTTCATTTGCTCATTTCTCCACACCTAATCACTTTTGTATCTGTTTGGAATAATCATGGCGAAAAGAATGCAGCAAGCACTTGTGAGATTGCACGATGAATCATTTTTCATTCTCCGACCATCTTCATTCGGGACTGAGAGTGAACATAACAAAACAAAGAGGGGAAAACAACATTCAATGAATGAATACTCCTTTGGAAGGATCGCACGAAACAAAGTAACGAGTGAGTCAAAATAGACTCAATCTGCATGTATGTATGATTTAATTTTCTCTTGTACTCTTTTCCTTGTCAGCATTCAAGTGTACATGAATCTACCTTCCCGCTCACCAATAACTTGCGTTAATATGGTCTTTTGCGTTGGCTTAGTTCGTTTCATACTAGAAACAAAAAATGTCTTTGCAATAGTGCACAGGAAACAACTCGATCATAACTATCTACCTATATTTTACTGCCGCGATCGAGGGTTCAATGATTGCTATTTGAGTGAAAAACGAATGATTTTACAGAGACACCCGCTGGCTCAAGAAAAAGTTTCCAACGAGAATGAGCTTTGCGAAGATGATAGGTGAATGTTTTCTGTCTCAAATAAAGTGAGGCATAAACGGAGAATAGAAGGGTGAGTTTTATCTGTGAATGAGTGTTGTTGAACGAATTTCGATGCGATTTTGCCCATACCTGCCAGGCGCCACGCTCCCAAAGGTAAAAAAAACAAGTAAAATCCCTATCCGAAAAGCAGACCATTTACTTCGCATCGGCGGACCATTCTGGAGCTGTCTGATACCGAAGAGTTAGTGGCTGCCGTAATCGAGATTTACTTGAACTAGGGGCTTGGTCCAGAAGTGAAGAAAGATTGCATAAATCCAAGGAATTAGTTTTCCTGGTTTTCATCATCAGAAGAACCATTATCCTTGAGAGTCGGCGATTCGATAGGCATACAAATCGTCGAAATCCGTTCGTAGCACAAATAGTTATTAACGATAACTTTATGTCATAAAAACATGACCTGTTTTCTGATTTTCTGATGAAAGACGTAGTCCTACGTCAAAAATACAAAATTCGCTTATTGGTTTCCTTGTCCCAGAATTGGAGCGAAATGGGCCAGAATGTAAGAATTTTGAACAGCGAGAAATATGTTATCAACTTATTTATTCGTTATAGTGGCAGTCTAGGTGGCGTGAAAGCATTATTTGTTCTACATTGGAAGGGGTTAACTTCAAGATAGACAAGACACGTTTTCACACATTCACGTTAACATTCTGATTTTTCTATCCCTCCAATAATGAAATCAGTCTGATTCGATTAGTAGAGTAAAGTTTTATGCTGAATGCAGCTGTAAGAAGAAAAAGGTATATCTGGTAGTTGGATAGGGGTGGAGATGATTAAATTTATCTGGATCCATCTCCTGCTCAATCTCTTGGGTGGCTGCTCTCTGCTGTAGCAGAAGCTGAGAAGAAAGAACTTTATACATACTGCGTAATGCATTCTACTCGTTATTAACTCTTTCGCATTGGAAAAAACTTGTTTTCGTTAATTTCTGATTGAAAAACTGCTAGATGCTCATCTCGGCAGCCATCATCAATCCCGGTTCCATGGGTTTGAGAATTACACTGATGGAGACACACGCGCGTGTTAGTATGTAGTTTGCATCCTCGCTGGGGAATTTTTGTTTAATCAAGCTCCGCGGTGACACATCCCCCCACAATTCATGCTTGAGATATAGTTTCATCATGAACAGAAATGGTGACCTACGGGACTTATGAATTTTCATAGATTGAGCACAGCGTACAACTTTTTCTCTGCCATTCGCGAGGATTGTTCGTTCCCAGGTTGGTTGATTATACTTCTCCATAAGTGAACGAATAAATACTAAAATTTTACTTTCAACGGTCTCAGGTGATTGTGTCCAATGTTGTTTGCTGCACAGCTCGTTTTCTCTAGTGGAAATAGGTTTCTCATTTTGAATATGCAGAAAAGTTTGTCTTGATTAAAAATCTCAACCAATTGGGAACTTGTGATAATTTCTAGTTTGGAACGCAGGACCATTCCAGCTTATTTTTAGAACAGTTCAATGTATGTTTCGTGTATAACAACTTGTTGCTTCTTCGCGGTTATGTCTCAACGAACGAGAGTACGAACCTCGGCGCCGGACAGCCAATAGCCAATACGATCCCTTTTTCGGAACGCGTCATTTTTCACCGCTTACAAATACAATTCGTCTCGGCTAGCGTTGGGATTTTATTGAAAAACTTTTCCAATAAACTTCAGAATCGATAAATCGTGATTAGCGCTGGGTGGGGAAGGATATGTAGCGGAAGGGCGATCGGAGAGATGGAATGGGGTGAAAAACTATAGATTCCAACAAAAGTCGAAAATAAAAACACTCGATTCCACGTATTATGTGCAGGGGGGAACTATCGGCTGGTGTAATATGAGATATGATGTCTGGCGAGAAAAGTTTCGGCCAAGTGTTTGTCAGTGCCAACCTCGATGTTTTTTGGCCCGGAAACGAACGGAGAAAAGATATATTCTTTGTTTCAGACTGAACAACATGGGTGAAAGGATACATAAAAAATAGAGGGAGGACGGTTGTGCAATGGAAAGTTATTTTTTCTGCAAAATCAGCACCAGTTTTACATTTTATTTCAGTCAAATTTTCCTGTAAAACCCCCATATATTTCAGTAACTTGAATTTAGTGCTCCCATGGCCATTCATCACGTCTATCGGCAGCTTGTGTAGGGCTCGTAAACGTATTTGTGGGGGATAACAACAGGAACGGCGTATTTTGATTAGATTTATTGGATGCTGCTCCCTTTGTACCGAGCTGTAAATTAGTTCGTATAATGCAAGCATTTACTTCAATTTCCATCGTTAATCCTTCTTTGTAGCAAGTCATGGTGATTTTATTTTTACTTACACGAAAGGAAGCGTAAGTTCCCACAGGTTGTAATCGGGCAATGAGTTTGCCATTTATGTTTGGATGACGAAGCGGAAGTAAACAGAACGATAAGTGTCTTGGAGGAATCGCTACGGTTATTTATTGTAGATTGTGCCCTGGCAACGAGAACGACATCTGTTTGTTCATTTTTAATTGATCGTAAGATTTACTGTTTATTCAAATTCACTGAGATTTACGTCACAAACACGTTGAATAATGAGTACCTTCGGGGGTGGGTGCATGTTGTGTGTTGGAGCAGTGCTGGTTGTGTTTAAATTCCGCGATTGCTCTAATAACATTCAAAACCCCATCTAGGGTTATTCGAGATGACGGATTTAATAGTGTTGTCGAGCTACAATAAATCGTTTTAAATCTTTAATTATGTATGTATAACTGTTCGGCTGAAAAGTTTATAAAAGTCGCTGGGGGCCAGATCTGGAGAATACGGTGAAATGCGGAAGCAAATCGAAGCCCAATTCATGCAATTTTGCCATTCGTTAACATTGATTTGTGATTTTTCCATTTTTTTCACAATAACAAAAGTTGCTTCACTCTCAACGCTGTAACTCACGAACCAATCGACCGATTGCTGTCAAATTTGGACACGTATCCATTGAAAGATGGTGCTTTGTGATAGTCAAGTAGATTTTTGCAAGATGTGCCATCTAGACGTCAACCTTATGAACTTTTCAGCCGAACTGTTATCTGTGTTACTCGTGTAAAATATTCACAATTCTGTAGAAACTATGAATCAAAGCTGTACATATTTGGTTGATGGCTTTTGTGTTTTATTTCACAAATTAAAAATAAGGGTAAATGTCTATCTGTTTTGTTAGATACAATGAATGATGTCGGATTGAATTAGAATCACGAAATAAATTAGGCGTTAAGCGAATTAGTCACATTCAGGACATTGTCTTGCAGTCCGAATTATGAATCGATCAAAATCAAAAATTCCTCACCAATGGTTTCACTTTCTGGGTTTAATTTTCCAAATACATGCAGAAGTTCAGCAGACCGCGGATTCAGGTACATTTTTCGTATATTGAGCACAAATATGGATTTAGAATTCTGGTTCGGATTCAAAGGATTTGCGGGAGTCACAGAAGGAATGCAGAATATAGGTTCTTAACTTCAAAGATTCGGCGTAATATCTCTAATTCTATAAGGTGCTTCCATATACAGTTTTCACATTTATACTTCAGATTTCCGAGAGTAGATCTATGTTAGATTCCAGATTCTAATTCTTTTCTCGTAGTTCGGAAAACAGAGATAGTTCTTGATTTCGGTTTCTTAATACAGGCAAACCTGTTCAATCTTTTGCTCCCTTCAATAAGCTCCTTCCTACACGTTAAAACTAACCAAACCAAAGCATGAGACTGGTAATTCTGTCTAACTGTAAACTGTCTGAAACAGTAGCAATGCAGCGCGATGAAACACATCAAATATAAAAAAAAATCGCACAAAAACAGTTTTTACTGTACAGAATGTCGTATAATGTTGTAACATTTGGTGAAAAAAACAAGTTTAGGAAAAAAATGCACATAAAAAATAATTAAAGATGCTATGAAAGATGTGCAGTTTCCACTTGAGAGCTATGCTATGAAAGATGTGGAGTTTCCACTTGAGAGCGGTCTATGAGAGGGATATTTGAAAAAAAAAACAGCTTGAAGATATTTATCAATCTAGAAAAGCCGTAAGAGCACATTTAAATATGAATTAGAGTAGTACTGAATCTCTAAATCCCAAAAAGAAAATTTCAAAATTTAAAATATGAATGAGAGTAGTATTGAATCTCTAAATCCCAAAAAAAATTTTTTTCAAGATTTCAATATTTTTTTAGTACTAAAATTTTTGATGAAATTTTTTTTTGATAATTTTTTTGATACACCGTAGTAAGATGCACCTTCAGTATTTTTTTCAAATTTTTATCTCGGATCTTTTGAGGATGGCGTGAAATAATCAAAAAAGTACGTTTTTCACTATAGATCCTACATCAAACCACATAGGGGTTCAAATAAACCACCAAAATTTCTTATTTAATATCCTTTACAATATTTGCCATACAGCTAGTGATTTGGTTTGGGGGCACTTTTTACTCCCTTACCCGGCCAGGCCCTTTCTACATTACTCGGGAATTAATCAAGCAAATGAAACCAAGTTAGGCATATTGAGGTTTTAGGATGCACTAAATGTTTCTATGGTGGTTCGACTCTCCACCTCCCTCTCTAAGGGGGGGCTGCCATACAAATGAAACACAAATTTCTGCATTACTCGAAAATTAATCAAGGATTTCTGCATTACTCGAGAATTAATCAAGCAAATGAAACCAAATTAGGCATATGGAGGTTTTAGGGTGCAATAAATGTTTCTACGGTGGTTAGACACTTCACCCCTCCCTCTAAGGGCTGCCATACAAATGAAACACAAATTTCTGAATTACTCGAGAATTAATCAAACAAATGGAGCCAAATTCGGCATGTGAAGAAGGTTTTACGGGACACGAAACGTTTCTATGGTGAATATCCCAACCAAACATGACAATTGAAAATTTTCGGAAAACTCAGAAGAAAAAAGGGAAAATTCGGAAAATTAAATTCCCATATGTTCTACAATTACATAGTGACAAGTGCTGTTAGTCCATTTGATGTTTGTGCTAGCGAAATTGATCTTTGTTCGAAACTGGAAATGGATTTTAATGTGATGAAACGCACTCCTATATCTACTTCTATCTATACGAAAAGAAAGGATCGCCGGATGTGTTGATAAGAGCAGAACTCGAGGAAGGAATTTTCTGATTTAGGGCTGTCTTCATTCTATCATATTTTCTGTATAAAACATTTATTTCATGTAACGGAGAAACATGTCATTTGCAAGTGGTTGAAAAATCTTGAACGAGAATTATGTCTGAAAATAATCTGATATTATAATGTTGAGTTTTGTTAGAAATACTAGGAATTTTATAGTAAAAGGTAAATTCAACGGGGTCGAATAAAAGATCAATCAATGAACAGTTCTGCGATTGGACCCATGAACTTGCTCATAGTAAGAAAACTTGAACGTTTGAAGGTATTGATAACAAAAACCAAATTTTGGGTGGAACGAAGTTTGCCGGGTCAGCTAGTTAGCAATAAAAATCGATATACAGTGACAGTGTCAGTAAGAAGCGTTTTTTATTTCCGTTATCCTGTTTGTAATCATATATTTTAACATTACACTTACATTTTGCATTTTGTGTCATTCTTATCAATCTGAACTTTTCTTTATGCATGGCTACATAATTTTTGGAATAGTTTCGAATTTTTCGCATAGGAGGCGAATTAGTGGGAAAACATCATACCATACTTTTGTGTGCTTATGTCAGACAGATAGATATAGGGGAAATGCGGTTAAATTGAACAGGAGTTGTAAAAAGAACCGATGCTTAATTTTCGATAATTTGACTAACAAACAATTGATACTTCTTGATTATTTCATTCTTAGAACATATGGATCAAAGAGCAGCACGGCTCGAAGCCGAATATTGTATTTCAACAAGATGGGGCTCCGTGCAACACCTCGAACAGCACTCGGAAGTGGTTGCAGGGATATCTGCCGTTCTGAGCGAAGGATATGTGATCGTATGGCGCGTCATGAAGGCCAAGGCATGTTCTATACGCCGCCTGAGTGTAGCAAGCCTCAGACAAACATTGACCCATACCTGGAGAGTAATACTCTACTTTTTATAGGACTTGACCTTTGGAATAAATAGAAAAATCAAAACCGACATTTTTGATAATTTTTAAAATTTTGACATTGCTTAATGGTGCGAACACTATCACGTATGCGGTAATGTTGTACGATTATAAAACAGAAAATAGAAAAATGTTTGAGAACAAGCGGCTTGAAATCCTAAAACGGTCGAGCAAATTTGATACGACAATTGGTCGGGGTTCTGCCAAAACGAACCAAGCGTCAAAAACATTATTTTGAGATATTTCAATTTGAAGTTTGGGCCAGAGCTTGGAAATATTGAGCTTGTTAAGTAACATTGAAAATATATTTTTATCAGTGTAACGCGTTTATTTTGCTTGTCGATGCTGCTGTTATTCATTCGACGGCAAACAAACTTACAACTGTGTTCATTCAAATTCATTCTGTGCTCTCTGAGCTTTCCTTAAAGCTCGAGTCATGAGAATTTATTCATATTTATTCATTGCCATTGAATTGTCAGGAATGTTGTGACTGTTTATTTTCAATATCCCGATATGTGTGTGATTTTCTAATTGAGTCAGTGCCTTGCTTATTCAGTTGTGTTTAAAGTTACTCCGAAAGGGCTACGCAAATCGGTGGCGCAAGCGGAAATGCCAACAACAAGATCTGCATGCACACTCACACTTAGGCTTGGACGGCGAGGGGGCATTCTGCAGATCCGATCCGAGCAGCGAATGCAAACTTCGTCAGCCAAAGCTGGATGTTGGCAATTTCATCCGTTTATCCTATAGCATAATTTGATCCGTTTGCAAAAGGAAGCTCGAAATATTCCCATTGCGGTCGTGTCTTGGACACTACCATTTTATGTTCGTGTGTTCAGAATTAAGAAAAAAATAAATGTTTGAAATTTGAGGCAAGACGGTATTTTTTACATCGGAATTCTTCTTTTGAAGCATTTCTGACAAGTAGAATTGGAATTGCATATTCACTATGTAAAATGAAAGCAATTTAACTGAGACGGAAACCTTGCATGCTTGAACAATTTATTTTCTTGTCACTATTATGAGCATTCTGTACTTTCTTATCTTCCTCAACGAATTTATCCGTTTCGGTAGTGTCCGAGAACGATGCTGATAGTGAATGAACTGGTATGTTAATGTCAATGAATGACAAAACTAGGGATATTTTCTTTTGCTCACATTCCGTGAAGGCAGAACAGAACGAAAAACAGAATGAACAAAACTGGATGAATCAACTGTGAGTGGCTTGCTGTGATTGTGAGGTTTGGCGTTGGTTCATTTTCGGTATCCCGAGTGCAATGGTATAATGATCGAATGTGGCCGGAAATTCTGCTGAAAAGATTGATGTGATACAGATATTTCCAAGCACTGGTTTGGGCTTCCACTAATTGACTGTGTCTGATGAAATCTATCATTTTATCGCTCAAGTGTTAAAACAGGATGTCAAACATAATACTCCTTTTCATGCTGTAAGCACACACCTTCGTCAATTTCTGATTCAGAACCTTTAGGAATGAAAATGAAAAAAACAAATTATGTTGTTACTAGACATGCAAAACTTCATTCTCTTGCAGCCAGAGCAAACCAATTTATCATTAGACAACACATTCGATTTTGTGACGGCTCTGGACTAATTTACTTTGGCTGTTTTTTGACAAAATAATATCTTAATAAATGAAAATTATATGATTCAAGAATGCATTACACTTGGTCCGTTATGATTGAACGCAATTTTGCAGTCCTCTACACACACTTCTATACTTCATGGCAGTCCTTTGGCTGTATTACTTACCAGATCTCGACGACATCTGCTTCCAGTAGCTGTCCGAAACAGAAAAAATCTGTTGAAGATTCGGATCTGCCTTCTTGGAGAAAACGATCACTATCGTCCGATGCCATATTATGGGATGATGGTTCGCTTTGGTTTAATGCATTTTTTTTTCCAAAATATATATTTTTATCAAGGTTCATATGGCGTTAGCCTGACGGCCTGACAATTTTGTTTTTTTTTTACAGTCTGCTATACAGATTTTTTGTTTTAGAGCTGTTGTCAATTGTCCGAATGACATGGTCATTTTACAGTCGATAGATTATTATTTTCTGCATCCAATGGCGTAAGTAACTCAATTTTGAAAAAAAATGGCGCTTGGTTCCAATTGTATTGTCGAAATTACTATCGTGGGATGGTCGTTATTAACTGCAATGGAAGTCGAGTTATAGAATGAACTCGTCCCTCCGTGAATGGTTTTGACATTTGAACGAAATCGTTGTATTGCTGCAGAATATGTTATCCATATGTTTGCAAAATCGTTGCGGATACTGTAAAAAAACAAAGAACATTCGACAATTCGTTGCATTATTCATGGATTAGTAACATTAATGATATGAAACTGGATCTGATTCTAGTACCCGTTCACCTTTAGAGAAAGCAGACGCTGAATTGGTGAAGATTTTAAGGATAACAAATTGTTAACTCCAACGCAGAAAAGGCTGGATAAAAGTGATTACTACAACACGTTGACTTGCTCCACAAATGAACTTATTACATAACTAATTGGCACCCGATGAGCGGGAGCGTCTGCCACAGTGATAGCTTCGGTGCTTTCAAGGTTATTTCTAGCTGTGAATAATTAATTTGGTCCACCTCTGCTTCACAAGCCATAGGGGAACGAGGGGTAAGACGAACAGATTCTCAGAAACTTATGCTTTCAAAATATTGAATGCAGTTTTTCGAAGTTCAATATACTGGTTTTCAAACTTATTGGCTCTGGAATAAAAAAAATACGATTTTATCAAGAACCTGTCCTGTGCACCTGTCATCTCCACATCTTTCGTTTCATTCCATCAGAACAATTTTCAACAAGACACAGTTTTCCACTCACAAATGAATAAACCTGTTTGTAACAATTTCATCGTCGGTTCGAATTCATCTTACCTACGAATGAATCAAGTTCGAATATAAAACTTATCAAAATCCTTAATTTCGAAAAAAACATTCACACCCATGATTTTCAGGTTTCGTTTTTAGGTTTTCATGTACGTTCGACTAGTCACCTGTTTGAATCAATCGCTGTCCGTCTTACCCACGGTGCCCCTATCTGTTGCAGCCGTCTAAAAATAAACATTTGAATGTTAATGCAGACATTAGTGGAGTTCGCTCGACACGCTACCGGTGATTTTATGAATATATTCGGTCGGAGTTCAGCAGACACTAATTTACATTGACACGATGATTCGATAGTTTTACAAAAGGAATAAATTCATTTCTGTTTTCACAAACATTTCTTTGGAAGTGCTCCGTACAGGCTGCAAATTACACAAGAGTTTCAGACAGCTTATTATGCGACACTTTTGGAGCGAAACGATGCATACCTGTTGGAGATCAGATCGATTATGGCTAGCAAAAATATTGGGATGAAAGAGTCTAAAAAGTGAAACGAATGACTCGAGTGGACATAAATTATGTAGAACACTTTGGCTTCTGAACTTCGAAAACTGGTTCTCTGCTAGATAATGTCGTATATAGGTTCGATTTTAGCGTTTTTGAATGGGTCGTCGGTGAACGAATGGAATATTCAAGTTCGTAAATTTTCGGATTTCCGAATTTGAACTTGTTGAGGTTATTGAACTCGGTCGGACAAATTGCTTCAATTTGAACGCAATTGATGAATATTTACAGAAGAAGAATTTTTCAATCACATTCGAATCATTATTCTTGGATGGTGCAAACTAATTGGACTTTTGAAACTAGATTATATTCTCTATTGGAATATAGAGATTTTGGCGTTATTCAGGTGCGGCACGCGGACGATATGTTATATACTGCCACTTTATGTAAATCTAGTAAACCGCTTATAGCTCTGCGAAGGAGATGTGGGGAAATGAAGATCAAACTACTTTAGTCGCCTTTTCTAGCGCAGCTTCTTGTTCGATGGTCTTCATGCATAATTCATGACGATTCACTCTCGAAAAAGGCAAATATCAGTAGAACCAGAATCGAATCCGGTTCTTCAAGCAACATTTATCCGAAATCGTTCATTCAAGCCGCTTGTGGTAATTTGATAAAGTGAACGTTTTCGCGCATCCTGCGTATCACAGCAATAGGATTCTAAATAGGAAATAGCCTGTGTTTTGATCTACTCTGAATTTTTCTCTTAGACCAAAGTAAATCTTGCAAAGTCTTCGAGACTTATCGTTCGTGATTAGTGCAAGCGCACTTCGACTATATTGTATCATTCATTTCTAACTTAATGAAATGAGTTCCGGCGGTAGAATAAAAATTGTTATCACTCATAATTATACATTGCTAGAAATCGTAGTTGTCACCAGGATGAGCTCCTCTGGGTGGATATTCTTGTTGTAGCAGCAAGAATTTCCGAAGATAATTTAGAAACTACAATCAGCTCGTATAAGTGCTTTATCAACCATTTCTTACTGAAGACGTTAGATTGAGCAGGCTTGCTAATGTTTACCATCATTGATCTATTTATGGAGACGTATGTGCTATGTCATTAATAACATCATAAAATGAACAGGCAATCGATGGCGGAACTATAGTATAACACCTTGACATTTGAATTTTTTTTACATAAATATACAGTAAAACCTGTTTTTGTGCGATTTTTTTTGGGATTCTTGTCCCTATCTACCGCACAAAAAAAGTTTCTTTCAAAATGTGTACCGAACACGATTTTTTTTATGCGACTTTTTTTGTGCGGTCCCTATCCTCCGAACAAAAAAAAAAGGTTTGCCTGTACAGCCTTTCCATGCGAAACCGATATAGTGGTTCTCAGATTTCTCGTCAAAAGTGGTAATTTTGTTCTTTATCGGAAAACATTAGACCCGTTTTTTTTTATTAGGGTGTCCTTTTCCGAAGAATTAATTTTTCCGTTATTCCCAAAAATAATTTTTTGAAAAAATCATATGTTTAGAACCATGGAACTGAATTATATGATCGACATATCAAATTAAAGCCAATGAGCTAGCATTTTATTAAAAAATATTGAACTTGCAAATAAAACGGATTTTATTTTCGGAATCATATGTTGTAGTCGTTTTTTAAAGTTTTCATGGCTTTGACTGACAGGGCGTTATATTTTTTTATATTTTTTTGTTGAAAGCTGTGGATTTTCTACATAGCAGATCTCGATATCATCAATTATTTTTTTTTAGTTTTCGAGATATGATTTTTCATAGTGCTTTGCACCTTAATTTATAAAATTAATTTATATGCTTTATAAAAAGCACGTTTTATATAATTTTTTTTTATTTGAAATGTTGGACATTTAAGGTTGTTTTTAAAATGATTAAAATAAACTGCGTACTTAACCTAACCTTAACCTAAACCTTTAAAATTACTGTACAAACTCCGGAATTTTACTTCCAGGGTATTCTTTCGTAAATCTCCGTTGTTCTCGCTCAGGAGGGCGGATTCAGAATTGTCTCAAGAAATTTATTCGGAACGCTTTTAAGTCTTAGCCTGTGTGCCCTTCTAGACAGAAATCGCATGCTCAATTGCCTTGCAATTGGTTCCTGTCAGCCATCTGCTATCTGATTCTTCATACAAAGTTTAGAATTTCTGTCAATTGGCGAGTGCAAGGACCGGAGCAGAATATTACATTTCGTGACGATTTTATTAACGTGAGACCTAAAAATCAAATGACTGTCTAGAGTAAGTCCTACGTGGACCATTCGATAAGTGCGTCACCTACCGAATTCCGAATGCCGTCGGAACAAGTCTAGGAGATCTCGAATACTGGATTAGAATAACCTGAGTCTTCGCTGCATTGATAGAAATATTCTAAATGTTATAATATTCTGTTAGAGCATCCAGTCCACTCTGCAGTTTGCGGGTCAAAGGACCGATGACGCGATCTTGAAACAAAATTCCAGTGTCATCATTCTTCAGGCATTTTCACGTGTGAACTGATCATCTGATCATTTGAATAAATAATCCTTTCTTTCAAATCACTGGAAATCAAATGACATTCAAACTAGTATTTGAATACTACAACTTGGATTGCTCGTAGATAAAGGGTACGATTGTTGCATCCTCCGAAGATGGAACGCCTCGAAACTTTGATAAAATTCGAGCTACAGGGACTTTATGACTATCAGCAAGCAGAAGTAAAAGTCACTCACCATATAGTTATGACTAGCGTGGTAGTGAGCGGAGCTATTTTTTTTTTTTTTTTTTTTAAATTCGTTTATTTTTACAGGCTCAGTTACATAGGTTTAAAGAAGCCAAACTATTAACTATAATTTTACTATTAACATGTTTTCCTAATACTACGGTTAATGAAATGGGAAACCGATTACTCGTGGTCGACTCGAGTTTAGAAGGGTGACACATTTTCCTTAGGAAAAGGATGGGATGTAAGGCGATTGTAACAATGTTCACACTCACACTCACACTCACTTTCACATTCATACTCACACATCACACTGAATTCTTAAACTATCCTCACATCTAATATGTATTAACAATTTTATTCTAATGATAGGGAACCGATCGCTCGCGAAGGATGAAAAGGAGGAAAATGGGGGGGGGGTGGGTGGTGTGTTGGAAGGATGTAAGAACAATCACACTCGAAGATCGATATCTTTAAGGAAAACATATATTTGGGACATGTAGTCAAGGTCTAACCGAGCCAACACATCTCTCACCGGCACATTGGGCTGCCTTCCTCGAGCCCGAAGGGAGTTTTCTAAACTCGATCTGGCGACAAGATATAGTTCGCACGACCAAACAACGTGTTCGATGTCGTGGTAACCATGGCCACAAACGCAGAGATTGCTGTCGGCAAGCTTGAAACGAAAAAATAGCGCATCTAAAGAACAGTGATTGGACATGAGTCGGGAGAAGCCCCGAATAAAGTCCCGACTCGAGTCCAGACTTTTGAACCATGGTTTGAGGCTAACCTTAGGGATAATCGAGTGGCACCACCGGCCCAATTCATCTTCGTTCCACTTGCGTTGCCAGCTAGCGATGATATTTTTACGAACTAAAGAATAAAATTCATTGAAGGCGATTTGACGCTGATAAATTTCGCCTTCAATTGCACCTACCTTTGCTAATGAGTCAGCCCTCTCATTACCCGGAATTGAGCAATGTGAAGGGACCCAGACAAAGGTAATGACATAACAGCGTCTGGATAAAGCACTCAAAATTTCTCGTATTTTCTCAAGGAAGTACGGCGAGTGCTTTTCCGGCCTCACTGAACGGATAGCTTCGACAGAGCTAAGACTATCCGTTACAATGTAATAGTGTTCAACAGGTCGTGAGGCGACGCTGTCCAGCGCCCAGTATATCGCTGCCAATTCAGCAATATACACTGAGCAAGGATTATGAAGACTGTGGGAGGTGCTGAAAATTTCGTTGAACACTCCAAATCCTGTGGACTCATTCATAGAGGACCCATCTGTATAGTACATATTAACACAATTGATACGTCCATACTTTGCATTGAAGATCGTAGGAACGATCCCCGATAGAAGATAATCTGGAATATCATGAATTTCCTCCTTCATGAACAGATCAAAATGCACAGAGGAATTGATGTAGTCAGGAAAACAAACACGGTTGGGAATATACGAAGAAGGATCAACCTGCATGGAGATGAATTCATGATATGATCTCATGAATTCGGAGCGAAAATTTAGCTCGATCAGCTGATCAAAATTCCCGATCACCAATGGGTTCATAACCTTACACCGGATGAAGAACCGAAGAGATAATAAATTGAAGCGATCTTTTAGTGGGAGTAGGCCTGCCAAAACCTCGAGACTCATGGTATGCGTTGAGGGCATACATCCCAACGCGATACGGAGACAAAGATACTGAATTCGCTCGAGTTTAATGAGGTGTGTTTTGGCAGCTGATTGAAAACAGAAACTGCCATACTCCATCACTGAGAGAATAGTTGTTCGATACAACATTATAAGATCTTCGGGATGGGCTCCCCACCAGGTCATTGTACGGAGAAAGTTTATTGTACGGAGAAAGTTTATACGGTAATTGTACGGAGAAAGTTTATTCTTTGTTGGCATTTTTTACTCAGATACCTAATATGGGCCCCCAAGTACATTTGGAGTCGAACCATACCCCAAGATACTTGAATGACATAGCATGAGTGATCGGTTTACCCAAAAGTTGAAGCTTTGGTTTTGCTGGTCTATGCTTCCTAGAAAAAACCACCATCTCTGTTTTCTCCGTGGAGAATTCGATCCCTAGCCCAATGGCCCAGGTTGAAAAATTGTTCAAAGTATCTTGCAAGGCTTCTTGCAGGTCGGATTCTTTTGATCCTACGACAGACACTACTCCATCATCTGCAAGTTGTCTTAAGCTGCAATTTTGTGTAAGGCAATTGTCAATGTCGCTTACATAGAAGTTGTACAAAAGGGGGCTTAAACATGAGCCCTGAGGGAGGCCCATGTAAGAGACCCGACTTGCTGCCGAATCTCCGTGAGAAAAATTCAAATGTTTCTCACAAAGCAAGTTATATAACATATTATTCAAAAGAGGCGGCAGACCCCGAGAGTGTAATTTGTCTGACAAAACCTCTATTGGAACAGAATCAAAGGCCCCCTTTATGTCCAAGAATACTGAAGCCATTTGTTTTTTTTTCGGCGTAAGCCATTTGAATTTCTGAAGAAAGCAACGCAAGACAATCATTCGTCCCCTTGCCCCTGCGGAACCCATATTGTGTATCTGAGAGTAAGCCATTCGTTTCAACCCAACGATCAAGGCGAAACAAGATCATTTTCTCCAACAATTTCCGTATACAAGACAGCATTGCTATTGGGCGGTACGAATTGAAGTCGGACGCGGGTTTTCCGGGTTTTTGAATAGCTATAATTCGCACTTGTCTCCAATCATCTGGAACAACATTATGCTCCAGAAACCGATTGAATAAATTCAACAAGCGATGTTTCGCCACATCAGGGAGGTGTTTCAACAAGTTGAACTTAATTCTATCTGTTCCTGGAGCCGAATTGTTACAAGAAAGGAGAGCAAGAGAGAATTCTAGCATCGAAAACTCGGAATCAAGATCGCACCTATCTTGTGGTATGTCTCGAACAATTTTTTGCACAGGAGCGGAATCAGGACAAACCTTCCGTGCAAAATTAAAAATCCATCGATGTGAATATTCTTCGCTTTCATTCGTTGATGAGCGATTTCGCATGTTTCGAGCCACTTTCCATAATTTTTTCATTGACGTTTCTCGTGACAAACCTCCCACGAAAGTTCGCCAATAAGCACGTTTTTTCCCTTTGATCAAGTTTTTAAATTGATTTTCAAGGTCCAAATACGTTTGAAAATTCTCAATGGTTCCACGTTTTCGAAAAGCTTTAAATGCGTTCGATTTATCCTGATAAAGCTTGGAACATTGGCTATCCCACCATGAATTGGGAGGCCTTCGACGAATAGTGGAGCCTGGGATGGGTTTCGTTTGAGCGCGAACCGCGCTGTCATAGATCAAACGAGAAATGAAGTTATACTCCTCCAATGGAGGCAAACCATCTCTGGAATTGATGGCTAGAGCAATCGCGTCCGCATATTTTTTCCAGTCAATGTGTCTTGTGAGGTCGTATGCCATGTTTATAGATTCAGAAGAATTCGACCCAATGGTGATGGAAATTTTGATTGGCAAGTGATCACTACCGTTGGGGTCCTGGATTACATTCCACTTGCAATCTAACGATAGTGAATTCGAGCAAAGCGAGAGGTCAAGAGCACTTGGGTTAGCAGGAGGTTTAGGTACACGTGTTGTTTCCCCAGTATTCAAAACGGTCATATTGAAGCTGTTACAAAGGTCATATATCAACGAAGAACGATTGTTGTCGTACTGTTCCCCCCAGGCAGTTCCGTGAGAGTTGAAGTCTCCCAAGATCAATCGTGGCTCAGGAAGGAGTGAGTACATGTCAACAAGTTGCTTGCGGCTAACCGCAGCTCTCGGAGGCCAATACAAACTGACAATACAGAGGTCTTTGCCTCTGATGTTTGCATGACAAGCCACAGCTTCGATCCCTCCAATAGGTGGAAGGTCAATTCTAAAAAATGGGTGGCATTTGTACCCCAATTGTACCCCTCCGTATCTGTCATCGCGGTCCAAGCGTATTATATTAAAATCGTGGAAAGAGAGATCATTTTGAGAAGAGAGCCAGGTTTCGGACAGAGCAAAAACATCACAATTGAATTTATGAATTAGAAATTTGAAAGTATCCAATTTAGGGATAAGACTACGACAATTCCACTGTAAAACAGTGATACCTCCTACCTCTCTATTTAAATTAGACATCAAGAGAGATAATCATTGCAAGAAGGGGCCATGTTTGCATCAATTGCTGCAAAATTGTCTTTAACACTGGAAGCATTGAGATGACAATGGTTCTGATGGAGTCGGAAACGTTAAAACACCTGAAGATTTGATCCACAAGGTCAGTCAACTTTATAAATCCCGATTGGGAAGTTGAACTAGACGGAAAAACAGGGACAGTTGGGGTTTTTGATGTCCCCTCGAGTGCTGGGCCGTTCAAAGGTGAACCATTCCCACGGAAACCAGGAGGAACCTGATTTTGCTTGTCCGCTGTCTGACTCGATTTTTTAGACATGCTAACAGGGGGGTGGGGCTTGTCCTTGAACTTTGGGAGTGGTCACATTTTTGCGCCGGGGATTCCCTCGGAAAATGAACGGTGTGCCCCCGTTAGCTGTGTCCGCTTCCATTTCGTCAACGGGCAACGTGGCGAAAACATTTTGAGTGTTGATTGATTGTTGTTGGGCAAGTGGAGAAGCGCCCTTTAAAATATCCGCAAAAGTGCGTTTTGAGCGTTCCTTCAAAGAGCGCTTCTGTTTCTCCCAGCGACTCTTGTAAGTTTCACAAGCTGAGAGCACGTGTGGGGATCCCCGCAAAATGGACACTTATGCTCAGTCGCACTGCAGGATTCCCCCACATGTTGCTCTCCGCAAGTTGCACAGCGCTCCTTGTTGGCACAATAATCTGAAGTGTGACCAACTGACTTGCATTTGTTGCAAGTCATGGGCTTTGGCACGAAGAGTCGCACAGGCAGTCTCAATTTGTCCACCATGACGTAGTCAGGGAGGGCCAAACCAGCAAAAGTTACTCGAAACGAGTCTGACGGCGTGAATTTCGTTTTTCCCTCTTCTTGGGATACTTTACCTAGTTGGCGACTGTCCAAAATTTTAACGCCCACCAAAGGGAGTCTTTTGAATTTACCAACTCCTTCTTTTATCAATTGGCACGTCAGACCCGTTTCAGTTACCACCCCCGAGATTTCTACGTCATGGGAGGGCACGTAGACACGATACTCTAGGGTGAACCTCTCGTCGATCACAATTGCATTTGCGTGTTTCCGATCACTCACGACAACACGCAGTTTGTTCGGCCTAACCTTAGAGATTTCGACCACGGAGGAATAAAATCTTGCCAGATCTTTCGAAACCTGAATGACATTAATAGATTTTCCTTTAGGTTTGAGCCGGAAAAAAACAACCCATGGACCAGCTCCAGGTGCATCGTCTGGATAGACCTTGACACGAGGAGAGGAAACAACTGAGGGGGAGGACGAGGTCGATTGTTAAGCGGGAGCGGGATCAGTAGGACTGGGAGGCAAGTTCGGGAGTTGAACGGAAGCGGGAGATTGAGGGGGCGAAGAGGAAAAGTTTGCTAATTTTCTTGAGGGGGGCTTGTTGAGGTTAATTAACTCTTTTTTGAAGAGACATCTTCTGAGGGGGGAACGCGTTTGAGCGACTTCCCAGCCCCCGTTGTAGCTAGTGAGGAGGAAACAGTAGTTTCAATCTCCATTTCAACTTGACCTTCTGCCATTATGGCAGATATGAAATAATATAATTTTGAATTCTTCTATCTTCCTAAACCTAATATATATATATATTATACCTGAATCGCACACCAATGCGAATGAAATGAAACGGTGTCCCAATCGAACCGCTTGGCAATCGCTCGGTACAGCTGCAACGGTAAATCGCACCACCACACGATGATGGAATCGATGACGATGATAAAGCACACACAGCGATGATACGGCACACGCACCGCGCCCGTGGTGGAGAACTTCTTCCTCACGCTGGTTGTGATTGCTGCTCTTCTCACTCGCGCAATAAAGAGAACCCCGTTAGGGCGAAATAACTTCACCAGCCACTGATAACGGTATAATCTCCACTATATGAAAGACGCGAACAAATTTGCGACCGATGTCTTCGGACTGCGCGAGCTGAATGATTGAAGGCGATTTGATGCTGATAAATATCGCCTTCAATTGCACCTACCTTTGCTAATGAGTCAGCCCTCTCATTACCCGGAATGGAGCAATGTGAAGGGACCCAGACAAAGGTAATGACATAACAGCGTCTGGTTAAAGCACTCAAAATTTCTCGTATTCTCTCAAGGAAGTACGGCGAGTGCTTTTCCGGCCTCACTGAACGGATAGCTTCGACAGACCTAAGACTATCCGTTACAATGTAATAGTATTCAACAGGTCGTGAGGCGACGCTGTCCAGCGCCCAGTATATCGCTGCCAATTCAGCAATATACACTGAGCAAGGATTATGAAGACTGTGGGAGGTGCTGAAAATTTCGTTGAACACTTCAAATCCTGTGGACTCATTCATAGAGGACCCATCTGTATAGCACATATTAACACAATTGATACGCCCATACTTTGCATTGAAGATCGTAGGAACGATCCCCGATATTAGATAATCTGGAATATCATGAACAGATCAAAATGCACAGAGGAATTGATGTAGTCAGAAAAACAAACACGGTTGGGAACATACGAAGAAGGATCAACCTGCATGGAGATGAATTCATGATATGAAGTCATGAATCCAGAATGAAAATTTAGCTCGATCAATTGCTCAAAATTTCCGATCACCAATGGATTCATAACCTTACACCGGATGAGGAACCGAAGAGATAATAAATTGAAGCGATCTTTTAGTGGGAGTACGCCTGCCAAAACCTCGAGACTCATGGTATGCGTTGAGGACATACATCCCAACGCAATACGGAGACAAAGATACTGAATTCGCTCGAGTTTAATGAGGTGTGTTTTGGCAGCTGATTGAAAACAGAAACTGCCATACTCCATCACTGAGAGACAATTTCCGTATACAAGACAGCATTGCTATTGGGCGGTACGAATTGAAGTCGGACGCGGGCTTTCCAGGTTTTTAAATAGCTATAACTCGTACTTGTCTCCAATCATCTGGAACTATATTATGTTCCAGAAACCGATTGAATAAATTCAACAAGCGATGTTTCGCCACATCAGGGAGGTTTTTCAACAAGTTGAACTTAATTCGATCCGATCCTGGAGCAGAATTGTTACAAGAAAGGAGAGCAAAAGAGAATTCTACCATCGAAAACTCGGAATCAAGATCGCACCTATCTTGTGGTATATCTCGAACAATTTTTTGCACAGGAGCGGAATCAGGACAAACCTTCCGTGCAAAATTAATAATCCATCGATGTGAATATTCTTCGCTTTCATTCGTTGATGAGCGATTTCGCATGTTTCGAGCCACTTTCCATATTTTTTTCATTGACGTTTCTCGTGACAAACCTCCCACGAAATTTCGCCAATAAGCACGTTTTTTCCCTTTGATCAAATTTTTTAACTGATTCTCAAGGGCTAAATACATTTGAAAATTTTCAGGGGTTCACGTTTCCGAAAAGCTTTAAATGCATTCGATTTTGCTACATAAAGCTTGGAACATTGGCTATCCCTCCATGGATTGGGAGGCCTTCGGCGAATGGAGGAACCTGGGATGGGTTTCGTTTGAGCGCGAACCGCGCTGTCATATATCAAACGAGAAAGGAAGTTATACTCCTCCAATGGAGGTATGCCATCTCTGGAACTGATGGCTAGAGCAATCGTGTCCGTATATTTTTCCAGTCAATGTGTCTTGTGAGGTCATATGCCATATTTATAGATTCAGAAGAATTCGACCCAATGGTGACGAAAATTTTGATTGGCAAGTGATCACTACCGTTGGGGTCCTGGATTACATTCCACTTGCAATCTAACGATAGTGAATTCGAGCAAAGTGAGAGGTCAAGAGCAAAAGTTACTCGAAACGAGTCGGACGGCGTGAATTTTGCTTTTCCCTCTTCCTGGGACACTTTTCCTAACTGTTGGCAGTCCAAAATTGTAACTATCGACAAAGGAAGCTTATTAAATCTGCCATCTCCCTTTTTTATAAATTCGCTCGTCAGACCCGTTTCTGTAATCACCCCCGAAATTTCAACGTTATGGCAGGGCACATAGGCGCGATATTCTAGGATGAATCTATTGTCGACAACAATCTCGTTAGCTTGCTTCCGATCAGCCACGACAACACGCAGTTTGTTCGGTCTAACCTTTCTAATTTCGACCACGGAGGAATAATTTTTTGTCAGATCTTTCATAATCTAAATGACGTTCAGCGATTTCCCGTTGGGTTTGAGCCGGAAGAAAACAACCCAGGGACCAGTTCCAGGTGCATCTTCTGGATATCCCTTGACACGAGGAGAGGACACAACAGAAGAGGAAGACGAGGACGAGATTTGGCGGGAACGGTGATGGTAGAGGGGGGAGATGAGGTGGATGGTTGAGAGGGATCGGGATCAACAGATGAGGAATGCGAGGTCGATGGTTGAGTTAAAACGGGGTGGTTCGAGGGATGAGTGGCGAGGTTTGTGGATTTCTTAGAGGGGGGCTTTTTAATCGACGACTCTTCTGTATCACACGGAACGCGCTTAAGCGACTTTCCGGCACCTTTTTGTGCAACGGAAAGGGAGTCATCGAAGGGGATCTCCATATTAAAAGACCCCCCACCTTCATCCATCATTTATGTGACTGATAATTACAATAGTTTGAATGACTCCTATAACCTAATAAAAAAAAACAAAAAAAATAAAATAAAATAATAAAACTACTTGCTAACGCACACCAGTGCGATGATTGCGGTAACGGCTGCTGCTCGATCGGATGATTGCAGACGCCGCTGCGATTGTGCACTTTTCAGTCCGGTGCTCGTTCTCACGTTCTCACTCACAGCGATTCACACGAGATGCACCAGTACAATTGAACTTAGCGATCGTCTGATCGCGTGTTGGGCGCTCGGTACAAATGAGATGGTGTATCACACACCACTAAGCGCGTTCTTCCACACTGGTATTGTGTGCGTACGACTGACCACCGTGTCGGACTCCAATTTCAATGGCGATGAATTGGCGAGAAATGAAAGCCAGCCACTTTGGTAGGCCTTGTTGCGGCTTCTCCACTTGCTGATTGCGAGGTTGAACAAAATGTCCACAAGACCACGGTAAACGCGTGATAATAAAAACACCAGGGCGAGGAAGGATAATAATAGCTTACGGCACTCGATCACGATTATGGGAACGCGAAAGTAAACGACTGATTGCTTGCGCTGTCCAGACTTGAAAGCCTGCGGAGCTATCTTGATGTTAAAGGATTCCTACGCTCAGTACGCGTCAAGCTGTGGTACCGTACCTCGCTTAATTTTCTAACTGTGACTAATTTAATGTGCCTACAAAAGAAAAACTAATTTCAATGCCGAATAATCTAAGAGAGGAAAGTAAGTCGGACACAGACAGTTTGATCTGTACTGAGCGTAGAAATATTTTGACAGCGAGTTGACACCACCCACTGCCGCGCTAGTTGTAAACGTCTGCTACTTTCTGGAAAGCCCTCGTACATCCAAACCTGCAACAACAACTATACATTACAAAGGAATCCAAAATGATACTCCGAGTTAGTCCTGTAATATTGCAAGGAAAAAACGGTAGTGTGAACACATCTTGTTTATCTGGGAGCAGGGAAAAGCATATTCGCCATCGGTTGTTATTTAACTTTGAATAGTGTCAATCACTCTGAATGTGCACCCACTTATCGATATTTTTCATCTCTCCGAAACATTACGAATATTCAACAACTGTATAGTGACATACATTCAGCTAAGCTGCAGTCCTTCGAGTCGTGTGGGTAGAATTAACGTCACACCTCGAATTCTCCGACATTATTTTAGTTTCTTGGGAAACAGCGATAAATACGCATATGAAGAAACGCCTAGAACTTGCTCATGGGCAGCTTCCAAGACCTCATTCTTTTCTGCCCATAACACGAGATGATGTTCCCACCAAGAGTAGGTTTGTTTTCGCTGGAAAATTTGCGCGGATATTGAACATCTGCCGAATAATTTGAATTGGAATCAACACTCTTGAATCGTTTATATCACTCTACCATAAATATTGTACTTGGCCTGGCTAATTTCGGTTTCTTTTTTGCTACCATGTTGAACGAATGTGCAACGGACGAATAAAGTACGATTCACATACAACATTCACGTTACGTTCAAGTCACGTCACGTCACGTTACGTCAATTATTCTCCCATGCAATTCTCATGAAAATATTCAAATACACCGGCAACGGCAACTTCGACTTGACCTGTCAACCTTGTTAACCATGAAGCAAGCAGATCCTACATTGACGCACAGAAGGGAAATATTAAATGGGTCGTACCGCGTCGGTTTTCAGCTGTTAGGTGAAGAATGTTTGTGTATGATTGAATCGCACACAAGGTTTCTTGATTTTATGCACTGACAAAGGTAGATAATGGTGGTGGTAGAACAAATACAGAATCGTCTGTGGCTGAATTGTGTCTGGGAAAAAGAAATACATAGAGGAAGTGCATGTAAGACGAACAGTGGGGGTAAAATGGACAGGTGGTTGATTTGTATAGTTACATTATGAATTCCAGATTTCTGTTAATGAAAACCCCTTGTACATGCTATTCTATAATATTTAAATCACTCTATGACAATGGATACTGATAAAAAGTTGAAAGGGAAACAAAAACCAAAAATTAAACATGATTCCGCGTGTGGATGTATTTGTTGCGGCTTCGATATTAAGCATTTTGAGTAGTTTGAATTAAAAATTCAATTCGCTGATGGTTATAAGTCGGTTTGTGATTTAACAGAGAAGCGATATTATGTATGTACGGGAAAGTATATTTATTTGTGAGTGGAAAATTTAAATCATTGAAATAATTGTATTGGTGTGGTAAAACGGACAGTTGCCAGTGGGAGTGAGATGGACTGTGAAAAGCCTGTTTGTTCTATTCCTAAGGAATCTCCTGCGTCTATGAACAGAAATCAAATCGCCAGAGGAGGATTGTCTAGAAACTAATTGGGACCAAAAGCCAAATAGTTGAGGGTCTGTCTGTTTATACTGTTGAGAAGCCCAATATCACTAGGTGGATTTATTCGATTTTTCATCATTCAACGGAAATTCGTGATGGGTTCAGAACTTGATTGAATCAAATTATTCCTCTCACGAGCGATAACCATCTACGCTTCGTATACTACAATCCATATCCCCTTCTACTTTATGTACATATTACCTGCATCGAAATAAATGTGCTACTATTTGGTCTGTTTTAATTTAAGTAAAAAACATTGAAAAACACTTTTTTGTAAAAAAATGACCGATTATTCCGAAAAACAGTATATTGAATTGTCAGAAACTGCATTCAAGTTTTGGGAAACATGAATTTCTAAAGATACAATTGAAGTTCTTCTCAACATGTCCGTCTTACCCCCACTTCCCCTACTGAGTGCTCTCGCGAGGAGAATGAATCATGAATCAGCCATCTTCAGCTGCTCCTACAAACCATGCAAGCTTCGCAAACCACGTCCTTCACAGGGCCACTATAACTTTGTACAAAAGAGTTATTTTTAAAATTTCGATACATTCTTAAATAATATCCAAAGTAATGGAGAACGAATTGATTTTTATAGTTTTCCGGGAGAGCTTCGTGAATTTAGGAGAGTATTCGGACTTATCGGTGATGATGATGTTTCGTATTATGGAGGTTTTGAACAAAACAAAATAAAGTTTAAAACATTAATTTGTGCTTAAATATTGCTTTATTCTAGGTTTTCTCTTATAAATTAAGAGCCGTAGAGCCAAAGGATGGACAGAGTTTCTTTTCGACATGGGACTACGTCTAACCGGAATATATGGGGGGTAAAATGAAAACCTAAACACAAAACATGCAGGAAAAAATGAATGATTTCGAATGCTTATAACTCGAACATTTCTTACTGGATCAGAAAGATTTGCATCAATTGATGGGGAATATTTCTACGCATCTATCGCAGTTAATAAAATGTTATTAGATAAACAATTGAATGACTGTAAAATGTTAAGCGTTATTGAAACGCCCTAACTGCCTCGTTTTGATTGGCCCGATATACGGTTTCCCCAACACAGCCATCAAAACCAAGCAGCGTTCGAGAAATCGGCATTGCAAACACATGAAAGTAGGGGGCATTTTTGTTCCAACTAAAATGTGTTTCCCTAACACAGACTTCAAATCCATGGAGCGTGGGAAAATTGGCATTGCAGATACATGCAAGTCGGAGGTATTTTTTTTTCCGGCTGAAATGTGTTTCCCCACCACAGACTTCAAATCCAGGGTTTCTGGGGAAATCGGCTTTGCAAATGAATGCAAACTGCGAGTACGTTTGTACTCGCTTGCCTTTGTGCAGACTGGAATATGTTTCCCTAACACGATCTTCTAAACTTAGGAACCAGGGAAAATCGTGCAGCGAATGCGGCGAATGAACTTTACAAGTTTCAAGCAAATTCGCGGTTCGAGAAGTACGTACACTTGAGAGATGCAAACTTCAAAGGGAAATGTATGTATCGTTTGATAATTGGCATCACGTCAAACATAAAAGGACTGTCATTAAATTTACTTATAACGAAGAACATAATCTATCACTATCGATAAATTGACCTCACATGTCATTTGTTAAATCTTTTTACTCACAAAGCAAATATATTGAATTCAATTGAATTCGGAAATTGTTTCAAGTTTCAATAAAATTATTCCTCTCGTCAGCGATAAACTTCTACGCTACGTTCATAAAAAACCTGTTCATTTTACACAAACAAGTTCTGTTTTAATTTCAGTAAAAAAACATTAAAAACACATTTTTTGCGAAACATTTGACAGATAATATTAAAACATATATTATATATATATTGTACTGCAGGAAACTGCAGTGTTTTGGGAAATAGGAGTTTTATAAGATACAATCGAAGTTCTTCTTAACATATCCGTGTTCCGTCCACTTCTTGTGCATTAACATGTACGCTGAGAGTTTATTTGACGATCCTCTCAAAATCTTTTTATCGCTTCGCGAATCGTTTGAGGGGCGTGAACCCATTTATTCATTGGTGCTGTCAAATATTTATACTATAGTGTTTCATTCATAAATTCCTCTAATGTTTGTTCTCGCCGGTAATAATTTCGTTGTCCTACGCTAACAACACAATCGTTTTTGGGACACCACTCTTCTAGTTTTTTTTTTCAAATCAAAGTAAAGGGTGTTTTGACATAGGACTATGTCTTTGATTTTTATATAGGGGGGTCACTCTACGAAAAATGTAACGATTTGATGATGAACAATAAAAATAAACTTTTCAGATGGCGACGAGCACCGATTTGTTATTTTGCTTGCAAGAACTTTTGTGTTTTAGTGGTGAATATGGACATGTCCTGTGAAACCAATGTTACAATAATAAACACACGGGCCGTGTGAGTGTGTTTGTATAGAAAACGGTATGTTTTTAAAGCATTTCATATAATTATTGAGACACTTTTGCTTGACTCAAAGCGGGGACAAGGTGGCCACTATTGTATGAAATGCCATAAACGCACCTTTGAACGCGCCTAATTGACGAATTGAATGAGAACATCATGTTGGTTGAATAACACAAGGCGCATTCATGATAAATTTGATGTTTTTTTCAGATACCAAATATAATAAATTTAAATTATGATAATTTCGCAAGGGAAGCACGTTATAGTTACCTATAACCTTTAAATAACACCTCCCACTCTTGTCACGCTTGATCTAAAATACAACGACCTTGATATGTAGCACAATTTTGCCGGAAACAATCATCTTCTAAACGCCTAAATTCACGAGTTACTTCATGTGGCCATCTCACATCATTAGTAGTGGCCAACTTGACCCGTCATGATTATAGTAGCACCTTTTTCATACGTTTTTTTTTATTTATCATGTAACATTATGAAATAAAAAGAAAATCTTTTCTAAGTCAACGTGGTTGCGGAAAACATCCCAAAGATCGATGCTGATATAATGAAATGCCTCAATTTTGTATGTATTGTGTTTAATTGTACTCTATGCTTAGGGTGGCCGCCTTACCCCGTCCCCCTCTATAAGTTGACAGAATCAATGGAGAGATGATCATAGAAGATTGATAGATAGCAATTGGTAGAATGTTGTTTTCCATTAGATAAACAATTGAATAACTGTAAACTGTTAGGCGTTATCTAAACGCCCTAACTGCCTCGTTTTGAACGGCCCGATTTACGGTTTCCCCAACACAGCCATCAAAACCAAGCAGCCCTGGGGAAATCGGCATTGCGAATACATGGAAGTTGGGGGCCCTTTGTTCTCACCGAAAAATGTTCCCTAACACAGACTTCAAAACCATGCAGCGTTGGAGAAATCGGCATTGCAAACACATGCAAGTAGGGGGAGCATTTGTTCCCACCGAAATGTGTTCCCTAACAGAGATTTCAAAACCAAGGTGCCTGGAGGAAATCGGCATTGCAAATTCATGCAAGTCGTGGGTATTTTTGTTCCGACTGAAATGTGTTTCCCTAACACAGACTTCTAATCCATATAGCGTGGGGAAATTGGCATTGCAAATTCACGAAACACTGAAATGTGTTTCCCCAACACAGATTTCAAAACCAAGGTTTCTGGGGGAATGGGCTTTGCAAATAAATGCAAACTGCGAGTATTTCTGTACTCGCTTGCCTTTACGTAGGCTAGAATATGTTTCCCTAACACGATCTTCTAAACTTAGGCACAATCGTGCAGACGCTAGATACTAGATGAACTTTCAAGTTTCAAGCAAATTCGCTTCGAGAAGTACATACACTTGAGAGATGAATATAAAAATAATAAATAATAATAAAATAATCGTTCGATAATTCTTCCGTTCACAAATTTTATCCTAGGCATCATACCAAACGTAAAAGGACTGTCATTAAATTTACTTGAAACGAAGAAAATAATCTTTCACAATGCATGAATTGCCCTTTCATGACATTTGTTCATTCTTTTTACTCACAAATCAAATATATTGAATTCAATTGAATTCAGAAATTGTTTCATTCAAACAAGAATTTAATCAATACAAACAGATAATTGCTAAGCTAAGGTCCCACGTCAACCTTGCGGTTATATCATAGATATAACTCACCCATTTTTTGACCTAGGCTTATACTTATGTAAATCTTAACTATCTAGACTTGTGTTTAAAAATGATAAATGATGACTCCTTGTCTTCTTCTGCATAATTGAATAAACAGAAGAAAAGGGTAGTAATGGCTTTGATGGTATTTTTGTGTACATTTTTTAACAGAATGTGATTCCGGATTCTACCACGTTATCTCAGCTAACGCGTTTAAAGGACAAAAGTTCATACAGGAAATGGTTTTTTTCAGGGCTTCCATTTGATGTATTAAAAGAGAAAAAATTACAGATTTTGAACAACGGAAAAACTCAATTCAAATGCAATTATAACACACAATCACAGTCCTATGTCAAGTTCCCGTCCGTGCCTCTAGGCTCAGACCCATCAACTTTTTGTATAGGTATATCACGTTAAGCTGGATAAGTTTCCATCCCCTTTTGACAGCTGTCACTTGTTTTGTGTATAGTTCGGGTTGTCATTTCATTATAAATAGACTGACACCTGTACAGTGCCATCAAATTGTGCACATTTTTTACGAAATCCATAGTTTTCTCGAACTAAACTAAAGCTGGTCGCGTTCTTCGTCCATTTTACGGACCACAAAATGTAAATGAGACGCTGTTTATAACTCTAATTTGGAATAGTTTTCTAAAATCCGCTTCCTGTAAAATTTAAAATGATAACTTTTTATACCAAATTTCAAACTTGTAATGTTTCGCACATAGCCGATATTGTTATAGTTGAAAACATACAAAATTTATTACATGAATGTTTTGTTAATCTTACATCACCTAACATATTCAATTATTCTAGTTTTGGTTAACACACACGCGTATAATAAATCAACTAACGAAAACAGATGGATCGATCAAATTTGGATCATTACCGAAAACCATTTGATGCTGTAAATGGTGATGATTTTGATTTTATTATAGCCATTAGCATAAATTATGCCGGCGAACACCAGGCTTTGTTTATCTAACCTGTTTTAAATGTATGCATATAGTAACGTGTTTTATTGTTATAATGTATCGTGAGGTTTGTTGAATTCATCAATATTACTGGTATCAGAATCCACAACTGTGAGAAACCTTTCGAATGAGTCTATGGGAAGTTCTCTGTCGAATAACACCTAAAAAGTTCTGATGCCAATTTCTTCCTTCGAACAGCCGAAGAAAGTTTCTCTGACCGCAGCGATTTAATTTTTAGTATAATTTTCACCGTCTCTTTTCCATCCCTACAAGCGCATATCGTTGGCCGAGCGATAGGTGAACTCCGCGTATTTTTAGCCGGGCGATGTTAACCAACATGATTCCACCGCGGTTCATCTTAATTTGGCTTGTTGGCCTTTTGCCATATGCAACAATGCTAGGTGATGCACGAAGCCCACGAGCAAAAGGTTGCGGCTGTTCCATCTCCCATTCGATTTGTGCAATAGTTTCGTTATTTTGTTTTCTAATCTATATATAAGAAAACGGCACTTTTCAGTAATTCAGTTCATTTTGTCATCGGATTTTTCACCGCATAGACGAGCCCGTAGTTTGCAGGATGAGAAATCTACCGGTGTTGCTGTGTGTCGTGTTGACATTCTGTGCGGTCATCGAAGGTGCAGCTCAGCTAAAGAAGAACACAGCGACGAGTGCGAAAAATGACCCTTCTCGCGATAAACGACTCACGGGTCATGACGACGTCTCAACGATTGTCTCATCAGGAGCCGGTGTTGAATCGTATGACGGAATCTCTGGCGGTGTATCATCGAATTCTGGAAGCCTGCACTCTAATTCTGCAGCAAACTATGGATCAGGGCTGGGATCAGCCATCGTGATAAATCTCGGGTCAGGCCGCGGATCAACTCTTGGAGCAGCACTTGGTTCTAGTTCAGCATCAGGCCTTTCGGGATATGCAATCAACCTTGGCTCAGGTTCGGTACAACGTGTCGGATCAGGTTTTGTGTCTGGTCTTGGATCCATTCTCGGAGCGAATACACTCAGATCAGCTAGTGGATCGGGTCTCGCTTCTGGATATACATCAGCGAACCTTGGCTCAGGGTCTGGAACTATCTATGGATCGAGCCTTGGGTCTGGTTCAGGATTAGGCTACAGAACAAATCTTGGATCAACCGTTGGATCTGGTGTTGTTTCTCTTCTTGGATCAGGATCTGGAATAAACTATGGAACGAGCCTTGGATCGGGTGCAGGTTTAAGTTATAGCTCTAGCCTTGGGTCTTCGGGCGGATCGGGCATTGTTTCGGTTCTTGGATCTGGTTCAGCCTTAAATTATGGCTCGAGTTTAGGGTCACGATCTGGATTGAGCTATGGAACAAGTCTTGGATCAGGCTCAGAACTGAACTATGGATCAACTTCCGGACTTAGCCAAGGATCGACACTTGGATCAGTGTCTGCGTTAGGGTACGGAACAGCCCATGGATCATCTAGTGGATCCAACCTTGTTTCTGTACTAGGATCGGGATCAGGACTTAGTTATGCATCGAACTATGGATCTGGATCTGGATTAAGCTATGGAACACACCTTGGATCTGGTTCTGGTTTGAGTTATGGATCGAGCCCAGGATCAACCAGTGGATCCAACGTTGTCTCTGTTCTTGGATCTAGCCCAGCGTTATACTATGGTACGAGTGTGGGGTCAGGATCTGGACTAAGTTATGGCTCGAATCTTGGATCAAGTTCTGGATTGAGCTACGGAACAAGCCTTGGTTCCGGTTCTGGATTAAATTATGCAACGAACATCGGGTCAGCTCCCGTACTAAGCTATGGATCGCCCCTTGGAACAAACTCTATATCAAGCTATGGAATAAGTCAAGGCTCAACCGGTGGATCTACCGTAGTTTCCGCTCTTGGCTCAAGATCTGGACTAAGTTATAGATCTAGTCTCGGTTCAGGTTCTGGATTGAGCTATGGCACAATCCTTGGATCAGGTTCGGGTTTGAATTATGGATCAAGTATTGTTTCTGCAGGTGGATCTGGTTCAGCATTAAACTATGACACTAGTCTAGGATCTGGTTCTGGATTGACATATGGAACAAGTCTTGGTTCAGGATCTGGATTAAGTTATGGAAGAAGTCTTGGATCAGGCGCTGGTTTGAATTATGAATCGAGTCTAGGATCAACCAGTGGATCTGGCGTTGTTTATGCTCTTGGATCTGATAACGCGGTGAACTACGGTAGCAGCTTGGTATCAGGTTCTGGATTGAGTTACGGAACCAGTCTTGGATCTGGGTCTGGATTGGGTTATGGATCAGGTCCAGGTTTGAGTTATGGATCGAGCCTTGGAACAACCAGTGGATCTGGCGATGTGTCGGTTCTTGGATCAGGATCTGGGTTAAGTTATGGTTCAGCGTTGAACTATGGCTCGACCCTAGGTTCAGGATCTGGATTAAGCTATGGATCGAGTCTTGGGTCGGGATCTGGATTGAGCTATGCTACAAGTCTTGGATCTGATTCCAGCTCAGGTTATACATCGAACATTGGATCAGGTTCAGGATTGGGCTATGGAAGAAGCCTCGAGTCAACCTATACTTCTAATGGTGGAGCAAACTTTGGATCAGACCTTGGCTCTGGTCTTGCATCGGGTTCCAATCCAGATTCAGAATATGCTTCAGGATATGCTGGTGGTTCATCAACGGTAGGATCGAGCCTCGGTTATACTGCAAACGTCGACTCGCAATATGCATCAAATGATATATCTGCAACAAGTCTTGGATCCGCGTATTCATCAGATGATTCATCGAGCATTAGATACAGTGCAAATATCGAGTCCAGCCCTAGTGTTGGATCGGAGTACAATTCAGGTATCTCTGCGGCCTATGCGGTAAGCAGAGGTTCGAACGCTGAGTCCGGTTATGTAGGAAATCCAGGTTACTCGGTGGCAGCAGCCGATTATTAATGCTATTTTCATTGATAAGTTGTTTAGTGTAGTATTTGAAAGTGTACGTGTTTAGTATGCGCCTTTGATGATAGGTTTAAGTAGTTTCAAAAAATAAAATCAAAAGTGATATTCTAGTTATTTATAATCTAGAAATGATTCGAATATTCATTTATCCGAAACTACTTCACTTATTTTCAACGTATTGGTGGATCAATTTTGTTGGAACCTAAAGGTAGATACATATTTTCCGTCTGGAAAACTTCATTTTTTATAGTGCAGCGATTAGCGGCATTCGTGAGAAACAATTTTTGTTATAACTTGTACCACTACTCGCAAATATTTGAATTTGCCAACGAAATCAACTGATGATTTTCCTTTGACATCGGAATGTTGCTGCCGCCGTCGCATTGCCGATAGATGATATCAGCAGTACACGGAGGTGGTGATAAGAATACGTCATGCATGTCATGCAATTAGTTAGGGCATCTGTCAACATAACCAATTGAACGTGCCGCTTTATGAGTCTAATTACACTTGAAAAAAATCCAAATATAGTTTCGGGGTGAAATTGATCAATCTATTTTTTCATGATTTTCTAAGGTGTTATGCAGAAAAAAATATAGTAATTAACCGATTTCTTCGCCTACTCCAAAATTACAAGCCAATTAGTGGACCTAAGTCTTTGCGTAAGGAGTGTGGATCCGAAACTTAAAAGGTGTTTTTGTCGAAACTAAGTTTTGCAAACTGGTGGGAGTTCTACCTCCGGAACGGTCCATCCGATTTTGATGAAATAGTTTTTCCTAGATTCTCCACTAAATTTCCTGTCATCGTACGTAGGTTTTTTTTTGATATTTTGAAAAATAAAATTTCGGATATGAAAAAAATTTCGTGGTGCTTTTTCGTAAAAATGATTTTTCTCACTTGTTTCAATAGTTATTACAACTATCTGATTACTGTTGCAACTTGTGAAGTATCTGCTGGGTGTGATTCAATGTGTTTGTTTTGTATGTGTTAAAAAAACGTTTCTTTACCATGCTTAAAAATGGAACGAAAATGCTATTTAGAAAAATAATATTTTTATGTAATTTAATGAGCGGTTCGTTGAGAACCATTGACGAAAGGAATCTTCAGATGATTTTTGAACATGTAATATCCAAAAAGGTTTGAACTCAATTACAAAGCCCTCCAAAAAAACTATAAGTGGGTTATATCTGTGATATAACCGCAAGGTAAACGTAGGACTACCGCTGGCTGCTAATCTTTGTTTGAAATTGCATCTGAATCAATTCTCAATTAATGAATTAATATCACTCCGTTCAGTTGGCAAAGAGGTATTAACTTTCAAAACCTTGCACTCCAAGCGTCACGCTTTCGTTTTCGAAATTTTGAATTTACACCCCGGTACAGAAATGAAAGTTAGACATCAAAATTAGGTTTGTTTTCAGTAGTACGTTTGATGAATTTCACCCCGGTGATCAATTTGTCCCCTCGATAACGGTACCTAGATAAATGCCTTGAGAACCTTTCATTGCTCAGCTTTTGTCAACTGCTTCTGACTCAGTGAGTCCTTCGCTGTAGGAAGTCGTCTTACAATCACTTTCGTTTTTCCGAGACACCAACCAACAATTCGGAAATCTTTGTCTTCCAAACGCCGAGCAATGTCTGGGGAATGAGGCGGATGAGGTAGAAGCTCCTAGTTTACTATTCCTAGATAGTTATTGACAGATCGATTAGCATGTGGTCTGGCATTGTCACGATGTAAAATTATCTTGACGTGTCTATTCTCCCATTCTGGTCCTTTTGTTCTTGAGAGCTCTGTTCAAACGTATTAATTGTAGTCGATATCATATACCCGAAATAGTTCCAGACGGTAGGTGCCTCTAATTGTGAGTTTTTATTTTTTTTATGCGGTGACTTGCCATGTTTTTTTTGTTTTTTTTTTTGGATAATCTGAATCTAGATAATGACTTCGCAATGATTTAAACCAGTCCACATACATGCTTCACGATGAGTTATATTCTTTATAAACCTCGACAAGCTCCGACGTTGACTGTCAGCTAAACTGTACTTTAGAAAAAAAAAAGAAACCCCGCAAATGGCGGTTTCCCGGTATAAATTCGACATTTTCTATATGAGAAAAATATTGAAGTTTGCACATCAACCAAATGAACTGTACTATTTCTCCAGATGTCAGATGTACTATACAAATCAGATGTCAAATTTCGTGGTATGGGTAATGTCGTAACCACTCCCGGTCGACTAAAATCAACCGCTCGCCACAACAATAATCCAGAAAATAACCATCAAATTACATTGCATACATAACTCATTGTAAAGAGATTGTAAAGTCCCTGTGAAACTCTCCAATTTTCACAGTCTCTCATATATGCTATACAGAAGAGAGGAGAGTATGTTCTGTCCATACTCCCTATTCGCATTTTCCTTAACGTTTTAGTTTTGGCAGCATCGTATGCTCCTATATTTCTATTCGTTATTACGGATAGTATAAGATTTCTTTAACATCTCAGAGCATATCAATAAATCAACCAAAGCTTCAGACAGATGAAGTTATTATTCATTATTAATCAGTGCTACAAAGAATGAATTTTATATATCTATGTACTGTTTTCATAATATCAATCCTATCTCCCACATTACTCCCCGTCTCTACCCTTCTAAACGTCGTTCAGCAATCATTTCATAGTCGCCCCTTTACCTTTACAATTTTTTTTATTCTAAATTTTTTTTACCAAACGATCAACAAAATAGTTCTTTGAATAGATCTGCCAAATCCTCCAATCCACCAATGTTCATCATATAAAACATCAATCGCCAGCACCGCTGCATTGTCGAATTTTGAGGATCTCACTAAAATATTACTATTCACAATTAATCTTTGTTTTTTCAGAATGTTTTCATAGCCAAAAATCCTTTTCGTCTTAAGGTGATTATCTTGTCAACTTCAGCATGATGATTGTCTTGAATTTTACGGTAGAACATATTATCTCACTTATTCATAATTGCTTTTCCTATTCCATGGTCAAAGAAATTGAATTCCTTGATTCATTCAATGATATATTCAAAATAATGAACCATGCACACTAACTAAAGGGTGTGTCACATCAAATTGCATCACGGAAAAAACGCTGTAGAAATTTAATTTTTAGGAATTATATCTTCAGTTTTCGCTTATAATCAGATAACAGTGTATATATTACGTTGGCCATGCTTCACTCTCAATTTTTCGTAAATTTGGAAAAATGTCGTCGAACGAAAAAGAGCGTCGTGAATTAATCCTGTGCACTCATCTCGAGAATCCGGAGTTCTCACATCGGGACATCGGTAAGATGCTGGGAATCGTTCAATCCACGGTCAGTAGAGTACTAAAACGATACTTCGAGAACCTAACCATCGACCGGAAGGTGAAGAACGGCAAAAATGGATGCTCCGTCAGTGAAAAAGATCACAAGCGCGTAGTTAAGCAGTTTAGACGTGATCCGAGAAGTTCGGTCCGGGATGTCGCCAATAAGCTGAATTTGTCAAGTTCATTCGTCCAGCGGACCAAGCAGCGGGAGGACCTGCGTACATACAAGGTTCAGAAGGCTCCTAACCGCGACGAAAGGCAAAACATGGTGGGGAAGACGCGAGCCCGGAAGCTGTACACCGAAATGCTGACGAAGCCGCATTGCCTGGTAATGGACGACGAAACCTACGTCAAAGCTGACTTTCGTCAGCTGCCGGGCCTGTTGTTCTATTCCGTAGAGGACAAATTCAGCGTTCCGGAGGAGATTCGCAAGCAGAAACTATCCAAGTTTGCCAAAAAGTACATGGTGTGGCAAGCGATCTGCTCTTGCGGAAAGCGGAGCGTCCCCTTCGTGATGACCGGCACGGTAAACGGGCAGGTTTACCTTAAGGAGTGCCTACAGAAGCGCTTACTACCACTATTGAAGCAGCACGAGGGCCCGACCATCTTCTGGCCGGATCTCGCTTCGTGCCACTATTCAAAGGACGTGTTGGAGTGGTGCGAAGCCAACGGGGTCACCTTCGTGCCAAAGGAAATGAACCCGCCCAACGCGCCGGAGCTTCGCCCAATAGAGAAATATTGGGCGATTATGAAGCAGGCCCTCTGGAAGAACCCAAAAGTTGTCAAATCGGAGGCGGACTTCAAGAGAAAATGGATTTCTGTTAAAAAAAAACTACAACCTGACGTTGTACAGAACCTTATGGACGGGGTAAAGAGGAAGGTGCGAGCATACGGGCTTGGGCTCGAAGTATGAATAAGAAGAAAATGCCAAAAGTTGTTTAATAGTTTTTATTTTACTGTCTAAAATTTTCAAAAGGATCGGTCTACTGGGCGAATTTCTACAGCGTTTTTTCCGTGATGCAATTTGATGTGACACACCCTTTATATAACCCACTATCCTTCAATTATAAATCTCCTACAGCTTTGCATTTCCTGCTATATTCAGGACAGGTACATAAAACCAGCAAGGAACCGAAGACTGATTTTGAGAAGATTCAATTAGTAGCCTGTAACGTTTAATTGATAACATGTTCAGAATTATCAAATCATCAATAATCTACTTTTATAACCACTGTCATTTTTGATGTCATCAAAGTTCTATTTTAAATTAACCACTCATCCTAGCAAATGCCGTGTTCTATGAAAACGTATCCACACGCGACCAATTCATACTTTTTTTTTCAAGTTTTGTTCTACGACCATGCTAATAATTTACTTCGTGATATCTACTTCATCGCCAACGAATAAATTTTTGTTCTAGCATCTTCACTTCTCCATCTCATAGCAAATGAAACTGTTTTCTTTATGGGACCAAAATTTCATTATTTATATTTAAATCATTCGAAACTAAGCACTTATTTGATTAATTTTTATTTGAAATGGCTCAAATCATATCTTCTAATATGAAATCCTACTTCTCACTGCAACCATTATTTTGCGTGAATCATCAACTGGGTTGATTTGCGAATACACAAGTCATCTCTCATAGATTGTTTCATAAATTTTTGGAGCCTACCTGAAGATGCCCCCGATGCGAAAACACATAGTATCAGCCGGAAAACTTATTGTCAATATAATGAGTTTCTTGTGACCTTGAGTACCATACATTGACTGTGCATACCAAAAATGAAATTGCAATTTTGAAGTAAACCTTTTTTTTTTTAAACTCACTCTTCGTTACTTCCAGTCCGTTACTTCATATCCATCACCGTTTCTGTGCTATTATCTCAATGAGATTTTATATGTGATAAGTCCACATCATCTTTCTATTAAAACTTTTAAGATACCTTTTTCAAATATTCTACACCATGATTCATACAGTTGCCAAACCGAAATACATTTGTCAATCTTCAACAATTTTATTTGAAATATCTGCGATCTTTTTTTTTCGATTTTTACTTACATGGTCAAGAGGTAGTACCTACTCAACAACGTCCATGGTCGACGAATAACATTTTGGTCTCACGATTTCATTTTCCCATTGATTATCTCGACATGGTACATTTCCTTTATTTACATGCATGGCCAATAGGTAAACCTATTCTTTCTTTCCTGATCCTGATCGACGAAAACTATGTTCGTTCCACGATCTCATTTTTTCTCTTTTTTCTCCCATAATTTCCAACATGGTCGACCATTAATTTAAGTTTCATGGCCGACGAATCGAATTCTGTCCCAAAATTTCAAGTTTTCTTTCTTTTCATTTCATTTGTCCCACGATTTTCAACATTGCCGACATTTCCTCTTTTTACATGCATGGCCAATAGGTAAACCTATCCCACGACTTTCATGACCGACGAAATCTATTTTCGTCCCACGATTTAAATTTTCTTCTATTATTTTATCCCACGATTTTCAACATGGCCGACATTTCCTCTTTTTACATGCATGGCCAATAGGTAAACCTATCCTACGACTTTCATGACCGACGAAATCTATTTTCGTCCCACGATTTAAATTTTCTTCTATTATTTTGTCCCACGATTTCCATCATGGCCGACAATTTGTTCAATTTCTCTGCATGGCCAATAGGTAACACCTATCCCACGACTGACAAAACGTACGTTGTGCCGTAGAAATTTTATCTTTTCGATGAATAATCCTACAAACTATTTTCTTTCGGCACTCCATATAATTTTCACTTGCACTTATTTCTCACCTTAATCTTCTACCAACTGCGCCATTGTCGTAACCACTCCCGGTCGACTAAAATCAACCGCTCGCCACAACAATAATCCAGAGAATAACCATCAAATTACATTGCATACATAACTGATTGTAAAGAGATTGTAAAGTCCCTGTGAAACTTTCCAATTTTCACAGTCTCTCATATATGCTATACAGAACAGAGGAGAGTATGTTCTGTCCACACTCCCTTTTCGCATTTTCCTTAACGTTTTAGTTTTGGCAGCATCGTATGCTCCTATATTTCTATTCGCTATTACGGATAGTATAAGATTTCTTTAACATCTCAGAGCATATCAATAAATGAAGTTATTATTCATTATTAATCAGTGCCACAAAGAACGAATTTTTTATATCTATGTACTGTTTTCATAATATCAACCCTATCTCCCACAGGTATGTTCGTCATTCATCAGTGCGGCATCCGTTTAACTGGCACACGAGTAACTAACAACGTCTAAACGACCCATTAACGTTTGCATTAAAAAACGGACTTTTTTTTCGGATGGTGATAAAAAAAAAACTAAGACAGATAATTGAGTTTGATAAATTTCCCATGAAAAGTAATTATATTAGCCGACTTGCAAAAAAAATTCTACGCCCTTGCAAGCGGCCTTCCGGCAGTTAACCAGAACATTTGTCATGGCGGACGGAAAACATGTGTGTAGGCATATTTTTGAGTTCTTTCTTTGTTTTATTTATCAATTACTTATATATTCTCATTTGACATTTAGTTTTAGAGAGGTTTTAAACTTTGCAGTTAATTCGTCTCAAGTTATTTCACAGAAAGATTATATTGACGAAATTCATGCCAACTCGTACTCCATCTCAGATTGCAGTGAAACTTCGTGGAGGTAAAAACATTGACCATTTGAGCAACTTTGCATTCTTGGAATCTCTAAAAAAATCGAGACTTTTTTTTCAAAGGACCTGAATTTTTCTTCTTATTTTTTTACAAAAAAATCCTAATTTAATAACTATAAGTCATAAAAAAATTTGGTTAACGAATGAAATGTTTGTCATCTAAAAAAATCAAAAAAAATTAAAATTTCGACTGAAAAAAAATATTTCAAAAATTTAATTAGTTTTCTTTTGTCCTCTATCCATCCCTTTTACAGATATACTTTTTCCTTCTTTGCCTCTATCCTACACTTTTCCGATAATACTCTGCCTTACTTCCTCCCAATTTCCCTTCAATTTCCTTCGATTTTTCCAAATCTGTTTTTACACCAATCTATATAATTTATAATATTTTTACTTCTTTTCAGGCTTCCGGACGTTCTACTTACGGGCAAAGGGATTACGTCTAGCGCGTTATTCACATTTTGTCTATAAAATATTTGTTCACAATAAATATTTGATTCAAATCCCACTAGAAAACTTTGATTTTAATATAAATTATATTCTTTAATCCTGCCGCTTTTCATTAATTGTTTGTCAGAATAAACAAACCTTTTTTTGTCAAACACTGACGAGTTGTTTCCATTCCCGCTACTGAAAATTGCTTTTTCGATTTTTAGTTCAGTTGTGTTGACAGGTTTATCTTAAAGCTCTGAAAAAAAAACAGGAAGTGGGTTATATCTATGGTATAACCGCAAGGGTGACGTAGGACTATCGTTGATTTAGAGATCATTTGTTTGAAGTTGAATCTAAATCCATTCTGAATGAATGAATAAATGAATATTTAGGGGACTTCGAAAATGAGAGCGTTACGTTGGAGGCACAAGGTTTTATGCATCCAATATAGGATACGAAAAACCTTGTTCTGAAGAATAATCTTCAGAAGCTTTCCTGCTAACTGTACTTGATTGACAAATCACAAACCCAAATGTATTATATGGATATATTATGGATAGAAAACATTAAAATAAACTCTTTCGCTTGAATGTAATTTTCAATTCCAAGGGGAACTGGCAGATTATTTTCCAGCAACGATTAGATATTTCCACATTTTCCTCGATACTGGAAGCCCACCAGTGGTTAATGCTAATTCGATAACCACCTGTTAATAGCCCTTGATTGAAACATATTTGGTCACAGTGTTACATGGATAGAAAACATTCAAATAAACTCTTTCACATGAATGTATTTTTAAATTCCCAGAGGAACTGGCAGAATATTTTCCGGATCTTTCTCGATGCTGAATGGTATCCAAACGGAAAGAATTCCGTGCGTGTATGTGTGTGTGTAGCGGCTGCTTCAATGGTCACCTTCTCTTCTCCTGAAGGATCGGTGATTTCAATAGCCTGTTTTGAAAGCAATTTTAAGACTATTGAAACAAGTTTTTGGATTAAAAAGTAACAAGTATAGAACGCGTAGACGTTTTATCTTTCAAATGAAGTGTTTATCATACCATTTCGTTCAGTTGTTTAGGAGCTATTAACACTCAAAATCTCGGTCTCCGGCGTAACGCTTTCGTTTCCGAAACTTTGATTTTACACCCCGGTATAGAAATGAAAGACGTATTCCTACGTCAAAATGCGACGAAATGGATTTTTCGGACCACCCTAAAATGGAAATGGGCACCCTAATAAATTAATAAATACGGGTCTAATAGTTTGCGATAAAGAATTAAACTATCACTTTTTACGAAAATAGCTATATCTGTTTGACATGGAATGGCTGTATATATACATTTTTTGCATCGATTTCAAAAAAGTGCCAAAAACTGGATTATTATAGTGCTTAACAAAATCCACTGTAATTCTGCAAATATCGCATTAAGTTCAAATATTTGCAGGCAAATTTTGAGCCTATTGTATTCCCTAAACATCTGTGAACGTTTCATATTTATACCTTCAGTCGTTTTTCCTAGCCGATTTTTCAAATTTTTGAGTAAATTAGAGGAGCGTTGAATCGCAAATCGTACCAGAAGTGACTCTCAGAACGAAAGATAGTTCCCCTAATTTTCGAGTGTATATAAAAACCGCTAGAATACTGATTACTGTATGTTTAATACTGATTAGGGTGGTCCTATGCAGAAAAAAGATCAAAATCAATTTTTCTAAATATTTTTCTTCTATTTTTTCAAGTTTGGCTTCAAAATATACATATTGCTTCGAATTTTCGTTCTGTTACCCGCATCTCCAACATTTTAATCGTGATTTTAGTGCGCAAGTGACCTCAATTCGCCTAAAACCTGACGCATCACCGGAGAACTGGAAGCCTTATTGTATGACCATAATGAATTACTAAAAACTCTGTAATTCACACATGCTCGGATTATAAGAAGACAATCACACTATCAATTCTGGTTAAACACCAACTGGAGAGCTCGTACTGAGGGGCCCTTCTAAAGGAACAAGAAGGGACAACTTTAAACAGCGTGATCCCGCCACAGATACTTCATTAATTATCAACAACATTACTCATTTTGAATAAATATTTATGAACATGTGGTTAGGGGAGACGACACAAATAAGAGAGTGCGCTCGAAGGATTTTTATGTGTATCGTGTATCGATGCGATCAATATAACTTCATTCTAAAATATCGGGATTATGCCTAGTATTCATGGTTGAAATGTACACCAAGGAATAGAGCGAGCGACTGCGATTCCTACGTCATAATCTACAGAAGCGACGTGAGAAAAAATACATTCACTTGCAAGATGCTATCACGTGGCCGGCGTTGTTATTGACCATTTAAAGCTCGAATCACCGAAAATTGCACAACGAGAATGATTTGCTAGTCCCAAGCGTCATTCTATGTGTTCTTTGTGCAATTTGGTTGGTTCAGGCAATCACGGAGAGCAACTACGAATTGTACAGTCTACCCAAGCTCAAGCTTAAGCTCACTTGCAAGATGCTATCACGAGCAACGCCGGCACAGCCTTTGCTATTTGTGTTCATTTGTGTTTGCATGTGTTCAAACAAAAACTAAAGTCTTTGATAAAATTTATTACAATATTGCACGGTTGAATTGTATTTTGGTTAGAATTGAATGGAGCAAAGATTTTTATTTGGTTAGTTGTCAAAATACTCCCTGACGAAATCGATAGTGTAATTTCCTCGGAAATTCCAGATCTGCCTACATATCAACAACACTCTTATTCTGAAGACTGAGTTTGAATTGTCCGAACGGATCGCAATTTTACATTCTATAATCTGCTCGACTCAAGTCCAAACAAGTTGTGTAAATGTATCAACCCTATCAACCACGTAATTCGAAAATAACGATATTGGGCATTGAGTTCCATTTCTGTGGTGCGAAAAATGGTAAAGCATTTTTGGGAGAAATAAACTTTTATAACAAAAGTTATAAATGAAAATTAACTCTACCGTATCAAATATGTGTTCTATGTAACAGAGTAACACATTCTCTGCAAGTGGGAAAAACTTGAAATTGTGTCTGATAACGATTTCGTATTACGGATAATGTTGGTGGAAATTTATAGACACATATTGTAATTAGAATGAGATATTTAAAAAAGGACCAGAAATATGTTTTCATCAAGCAACAATTTTCATTCAAGTTCTAACCAAGACGAATCTATGATACTAGGTGAGACCGTTTTGTCACTAAGTAGGTTAGGGGAGCTGTATATAAAAATAGTACGAAAGAAAGCAGAAGCGGAATTATTCATTTGGAGCGTGAACGAGATTATTCATCAGAAGCGAGGTTTCGTACGAGCGTAATGTGTTTTGTTTACAAACAAAACATAATATAATTCCAAGATGGCTACAGAATGGTTTCGACATATTAGCCCACCTTACGGTATACTTTTATGCGCCTTGTTTACCAACCTGATAGAGAGTGAATTTGCTCTATAAAATACGGATGCATTATTTTGACGTTTGTTTCGCGTCAAGGTAGGGTTGCCAAATTGGCATAGCACGATTGAATTTGATATTTTTTCATGAAAATTTGAACATTTTCCAGCATTTTATTTTTCAATAGTCTTCTAGTTTTTGAGTTAGATTTTTTTTGTAAATTTTTTATACAAAATAGTTCCTTTTCAAAAAGTCATCTAGATTTATTTAGGTGATTTCCCGTATACAAGATTGATTAAATGGCCAATGTTTTTGCACGGCTAGCCGAGTTGGCACGAAATTCATGATTTTCAGAAGCAAAAACTCAAAAGTTAGTATTTTTGGGGGTTTTATCAATATTTCTTTGAACCAAATTGAATCTCTTCAAACGCTCAACAAAGCACCAATTTAATTTTTTTACAACTGCTTAACAATTCTATATCAATTTTTTCATCTTTCATAAGAAAGAAAAAAGAATTGTTCTAAGTTGCGTACTTTTTGAATTAAAGGGTGTGTCACATCAAATTGCATCACGGAAAAACGCTGTAGAAATTTAATTTTTAGGAATTATATCTTCAGCTTTGGTTTTATAATCAGATAAGAGTGTATAGATCACGTTGGCCATGCTTCACTGTAAATTCGTAAATTTGGAAAAATGTCGTCGAACGAAAAAGAGCGTCGTGAATTAATCTTGTACACTCATTTCGAGAATCCGGAGTTGTCACATCGGGACATCGGTAAGATGCTGGGAATCGTCCAATCCACGGTCAGCAGAGTACTAAAACGATACTTCGAGAACCTAACCATCGACCGGAAGGTGAAGAACGGCAAAAATGGATGCTCCGTCAGTGTAAAAGATCACAAGCGCGTAGTTAAGCAGTTTAAACGTGATCCGAGAAGTTCGGTCCGGGATGTCGCCAATAAGCTGAATTTGTTCATTCGTCCAGCGGACCAAGCAGCGGGAGGGCCTGCGTACATACAAGGTTCAGAAGGCTCCTAACCGCGACGAAAGGCAAAATATGGTGGGGAAGACGCGAGCCCGGAAGCTGTACACCGAAATGCTGACGAAGCCGCATTGCCTGGTAATGGACGACGAAACCTACGTCAAAGTGGACTTTCGTCAGCTGCCGGGCCTGTTGTTCTTCTCCGCAGAGGACAAATTCAGCGTTCCGGAGGAGATTCGCAAGCAGAAACTATCCAAGTTTGCCAAAAAGTACATGGTGTGGCAAGCGATCTGCTCTTGCGGAAAGCGGAGCGCCCCCTTCGTGATGACCGGCACGGTAAACGGGCAGGTTTACCTTAAGGAGTGCCTACAGAAGCGCTTACTACCACTATTGAAGCAGCACGAGGGCCCGACCATCTTCTGGCCGGATCTCGCTTCGTGCCACTATTCAAAGGACGTGTTGGAGTGGTACGAAGCCAACGGGGTCACCTTCGTGCCAAAGGAAATGAACCCGCCCAACGCGCCGGAGCTTTGCCCGATAGAGAAATATTGGGCGATTATGAAGCAGGCCCTCTGGAAGAACCCAAAAGTTGTCAAATCGGAGTAAAGAGGAAGGTGCGAGCATACGGGCTTGGGCTCGAAGTATGATTAAAAAGAAAATGCCAAAAGTTGTTTAATAGTTTTCATTTTACTGTCTAAAATTTTCAAAAGGATCGGTCTACTGGGCGAATTTCTACAGCGTTTTTTCCGTGATGCAATTTGATGTGACACACCCTTTAGATCTAGTTTAATGCAAACAGTTTGAATGTTCAATAGCTCTCTCATAGTTGTGATTCGGTCATATGCGTAGGTGCATTTATTCGTTAGATATGATTCTCTATCACCTTCTGAAATATTTCGGATCAGCTACCTAAAACCCTGTACTTGTTTAAAACACATATTATAGAATCTTCCAATGTTCCAGATTGAATATAAATAAAAACGTATTTGAGAAAGGCGTTCTTAATATTCAATGTTTTATTCATGATTTTTTCAAATATTGCACTAATAAAATAAAGATGAAACAAAACAACAGTTGAAACAGCGATTCATTATATTCGAATCGGATGAGTACCACCCCAATCATGTCATCCATATTCTCAGGGACTTATGTTTTTTTTTCAAAGTCTATCTGGGTTTTCCACTTCATGGCATAATTTGTGAAACGATACGATTCCAGTTTGGAAAGGGGAAGTTAAATTATGCAAATGTGGCATCGCATAATATCAGAAGCCGGGCAGAAACATTCCTGAATTCAGTCTTTTTACGTGCAGATATAATCAAACCTGTCTTTTCGAACGACAAGGCGAAAGTCGAAAGCATCGGTCTGACGCGCGTTCTAAAAAGGCGGGAGCATGTGAGCAATAAACAGGAATTTTGAATTTGTTTCGATGGTGAATTTGGAGGAGTCGTTGGCATCGATGGAATTAAGTCTAGAAAATAGGGGCCAATATTGGGTGCTGTACCCTCATTTGAATTATATTGGAGAAAAAAAATCACATTTCTGTGAGCAAAAAAAGATTGAGATGGTTTTTCCGAATAGCAATCTTAGTGATTTTTTATCGAAATCGGCAGTGAGTGAAGAAAAACATCGAAGCCATGGCCAATCGATCTGTTTCTAACGGTGAAACTCCATAAAACCCAGACAGTCTCGATGACCACAAACAACATTTCAATAAAGATTTTTGTTTCAGATGTCGCCTTTTGTGGAATGCGTCTGTTTTTTGTCTGTTATTCAAATCCTTTGGTATGGTTATATAAGAGGATCGGTCTGCAGATTGGAGCAGTTCATTCTATCTCCAGTTGTTTTCCCGAGAAGACGAGTCAAATCTTATTAGAAATGAATAAATTGTTGCTTTGTGCTTTGGTGGCGTTCTGCGCGAGTGCAATTAGTGCAGCCACTATCAAGGAAGCAGACAAGGAGCCGGAAACAGTTGTCAACACGGAAGCAGTTAAGAGCACGGAAGAGGTTAAGATCGCGGAAGCGGAAAAGCCCGCGGACCCGTCTCGCGATAAGCGTTTGGCTATTGAGACCGGATTGGATCTTGGTCATGCGGCAAACTTCGGAACGTTCGATACGATCGATGCAGCGCCAAGTGTCGGTACATATCAAACTGGATTGATCACACCTTACATTGGATCAATTACACCATACATTGGATCAATCACGCCATACGTTGGGGAAATCACACCATACAGCGGAGTTCATTCGGATGGTCACGTTTCGGTTCATGAAGCTCACGGATATACCGACGATGTCGTGAAGGCCTACAACGCACTGCATGGCTATGGTGCTGGATTGGGCTATGCGTCGAACTATGGATTCGATGACACACTAAATTACGGAACTGGATTGAACTTCGTCGTCTAAATTACCACATACATTCACTATGTGTTCGTGTAATTTTAGTTGTTTGATTGTATGAATTATGCGTCCTAATAAAGGCATATAGGCAATAGGCAACATAATAGTGTTTTATTTTGAAAGACGAAAGCATTGGCGGATAATGAATGAATTTTGTGCACAGTAACTAGACTTGTAACATCGACTTGGTTGTCCTATTTATGGAACATATTTCGTATGCGTTAGATAATATTCTTTTGAAAAATATTGTTGAATTGGTTTGAATTGACAGATAAATGGTGTAGCCCTCTAAAGATAATCTCTCACGCTAAAAGTCGTGAGTTCAATTCTCACTCCCAACATTATAATAGATCCTTTGGACCAGTGACGAAAAAAAAAATAAAGTTAATCTCTTGGACGGGGGTTCTGCGTGGCCACATTGGTTGCGCGTTCGCTTAGTAAGCGATCGATCGTGAGTTCAAAACTCACCTCATTGGCCCTCATTGACCATGTTTGTGTTGTTACAGAATAACTAAGTCCACGCATGGAGATAAAGATCGATTCCACGGTCGAAATAAGATAGATTCATCCATACAACTGCTCTACTCTGCAAGAAACATCGGGCTGCTGTTCTATTAATAACTCAACAATGATCATATCAACTATCTCCGCTGTCCGGTCTAGCTGGACAATGGAAGAACAGCAGGAATACTCTTACGCCTTAATGGCTACTGTGTAATGTAATGTACCTATGCAACTGTATAGAAGGATTACTATTACGCCGAAAAAATGGCAACTGTGTAATGTGCTAATTATAGATATGATAAACATGTGACATGTACATAATTGAAATTCGGCTCTGTTACAGCTAAAATGCTTATGAGCCTGAAATAAGCAAATGAGATAAAAAAAAATCTCTTGGCATCGGAAATATTATTTGATATACCGTTGTGCTGAAATTGTTTCAGCAATCTCATGCACTTTTACTTTCCTATCTTTAATTAATTCTATCAGTATTTACGATATGCTTTTTCTCCAATTCCTAAGGAGGTAACTTCATTCGAATGATCTACACTGTCTTCATCAAAGATGCACGAAAGATGTTCGGATTGACTTGTTCAATACTTAATGGTTAGCGACGGAGGTGAATTGACCCCATAAAATTTGCTGATCTTTTTTATTATCTCATCATATGTCTTCTATGGGAACCATATATATTATAAATTCAAAACATATTTATATATATAAATGATCCCTTGTGATCAATTCCATCAAACCGGTTGACAATACCGCTGTGTCATCCAGGAATCTATTTAAGGACAGTGTCAGGCAATAGGTACTTCCCGACCGTTCGTACTCATGGGTGTCTGGACTGGGCAGTACCGATGGTATCCACGGGACTTGCCGTGTCGGAGACCACCAGTAGCCGTTGACGGGATCGTAGCTGCCACGTAGATTCCGGTTACTTCAGCCGAGAAGGCCTGACAGATGTCAGCAAATCTCAATGGCGACGAAAGAACAGTGCGTGCGTGAAAAAGTTTTGCACGAGTAAGATAAATGATGTTGATTTGTCCGATTCTAGGTGTGTTCACAAATCGATTTTTCTTCAAGAAAATCACATGTATTCAAGACGAGTTGGGGTGAATTGAAAAGCCCCAAGTTTCTAGCTGCTAATAATACCATAAGGTGTTCAAATCTATATATATACAGCCATTCCATGCCAAACCGATATAGTGGTTCTCAGATTTTCGTCAAAAGTGGTAGTTTTTTCTTTATCGCAAATTATGAGACCCGTATTTTTTTATTTTTTTTTTGTTAGGGTGACCATTTCCATTTCAGGGTTGTCCGAAATATCAACTTATTCCTCTTTTTTCCAAAAATGACTTTTTTCAAAAATTCATAACTTTTGAACTACTAGACCGATTCAGATGATCGACATATCAAATTAAAGCCAATCATCTGGTCTTTTTAGAAAAAATACTATACTTGCAGAAAATTTGAATTCTGCTCTCGTTATTATTGATTGTATTCGTTTTTTATCGTTTTCATAGTCTCGGTACCAAAGGCGCTAAAGTTTTTTAAATTTTTTCTGGAAAGCTGAGGATTTTTCACACAACATATCTCGAAACCAGGGAGGCGTTTTTTGCGTTTTAGTGTTATGATTGTTCAAAGTTTGCAGATGGTAAAAAAAATCATTTTTCCCCATTTTTTCCACTACAAAAAAACATAACTTTTGATCTACTGGACCGATTCAGACATATCAAATTAAAGCCAATGAGCTAGTCTTGTTTGAAAAAATATAACACTCTGAATAAAAAAGACGGGTGGGTGATGTCGGGGACATAACCGGAGTGACGTAGGACTATACAAAGGGGACAGCTTTTGTTAAATATATATTTTAAATATATTGTTTTATTTTCTTCTCCTACGTGAATACCTACCTATCTACCTGAAAAATGGATTAGTTTACTGTTTACTCTTTATGAATATGTTGATGGTTCTGAAAAGAACCTTTGGTGTTGTGTTTTTGTTATCACTCGATCTTCCCATCTTGTTCGGCTAAACCTTTCTGTTTAGCGATTGCATTTGCCACTCGCCACAGCTTTCACAGTTGGAAAATTTCTTCCCATCCAGCTTGTGACATATTTTACAGTAAATTACATTCAATGGCATGTCGCATTACCACCACTCAGTATCGGATTGGAGGTAATTTTAACCTGTAATTGAACATTTGCGATGACAGTGGTACAGTGTCGACTTTCAATGTGGGGTCATAATTTGGACCCCGAACTCTGTTTACAAAAATGTCCAACTAAATATGTCGCATTACAGGTCCGTCAAATTAGCTAAATGTCTAGATAAGTGTAAATTACTGTACTTTCAATCTAGAAGCAATTTAAGAATTGGTGAAAATCAATAAGCTCAGAACAACTGCCAAATTCACATATTCATCATATCCTGGCAAACAAATTATGAAAAAATCAATTTGCGTTTTATTATTATTTTGGATATTGTTTTAGAAAGCATTGAACTGTGTTTCCTAAACTCTTTTTTGGAAGGTTTAATGGCCCTGAAAAGCGCCTTGTTTTATGGAATGGTTCCAATTTAGAAAACTTTGTACTCGTGGTTTTGAAAAAACCCATTTCGAACGCCCTCGATGCCGCCTTGTTCTGGATTTGCCACCAAAGCAGTTTGTATAAAGAACAAACTTTTTTCTTCTGCTACCTGATGCCGTTTTGCGATTGCGTTTGCCACTCGCCACTCGCTGCAACTGCCTGTTGTCTTGATGTCCACCGAACCGAATGTGTTCTGTTCCGAATGCGGGTTTTCTTATCGTCGCGAGCAGCTTTGCCAGCTAACTCGATCACTTCGGCGGCCGAAACTATATAACGCCGGCTAGGTGGACTCGTGTACTGGTACTAACGCGCTCGGCCTAGCTACCCTTGCGGGGAACTCCAGATCAACACGGTTCGAGCGGGATTTTGCCTTTCCATTCACTTTTCCTCCTTTACCATTTCCAGACATGGCTGCTTGGGTTGGTTTCTTGATGTGTTGTGATGCGAACCGATGTGGTGTACGGTTTGAATGAGAATGATCGTTACGGCAGCGGAGCGGGGATTTTTAAGCTGACTGGCTGGCTCGAGAATTACGCATGTGTGAGACTGCGACCAATGTTTCGTTCATTTTTTTTTTCTTTTTTCTTTCCAATCGTGTTGCGTTGTATTCCGCTGCTGCTCTGGTTGCCCGTTTTGGTCGGTACGATTTGAGGAGCACAAAATGGACCAATCAAAAATGGGAACATAGGGCATTTTGACAATGCTTGATATTTCACAATTATTCAATTATTTATCTCAAGAAAAATGAAATGTTATTCGTTATGATAGATGCGTAGATATGTTTCCTATCAATTGATGCAAAAACCTTTGCGATCTATTGAGAAATGCTCGAGTTGTAAGCGTTCCAAATCTTGCATTTTTTTCTACTTGTTCAGTGCCTAGATTTTCATTTCAACCCCTATATCTTTCGGTTAGACGTAGTCCTACGTCAAAATGGATTTTGTTTTCGTAATCATTGATTGTATTTGTTTTTATAGCTTACATCGTTCCGGGACTAAGGGAACGATGTATTTGTATGGTGCTGCCATACAAATTAAAAAATTTCTACATTACTCGGCAACTAATCAAGCAAATGAAACCAAATTTGGCATATTGAAGTTTTAAGGTGCAATATATGATTCTATGGTGGTAAGACTCTTCACCCCCCTCTCTAAGAGGGGACTGCCATACAAATGAAACACAATTTTCTGCATTACTCGAGAATTATTCAGGCAAATGAAACCAAGTTGGGCATATTGAGGTTTTAGGGTGCAATAAATGTTTCTAGGGTGGTTAGACTCTCCATCCCCTTCTCCAAGGTGGGGGCTACCATACAAATGAAACACAAATTACTGCATAACTCGATAACTAATCGAGCAAATGAAGCCAAATTTGGGATGTGAGGGTTTTCGGGTACGATAAATGTTTCTATGATGGTATAAGACCCCTTCCCCTCTGGAATGAAGAGGGGATCCCATAAAAATATAACACATATTTCAACCAAACATATTAAAATGATAATTGAAAATTTTCGGAAATCTTAAAAGGAAAAAGGGAAAATTCGGAAAATTTAATTCCCATATATTCTACAATTACATAGTGACAAGCGTTGTTAGTCCATTTGATGTTTGCGCTAACGAAATTGATCTTTGTTCGAAAGTGGAAATGGATTTTAATGTGATAAAACGCACTCCTATATCTTCTTCTATCTATATAAATAAAAATGGATCGCCGAATGTGTTGATAAGAGCAAAACTCGAGAAAGGAATTGTCCAATTTAAGGCTGTCTATATTCAATCATATTTCTTTTTCCAACATTTATTCCATGTAACGGAGAAACATGTTATTTTCAAGTGATTGAAAAATCTAGAACGAGAATTGTGTTCGAAAACAATCTGATATTATAATGACGAGTTTTGGTAGAAGTATTACGAATTTTATAGTAAAAGGTAATTTTAGAAGATCAATCAATGAACAGTTCTGAGATTGGACCCATGAACGTGCGCTTAGTGAGAACACGTGAATGTGATAACGAAAAATTAATTTTGGCGGGATGAAGTTTGCCGGTTCAGCTAGTATCCTATAAAACTACTGTAAATCATGAAAAAGACAATTTTATTTATATGTTTTGAATCATTTGAATACTTGTTTGACACAGGTGCGCTGAACTAGAACATTCAAAAAGAGAACCTACCATGATCATTTTTTTTCGGTTGGACAAACCAACATCATTTACCTTGCTTCGAGAATAAAGATCTGTCGCATCGTGCCAACGGAAAACAGTTGGGAATCGCGATTTTCACGGTGTCTGGTTTCATAAAACGGTTCAAAGAACTGTTGATCGGAAGTGAAGATCCGGGAAAAGGCCGTCAGGTCAATAAGAACGATCACAAACGCGTGGTTGGAGCCAAGGTTAAACATACCGTGTACCGATTCGTGCCTGTTGTTTCATGCTGAATGTCACTGTCGTTGATCCAGGTCGTAGTCTTTCTAACTCAGTTTTCACAATAAATTTGTTTTGGGGCTCGATAAGTTATTAGCCCAAGGACCCCTATCTTTTTTCATAAAGCTACCATCTTGGGAATAGCTTCGAGGGAAAAGCATTTCAGTATCAGCCGCTAGATACCACTCAAACGGTGTTTGAGCTGCGTAGCTCGTTTAGAGCCACCTAGTAGTAGGTTATTCATGTCAACCGCCATTATTATGAGTTGCTGCAAGGGTTCAATTCCTCGAATACAGATGGACAATACAATTCATTCTCAAACATTCACAAGCAAGAAGCTGTTCCTTCTCATTCCATCATTTCTCTTCTGGCACAGACGGTTTGATGAACTAGAACAAGAAAACAAACCAGATTATCACGTCTATTTGTCGGGTGTCAATTGAGTCTCGGTCACCACTTCAATTGATAGGGTCGGTAGCTCATCCGACAGCATGAACAGCGGCTAGAATGAAGGAGTTGTTATTCAATCGAATGGAAGGAATACAGTGAGTAGAGATCCATATTAATGAAACAAGCATATTTGCCAAATCAGCTCATGAGCCCCCGATGTCCGTGATAAATAGAAGGGTTGTCAAATTTGACTGATGGCAATTGTTTGTTCAAATTCAAATGAACGATCTGGCAATTTACTTCACTGATCCTGAGAGTCAATTTGCTCAAATTGGCTTTCTATCGCTTTGCACATTGTTTGCGTCTCTCAGTGCAAGTATTCTTCTTATCATTGCTACGAAATATTAACATTATCTTGCCGACAATAATTTCGTAGTCCTACGTTAACAACGTGGTCGTGGTTTGAGATTTTAAAGCGGGTACATTATCCAGGCTATTCCGTGTGCAAACCCTCTTGAGAATATCAAATGCTTAATCAAAATAGCTTGTGAGTGCTGTCATGCACCCGTGGCCGAGTGGTTAGCGTCTCACACTATCATGCCGGGTGTTCGGGTTCAATTCCCGTTCTGGTTGGGGGATTTTTCGTCAAAGAAAATTCTTCCGGCTTGCACTGTGGTCACGCGTATTCTAGAGCTTGCCACTCTAGAGTACATTCAAGGCGTGTTATTCGGCATAGAAATTTCAACCAAGTATTAATGAACGACGCTAGTTAATGAATACGTTGAGACGGCAAAAGTTCCACAGGGAACGTTAACGCCATTCAAGAAGAAGAAGAGTGCTGTCATCACCATTCCCGAAAATACGATCGCGCTGTTGTTCTCTCCGATGAATTAGTTCAGTTGCCACACGGACTTTCAATCGCAAGTTTTTTTAGGTACTCGCCAAGAATGGAATATTTCGGGCACAAAAAGTGCTATACTTTTTGTAAATTATGAACCTCCAATGATGGGTTCTGAGTTTTTAGTTCATTCTGCTGTCGGACCTCTTGTAGTGAAGCTGGTGTGTGCTAGAGTTATAACTTCAGTTATAACTGAAGAGAATTCTCGAACATAGGATGCTACGAATAGCAACCTATCTGGATTAAGTGATTGATATCTTTTGTGGAAAAAGTGGAAGAGTTCCCTTACATTGTTGAACGAAACAACTTTATGTTAATATCAAGAGTCGTGTGTAATGATTTCAACTACAGCATTTTAAGAAAAATGAGTGGTGACTATCATGTTGTTAATAGTGACAATTAAACTGAATAAGCTTCTGTGGGAATTAACAACAAAATGAGAACATGCAAGATAGTGAAAAATTATATGTTCAATATAAAATAATACATCCTCTCCTGTTTTTATTTTGGTTCATCAAATACTTATATCCAATAATCTAAATTATGTACTTTTAACGATTGCAGATTTAAGCAAACGTAGCTCTATATGACATATTCCAGTTCGGTTCGCTTGTATGTCGATCAATTGTCTTGTCCAAAACGTCACTGATTTATGGCTCAATTTCATTGCGCGCATTCTATGTCGGCTCGTGCTTTTTATTGCCAGTTATGGTTCCGCACAATGCGAATTTAATGAACGATAAACAATATGAAGCGAAGCGTTTAAGCTAAAATAAAATGCAATGAAACCTTCCGATGCGTTATGTTGATGGTGCAGAACCATAAAGCGGGAAAAGTGTCATAACCTGGTATTTATAGGCGTTCGTGTAGATCTACTTGCGCTAGACTATTTATTTGTTTTACCCATACATAAAGATGATTTCCATGCTCTAAATCATCACCTTTTTTTCGTCCAGGTCAATCGATACGAACCTAAAAATACACCCGGCTACACGGAAAAGTGAAAGAGAGACCGCTTTCAATGACAACTCTTGACATATGTGAACCTGTTTTGGACATTTGTCGAGTTGTTTCTCGTTTTTTGTTTTATTGCTGTATTTTTCTCCCAGTTGTGTTATTTACATCCAGAAAAGTCACGCGAAACCCAATGCTTCGATATATAAAGTTCACCCTAAACTGAGCGTAGCCAATCATTCACCGCTGGAGCGGGTGCAAAATAGGGGGCTCTCTTCTCAAAACTTGTTCACAGTGTCAGGCTGGGGTGGTTATATGCCATAGAGAGCTGTGTAATTCTAGATTCAAGTTGAATATTAGAACAACAAATGAACAATATTCCCATCTTCATAGGTGATTGTTTCAGTTTTTAGCTTTGGAAATAGGTTTTTCCTATCGATCACACCTAATGTAAATCGAGAGGCTTTGTGGTCTCTTGACTACATAATCATGAGCAGTCCATTAAGGGTTCATTTAATGATTTTTAAGTGAAACTGTTATCACTGTACCTGTATGCATATGAACCGGATTATTTTCGTTGAGAATACACGTTTATTGTTCTTGAATGGTTTAATAGAACAAGAACCCAACAAACTTCTTCATACAGCTAGCTGTAACTTCCATTCATGGTAAAGTTTTAGCAGAGTTTCAATGAATTTATTTCAATTGGAAGTGGTATAAATTGGTTTGAGGAACAATCAAATAAAAAATAGAAGGTTTTGTGTTTTCTGGTACAATTTGCGATGAAGTGCAAATTTACTCAAAACATTGATAGGTCGGCTAAAAAAAACAGCTAAACGTATAAATTGAAACGTTCCCAGGGATGTTGGTTATACACTAGGCTGAAAATTTAACTGCTAACTAGTACTTAAGGGGGTATTTAACAATTCGGCTGAAAAGTTTATAAAGTAACATAGTAGAACTATTTCTTTTTTAGAAAATTCAATTTTATTATTCAAGCCTTCGAGGGCGGTACAGCGATTATAGCGATCTTGCAACTTTTCGATACCATTTTTATAGTACTCAAAATAGTACTTTTTCCTCAAAATAGGCCTCAGTTTCGGTAATCACATGATCATCGGTCTTAAATTTCTTGCCAGCCAGCATTTTCTTCAGGTGTGCGAATAGAAAATAGTCGCTGGGGCCAGATCTGGAGAATACGGTGGATGCGGAAATAATTCGAATCTCAATTCATGCAATTTTGCCATCGTTTTCATTGATTTGTAATTTTTCCATTTTTTTTTTCACAATAACAAAAGTTACTTCACTCTAAATACTGTAACTCACGAACCAATCGACCGATTGCTGTAAAATTTTCACACGTATCATTGAAAGATGGTGCTTTGTGATAGTCAAGCAGATTTTTGCAAGAGGCGCCATCTAGATGTCAACCTTATGAACTTTTCAGACGAACTGTTAGGTGTAGAGGCACGAGTTTCGAATGTTTTCAGAGCTCTGAACAAATAAAAAATATAAGCTTTGCTATATATTAATTTATTATTTGGTTATTAATCTTTTAGGAATACGAAAATAATCAAATGAAAATCCTTAAAATTAAAAATATACATTATTTTAGCCCTCTAGGTTATCCGAAACATAAAAATCCAATAGATCGTTGATTACTAAAGATGACGCTATGGTATGAACCTCGGACAAGTCAGAAAAAGATTTTTGGACAAAATGTCTTTGGTCTTTGAAAAAATAAATTTTGGTTTTTAGGACGATTTCTTTTTTTAAACAGTGAAATTCAACATTTAATTTTTTTTATTGTTCATGTGATAGAGAGATAAAGATTAAAAAACTAGAAAAATGCGTTTGAAGCCTTGAGTGACGACCTTCTAGATTAGATACTGTATCATCAAAATGTCTATAACTCGGTAAATAATGCGTATTTCGAAAAACCCATCCAAGAGCATTTGTTGTATGTCTAAAATTCAGAAATTTGAAGAAGAAATTTCGAGAAATTTCTAGACTAGAATAACCCCTTAATGCGCTATTTGCGAAATTGCAGAAGTTTTTCTAAAATGCCACAAAAACCTGTTTTCAGCACTTTCCAAAACTATTAACTATTTTTTTTCTTTAACACTCCTATGCTCGCGCATTGGTCTGTCAGACCGAGAAATCAATAATTCGTTCATTTCTTAGAAAATATCAACACTACGACTTTGCGATTCTCTCTAGCTTCGTTATTCGTAGTTCGTCATCGTTTAGCGTATCGCATGTGTTGGTACAAAGGGAACGGGTGCCACTTTTCTAACACTTTCGGTCTGATATACCGACGCGAGTATAGGAGTAACTTTTTTGGACAAGTGCCTTTTTTCATATTCTAGAATATTGTTGAATGAAATGAATAAATTAATGTTAGTGGCGTGGAATTTTTATTGAATATAATGTATAAGATCATTACCGGACTATTCTTATTTGATTTCAGTGCCTTTTGTAACTGGATTGCACGGATCCATATATTAACTATTCGTCGTTAGAGTCATGCGTTCAAAAGCAAAATATAAATGTTTGACTTTCGTATAGTTATTCGCTAAATATAATGGTCATACATACACACACTTGTGAAAGAATTTCACTTGTGTAAGAATAGTAAACAGTAAACTATAAACTAATCGGTAGCTTATGGTAATTTTTAACAGTTCCAGTTTCGGGGATATTTTTTTTATAATGGACAATATCGACAAGAAAACAAGAAAAAGAAAAGGAAATTCGTAGAAATGCTTTTATATCATTTTTTTATGCCCCATCTAAAAAAGGCATTAATTCTTACTTTACCAAGAAAACAGAGACAAAGAATAGTAGAAATATGCAAACATTTTATTCCAGAAAATTTATCATCTGGTAATTATCTAGAAGGTCGTTATACATTGTTTTCTTCGATAAAAGACTCGACGACACGCAACAACTGCATGAAATGTAAAAAAATATGTTTGTTTCGAGCATGCAGTTATGCTATGTTCTGATTCTTACTCCAATGAAACCACAATCAATTAATACGTTTTTATGTTATTTTATAGCTCTTTATACTTCCATGAATTATATTCAGTTGCTTACTATTAATCAATAACAGTGAAAAATTCGAATTCCGTTATTTGTGTTGGAGTATCAAAAATTACTCTATTTTGAGGAGGCTGAATTAGATGACTATACTATATAATAAAGACGAAGAAAACATATTTTTTGGAATTTTTTCATTCAATCATACCCTCTTTGTCAAAAAAATGCCAATAAAGCCCAAAAAATACACAATGGCAACATTACAGAGAATTTTTGGTCTGTGACACCGTGCGCGAGTATACGTGTTATGATTTTGCGCGCGAGTACCGGAGGGTTAAAGCACCAAATTACCCTAGTACACAAATTATTATACACTCGACAAAAAAATTAGAGGAACAGAATGCGAAGTCGGAAATGATTTTGAAATGTAATTTCATAGTGCTTTACAAAATGCACTGTAGTTTTGCAAGTATCGCAGTAAGTTCAGTGGATTTTGTAAAGCGCTATGAAAATTTTGTTATTGGCACTTTTTTGAAATCGATGCAAAAAATTTAAATATCCTTGTGAAGAATTTATTGGAGATTTCAAAACTGCCTTTCGATTTGCGGTGCGATGGTTGTTTATTGAATTATTCATCATCAAAGACGAAGAGGTAAATTTTCCTTCAAATTGAAATATCTCTGTGTGGGAAGGTCCTACAGGAACGTTCTTGGAACCAAAAAAAGCTGATTGATGAGGGTTATTGGATTTGCTTTTGAGTTGGTTGACAAACAATTGTGTTGGTCCAGAATATTCTTGAAAAAAGAAAGAAAAATCTATTTTTTCATTTCTTCCGATATTGTTGCCTACTACACCTACACACACCAAGATAAAAATATGTACGTAAAACATTATAATACCTGAAAGTTGTAACTTCAAAATGATGTGCATCTCATCGATATGCGTTTATTTTTCACGAAGATACAGCATGTCAAAAATCACTTAAAATTTCCGACTTCGCACTCTGTTCCTCTAATTTTTTTGTCGAGTGTAGTTATCATTAGTTATTGAATTATTAAACACCTGGTCGAAGAGGTAACGAAACAATAGAATTTCTGTACTGAAAAGACCGAACTGAAGGCCATCAAGTTATTATCAAAGTGTTTTGGTCGTTTTAAAATAAATCCAAAATAAATATGCAACAAATGGCCTAACGTAATCCTACGTCAACTATGCGGTCGTATCTTAGACACAACCCTCCTGTAATTTTTTTAACCCACCACAAACCCATTATTGTGGTGGAATGGTCATAGTTTAGTCAACTTGAATTTGACGTATTTCTTTTGATTGAGTGTAGACTGATTCCTTTATTTTGATTTTGACATTTGCTCTTCAGTTCAGAAAAAGATTTTAAAGCAAGTGGAGCAAGGCTTGAGTTTTTTTTTACAGTTTTCCAGCGTTTTTGCGCCTTCTTTGAATTTAGTTTGACTATGGTCCAACATCACTCTAAGAGACGGAGCTTGGACGCCTTATTGAGGACTGAGTAATCGTCAAAAAAAAAGAACAGTGGAATTATTCTACACGCATACGTCTACAAAAAGACAATTTTTGAGCGCACGCTCAGAAACCGTTTAAACCGGAAGCGACTAAATGAGATGCAGTGGCGTCGAGTAAAGCTTTCGTACCCGCAGCGGAAGAATTGATTTGATTTTTTTAACTTCACAATTTTTCAAAAAACGAAATCGTTTCAAACCTGTACTAAAAAGCATTTTTTCAAACGGCTGCCATTTTCTCAAAAAAAAAAAAAAAAAAGAAATGTATTGACTTGTCCGAGGTACATACTATAGGGGAATTTCCACTGATTCCGAATCTGTTCATTTTTCATGTTTCAGGTTACTGGGAGGGTTGGAATCGTGTACGCACAGCTTTTTTTAACTCTCTCTCGTCACCAGCTTGCAACTATTCTAATTTTGATTTTTTTTCTTCCGTTTAGTTCCTATTGTATTGTTAAGAGATGAAGAATAATTTTAATAGTCTCCTTCGTATAATATTGTGGTAGCCTAAAAAAGGACGGATGTTTCACGTGGTTTTGTCGAAGTAGCTGGAGATGGTGAATTCGTGATTTATTGTTGCCCTACCGATAACAATGAAATTTTTGTTCTTATTACCAATGTTCTTAATGCACTGAGTATGCCAGGCAAAAGTTCTTCTTCTTTGCATTACAGAGGCTTTAAACTTTAAAGTTCGCTGGCGATTATGCATTTGTTCCACCACCGCTGTCATTCTCCTTTTATTATGAAACAAAACACAACATTATGGAATCAACATTAACAAACACTATTGATTGCTCGCTGGCTGGAACAAGACTGTGTGATAGTGAGTGAGAGAGAGACTTAAATTATAGAGACTTGGAACTTTCTTGGTTCATCCGCCTCTACGTGTGTGTAGAAGAAATCGTGTCTGCCTACTTTTATACCCAATAGCTGACCCGGTAAACTTTGTCTCGCCCAAAATTTGTTTTTTGTTTTTTGTTCAAACATTCACGTTTTCTTACTATGAGGAAGTTCATGGGTCCAATCGCAGAACTGTTCATCGATTGATCTTCTAATCGACTCCATTGTATTTACCTTTTACTATAAAATTCCTAGTATTTCTAACAAAACCCATCATTATAATATCAGATTTTTTTCAGACACAATTCCTGTTCAATATTTTTCAACCACTTGCAAATAACATGTTTCTTCTTTACATGGAATAAATGTTTTATACAGAAAATACGATAGAATAAAAACAGCCCTAAATCGGCGATAATTTTTTATTGGTATAGATAGAAGAAGATATAGGAGTGCGTTTCATCGCGCGTAGAACATATAGAAATTTAATTTTCCGATTTTTCCCATTTCCTTCAGAGTTTTCCGAAAATTTTCAATTGTCATGTTTGGTTGGAATATTTGTGGTTGAAATATGTGTAATATTTTTATGGAACCCCACTCCATTCCAGAGGAGGGGAGGAGGGAGGGGTATCATACCATCATAGAAACATTTCTCATACCCAAAAACACTAACATCCCAAATTGCGTAGGGGGGCCACCCTCAGAGAGAGGGGGAGGAGTGTCTATTCACCATGGAAACGTTTCGTGTCCCCTAAAACATTCGCATGCCAAATTTGGCTCCATTTGCTTGATTAGTTTTCGAATTATGCAGAAATTTGTCTTTCATTTGTATGGCAGCTCCCCCTAAAACATTCACATGCCAAATTTGGTTTCATTTGCTTGAATAATTCTCGGATAATGCAGAAATTTGAGTTTCATTTCTATGGCAGCCCCCCCTTAGAAAGGGGGGGGGGGGTGGAGAGTACCCATAGAATCATTTATTGCATTTATTGCATTTATTTCAGATTAAACGCTCACGCAAAAAATCGAACAGCTCCTTATAATTTTTTTTTCCGCTTCGTCGAAGGTAACACTGCATTCCTCACTTCGGAACGATAATATTCGGCTACTCGTTCAGTCTGATTGGCTGGTTTCCAGTATCACGATGTAATGTTTACAAGAATGTGTATTTTTAGTGAAATCGTATTACTCGAGCAACCGAAGCCTTAATGAAACTTTGTCCTCTTTTGGTAAGAATTTCAACATTTCTCGTTGTCGATTACTTCCTCTGGGGGTACGTGTAGGACCGTTGCTATGTTAATAAGTCACAAAGTTTGGAGGAACTTGAAGAAGACATAACTCAGATTTTTAGCAGCATCGAAGTCGTAATGTTAGAGTTGTGCATGGAGAATTTCGTTCACCGTTTAAAACGTGTTATCCAAAAAAAGAGGTGGTTACATCGAAAATGTCCTAAAATAAGCTTTATTTTCGTTTTTTAAAATAAAAATCGGTTCACTTTTGTAGGAGTTATTAAAATTTGTTGCGTGAACGTTTAATATGAAAGACCCTGTACTCAGGTATGGGCAAAATCGCATCGAAATTCGTTCAGCAACACTCATTTACAGATAAAAATCACCCTTGTATTCTTCGTTTATGCCTCACTTTATTTGAGACAGAAAACATTCCCCTATCATCTTCGCAAAGTTTATACTCGAGTTAAACGGAAAAATACTGTCTCGATTCCGCTCATCTATTCTCAGAGAATTTTGCATTCTCTCATTTGCCTCTCGGAATGACGTTAGATGGTGATAGAATCAAATTGGAAACTTTTGCTTGAGCCAGCGAGTTTCTCTGTAAAATCATTCGTTTTTCACTCAAATAGCAATCATTGATCGCGGCAGTAAAATATTGGTAGATAGTTAAAATCGAGTTGTTTCCTGTGCACTATTGCAATTGCATTTTTTGTTTCTAGTATGAAACGATCTAAGCCAAAGCAAAAGACCATATTAACGCAAGTTATAGATGAGCGGGAAGGTAGATTTCATGTGCACTTGAATGCTGACAAGGAAAAGAGTACAAGAGAAAATAAAATCATACATACAAGCAGATCAAGTCTATTGTGACTCACTCGTTGTTTTGTTTCGTGCGATCCTTCCAAAGGAGTATTCATTCGTTGAATGTTGTTTTCCACTCTTTGTTTTGTTATGTTCAGTTTCAGTCCCGATTTAAGATGGTCGGGGAGTGTAAAATGATTCATCGTGTAATCTCAAATAAGTTGTTGCAAATAAGCACCATTTGCGGGAAGTTTTGTTTTTATGTTTCCTTTGGTAAAAAGTGCAGCTGTCGAATGTCGAATGATTTTGGAAGTTTATGGTGACTCTGCACCATTGGATAGATCTTGTAGGAAATACTTTGGACGATTTAACCCATTTTAGGCCAAGTGTTCGAAAAGTCGAACAGTAACTTTGATAATTTTTCCTGTCTTTGGAAAGCTAACATATGGTAATGTTTTTGCACAAAAAGATAGCTTAATTTATTAGCTGCCACTTACTATCAAGTTCATTCAGTTTTGTATATCTTTATTGGGCAATAAATTCGATATAAAGCAAGTATGTTTGGAAGGTGTTCTTACTTTCAATGAAAAAACCCAATAAAATACAAAATTATGTGAACTTTTCTACTGTATTACTTTGATAAATGAACATACATTGCGATATGGGGCAAAAATCGTTCGATTGAGCCTCGTACAGGAAAATAACAGCCGGGAAAAAAGAGTGTTCGAAAAATCGAACGTTGGCCATAACCAACATTTTTCTCTGCTGAATCAATACCAACACATCTAACCTCCGCAGCGCATTCACTTTACTTTGGAAGACGGGTTTTCATTTGTTTTTGCATTTTCATTTGTAAATGTTTGCAAATATCAATTAATTCGGTAAATATTATTGTAAATCCTTAACCTTAGGTAAAGCCGGCCAGTAGAGTTTCGTGTGTGGAGGGCCTGGAGGAAATGATCAGTACATGTAACAAGGATTTTAATGAGATTGCTGGTATAAATATTCTTCCGCCGGACCGAATAATAACCACCCAACCGATCACATTGTTTTTTCGCATCATTTGGGTATTTTGCAGGTTTTGGAAAATGGATAATTGGAAAGAAATATTTCTTAAGCAAAGACATTTCTCCACGGTCAACAATGAAAGTAATAGGTTGAAATTACATGAAATAAGAAATGTCACATCTCACCTTAGGTGGATTAAATTAGGTTTATAATTAGAGACCTCTATCCTCCTGTGCTTGTTCGTCCGGGAATATAAAATTGATGCATTTATGAATACCGTATATTTGCTAATTGAACTGATTTTCAGTTCGCAGTATGTAAAAAAAGGGCGGGTTTCGGCCAATGTTCGATTTTTCGAACAATCATTTCCCGGAAAATGGAAGATAGGAAAAACATAATTCTTGAACATTGGGGTTTGTTTAGCATCAATAATCGAAATTACACCAATGGCTTTCGTAAAAAAAATAATTTTTACAGCTTGGTCGTTAATGGGTTAAAAGTGGTGATTTTAGCGTTAAAGACAAAACGCACCCGCAGTATCAACGTCGGAACCGAATATCCACGGTGCCATAGTAATGCTCTGTATTTGATAGGATCAAAAGGGTGATTCACTATGGGCTAGTTAAACCTGGTCAAACGATCCAATGGAGACTTCTACAGGCAACAATTGATCCGTTTAAATGCGACCAGACGCGAGTCGATAATACTCCATCATGACAACGCTCGATCTCATGTTGCTGTTCGAATGAAAAATTATTTGGAATATAGTGCATGGCAATTCGCCCGCCTTATCGCCCAGACCTTGCTCCTTCCGACTTCCAATTGTTTCGATCGATGCAGAACGCTTCGAGTGGGATACGCTTTACTCCAGAACAGGGTATCAAGAATTGACTAGATTAATTCTTACCTTCAAAAGATGAACGCTTCATTCGAACGCGAAATCCATAAATTGCCAGAAATAATGCATAATGAATAATGCATCAATTGATTTTATTATTCACATAAATGTATTAGGTGTACCGGTAAGTTTCTTCGGTTTTACAACAGATGGCGTAACTTGATTATTATTCCAGTGAATCAAATTTCCAGACATTCGTTGGAAAACTACTGTCATTGCGCGTCTTTTTTAGTATATGTCAAAAAGTTGAAGCGTAAAAACATAGTTTTTTGCCACTTCGAATTTGTCGAACGGGAGTGTTTTTGCGGGGAGTGTTACTTCATTACTTAAAAATGAAGAAAAAAGCTGCGGAAAGTCATCGCATTTTGGTGGAAATTTATGGTGACCATGCTCCAACTGAGCGAACGTGTCAGACGTGGTTTGCACGGTTTAAAAGTGGTATTTTTGACTTTGAAGTTCCGGACCGCCAAAAAAGTTTGAAGATAAAGAATTGGAGGTTTTACTCGATCAAGATCCGTCACAAACGCAACAAGAACTTGCAGATACACATGGAGTAGCTCAGCAAACCATATCCGATCGTTTAAAAGCAATGGGAATGGTCCGAAAGATAGGACATTGGGTGCCGTATGAATTGAAGTCACGAGACGTTGAACGTCGTTTTTCACGTGCGATCAACTGATCCAACGGTATAAAAGAAAGGTTTTTTTTGCATCGAATCGTTACTGGCGATGAAAATAGGGTCCATTACGACAATCCTAAACGTCGGGCAACGTATGGATACCCCGACCATGCATCAACATCGACAGCCGCGCGGAATATTTACGGCCAGAAGGTTGTGCTGTCTATTTGATGGGACCAGCTAGGTGTGGTGTAATATGAACTGCTAAAACCGAATGGAACCATTACGGGGGACCTCTACCGATGACAATTGATTCGTTTGAGCCGTGCACTGAAGGAAAAGCGGCCACAATACAAACACAGACACGATAAACTTATTTTACAGCACGACAATGCTCGGCCGCACGTCACGAAACCGGTCAGAACATACTTGGAAACGATGAAATGGAAGATCCTATCTCACCCGCCGTATTCTCCAGACATTGCTCCGTCCGATTACTACCTTTTTTGATCGATGCAACATGGCCTGGTTGACCAGCACTTCTCCAATTTTGATGAAGTCAAAAATTGAGTCGATTTGTGGTTAACCGACAAACTGTCCGATTATTTCCACAAAGCGATCCGTAAATTGCCAGAGTGATGGGAAAAAGTTGTGACTAGCGATGGGCAATACTTTGAATATTAAATTTGTAACCATTTTTGCAGAATAGAGCATTAGTTTTGAAAAAAAAACGAAGAAACTTACCTTTACTCCTATTATATTTCATGCAAGAAAACGGAACGAATTAAGTTTCACACCCAATTTTTTGGACCACTAATAAGTGATTTAGAGATTCAGTGTCTCAGAATACCACAAACAACCTACGTTCGATTTATTTCTCCAAAATGATTAGAATTTTTTAATATATTGCTCTGCCACAGTTTTAATTGGACCTGCAGAATTGATTCAAACTTCAAAAATTTCCAAAGAAATTGCTGTGCGATTGTTACTTCTTGAAACATTGATAAATGAAGATCTAATCTTCTTTTTAAACATTCCCCCCGTTCAAAAATATCTTTTGAGTAAAAGGTCTCGATGGAACGTATGAGGAAGCAATTAAAGTTGAATATTCATGTCAATTGGTTATCGTTAGGTTGGAAATAATTTTCCTGAGTTTGTACAAATTTTGAAGAAGCGAAAAATCGTTTTTTTTTCGCTTTTTATCATTACGCATACACTAGAAATTTCATGAAAAAATCATTCAAAAGTGTTGAATTTGCGCTTTCGTTATTTTGTTATATTTATCTTTGCGGCTGCAGTTGCAACAATTATTTTTTCAAGGGTTTTTAAAGGGGTCTTCGTAGCCGCATTGCACAATAGTCCAGGAGATGCATTTAAGTGGAAATTAGCATTAAGAGCTCGACAGTTATTCAGCTTGAGCTTGAGCTTGGGTAGACTGTACAATTCGTAGTTGCTCTCCGTGATTGACCTGAACCAACCAAATTGCACAAAGAACACACAGAATGACGCTTGGGACTAGCAAATCATTCTCGTTGTGCAATTTCCGGTGATCCGAGCTTTAAATGGTCAATAACGACGCCGGCTACGTGCTTACAGTCACCAGGGGAAGGGAAGGAATGTTAGTATGATATTCGCCGCCCGAAAGCCAGAAGGGTCGCCTCTATAGCGTGGTTCCCTAGCGGAAACCATGGGAGGGATAGTTGTTAGTGGGAAGAGGTAAGAATCAGGATTCACTGTGGTAAGTGATGTGATTATGTAAACGCAAATTATCGATCATTTTACGAAATCGAACTCCGGAAATCTTATGTGTCACAATACGTGGCAAAGATTATCTTTAGGTATCCTGAGAAGGAAAATCTGTGAAGCTTATCGGATCGGCTATATATTATATTATTTATCGCACGTACTCGCAATCGGGACGGTGGAGAGTAAACTGTGGGAAACCTAAGAAGGTAACCAAGAGAAATCTTATAAAATCAATCTAACAAGAAATGTAAATTGTTTATCGTTGCGCATTTTCTTTATGAAACTTTATGAAATTGCTACGCGGGAGAGTCATGTTTAGGAAACCTGAGAAGGTAATCGAGAGAACTCCTTTAAAATTAATCGATCCGGATATAAATTATGCTGTTCATTGCATGTACGCTATATAGAAATCCAATCGTGAGAGCGGAAAGTCATCTTTGGAAACCTTAGAAGGTAACTGAGTGAAATCCTCTAAAAGTTTTTTTTCATACTATCTGAAGAACTTCCATTAATTGAAAGCGTAAAGAACATACAAAATATGTACATACATATATAATAAATACACATACGTATAACATTACGTATAACATTACAACAAACTGCATTACGTATTTTTTAAACACATAGTCGACTTAGTCGAAGTTTGGCCAGAATATGTAGAAATGTATTCCTCTACGCGTATTCAAAGATTGCCAAATGATGGCCCTACGTTTTCCAATATTTGGGGGCCCAAGCATAATTTCACAACATTAACATTTTAGAAAACACAGCGCTGTGAAGGGAGACGAGTGCAAATATCTAAGCGAAGAGCAAAACCACACCAAAACTCTTTGCTTCTACACAGCCACACCACACATATAAAAAGAAAATGAGAGAGAGGGATAATGGCGATCGAAAGCGATGAATGCGAACGATGACGTATCACATAACAGTCACAAAATTGTTGAAATGGAGAGATATATGGACTAATAGGTAGATAGGTAAAGAAATTGCGAAGAGAAAGAAAGAGAGAACGAAACACCACTAGCTGATAAGTGGATCCCACTCTCCAAAGGTCCAACATCCGCTCAGGAACATATTCGCGCCACTTCTACTTCGTCCAGTCATTGACCGCTGCGGGAACCCCCATTTCACTGATGATCTGAATAAAAAAGACGGGTGGGTAATGTCGGGGACATAACCGGAGTGACGTAGGACAATACAAAGGGGACAGCTTTTGTTAAATATATATTTTAAATATATTGTTTTATTTTCTTCTCCTACGTGAATACCTACCTATCTACCTGAAAAATGGATTAGTTTACTGTTTACTCTTTATGAATATGTTGATGGTTCTGAAAAGAACCTTTGGTGTTGTGTTTTTGTTATCACTCGATATTCCCATCTTGTTCGGCTAAACCTTCCTGTTTAGCGATTTGTTGTCACTCGCCACAGCTTTCACAGTTGGAAAATTTCTTCCCATCCAGCTTGTGACATATTTTACAGTAAATTACATTCAATGGCATGTCGCATTACCACCACTCAGTATCGGATTGGAGGTAATTTTAACCTGTAATTGAACATTTGCGATGACAGTGGTACAGTGTCGACTTTCAATGTGGGGTCATAATTTGGACCCCGAACTCTGTTTACAAAAATGTCCAACTAAATATGTCGCATTACAGGTCCGTCAAATTAGCTAAATGTCTAGATAAGTGTAAATTACTGTACTTTCAATCTAGAAGCAATTTAAGAATTGGTGAAAATCAATAAGCTCAGAACAACTGCCAAATTCACATACTCATCAAATCCTGGCAAACAAATTATGAAAACATCAATTTGTGTTTTATTATTATTTTGGATAATGTTTTAGAAAGCATTGAACTTTATTTCCTAAACTCTTTTTTGGAAGGTTTAATGGCTCTGAAAAGCGCCTTGTTTTATGGAATGGTTCCAATTTAGAAAACTTAGTACTCGTGGTTTTGAAAAAAACCATTTCGAACGCCCTCGATGCCGCCTTGTTCTGGATTTGCCGCCAAAGAAGTTTGTATAAAGAACAAACTTTTTTCTTCTGCTACCTGATGCCGTTTTGCGATTGCGTTTGCCACTCGCCACTCGCTGCAACTGCCTGTTGTCTTGATGTCCGCCGAACCGAATGTGTTATGTTCCGAATGCAGGTTTTCTTATCGTCGCGAGCAGCTTTGCCAGCTAACTCGATCACTCCGGCGGCCGAAACTATATAACGCCGGCTAGGTGGACTGGTACACAGGTACTAACGCGCTCGACCTAGCTACCTTTTCCGGTGCAATTGACGGATACACCTACGGGAAATTGCAGACCACCACGGTTCGAGCGGGATTTTGCCTTTCCCTTCTCTTTTCCTCCTTTGTTGAGTACACGATGCCGATGCCGTACAACCACACGGGTTTACGGTTTGAAAGAAAATAAGATATTTTTTTGGGGTCCGCGTGTTTTATACTCTAGCGGTACACACTCACAGGATAGAGACAAATCGGCAGACTCAGCCAAAGGGGCGGGTCCAACGAGACGAACGAATGAGCGTTAAAAGGGAGCGATGGCAAAAAAATACATTCATTACGATTTGTTCGCTCGTTGGATTCACATACAGGCTAAAAAAGGTCCTTTTCAGGATCACAAAAAGTCTAAAGAGTTTATTGTTTTGTTATCACTCGATATCCCCATCTTGTTCGGCTAAACCTTTCTGTTTAGCGATTGCATTTGCCACTCGCCACAGCTTTCACAGTTGGAAAATTTCTTCCCATCCAGCTTGTGACATATTTTACAGTGAATTACATTCAATGGCACGTCGCATTACCACCACTCAGTGCCGGATTGGAGGTAATTTTAACCTGTAATTGAACATTTGCGATGACAGTGGTACAGTGTCGACTTTCAATGTGGGGTCATAATTTGGATCTCTATGTTTACAAAAATGTCCAACTAAATAAGTCGCATTACATGTCCGTCCAATTAGCTAAATGTCGAACTAATTGTAGATTACTGTACTTTAAATCTGGAAACAATTTAAGAATTGGTGAAAATTGAATAATCAGGAAAGTCCCCAACTATCAATAAGCTCAGAACAACTGCCAAATTCACATACTCATCAGATCCTGGCAAACAAATTATGAAAACATCAATTTGTGTTTTATTATTATGTTGGATAATGTTTTAGAAAGCATTGAACTTTATTTCCTAAACTCTTTTTTGGAAGGTTTAATGGCCCTGAAAAGCGCCTTGTTTTATGGAATGGTTCCAATTTAGAAAACTTAGTACTCGTGGTTTTGAAAAAAACCATTTCGAACGCCCTCGATGCCGCCAAAGCAGTTTGTATAAAGAACAAACTTTTTTCTTCTGCTACCTGATGCCGTTTTGCGATTGCGTTTGCCACTCGCCACTCGCTGCAACTGCCTGTTGTTGTCTTGATGTCCACCGAACCGAATGTGTTCTGTTCCGAATGCAGGTTTTCTTATCGTCGCGAGCAGCTTTGCCAGCTAACTCGATCACTTCGGCGGCCGAAGCTATATAATGCCGGCTAGGTGGACTGGTACACTGGTACTAACGCGCTCGGCCTAGCTACCCTTGCGGGGAACTCCAGATCAACACGAGCGGGAACTCCAGATCAAGGTTCGAGCGGGATTTTGCCTTTCCCTTCACTTTTCCTCCTTTGCCATATCCAACCATGGCTGCTTGTGTTGGTTTGTTGATGTGAGGTGATGCGAAACGATGTGGTGTACGGTTCGGATGAGAATGATCGTTACGGCAGCGGAGCGGGGATTTTTAAGCTGACTGGCTGGCTCGAGAATTACGCATGTGTGAGACTGCGACCGATGTTTCGTTCATTTTTTTCTTTTTCCTTTCCAATCGTGCTTCATTCTATTTCGCTGCTGCTCTGGTTGCCCGTTTTGGTCGGTACGATTTGAGGAGCACAAAATGGACCAATCAAAAATGGGCACATAGTGTATTTGGACAATGCTTGATATTTCACAATTATTCAATTATTTATCTCAAGAAAAATGAAATGTTATTCGTTATGATAGATGCGTAGATATATTTCCTATCAATTGATGCAAAAACCTTTGCGATCTATTGAGAAATGCTCGAGTTATAAGCGTTCCAAATCTTGCATTTTTTCCTACTTGTTCAGTGCCTAGATTTCCATTTCACCCCCTATATCTTCCGGTTAGACGTAGTCCTACGTCAAAAACATTAACGGTCTCCGGGATCCGCATTCAAAGAATGCTATATGTATATAATATATACAATATGTATGAGATGTGAAACTGAAAATAAAAACTTAGCCCATATCGATCTATCCTCAGCCCAGCCATGTCAGCAATTCCTTTTGTTGTGATATGTTCACTGCGGCGGTGTAAGCAAATATCGCGAGCAGAGAGCGACGATTAAAAACACACTGCGCAACCGAGAGCGCGACGACTGAGAACGAAACCGAGGCCGAGAGTGCAACGAACAAAAGCACATTGAGATAGACAATTAGGAGCATAACGACTAGGAAACTCTCACTAACAGCGAACTGGAAAAATGGCTTTGTTCGACCCGGTGAACCATTACTCATTTTTATTTCTGCGATTAGCGATGGAATTAAGCAAAATTTCACTTATTTTCACTTCTGTAGAACAGACAGCACATTTTTCATCCTTTTCAAAAACTGTAACACCTTTGGACGATATAAATCCGCCCAACCGCAACCGCACAAACAACACATCACAGAGCGAAGAAGCGCACGTCCACTCCGGTACGTTTCTCAATCCGAACTCCCATTAAGAGCTCGACAGTTATTCACTAGACAAAGTTGTTACATATCATAGAGCGCTCATTTTTATATTATCAAAAATAGGGTGCCAAAATTGTCGATGAAGTAAAAAATATAACTTTCTTATCTTTATAGATAGAGATAAACATAGTTCAACAATATTGTAGTCCCAGTTATTTCGTTTGCGTTAGTTGCGTTTGCCACTCGCCACTCGCTGCAACTGCCTGTTGTTGTCTTGATGTCCACCGAACCGAATGTGTTCTGTTCCGAATGCAGGTTTTCTTATCGTCGCGAGCAGCTTTGCCAGCTAACTCGATCACTTCGGCGGCCGAAGCTATATAATGCCGGCTAGGTGGACTGGTACACTGGTACTAACGCGCTCGGCCTAGCTACCCTTGCGGGGAACTCCAGATCAACACGAGCGGGAACTCCAGATCAAGGTTCGAGCGGGACAACTTTGTCGAAGACAGTTTTTGTGTAAAGAATAAATATCTCCCACAAAGTTGTTTTTTTAACTAAGTTGCATTAGGGTAACCATGAAAGAAACGGTTTTTTTTTACTCTAACTTATATATTGAAAATGCTACATCAAAATTGCCTCCGTACGGCTTTTAGAGCTTATCAGATTTGTTAATATCTTAATCCTCAATATCAGCTCAAAGTTATTGATGGGTTTTCACCCAAAAATTCATGATTTCAATTTTAATTTACTCAAATACAAAAAATAACACATCTTTGAAAATCACATATTAGGCTGTTAAAAAAGTCCTGCGGTATGTTCGCGAGGTGTCGTTGTAAGCGCGTAGTTCTAGTTGTATTCATTGTATTGAGTCATACTATAGCTTGTTGGAAAGGTATTTTTGCGCGCTATAATATAGTCCTTGACAGTGTTTTGTTTGGTTAAGTCGTTCGTGAGTTATAGTGTGGCAATTATGGAGCAAAATAAAGAGAAAATCCGACATATTTTACAGTACTACTATGACAAAGGCAAAAATGCATCTCAAGCTGCCAATAAAATTTGTGCAGTTTTTGGACCCGATACAGTTTCCATTTCCACCGCACAACGATGGTTTCAACGTTTTCGTTCTGGTGTAGAGGTCGTCGAAGATGCGCCACGCTCCGGAAGGCCTGTCGTCGAAAATTGCGACAAAATCACTGAATTAGCCGAGAAAGAGCGGCATAGTAGCAGCCGTAGCATCGGCCAAGAGCTGGGGATAAGTCATCAAACCGTTATTAACCATTTGAAGAAGCTTGGATTCACAAAGAAGCTCGATGCATGGGTGCCACACACGTTGACGCAAAAAAAATCTTTGACCGTATCGACGCATGTGAATCGCTGCTGAATCGCAACAAAATCGACCCGTTTCTGAAGCGGATGGTGACTGGCGATGAAAAGTGGGTCACTTACGACAACGTGAAGCGCAAACGGTCGTGGTCGAAGCCCGCTGAAGCGGCTCAGACGGTGGCCAAGCCCTCATTAACGGCCAGGAAGGTTCTGCTGTGTGTTTGGTGGGATTGTCAAGGAATAATCTATTATGAGCTGCTTCCCTATGGCCAAACGCTCAATTCGGACCTGTACTGCCAACAACTGGACCGCTTGAAGGTAGCACTCATGAAGAAGAGGCCATCTTTGATAAACAGAGGCCGCATTGTCTTCCATCAGAACAACGCCAGGCCACACACTTCTTTGGTGAAGCGCCAGAAGCTCCGGGAGCTCGGATGGGAGGTTCTTTTGCATCCGCCGTATAGTCCGGACCTTGCACCAAGTGACTACCACCTGTTTTTGTCCACGGCGAACAAGCTAGGTAGTCAGAAGTTAGCCACAAAAGAGGCCTGTGAAAATTGGCTATCCGAGTTTTTTGCCAATAAGGAAGCGAGCTTCTATAACAGGGGTATTATGAAGTTGGCATCTCTTTGGGAACAAGTCATCGAACAAAACGGCGCATATTTGACTTAAAACAGATGATTGTAACTAATTTTATGAACAAATGAAAATTCAAAAAAAATACCGCAGGACTTTTTTGACAGCCTAATATTATGTGTAGTGAAATTTGTTCTTTCAAATTCCGTCAACAAACATCTTTAATGTTTGCCCCAGAAACAATGTCAAGCAATTGAAGAGAGCGTTTTTTTATGAAGAAATATCAATAACTCTGAGTGAAGTTGAGATATTGACAAGTTCTGCACCGAAAAATGTTTGTATTATTAGTATGTTCTAAAAGCCTTTCGAAGGCAGTTTGTTTGTAGAATTTGAAATATAAAAGAAAGAGCAAAAACAGTTTTATTCATGGTCACCTAATATAAAGAGATAGAAAGATAGGAGGTTGTGTTCAAGACACGACCGCATTGTTGACGTAGAAGTACGCTGTAGTTTAGTTCAAGTCGCTTGTTTATAACTGCAGATATTATTTTATAATGCTACGAAAATTTTTAATATCCATTCTACCAGTTTGGTCGCCCTTAAATGTTTTTTTTGTTGAATCATTTGACGATAATTGTTTGATGATTCATTATTGTGCTCGCAGAACAATACATGCTTGAGATAAGCGCAGCTGTCATCCTTAGTAGAGAAAGTTTTGCTACTGGCAAGCGAAACCAAATCACATTCAAAATATCAGAACGACATTTACTTTCTTGGTGATTGAATAAATGAAATAAACTCTATCTGTTAATCTCAACAACCTCGAAAAGAGTAGCACTGCTTCATTATGATCAAGATTAGTGCAAATGCAAGCCTAGTTGAAAGCAGTTTTGCGACTGGCCCAAATATGTTAATAACTTAAAATAACTTATTGAATTGAGCAACTAAATATACACACACACTTATCTCCGTTTTGCGCTTTTCTCAACAGAAGCCCTTTATGTTAATATTGCCAATATAAATTAGCTTAGCTTTCATCCTTTGTGGAGAGAGTTTTCCTACCGTCATGCGAAATCAAATCACTGACAAAATTCCAGAACATTTATTTTCTTGGTGAGCTGACGATAGCTTAATTTGATGATTCCCCACACAATTGTTGAGCTCAGAACCTTAATGCAAAGGCGTCAGTTTGATGCAATGATTGCAATTTCAGAGACATCAGCGAGTGAGTAATTTGGTCGCGTCCACAGCTCAATCCAAAACGAAGACATGTGAAGACGCAAAACAAAGAAAAACAAGCGATATTCATTGCTTTGAATACAGAACGATACTGAAAATTTGCCTTCCTTCCTTGCTTCAGACTTTAAACTACTACAGTTCATTCGTCTCTAACCTTCAAAAAGGTCCTTGGAAAACTTTACTTTTTCCATAATATTACTCCTCCACCCCCATTGCCTTGAGAAAGGCATTCGATCCCTCGTCGTCCAGCTCGCCCAGCGATGTTGTTCAGTCGATTTCCTCACGAAGAATTAAAGTTTGCCTCGGCGAGATCTACCGCCTACCTAGATCTATACTCTAGGCAAATATTCCCCTTCGTTCTTCTTCTTTTCCTTTGTTCACGGAGACTTTACATCTTACGATTTCCCCGGCGCTGCTCGTTATTGACAGCTCTGTTCTGGAAAGCACACAGATAGAACAAATGTATGAGGAAACGGGAATGCTTCCAATTTTCATCAATTTAAACCATATACAGACTATGGGATTGTAATTTATAGCATATCAAACAAATCTTAGGGAATTTCCGATTCGTTTGGTATGTAAATCGCCAAAATCCGTTCGCGGCAAAAATAGTTGTTAACGTTATCTTTATTTCATAAAAACGTGAACTGTTTTCTGATTTGGCACCCTTAATGAAAGACGTAGTTCTACGTCAAAAACTTTGTTCTACAAAGATGTTTCACATAACTTGGGCTACAACATTATCGAGCTATGTTTACTTCTATTTATACAGATAAGAAAGTTAGATTTTTTATTTCATCCACAATTTTGGTCACCCTATTTTTGAAAACACGAAAATGAGCGTTCTATCTAATGTAACAACTTTGTCGAAGATAGTTTTCGTCTAGAGAATAACTGTCGAGCTCTAAATGCTAATTTCCACTTAAATGCATCTCCTGGTCTCCATTGTGCATTGGTTACACGTTCGCTTATTAAGCGATCGATCGTGAGTTCAAAACTCAGGGCCCCCAATTGACCATCCTTGTATTGTTATAGAATAACTACGACCAAGCAACAATCATCAGTGATGGAGATCAATCCACGGTCGAATGAAGATTGATTCATCCATACAACTACACTGCTCTGCAGAAACATCGGGCTGCTGTGCTATTAATAACCCAACAATGATCAATATAAACTGTCCCCGCTGTCCGGTCTGCTGAACAATGGATGAACAGATAGACTATTCTTACGTCTAAATGGCTAATAACTACTGTGTAATTTGCAACATAGCAACATGTAACATGTACACGATTAAAAACCGGCTCTGTTACAGCTAAAATGCTATGTAGCCTAAATAAATAAACAAAAGGGATAAAAAAGTTCTTTTTCAAAAATGTATTCGATATCGAAAATCATTCAAAAAAGTGAACGAGTGGTTCGTAAATGTCGCGTGACTAACGCGTAACTAACGGCATAACTAACAACGAGAAATTGAACTTTCAGTTATGAGGGAATGAACTTCAATAAACAAAACGTTATTGGTTCAAGGAATATAAACTAACAACAAGATTCTTGTGTACTGTACTACAATATACACTAAGTTATTACTATCCAAAATCGTCACATTGTCGTTACAAGGAAAATGTTCTCGTTCATTGGATATTACTTGTGTAATTATAAATAAATCGAGCGAGCGTTATCGAATCAACATTTGCTGGTTGCTTCAAGTGACAATTTGTCACGTGATAGTACTAAAATTAGTTACCAGCGCTGGATGCTTATGTGATCTTTCGCATTATTCAAACACGTCCTATTCGAGTGTTAGCATTTTCCAACTTTTCGCGAACTTCTTTTCAAGGTTAACTAGCTACTTATCAAACCAGCGAAGGACCATATATCGAGTATTTTTAGATCGCTCGGTTGGCGAAAATCAGTATCGGACTCGAGTCGCTTCCGATCCGCTTATAGTACCTACCACGTGAAAGATGCTCTAGTATGCAGGTGAAAAACTGGCAGCGTTTTGGTGAATTCGTCCGACCCATTTTTATGCAAATCCAAGCTCTAGCGCGTGAGCAGTCGATATGCAAATTTGAACCGCCGAATAATATAAAAGCTATCGGAGTTCTTTTCTGAATCAGATCATTCTGTTGTCAAATCTACTACCGCAAAGACGAATCCCCAGCATCCAAGATGAACAAAATCGTGATCTGTGCCCTGGTTGCCTTCTGTGTTGGCGCTGTGAGCGCGGCAAAGCTGGACAAGACCCCAAAGGAAGCTGCCCGCGGAAAACGTAGTGGACTTGGCTACAGCGCTGGCATCGGTTCCCTTGCCACCATTGGCGGAGGAATCGGATCGCTTGGCGGAATCTCTGCCGGAATTGGCCTGGGAGGTGGATACATCGATAGTGGAATTAGCAGCATTGGCAGTATTGGTATTGCCGATGCCGGAATTAGCCACGTCGGAATCGCTGATGCCGGAATTAGCCACGTTGGAATCGCTGATGCTGGAATCAGCCATGTTGGAATCGCTGATGCTGGAATCAGCCATGTTGGAATTGCTGATGCTGGATTGAGCCATATCTCCTCTGGAATTGGTTCCATCGACGCCGGTATTGGTTCCCTCGGTGCCATCTCCTCTGGAATCAGCGTTGGATCTCTCGATGCTGGCATTGGCTCCCTCGGTGGCATTTCCTCCCTCGGTGGCATCTCTTCCGGAATCAGCGTTGGATCCCTCGATGCTGGAATTGGTTCCCTCGGTGGAATTTCCTCCCTCGGTGGCATCTCCTCTGGAATTAGCGTTGGATCCCTCGATGCTGGTATTGGTTCCCTTGGTGGTCTTTCCGGTGGCGTAGGACTCGTTGATGCTGGAATCAGCGGCATTTCCTCCGGAATTTCCACTGGATACTCCACCGGAATCACCTCTGGTCTCGGAGTTTACTAAATGACTTCCAATACCTTGCGTTCAACTGATCTACGTCATTGTTTATTTGCTTTATAGAGCTAAAATGAAATTAATTTATTAAGAAAATAAACAGAGAATTCCAAATAATTATTTGAACGTCTTGTTACTTTGCAGCCATAGCCATAGCTATAGCTGGAGAAGACTTTGAAGACCTGGAGAGGTTTTGAAGTAATCCATTGGTCCGACAATTCAATTCTTCTTCAACATTTCGGTAGCATGTGCTGTATCGATCTGGAAAAGCGGTAATCAGACCCAGCTATGGCTGGGTGAGGATGAGGTTCCCATTTGAGCGGTGTATTCCTCGCTTACCCACCAAATGCAATGCATTATTTTACCACGTCAGAAATGGAGTACAATATCGAAAAACGAAACTTTAATCTGGTTCACTATGGCGGTCAGCTAGGCGCTCTTGTGATTTGTGAAACTGATGGGATTCACAAAAAATGCGTATGGAACAATTTAAACAACAATTTTAATTAAGGTACACCGGGGCAAGTTGAAACGATTTTTTCGAAGTTCAACTTGCAAGTTATCTTAAAAACCACTAAATCACTAAATTGAAATCTGTTTGCGACATATTCGAGGTATAACAGATGACTTTCGATAAAGAATAGGGATAGGAGTCACTCGAAACGGCCACTAATGAGGTCTATGGGATCATTCAAATATTCCAATATTACGTAACGCACTCAAAAAGGGAGGAGGGAATGGCTTGTGGAAACTGGTTTAGAAATAAATCCAACTAAATCTAAACATTTTTATGCAAATGACCATTTTTTACATGTTATACAGAGTAGAGGGAGTCTAAAATAGTAAAAAAATACGTCACATATTATTTGAACGACCCCAATTGCAAAACTAACAAATTTGACTTGTATCATGTCTGTGTATTCATAAAAACAAAATAACATAATAACATAAGAACATACTGAGGAACGAAATATGAATGATTCTTATTTTTTTAATTTATCTTCATTAATCCATACAGCAATCACCGATAAATAACGTCCGACATTTGCAGCAATGTTTAAAAAATAGTCGATTCCACTAGTTTCAACTTACCCCAGGGTTGAAAAAAACATGGGGTGAGTTTAAATGCTCAGAGCTATACGGAAAAAGGTTTTTCAGTTTAGTTTCCAAAATCATTACACTTGATTATCCCTATTTGATTACCTGATGTACTATTTTTGCGATATTTTTGAAAAAAACAGTGTTTTCGGACTGATTGAGTCAGCGCGCAAAAATTTTTGTCTTGATTTCACGGAACGAGGAAAAGTAAACAAAGGCGCGGATTGCGTTGAAGTATTCCAATATTCTGGTAATGGCTGTCTTAAGGTGGGTTGAGAGATAATGTTCACTATAATTATTTTTATTACGTCAATCTATCATTCCTAGTAAAAGTTATGATTTCCGTTTTAACTTACCCCGGTGTACCTTACCAATTACCAGCATCCAAGCATTAGAACTTAGGTATTATTTCCTGGATATTGAACCTTTCGACTTTTATCTGTTTTCTCAAAGTTGGATTTCAGTGAGACAACATCCGTACAAGCATTTCGACTCTCGGTCCCGTCAGGCTAACGCCATATGAGCCTTGATAAAAATATATATTTTGGAAAAAAAAAACATCCGTTGTCTGTCGGATTGTAGATTTTGATGCGTAAATTATAGAGAAGAGCTGAATTGTCGCTTTGTATTGGCTCTATGCGAATGACTGCGTGTAGATGCGAGCTACATGTTGCCTAATAGATGTCTCAGTGGAATCCCAATTTGAGACGATTTTTTTTATTAATGTAATAGTCACACCTCGCATTGATTATGCGGCTGGTACGGGTTTACTTGCCGCTATCGAACTTTGCAGCTGTTTTTCCCGTCCGTAACACAGAAAGTATACAAATGTAATTTCATATGAGATCTTTGTCATAAATATGGAATTATACACCCCGTAGAGAATGGTTTGTCTATTTTTCCGAGCACTATCCAATATTTGCACAACGATGTTGGAACACCATTCGAGTGCCGAGAGTAAAAAATATGCTAGCCCCAAATTTTATTTTGTTTTGCTTTAAACTTTGATTTGCCCGATTTATGTTGCTGAAACTAGCGTAATATTGTATTGTTGTTGTCTGAGACACCTGTTACCGGGGCGGTCATGGCTGAGTTTTCGTTTCTGTTCGGTTTGGTTTTCCAATACAATGCGCCAAACTTTCGTTATTTTGCTGATTTTGAATGCGCCTAATATTATTTCCTTTTACCATGTGTCGTCTGATGAACCAAGTAACAAATGCTCGAATTTGTTTATGTTTGCTATCCTTAATTCGGATCCAGCTGATATTATATGGCCGGTGTTAAGCCAGAGGGAACCAAGTCCCAAAATAAAAAAAAATGGATTATATATTGCATTACCACATTTATCAGTTTTGGAAAATCACGTTGAGTGTCAATTGCCGAGGCCGAACGGGTGCGATTTCACCTGGTGATCCTACTCATTCTAGCAATAACTCGTCTTAAATTACGAAAAAACAACACTATAGGTTTTTCGGCTCAGAAAATCCCAACGGCATCAGTTGCGATTGAATCAAGATCTGGTGGGGTGTGAGGCTATACCGCCAGCTACATAACCATTGAGGCCGTCTGTTGATCGGTTTACCATGTGACGACTGTTTCTTCAAATATCGACAATCAAAGGTATATTTTTTATTCAATCAAAGATGTCTCTGTACTAAAAAGTCTTAAGGTGAAGATGGAAGTTAGCCATTGTAGTAGTATACGCGTAAAAATGGGGTAATAGTGTTTGTGAGAGAAGAGTAAAGCATACGTAAATAGATCAATTCACTTATCAGACTGTGTGCCCTTGCACCTTGCATATGAAGTAAAATTCTGATTATACGCGAACGTAACAAGAGCAAATTTATAACACATGTGAATTGAGGCTCTTTTGGTATTAACAAGTTCTTCCGCATAGTAACTCGATGTTGATAATTCCTTAATATTTTCCTTCGTTGATCGTATTATTTTCAAATATTCGCGTAGGAGAGCCTTAACCCTTCTCTTCGTTGGCCGAGGTATTTTGATAGAATGTAATACTCTTCCGTTTACTGTTTTTGGAAGCATAGGCAGCCGTGACAGTGTTTCGAGCTTTGCAATACAATTTTATTGACCAATGTTAAAGTTGCTAAAACTTACATTATAGACTCATTGAACTTAAAAATAATAATTGTATTGATATCAACACAATTTTATTTTATAGATTTTCATGACATGAAACGCTAAGACTCAGGAATAACATTTTATTGAGTGGTTTTTATAGCTGTTTCGATGATGTTGTCTGGCATCAGTGTCGAAAAAATAACGATGCTTTCACTAATACAAACAAAACCTTTGCCGAAAATTGAAAAATTAAAATTTAACTTTTAGAGCACTAGCTCGAGTTTTCCGACGTTTTTCACTATACAGTGCGACAGCAGATGAAAATTTAATATCTTGTGAGTAATCGATTAGAGTTTGGTTGATATTACTTGATGGGAAGTGTGCGAAAACGATCATTTTCTTCACACTGTTTCGCAAAATTATTGACTTTCGGGCGAGTGGTGAGGGAGAGAGATGAAAAAAATGAGCGCCATTGTGGCAGCCATTTGTGGCTAGCTTCCACCTTCACCTTAAGGGAGTATTCTAGTCTAGATATTTTTGAAAAAAAAAAAACAAAAAAAAATCCTTAATATTTCTGTAGTTTAGGCATTCAACAATATACCCTAGAAAGGACTTATCGAAAATCCTATTATTTGCCAAGTTGTAGCCATTTTAGTGATGCGGTATCTAACCTGCTACGGCCATAACAATGAACTTCAAACGCATTTCTCTCGAAACTGGTTTTTTCAAACTGGCGTACACGATATCTCAAGTTCTACTGAACCGATTCATGTCGAATTTATATGGATACAATCTGCAAGCGTCTCTCTAACGCATGAACCTCTGAAAAATGATATTTTTTTAAAATTTTACTATTTTTAAAAAATCGAAAAACGTAAGAAAAAACGTTTTAAACCGCATTTTGTTTTTCAAACGGCCACCTTTTTATCAAAAGTGATGTTTTTGACTTGTCTGAGGTTTATGGATAGCGGTATCTTTACTGATTCAGAATCTGGAATGGAATCGCGTACGCCATGGCAATAACTCTAATATGGCGGCGCTTGAAACAGTTTTTGGAAAGTCGATGAAGTTTCTAGGAAAATACATTTTAAATACCGTGCTTTCAAAATAAACCACTTGAATATCTTTGTATTATTTTTTTTGTTAGTACTTTGGGCGGACCCGATTGCGTTTTCTTAACACGGAATTTTTCAGAGCCGGAAAGTTTTTAGAACTTCAAACTTTATGTTGTCTAATTCTGGGGTGGAATTTGAGAAGTCCGATAGAATAATCTCCATTTCCAAAAGATAAGTTCAAGTGACAAAGTAGAATTCGGCCGATTATTAAAACTCGGAAAATACATTCGGCCAGGAAAATCTAATCAGCGAAGCCATATATCCACTCATGACTTCGTGCTTCTTTTATAACATCAAGAACAACTGTGTTTCGCATTCTAAAGTACACGGTGTTTTCAAAGAAGTGCTCCTATCGAAAGTGCGCACAATGTTCCTCCAACATTCCCTTTTTTGCATTTGAACTTTTTTTTTCATTTGACCTCAAGTTTCACAAACAACTAATAGTTGTCCTAATCAGTTTTCCTCAGATCGTTCTTTTTTTTATTTTCGAGCAATCAGCATTCCACCATAAGGTCGGTTCCCTTCGGCGATTATTAATAGGAAGAGTTTTGGTTTAAGATTCAATAGTTGATTTATTTTTATATTTGTTAGTTAATGCTCATACTGATCTAAAAAACTTATTGAAATTCTTTCAAGAGCACGCCTCAACGCTTTGAACAGCATGAAAACTACCTCGAACAGTTTTCAAAGAGAAAGCAAACACTTCTGGGAGGATAGAAATTTTAAGCTGTGTGAAAGATGGCGAACGATTATGGAACAAAACGATTCAATTAATATATGTATTCACTTGACTGAATACCTTCATTATATATGTAGAAAATCTTAAATAACAGTTCGGCTGAAATGTTATAAGGTACTATTTTTTTTTTTGCAAAATTCAATTTTATTATTTAACATAATTGCCTTCGAGGGCGGTACAGCGATTATAGCGATCTTGCAACTTTTCGATACCGATAACGGTTTTTCCAAAGTCTTAATTTTTTTGCCAGCGAGCATTCTCTTCAGGTTTGCGAACAGAAAATAGTCATACAATTCCATGGAGAGATGAAACGGTGAATCCAAATTAGGATTGGGCGATCTTTAGAGAAAGATCGTCTTAACGGATCGATTTTCTAAACGGCGTAGGAATCGATTCACTGATTAAATCGGTACCAAAGAATCGATCCGTGCTGAATCGATCTTTAAAAACTCGAATGATTTTTTTACAATTTATTGAAATTCTTATAAAAATAGTGGCTGAGGGCCAAATCTGGCGAATACGTTGGACGCGGAAGCGATTCGAAGCCCAATTCATGCAATTTTACCATCAATACACGAAATTCGGATTCTTTCCATTTTTTTTTCACAATGGCAAAAGTTGCTTCACTCTCAATACTGTAACTCACGAACCAATCAACCGATAGCAAATTTAGTAAAATTTTGACACATATCCATTGAAAGATGGTGCTTTGTGATAGTCAAGTAGATTTTTGCAAGAGGTGCCATCTAGACGTCAACCTTATGAACTTTTCAGCCGAACTGTTATTAAGCTACAATTATACTGAGACGCAGTGTTCGGTTTAGGATTGGGCGATCTTGGATCGATATTTAGGAGATCGATCTTTTTCTCACCGATTTTCGATTTTTTGGATCGATTCCTTGCACTTAAAACACTTCTTTTCGGTCTTTTCGATCTTTTTGATCGTGATTTTTTTTCAGAGAACATTGATTTTAATCTCACCAAAAAACACCTGACAAATTTCATAAACATTGGATCCCTTTCAAGGTTGTCAAATTAGTGGTAAATTTAGGAGAAGCGTAAGCGTAATTTTCGTAATTTTGGTAATTGCCAAACAAATGGTCACATATTATATCAACATCATCACATTCACTAGGCTGCAGTGAATATTGTGACGAAATTCGTTTTTGACATCAGGTTCAGCTAAAGCGTTCTTTTCTAGAACTGAGACGTGTACCAAGATTTCGACTAAATGCCAAACTTATGGCACGATTGATTTTTTAAAGATTATTGCCAGTGAAGTTCTGGATGAATAGCAGTTGTTGAATTTCCAATAATAATTTTCAACTAATTTATTTAGTTAAAGCATTACATGACGGGACAAGATGAATGTCCTGGAAATACAATTCATTCTGAAAATTCATTCTGAGAATCAAAATAAAATGCCTTTGATGATTGAATAGAAATGTGAATTGTTTATTCCACAACAGGTAAATTGAAAAAAAATCATTCGAGTTTTCAAAGATTGATTCAGCAAGGATCAATTCTTTGGTACCGATTTGATTAGTGAGTCGATCCCTACGCCGCACAGTGCGTTGAATATATGGGGATGCGGAACAAAAATCAAAACAATCCTTATAGTAATTTTTTCGGATAAGTATAATGGAAAAAATGGTAGTTATGATGAAATCTACTATTTGCATTAAAGACTTATGTGTTATATGAAATCGCAAAAGTGTCTTAAGCGTAAAATTAATAGTGTATAGTATATTAATAGTGACATTAAATTAAATTGTTCTCTGGAATGCTTCTCCTGTTTAGATAAAAGGCTAATAACACACAATCTTTTATATCTCATCCGACGACACAGTGACATAAACGCCACCGTGGTGATTTTTCATTTTTTTATACATTTTTTCGTCTAAGTTGCTAATGCTTCATTTTAACAATTAAATACATTTTAGTCTAGGGCAATGTTTGATTTATATATTCTTACTCTTTGCATAAAAAATTAATGCGTTATACGATTTTGTTTGCATAAAAGACTAACGTTTTGTACATGATCGCAAAAGTATCTTAAGCGCCAAATTAATAATTTCTGGAATATTTCTCCTGTTTGGATAATACACAAATAATATAATCTTTTATTTTTCATTCGATGGCAAAGTTACGCAAACGCCACTGTGGTGATTTTTCAATTTTTAAATGTTTTCTATTCTAGGGTCACATTCAATTTTTACATTCCATACATGTATTGTATAGCAGGAGAAACTCTACACTATTTATTATTTATTTATTATTTTGGAATTTTCCTTAAAGGTTAATTTTTTTTTCTCTATTTTGTAATATTTGTTAGTTTATGAATAAGTACACCTCTTTTAATTAATGTGATGAGAAAGCTTATGTCTTATTTCTTTTCTTACATATTTCGATTATTTTGTAAATTATTCAGTTTCATTAAAAAGACAAACAGAATCAAATTCAACTGTATCAGCAAAACAAGAAGAAATGCCATTGACATCCGTGTGATGATTATTCGCTATAGTTTTTCTTTTCCCTGCTCTAGAAGGGTCAGAAGAAAGCAGCATATAGTTCATCGAGTCCTTATTACTGTACATTCTTGATGCTTTCCTTGTATGCTTCAACCTGTTCTCCCTGATCAGCCTGTGTAGCTTCTAAAGCCTCTTCCGATAACTGGCCAATAGGCAGATCAAATGTTTCCATAATATCTGAACTGTGTACCAATAACTCATGCACAGTGACAGTCATAAAATACCACCCGTACAGGCTTATGTAGAGATCTCTTGTATCCGACAATAGTTTCTGGTATTTGGACATTTCAATTTTTCGCCCCGACGATATACGGAGAATTGTAGCGAAATTCGTTATCAGCTTCAAACTTACCCCTGTTATTTCAGAACTGGATTGTGGATTCGAGAAAAATTTTCGTGTAGTGTTGCCGTCATTGCTTGAACCATACCCCGGTTTCGGCTTCTCGAAAACTAGACCCATCCTTGACTTGAACGCCTCTTGAATTTCTCGCATCCTGCTTTCGTACTCTTGCCTATGTTCAACAGTTTTCACTTGCCAGGTTTTGAATGGCAATCTGTTGAAATGAATGATAGTTATTATTTATACACTATTAAACATTTTATAATGCTAACCTGTAACCGATGTGAATTACGCATTCAAGACATTTTATCTTGCAATGCAGTGGTGACAGGCCTAGCTTGTAAGCTTCGATATTTGGTACTGTCTCAACAGCCTTCGATGTATTCGTCTCTTTCGGAAAAGATCCACAAATTAAGTATTTTGAAGAAGCTTTATTTCCGGAAAGCACATTTGCCACCTTTCCATCTATCATGGATGGATGGATAAGATGGAATTCAAAACTTACAACGATCTGAGCGCTATCGTTCTTGATGATGAAAATCAGTAACGCTTTAATTATGTTCTCCATTTCTGACTGAATGCCAAGAATAGCTTGTGAGTCATCCTTCGAGAACACAAATTTAAACGGTCTACAGTACGATGTTGAACTTGGCCGAGGATGCATCCAGATGATAGCGTTATTTGCGGAGTTGATCAGTTTTAAGGGAACCAGTGCAACGACTAACAAACTTTCGTCTGAACTTCCTGCTTCCGTAAACTTTTGCTTGTATGCACTATGCAAAACTGAACTGCCGTCAAAACCCCATTTACAGACGAGATTGACTGAAGTTGAAGTCATTAGCGAAATTTCTTTGACGATGCTAGTGGAGGTGCAATTCATAAGATCTTGTAAATCTACTTCAGCAGACGTCTCGGTCGCAGAGATCAATTTAGGAGTTATTTTTGCTTTTTCTTGTTTCAATGCATAAAGACTTAGTAGGAAATTTGGATGTATTTCATTCAAAGTACTTCGAAGTACATTGTACTTTCTTTCAGAGAGATCTAAATCAACATATAGAGCCAGTGCTTGTGCCGCCGTCAGTGTTTTCTCCTGATTTGCACTCGAACAGTTTGATACATTGGCAGCGAATGCAAGTTCTTCAGGTGCATTGTTGTTAACAAGATCGTCAACACGTCGCCATTTTGTCTTTTTCGAATATTCGTTAAACGATTTCTGAGGTCTTCCTTTACCAATTTGAGGAACAGACTGCAAATCGTCTTTAGTTTTACCTTTCTGATATGCCGGAAGCTTAACTGGTTTTGACAACCAGTCAGAATTTTGCTTTACGAATTATGAATATGATCTGCAGCATTTCGACCATCTCTGGTTAATTTTGTAGCGATAAACTTTGCAAAAATTCAAAAGCTCTTCTTTAAATTCTTTAGAGAAATCATCCGTATCATAAAAACTCAACAAAAAGATGAACAAACGATCTTTTCTTCGGGAGGAGTCAACTGGGAGCCATTGTTCGAAAATTTGCTTATTCTTGATTGTAGAAATATCATCTAAAAAATGTAAACTGTGGTCAGAAGAGCAGATTTGAGCAACAAGAATCACTTGCAGAATATCAAGGGTATAATGACTGAAAAGTTGAGGGGTGTTTTGGAGCGGAACTCCGCGGAACTTTTTTTGCCGAAGGATTTGAAATTTTAGTATCTTTTTTTCTTAAGGAACAAAACTACCTTAACAAAGTAGCGTTTATTTTCACAGTGATTGCGGCATGTCCCAATAATAGTTAAGGAAACGGATTATACTTACGTGTTGCTACCGTCGCCATTTGGGGTTTCACTTTAAAAGATATCGAACGTAAACGAAAACTCAATGTAAAACTGTGTTGAATCACTGAAAATTAATTTGCCACGAGCTTAGAAGAAACTTCTTGACTGCACATGCTTATTCTGACAAATTGGGTGGGCTAACAAGGCTACAGAGATCGTTTCAGCAGGCCTGAAACATGTATAAAACACACCGCCTACTTAGGGCCTTATTCCCGTATCCACGTACACTTACGTTCTCACTACGCTTACATCTCACTTCACTTTGTTGTACTCATTCCCGTTCCGTGAAGTGTAAAAATGAACTCCGTGTAATTAAGACGAAAGTGGAGTGGAAACCAGAATGACCATGTGTTCATTTCCAATGTCGTTTCTAAGAGAAACGTCAGTTGTATTTTGTTTTGTTTAACGCTAGTAGTGAGCAAGTTGTGCCGAAAAAAGGAATCTGTCGTCGGCGATTACGATCTTATAAGATGGGCAAATCACCCTGGATTATATGTTCCGATTGCCGGAGAACGTTCAGATATTCTACAAGGACAATGAAAATCACAAGCGGAGGTTTCTTGAAACAATCGTCTTCGATAGGAAGCAACAAATTTGAAGCGGCATCTGCAGAAGGAATACATCTATGTTAATCCACAACCGAGAATACCATTGCATCAGATGCAGACAAACTTGGATCATAGTTTTAATGTGATGTGGAAGCTCAAGCTCAAGCAGCGATATGGTCATATTGATGATTGTTTGTTTGAGCTGGCTACATTCTATGAAGAATTGGGCGAAACACCTGACAAATAAAATTCACTTCCCTCGGTGGCGGAGATGTGTGCGTTCTGTACCTACCTGAACAATTTACAGGTGGAGAAAACTGCAGCGGTTTGATGACAGCAGCGATGTGTCGTGTAATCAAAATAATACCGAACCACTCGGAAACTGCCCCACCACCTAATCGCCAAGATGAGATGATAAATGTTTGCAATTTACTACAAACAAGGTAAAATCACTCTAGCTTGTGACACTTGCATGATGGGTGAGCCCCAATTTGATGATTCAAAGGGCAATATGAAATATGCCGGAGCAAATTGGCGACATTGTGGAACTATTCAGCTGCCCATCAATGTTGAAACGTTACGAAAAATATTACGATTATACACAAACTATTTACGCCAAATTGTTTGCTGAACTAGACCTCTGTGAAACATTGCAACGATTCAAGATTTTGTGGATAGATCCGACAGGTAAAAAGAAATAAGTTATGTATACATTTTTGTTTTATTGATATTTACTCTTTCAGAAAACGTTTTATGACGTTCCGTTATTATGTGACCTAGGATTTCTAACAGAAAAATTCAAAACTATATCCATATAATATCCTTAAATGTTATACAAAAAAGTAATACATATTTTTTACATTGATAGTAATAAATTTCCATCTCCAAGAACCATTTGATCGCTCGTAAATATAACGATTCGTTTGTATGAAGAAATATCGCTCATTAATTTCGTTCAGCTCCAGCACTCTTCATTACAAAGACCAATTTGGTCTCGTCAAACTGGATTGATTTGCCGGAATTCGGTTCTTCTATTGATATACTGTGAAAACTTATTTCATTCGGTTTCATTTCAACAAGTGTTGCAATTTGATTTTTATTTGTTATTTTGGTCGAACCTGAAAGTAGAGAACAGAACATTGATTATCAATTTGTAATCTAAGCAAAGCAAACTTTCTTTTAGCCATGTTCAAACAAATAATATGTGAGGACCCAAACCTTTCAACGAGTTCTTTATATGGAATAAAATATATGCCTCGCTGAATATTTTGGGTTTTGAGTTTGCTTTTCTTGGATCACAAATTGGTAATCAGTATTCTGTTTTCTACTTCGAGGATTGGACCGACAAAAAGATGCAAATAAAACGAAAATCGCAAGAGAAATGACGGCTGTTGTTGATTCGGGATGTTGTTCCATGATGATCAGGAGCCGGAAGAATCAGTGTTTCTTTCACTGCTAAAAATAAGCCAAAAATATTAGCTAAAATACAAGAATAAATACAAATTTGTACTTAATCCATTTTGCATGATTTTTTTCTGAATAAAATTTACACAGGGAATCGCTCTCGTTTGTATAAAAGCGTGAAGTGGAAGCCAGAATAACATCGATGGATGAACTCGGTGTATTCATAATAGAGATGGGCGAGCGCTCACGAGCCGCTCATTTAAGCCGGTTCGTCAGGAAGAGCGTACGACCAACGGTTCATTAAAAATGAGCCGCGGCTCTCGAATGAACGGCTCTCAAATGAACGGCTCTCAAATGAGCCGTGGGTCTTTTGTGAACCGTGGGACTTTTGTGAACCGTGGGTCTTTTGTGAACCGTGGTTCATTTAAGAGCCGTTCATTCGAGAACCACGGTTCAAAAAAGAACCGCGGTTCATAAAAGAACCGTGTTTCTTTTAAGAGCCGGCTTTTTGGTGATGAACCGTGGATCGTATGCTCGTTCTGACGAACCGTGGCCTGCGGCAGTGCGGAAGAAATATATGTTTCCCATGCTGCTTTTTAATAGGTTTTATTGGGCTGTTTGTATGTTTGTAAATGTTGGCGAATTACATATTTTCTTGAAACCCCATAAATATGGGTATCAAATGAAAGGGCTTGATTAGTAGAACACAGTTATTTATGAAAAATGAAAATCCAAAATGGCCGCCATCACAAAATAGCGAAATATGTATTTTTTTCGAAACCCCATCAATATGGGTATCAAATGAAAGGGCTTGACTAGTAGAACACAATTATTTATGAAAAATGGAAATCCAAAATGGCCGCCATCACAAAATAGCGAAATATGCATTTTTTTTAGAAACCACATCAATATGGGTATCTAATGAAAGGACTTGACTAGTAGGATACAGTTATTTATGTAAAATGGAAATCCAAGATGGCGGCAGTTACAAAATGGCAGACTACAAATTATGTCAAAACCCCATCAATATGGGTATCAAATGAAAGGACTTGACTAGTAGAACACAGTTATTTATGAGAAATGGAAATTCAAAATGGCCGCCATCACAAAATAGCGAAATATGTATTTTTTTCAAAACCCCATCAATATGGGTATCAAATGAAAGGGGTTGACTAGTAGAACACAGTTGTTTATGAAAAATGGAAATCAAAAATGGCCGTCATCACAAAATAGCGAAATATGTATTTTTTTTGGAACCCCATCAATATGGGTATCAAATGAATGGACTTGACTAGTATATTTATGTAACATGAAAGTCCAAAACGGCATCGGATTATGGTTTCATCATATACTCAACGATTTTATTTGAGTCTCAGTAATGTTTTATATAAGGAATTCTCAGACTATTTTGAGCAAGAGACCCCTTTATAGAATGAAGTGATATCATCGACCTCTATAGCCAAATTTCTCTAAAAATTTTATCTTTTTCTCGTTCATACAAAATACTTATAGGCATAAAATTCAGTAAAAATCAAGTGTAATTCATAATTATTAATACAAATTACAACATTAATATTTCTACTAAAATATTTGTCATTCTTATAACAGGTTGGTTCATGTAACATACTACCCTAAGGGGTCAATATCGATCTCTTCTAGATTAACCTACAAAATCGAATTTTACTCGTGGAATTTTATCATAGGGCGCTAGTACGCTCAGAAAAGTAGTGAAATTATTCGATGTGGACCCATCGAATTGTTTGCATTTGGTCCATTATTTTGGAAATTCAATCATAGGCCAAGGGGTTAATGAAGAAAGAGGTTACTTGTCTAATAATTTCTTAGCTTTCAGTACATTATTTGTTTGTTTTTATGTTGAATCACAATGAAACCGTTTAACTTAAGTTTGTTCTACTTATTTTTCAATAATATGTTTGCTACAAGAGCTCATTTGTTACAACGTCTTTGTTAGCCAGCTAACGACCAGCTGTTCGAAAAATCTAACAGCAACATTAATAATTTTTCATGTCTTTGGGAAGCAATCATATTATAAAGTTTTTGCACCAAATGATAGCTTAATTTCTTAGCTACCAAATACCATCAATTTAATTTCGAATAACTTTATTGGGTAATAAATTCGATTTCAAGCAATGAAGTACGGAAGAAGTTTCAATTTCAATAAAAGAAACCTAATAAAATGCAAAAATACCACAGCACTTCTTCGATGAAAAAAACATACATTGTGATGTAGGACAAAACCATTCGATTAAACCTCCTATAGAAAAAATTGGTGGAAAAATAAAATGTTCGATAGATCAAATAATGACATTTTGTTTCTGTTGACTAATAACCAAAAAATCTGCGACCGCAGCGCATTCAAGATTTATTACTTCGTAAGATTTTTTCATTTGTTTTTGCATTTCCTATTGTGAATATTCATATGCATCGATAAATTTATAAAATATTAATGAAAAGTTACGTTTTCGTTCGCAATAGCCTTAGGTAATAGCGTTCCGTACAATTTCGAATGTGGTGGAGCTGGAAGAAATCATTGGGACAAGGAACGATGGTTTCAATAAGATTGTTGGTGCGAGTATTCTTCCGCCGGTCCCGGTGGGCCATCTCACTGATGAATATTCCAGCTCAATGCTGAGAAGTGCCATAACTCTATAATAATAATAATAATAAGTAATAATAATAATAATAACACGTTTTTAAAATTGAAATTATGAATGAAAATTAACTTTTCCGTATAGACAAAATTAGTATTGCAATGAAAAACACTTTTTTGCAGGTGGTGAAAAATTCTCATACGAAAATTGTGTTTGAAGGCAATTTTATATTCTAATGGAAAGTTTCTATAAAAATGTCGGGAATGTATAGCGTTATAGTCAGGAATTAGTGTTTCGAGTAGTTAAATAACATGATGTAGAAATTTTCATTCATTTGTTAAGATTTTTAAATTGCCTTCGTTCCTGATGATCTGACAGAAATTACACTATCGAGTTTGGGACCCGAATTAAAGGTCGCCACCAGACGCCGACACTGTACCACTGTCATCACGAATGTGATCAACGAGAGTGCAAACAGAAATGAATAAATGAACCTAACGATTGATTCTCATTCTAACAATCCTCTTCAAGTACGGGGTGAAAGAGATGGGAGTAGCTACGCTGTGGATTTTGCCTTCGGGATACATTAGCGTGTGAAAGTATGTAGGAATGAGATGCAAATCAAGCATTGAGCGTGTTCCTTCAACAATTAAATCTCCCGACTGATGATTCGTCATGTTCATGTTCGTCATGATGATCAGTACCCGTGATTATAAAAAAGATGTGTAATGAATTGATTTCGGAGCTGGTAAAACGATTTGCAGATCTTGAGTCAGACGAATTGGTAGCCCAATCAATACTGCTAGATCCGCGCTTCAAGCAGTAAGGTTTTGGGAAAATATAAAGTACAACAATGCATACCAGTCGTTGATAAGGACGCTAAAAATGACATCCATAGAATACACGCCTGCAGAACCAGCACCAATCGTTGGTGATGAAGCGCGGTCATCTGTATGGGAGGAGTTTGATGCATTGGTTGGCAATCTTCAAGCTCCACATGATCCAGAAGCTGCTGCAATAGCTGAGTTAGATAAATATTTAGTGGAGCCATATTTGCTGAGAACAAGCGACCCTTTGCTTTGGTGGGAGGAAAGGAAATCTATCTATCCGCGGCTCTACGAAATTGCTTTGAAAATATTATGTATTCCGGCGACTTCAGTACCATGTGAGCGAATTTTTTCGAAAGCAGGACAAGTTTGTAGTGAAAGACGTAGTAGACTTACGTCAGGAAACATTGAAAAAATAATGTTCATAAATCAAAATGTTTAATGAAGATTTTTTTAATAGAAATATATATGAGAAAACCTTCTGTGAAATATTATTTTTTCTATTCTCTGCACTAATTATTGTTTCAAGCTTAATTTTTTACGTCCCATACCCGAATAAACTGCTTCTTAAAAGGAGCCGCCGAGCGGCTCAAATGAGCCGGCTCTTTTCATTGAGCGCACGGCTCTGAGCCGCTCACTGAAATGAACCGTTTTTCCCATCTCTAATTCATAATGAATTCTATCAAATGTTTACAGTTGCGTGTAAACCGGAATAAGGTTGTACTCACTTCACACTGTTTTCACGTGTATTGTATTCAGGAATAAGGCCCTTAGTTTGGGTGAATAGTGATTTTTTTACTTTTGTCTACGGGACGCCGCACTGTGCGCTGTTTAGAAAATCGATCCGTAAAGATCGATCTTTTTCTAAAGATTGCCCAATCATAATTCGGATTCACCGTTTTATCTGTATACATTTATGTTTACCAAGGTATTGCCATGGAATTGTATGACGCCAAAAGTTTCGACCGATTCACTCCGATTCATTGCTCACCATCTCATCAAAATTCCATTCAATGGCAATTTTTGCTACTCCTGAAAAGCAGCTTATTTCCTTCTACAAGCACTATTTTTGTTTCTTCCGCATTATTCCTGATAATGAGCCATAATTAATAGCTACACAACATTCGTCATCGACTTGGCTACGAATGCGTGGTAGGCAATCTAATACACACGGTACAAAAATCCTCACTCACAGACATCTCATTCTACTTCCCCGTTTGGGTGCCCCTTGAAACTCCGGCGGGAAATAACGGGTCTCCTTTCTCGTATCTCTGTCGGAAATGTGACTTACTTTCATTGTAATTTATAGCATACCCGGAACAAAGTTTTATTAAAATTAACGACACTTTTTCGGGGCCAGAAGCCTCTTTGGGGGCAAACACGTCGATTTTTTTTTGGGAATTTCGTTCTCGTGCTGCTACAGATGCCTACGCTACAATTTTGGTGCCAAATATTGGTAAAGCGAGCGAGGCTTTTCGAAGGGATGAAGATTATTGATGGGGATGTGTGTGATATATTCATTCATTTGCATATTTTCTTGTGTTGTTGGAGAAGTACTCCGTATATACATATATTATTGCTGATCCCATCTCGTTATTTACGATCTAATTCACACATTGCGAAGTAGAGTGTAGCAGGGCGCTCATGTTGACTTCTCTATTCGATGCTCCCATCGTATATTAGCGTGGGAGGTTTATGCAAACGACAGGAAAGTTATCCCAGCGGAATTTCGTATGTAACCTTTTCGATTTATGCAAGCACAGATCCAGTTTTAACAAGTTCTATTCTTCTCCCGCTTCTTAATTGGTATCATCGCGATTACTATCTGCGCTAACCGGTTTCAAGCTCAGCGCTCGCAACATTTACAGCCTTGCGACACATTTTTTATGGCTAATTTGACGATATTTTTGAATGCTTGAAATTCGTCCACCATCGGGGCTCATCAACTTGCATGAAATCGAAAGGTGCTTCTTACCAAACCAGATGCTGATCCAGAAATAGATCTCCGATTAAGCCATGACCGTGGCGACAGATGCGTGCTTTTGGCGGAGCGATTTGTGGTTGGGTATTATGGGTCATATTCAGGCGAACGAATTTAGATGAGAAGTGAAAGATCATCGCGTAAGATGTTACATATTGGGACTATGAAAAATTATTTGTTTTTTGTTATGTGTGCAGGCAGTGTAAAATTGTAAGTGTAATGTGTTTAGAAAAACGGTCTAAAATTGCATGGATATCAATTTCAAATTTCCTTTGCTATTGTAATCTCGAAAAAAAAGTTCTATCTAGGTTCTATCGTCATGAAACATATTGTATAAATAATTAACTTTCATAAAGATATAACCATTTATGTTCATGGAACGGTCATTCTTGCGCATTTTTGATCCTGTCACTCAATTTGTTCATTATAATGCCGTGATGTGATATCCTACTTTGCATTTGGTGCGCGTATATAAAAACAACTCATTCATTATAATCACCGTCAAAGCTGATGCATTTTTGTGTTAGCTCCGCGGTTTACTGGAGCCAGTGTCAAAACGCCTCCGGCTCGATGCATCTGTCCCTAGAAGAATTATTGTGCCATTAATACCCGGTACACGACCTATTTGACTGATTTAATGCATTTCACAGGCAGAATTTTGCGTACGCACTAATGTCATGATGATCCGGAAGCACCATAAGTCACGTTCGAATGATACGCGGCTATGCGTCATTCGGCGCTATCGTGACATGTCGTGGATGCAATAGTGACCCGAAGGGTTGGGGTTAGCACTTCTAAATTTATGACACATTCTCCTTGGGAACCTTGGGTTGAGCTTTTCAACAATTTTTTCCTCCTTTCGTTTCTCACACCTGGCGCCCAGCTTTGCTCATCCGAACAGGGCGACGAAATGGCACCACCAATGCCGATCGGTGGCCGTGATTTTGATATATTCCGTTCACATTTCATCTCGTCGTGCTAAAAGTCAGAAAAGCAGATTACAATCGCTTCCCCTTTCGGCGAGGACGAATGAACGCCCGTGCGGAGGCCCTAAGCATGCTTAAAACCTTGACGAGGGAGGGGAGCACGCAAGCCATATCAAATAAATTATAAGCGTGTTATACCTGATGTTACACCTTCATCGCACATCCCGGATGGTTTGCCTGCTCGGTTGCCTTTCGAGAAGATGACTGTCTGCTCTGGTGGCGAGGGTTAGAGCGAACCTGGGAAGCCATACGCAAGCGTGTAATACATATATCCCGTACACCTCCGATGGATCGGATTCAGGAAATGGTTTCCGTTGAATTCACAGAAGTGGAAATTGATACTTTTCCCACTGACGGGGTTCGGGTTGAGGTGCAGCGCGCATGATGCCCCGCTCCGTAACATGGTGAGATATGTGGCATGCGGAAAATATTACGAACCTATTGCGTCGATGCACATCGTGCGGTGCTTCTTGCGCTCGGTGAAAGAATAGAAGATTTCCCGGGGGTGCATTGTATACTGAAACATTCTCGCAACAATTGTGATGGAAATTTTTAACACTAGTAATGGAAATATGTAGTGTTTCTGGATAAAACAAATAATGGAATCAATCAATGGAAAAATTCCATTTTTGTCAGAGTTAATTGTTTAAAATTACCTTTCGACGTAGTCCAACGTGTTTCATAAAGAGTTCCCAATTAGAAAACATTTCACGTTTTTATGAATTGATGCTCTCTATAGCGACATCGTAAGGCACCATTGTTGTATAGGGAGGGAAGCAGTCGAATTATACCGTTTCGTCTCAAATTCCGAACACTTAAGCTAAGTTGGCCATTAAACAGTGTTTCATTACTCAGAATGGGGCTTTTTCACGAAATTAATTTGATTTTTGGATACAATAGAGCCTTCTTCTTCACATGACTACAATAAAATTGATTTACAAATACGTATTTATGGTAAAAAACTAAAAATATGTTCAATTACATTGTCTCAAATACCGAGCCCTATTTAATTACTAATTTTAATGAATATTCTTGCATAACAGATCACTTGTTCATCCATTGGTAGCAGATTCTTACCATTTCTAACACTTAACATGAAGACAGCAAACAAAATTAGTAAAATAACTACAAAAACTGAAATATTCACGATGCTTGTTTTTACGGAATTTGTTAACGCAAACATTTTATCACTGGTATCAGTCACTTTTTTGCTGGTCTTAAAATGGTTAATTATCAATTCTGCTAACTGATCGATCACTATCTATCTTGATTATGTTATTTTCGTCCTTCACAAAAGCTTTCGACTCGTAGTTCACGTAGTTTAGAAAGTATAAATTTTCAAATTTGTTAGTTGAACACTGTTGGTAAAAACGCTTGCTTTAAAAAAAATTACCAATTTTTCTGGCGTTTTCCTTAACATCTTGGTGATTAGATCACTTGTGCATCGTCAATCATAGTAACCCATGAGTTTCCAAACAAAATTTGACAGCGCTATCAGTTGAACTGCCGAAACATTGGCGAAAGCAGAAAAGTACTCCATGGTTTGTGCGTATTGGAGGCTCCATCCTATTGCGAAAAAAGTGGATTGAATCCGTCGGATACGCTCGTTTCGGTTTCTATAATATCCTTACACTTCTGGAGAAGAATGAGATCATTGAAAGGAGGCCTGGTTCCGGCCGTCCGACGGTGGTACGCGATCGAAAAACGGCAGCTGAAGCTAAAGCAGAAAACAAATGGGAAAGGTGGCTACATCGTTCCGGGCTTTGGCCATGGAAAGGTCGAAGCAACGGAACGGACAGTGAAGAAATACCCAGCGAAGATGAATATCATCAAGCGGAAAGTCAAGACCGACCGCGTCGGAACAGCACCACCTCCCCGACCAGGAAGGTAAGTTCCGTCGTGAAGTACATCTCTCACAGTTCCCAAAGAAGGAGCTTTTGTAGCTAACAATCAGCGAAAAAGGGATGTAAAAGTCGTTTAAAGACTTGCGATGAACGGGGAGATTTACGGCATCAAGTGCCTGCCGGAAGTTCATCCAAGAACATCATCCGAGGATGATGAGGATGTTGTGTTTTGGACGGACCTGACATCCATCAATTACGCGAAGAAGTCGCTAGAGGAGATCGCCAACCCTCCGATTGTCCCCCAGCTGCGTCTCATCGAGAATTTTTGGGCAAATCGGAAGCGGAAGTCCAACGGTCTACTCCAACAATTTCGTGGCGATAAAGGAGGAGAAACTTTCCTCAGATTTCCTCCGGATTGCGATCGATCATCAAATATCTACGAATTTGTGCTGGAAGCAATGATTAGAAGTGGTGTCGTTGGGGATGTAATTTTAAGTTATTTCAATTAACAGCCCTTGGTGTAGTACTACGTTTCTTTGGTTATGTTCCCGACACTGTTCACTAATTTTTGAAATCAATTTCTATTTTGACACGAATGGTTTACAACATACAGTGTCGGACAAATATTAAGACAACTGCTCAAGCAAAAAAGAAAGTGACAAAAATTAGAGAAAATATAATTCAATCCTTCAATTCAATTTATAATAATGTATTTGAATTGTTCGAAGAAAATTATAACATCTGTAGTTAAAACAATAGATATTCATTAAAAATGCGTTTTAAGCATACTCAACAACTAAAAGGACGCGACAAAAATTAGGATCGGTGAAATTTATGGTAAAAAAAAACAAGAAAATTCATACCGTGAAAAGCTTCTAGGGTTAGTACTTGGTCGTGTAACCTTTGTTACGCATCACTTCACGCTCCCGGTTTGGCATGGATTCCACTAGCTTCTGACACGTGGTGATCGGGAGGGCGTACCAACAAGCTTGGATCCTATCGCACAGTTGCTTCTTATTCTTCGACTTCTCCGTGTACACCGACCTTTTTAAGATCTCCCATAGGTTCTCTATGGGGTTCAGGTCCGGTGACTGCGCTGGCCACTCCATGGCGTCGACTTTGTTATCCCGGAAGCACTTTTTGACGGTCTGGACGGTGTGCTTCGGATCGTTATCCTGCATGAATGTGAAGGCGATGTAGTGCAGTGGTAACATCCATACCTCTCACGCTAAGGGTCACGAGTTTAGTTCTCACTTCCGACAATCTTTTAAAAATGGTAGTAAAAGTAATGAACCAGCCAATAGTGTTGGAAGACACTATAATTCAGAAAAAAATCATGCATGAACTGCCATTTCAGAGGCATCTCCCACTCGGCGTTTGGCAGCGTAACATCCTTTACGATTTGGGCGTAGATGCACCGATCCATGATCTTACCCACGCAGTACAGGGGATCAACCCCGTACCAGGAGAAGCACCCCCACACCATAATGTTCCCTCCTCCATGCTTGAATGTCTTCGTGGCATATTGTGGCATGTAAGCGCGCAACCTATTGGGCGAAGGATTCAAGTAATTCCGTCCGAGCCGATGAGGTTTACTTTCGTCTCATCCGACCACAGTATATTTCGCCACTGCTATTCCTTTTTCGGACCGATCCAATCGAAGTGGTCTTTTGTGAACTTGAGCCGCTCCTTCAAATGCTTCTGCGCCAGCATCGGGACCTCCCGGGGGCTATAGTCCCTGCTCCGCCAGCCGCCGTTGGACTGTCACGGACAAGTTCAGTTCGTCTCGGATCTTTTTCGAGGCCTTGAAGGGATCTTTCTTGGAGGCTCGCTTTATGGCAGAGTCATCCTTCGCGGTTTTCAAAGTTCTCATCTTAGTATAAGAGTTCGCCGTTAGGTTTTGCCTACAGCATATACTATATTTGAATTGGCATTTAATATTAATTTGAATTTTTCGCTTTTGGTCTAGTGGTCTTAATATTTTATCCGACACTGTATGTAGTCTACAATTTTATCTTTTAGACCCGTATCCCTTCAACACTGTGTTACATTCTATTTTCGTCTTTCAGATAAAACGGTAGTGGGATTTCGTATCACATTCAAAAGCAAGGCAGAGGAGAAAAATCTAGAAATAGTTTGTATCTGGGGCAATCTGGACATGTTCGAAACACAATCTTTCGAAATATGGCAACCATGAGTTAAATTTTGTACACGAACAGAGACGGTATTTACTAAAAGAGGATATGTTTAATATTCCATAAGGCGTGCTGCACAAATTACGTAACGCTAAAAATGCGGTTTTTAGTTTTTGGCTCTCCACTATGTAACAATAAGTAACGCAAGACACACCCCTCTCCCCCTCATGTTACGTAACGCTAACATAATCTGTGCACAAAATCAAAGTCGTTTGAAAAAATTTCATGACATTTTAGATTTTATTAAATAATGAAAATATCAACGTAGAAAATCAGACAAGTGTCCAGCTCGGAATCAAAGGTTCTTCGAATGACGTTTGATAAGTTCATAGAATTTCGCACAAACCGAAAAATAAAAATAAAGCTCACATCTGTTGGAATTGGTGCTTTCAAACCATCTAGTGTTTGGCTGAGAGGAACAAGAGCTCGTATAAATTGATATTGATTTATACAAAAACAACCGTTCGTTTTCAGAAGTTCGAAGCTGAGTCGAGCATTGAGATTTGTCACCGTCTCAACAAAATGGTCTCTTTCTTAGGGATTCCAAAAATACGCTCTCAAATTTAAAGAATAGGGGAAAGTAGTCCTAATCCGGCCGGTGGTTCTGAATTGAACTGGAACAATTGGATCTCGGAAATGGCGCCACCAACCGAACTTTTAGTAGTGTCTAATTCAAGGTGTCATAAAACTGACAATTTTAACGTATGGTGACCATATTCTTGCTTTCCTTACTTCAGCGTTTTAGCGGCATCCGACCAGTACGGAAAATGAGTTGAATGTTAAATGAAAAAAATACAAATCAAGCCTAGTTTGATTGCTTATGGTCTGGTCTTCAAAGAAGCTATATAAATTGAATTTATATGATGCTTGCAATCAGTAGCGCCGAGTGAAGCTTTTGCACCCGGGGCGGAAGAGTTGATTTGCAAAACATCTAATCTGCACCACCTGGCGATATGATTACTACGTGTCACCACAGGCAATGTTCCAGTATACTATCGCCGATGCAAGCTAGCTATTTAAACTTAAGTTTAAGAACGCACTTTAAAACGATGGCTTCTTATCATATTCCTCTACATTAAATAAACGAAAGAAAAAGGCAACCTATCGATTAATAGTTCTGTAGGGACGGTTTTATCAATAGGGATTTTTATGTACATTCATGAACATCTATTCAAGAATACCAGAGAATGTCGAGATTTTCGTGCTTATGGTGGAATATCTATCTGATGTTTTCTTCACGAGTTTGCTATTGAAAATAGAAAATTTTATGATTTAATGGTTCCGGATTTTTGCCACTAGAACTATTAAAACCCGTTTAAAGTTCAGTTCAGTTCATATAACAAACGGGTTTCCTAGAGCCACCATTTGATGTTTTGAATGAGCCAAATTTACGGATTTCTGAACAGTTACAAAAACTTAATTCAAAAGCAAGTGTTCTCAAAGTCCTACGTCAGGTTTCCATCCGTGCCTCTAGACACAGTCTTTTCTACCTTGTTTTTGTTTCAAATTTCAGCGAATTGAATCAATAGTGTATCGAATTACAGTAGGCATTGGTTGCTAGGATAAGTTGATTTATTGTACCTTAAACTATGGAAATTCTGAACATTGCCCGGAAACCTGGAAAATAGCAGATCCCCCAGTATATCCTAAAACACATGCGAAAGTATTCAAATGGAACCCGTACCTGTCATCTCAGTACATCATGAAGAAGTACTAAGGCTCGGATTGTGTCAGATCGGAACACAAAGCAGAATTTGGAGGCAAACAAGCTACTTCTGGGACAATGAATTAGAAAATACCCCAGGAGTAGTGCATTCGGAAGAATTGTTTATTCTGACCTGACCTGGCGAGCTTTCACTACTCAAATTCCACTAAACAGTGGTACAGCGAAAAATATGTTACAGATGTTCCTAAGGAGATGAATTCGACCAATACTCTGGAACTAAGGCCAATTGAGGAATATAGGTCAATTGTGGAGCACATGTAGTCGGGGTTCTGCCAGAACGAACGAAACGCCATTTTTTTCGAAATTGAGTTACTTATATCACTGAATCACAGCATTGGAACTCCATACCATTCACTGACTAAAAAGTGTCCACATTTTCATCGCTTGTTTACGTGAAGAATATAATTTTGTCAGGCACACTTGATACGAGAGTGTATGGATTTCTAGCTGTCTTGACGCAAGGTCTTTGATGAAAAATGATAAGATGGGAAGGTTTAAATAAACATCTTTATAATTACATAATTTTCCCTGCTTTTCGTTGTTTGACCTATCATTTTGACAATTCAATTTGAGAGGTTTAAAATTGCGACAAGATAGAAATTTGGTGTGAAAGAGTGGAAAATTAAGTGGCAAAATTTCTAAGCTTTATGATTAAAGTTTTTTGGTAGTATTCAATTTCTGAATTTGTTTGAATGACCGATTGAAGTTGATTCATAGAAGAGTAAGATTTCATTTGATATGTCGATTTTTGAAATCGACTCAATGGTTGAAAAGTTTTGACGTTTTGGAAGAAATATTACTTACTCAATCAGCAAAAGGCCCCAGTGGCATGTGCTGTACACAAAAGTCCTCTCCATTCACATGACTTTTATTTTTGACGTAGAACTACGTCTTTCATTAAGGGTGTCAAATCAGAAAACAGGTCACGTTTTTTATGAAATAAAGTTAACGTTAATAGCTATTTTTGCCGCGAACGGATTTTGGCGATTTACATACTAAACGAATCGGAAATTCCGTAAGATTTGTTTAATATGCCATACATTAGAATCCCCTGGTTAGTAAATGGTTAAAATTCATGAAAACTTTAAGTGTTTCTATTTTCCCATACATTTGTTCTGTCCATTTGAGTGCTTTCCCGAACAGAGGTATTAATAACGAGCAACTTATTGACGATCAACGGAGGGGAAATCGTAGGATTTAAAGTCTCCGTGAACAAAGGAAAAGAAGAAGAATGAAGGGGAATACTTGCCTAGAGTATAAACAGTGGATCTCGTTGAGGCAAACTTTCATTCGGCATCGGACTGTTGAGTAATCCAGTTCACTTTGCTTTCGCTGCGCTTCGATCTAAGATTGAACCCCACCAGTGGTAATCCAACTTGGAAATCGTCGTTTGATTTTTCTGTTCGTTTTTCGCGTTATTCGTATCATGTGTTCTTCTTTCCGCGTCATAAATTGGACGCTTCGCGTAGTGCGTGATGAGCAAGAAGAAGAGGAAGGCAGGCTCGAGCCCTGCATAAAACGAACGCATTGCCAGGGGCAATAAAATTACGAGGTAAGCGTCATCTAATGATGCACGCGGTGTTGGTGCAGTGAAAAGCGCTCGCACTGAACCGAGTCTTCGCGAATGTGACACCGCACCGAACAACAACGAAGTAGGCGATTTCGGCGCGTCGGTCGAAAATGTAAACGCCCAGGCAGCAACCAAAATCAAGTTCCCCCCGCTGGTGGTGAAGGCGGTCGCTCTTGACAAACTCATCAGCGAATTCACATCGATGGGTGTTACAGCATAGTACAAGCTGTGTGGCATAATTCAGTCTTTTTCCAAGCAGTTAACATTGTTTATTTTCCGTCTTCATAAGGGCTTCGTTGGTGCCTTTGAGAATACATCAATGCATTAAACTGACGTTATGGCGAAGCAAACGTTAAGGTTATGCACCAAAAAATTATTTAGGAATACCAAGCATCTTGAATGTCTTACTGGAATGTTATAAGTTATTTGGGTTCGCGTGCCAGTCGCAAAACTGCCTTCAACTAGGATTGCATATCCTTTTTTTTTTTTTTTATCTTCGCTTATTTTTCGTCGGCCTATTTTCCGCCACTTTAGTGCCAATCACCGACATCAGGGAGGCGACTCCACCTGTTCCTACCTATCAGACTCAACAACTCATGAGCCGGGCCAACTTCTTTTACTTCCGCTCCGAAGGAAGACGTAACCAGAGATTTTTCGCCTCAGAAAATCCCAACGACGCCAGCTGGGATTGAACCCAGGCCGATCGGATTGTGAGGCTGTTACGCTAACCATACAACCACTGGCGCCGTCAGATTGCATATCCTTAACGTATACTATAGCTTGTTGGAAAGGTATTTTTGCGCGCTATAATATAGTCCTTGACAGTGTTTTGTTTGGTTAAGTCGTTCGTGAGTTATAGTGTCGCAAATATGGAGCAAAATAAAGAGAAAATCCGACATATTTTACAGTACCACTATGACAAAGGCAAAAATGCATCTGAAGGTGCCAATAAAATTTGTGCACTTTATGGACCCGATACAGTTTCCATTTCCACCGCACAACGATAGTTTCAACGTTTTCGTTCTGGTGTAGAGGTCGTCGAAGATGCGCCACGCTCCGGAAGGCCTGTCGTCGAAAATTGCGACAAAATCGCTGAATTAGCCGAGAAAGACCGGCATAGTAGCAGCCGTAGCATCGGCCAAAAGCTGGGGATAAGTCATCAAACCGTTATTAACCATTTGAAGTAGCTTGGATTCACAAAGAAGCTCGATGTATGGGTGCCACACACGTTGACGCAAAAAACATCTTTGACCGTATCGACGCATGTGAATCGCTGCTGAATCGCAACAAAATCGACGCGTTTCTGAAGCGGATGGTGACTGGCGATGAAAAGTGGGTCACTTACGACAACGTGAAGCGCAAACGGTCGTGGTCGAAGCCCGCTGAAGCGGCTCAGACGGTGGCCAAGCCCTCATTAATGGCCAGGAAGGTTCTGCTGTGTGTTTGGTGGGATTGTCAAGGAATAATCTATTATGAGCTGCTTCCCTATGGCCAAACGCTCAATTCGGACCTGTACTGCCAACAACTGGACCGCTTGAAGGTAGCACTCATGAAGAAAAGGCCATCTTTGATAAACAGAGGCCGCATTGTCTTCCATCAGGACAACGCCAGGCCACACACTTCTTTGGTGACGTGCCAGAAACTCCGGGAACTTGGATGGGAGGTACTTTTGTATCCGCCGTATAGTCCGGACCTTGCACCAAGTGACTACCAGCTGTTTTTGTCCATGGAAGTTAGCCACAAAAGAGGCCTGTGAAAATTGGCTATCCGAGTTTTTTGCCAATAAGGAAGCGAGCTTCTATAACAGGGGTTTTATGAAGTTGGCATCTCGTTGGGAACAAGTCATCGAACAAATCGGCGCATATTTGACTTAAAACAGATGATTGTAACTAATTTTATGAACAAATGAAAATTCAAAAAAAAATACCGCAGGACTTTTTTGACAGCCTAATATACTAAAATACTTGAAGCGCACAGTGCGGATGATTTGTACCGGTGCTCCAATCGAACCACGTGATGATCGCTTGGCACAACAGCAATGGTGTATCGCACCACAATACGATGGCGATAGAACGGCACACACACACACGATGATACGGCACACACTCACAGCGCCCGCAGTGGAGGACTTCCCCCTCCCGCTGGTTGTGATTACTTATCACTTCACTCTCGCAATATAGGAAACCCCGTTAGGGCGAAACAATCACTTCAGCGAAACCGATAACGGCCCATAATCCAATCGACGAAAAAAACATCGACCTAACAACGACCGTAACGCTGTTACCTATTCACGATGACGACGATTAGGTATCGACATCTGGATACAGCATTAGTTTGTATGAGGCAAACTATTCTCTATCATATTAGTCGGCCCGAATCAGTTTATATTTGCTAAAATTTGTATGAAATTTTTTTCTTTGCATATTTTGACGTAGGACTACGTCTTTCATTTCTATACCGGGGTGTAAAATCAAAGTTTCGAAAACGAAAGCGTTACGCCGGAGACCGAGATTTTGAGCGTTAATAGCTCCTAAACAACTGAACGAAATGGTATGATAAACACTTCATTCGAAAGATAAAATATCTACGCGTTCTATACTTGTTACTTTCTGATCCAAAAACTTGTTTCAATAGTCTTAAAATTGCTTTCAAAACAGGCTATTGAAATCACCAATCGGTATATAAGCGAGCGGCGCTCGGAAATCCACTCAGTTCTAATTGAACAGCGATTGGAGCATGTTGTCGCTGTTGCGGTGAAGCTCTTTATTTATCATGAAAGCGCGGATGAACGGTGTCACCAAGAGCCTGTTTGTGCACCCTAGGCCAGAAGGGAATCTATCAGGAGGAGAGTGATGCCACAAACGGTTCCCTGGGAAGACATCGCTACACACACATACACGCGCGGCTATTAACAGGTGGTTATCGAGTTGGCATTAACCACTGGTGGGCTTCCAGTATCGAGGAAAATGTGGAAATATCTAATCGTTACTGAAAATAATCTGCCAGTTCCTTTGGGAATTTTCAAAATATATTCATGTGAAAGAGTTTAATTGAATGTTTTCTATCCATGTAACACTGTGACCAAATATGTTTCAATCAAGTGCTATTAACAGGTGGTTATCGAGTTGGCATTAACCACTGGTGGGCTTCCAGTATCGAGGAAAATGTGGAAATATCTAATCGTTACTGAAAATAATCTGCCAGTTCCTTTGGGAATTTTCAAAATATATTCATGTGAAAGAGTTTAATTGAATGTTTTCTATCCATGTTACACTGTGACCAAATATGTTTCAATCAAGTGCTATTAACAGGTGGTTATCGAGTTGGCATTAACCACTGGTGGGCTTCCAGTATCGAGGAAAATGTGGAAATATCTAATCGTTACTGAAAATAATCTGCCAGTTCCTTTGGGAATTTTCAAAATATATTCATGTGAAAGAGTTTAATTGAATGTTTTCTATCCATGTAACACTGTGACCAAATACATTTGGTTTTGTGGTTTTTCAATCAATCGCAATTAACAGGATAGCTTCAGAAGATTATTCTTCCCCATCAGTAGGATATTTCCGTATCCAATATTGTATGCGCCCGCAATCGATTATTGCTCAGTCGCCGAAAGTTCCGAGCTCAGAGAGTTCATTCCCCTCTAGTTTGCCTTCCAAATTGCCATTGTAAACCACACCTTCTCTCGATTCAATCACACACAAAAAGCATACTTAAGCCATATTCTGGTGGTGAGACACATTCATTTTTCGTGAGGACATCGACAAGACAACTTCGTTGCCTAACGTGCTGGAGGAGGTGGACGGCGAAGGATCGACACATACACGCGCAGAACTCTTTCCGTTAGGATGCCATTCAGCATCGAGAAAGTTCCGGAAAGATCTAATCATTGCTGGAAAATAATCTGCCAGTTCCTTTGGGAATTTTCAAAATATATTCATGTGAAAGAGTTTAATTGAATGTTTTCTATCCATGTAACACTGTGACCAAATATGTTTCAATCAAGTGCTATTAACAGGTGGTTATCGAGTTGGCATTAACCACTGGTGGGCTTCCAGTATCGAGGAAAATGTGGAAATATCTAATCGTTACTGAAAATAATCTGCCAGTTCCTTTGGGAATTTTCTAAATATATTCATGTGAAAGAGTTTGATTGAATGTTTTCTATCCATGTAACACTGTGATCAAATACATTTGGTTTTGTGGTTTTTCAATCAATCGCAATCAACAGGATAGCTTCTGAAGATTATTCTTCCCCATCAGTAGGATATTTCCGTATCCAATATTGGATGCATAAAACCTTGTGCCTCCAACGTAACGCTCTCGTTTTCGAAGTTCTCCAAATATTCATTCATTCAGAATGAATTCAGATTCAACTTCATACAAATGATCTCTAAATCAACGATAGTCCTACGTCACCCTTGCGGTTATACCATAGATATAACCCACTTCCTGTTTTTTTCTACTTAAAGTACGTTGTCATGACCCTAATTTGAATTATTTTCTATAGACGTTCAGATATTCTCAAAAAAAACTTGTCATTATAATATAAAATTATCTCAAAACATATTTTTTATGACGTTTTTTCACCACTTGCAGGCAATAGTGATTTTCACTTACATAGAGTACTAATTTTATTAAGGAAAAATCATGTTCATTCATAATTTTCATTTTAAAAGTGTATTCATTCCTTCTGCAAATCCATATCCATGCCTATTCCCTAATCCATGCCTATTCCCCAATATCGTCAACGCGGATAGTTCGTTAGTCGAAAATACTGAATAATTAAACAAACCAAATGGCATCACTGGTGGTTCTTTTTTCCACTCCGCTAAACTGTCATCTCAAACAAAAACAAATGGATCATACAACTGGTGAGTATGAAATATATTTCGGCTTTTTAATTATTAATTATTTTATCTTGTCTTATCAGCTATGAATACATTCAACTTGTTTGCTTCCATCAATCGGTAAGTGAGAAAGATGATTTCTCCCATCACCACAGTACGGTTTTCCACTTCTATCACAGCAGCCAACAACATCCGTTTTCCTGCAGCAGTAACCTCCAACCCTTGTTGGCAATGCCGGGGGACAGCATCAACAGTAGCAGCAGCAGAATTTGACCATGGTATGGTATTGCGAAGAACTTTCCCCATTAGAGGTTCCGTGCTTCGCGCACATTCAAAAATCCTCTTCAGACACGAAAACTCAACGACAAGGAGGTATTTATCAACTTGCTCAGCTGAATTACCACCCGGAGGAACCCGAATACACTGATTCCGTTGTATAGTAGAATGAAAATAGGCGAGGTAAGCGAACGTAATCGCATGATATTTTAATGTTCGCATTTTTATCCGGATCATACAACTGGTGAGTAGGGAATTCATTTCTGCTTTTCACTTACTAATCATTTTATTTTGTTTCAGCTATGAATACATCCGACTCAATCAATCGGCGAGTGAGAAAGATGATTTCCCTCATCACCACATTGCTTATTTCCACTTCTGTCACGCCAGCCAACAGCATCAGCTTTCCCGCAGCAGTATCCTTTAAGTCCAGGGTGCTATTCCGGGGAACAGCATCAACAGTAACAGCAGCAGGACCTGGCCATCGATAGTATTTCGAGCAATATTCCCCATCGGAGATCCCGTGCTTCACGCACATTGAAGAATCCTCCTCAGCCACATATCTGTGTCATCAAGGGCAAGGAGGTATTCATCAATGTACTCAGTCGGATTTGAATCGTCAATCCAGACAACCCGGATGCACCGATTCCATTATATACCTTATTTTTATTATACATGTATTTTTATTATTTTTTTTCAATAAAATTATTAAAATCGATCAATGTATTTCCTTTTCATTTTCAATAACAAACCAATACAAACAAGCAGCAAGCAGTGCTGCAAGCAGGTCGACACCTTGCACATGTTGGCGAAAAAGTGGTGTCAAGTTGTTCGATGAATGCATATGAAAGGTCGATAACTCGATTGCAAGGTGGCAGCATTTGAGGTCGATTGTTGACATTTCATCGACCCGATCTTGGCAGGCAAAACGGAATGTGGGGGTATTATTACAACACAATAACGGACACGAACAACTTTGCGTCCGGCGGCTTCGGACTGCGCGAGCTGACTGTGTCTCTATTATGAAGGATATGATATTGAGTGCGTTGGTAATGTTGATAATGTACGCTATAAATAGGCAGCAATCGTTGCGATCAGTTCAGATCACACATCATGTAGAGTGAAATATGCTCTTTCAAATGCCGCCAATTAACTTTGTTTATGTTTGTCCCAGAAAGAATGACAAACATTTTTATTTTTTAGGAAGAAATATCAATAACTTTGAGTAAAGTTGAGATATTGACAAGTTCTGCATCGCAAAATGTTTGTATTATTAAGGTCTAAAAGTCTTTTGAAGCCAGTTTGTATGTAGAATTAGAAATATAAAAGTTGGAGCAAAAACAGTTTTTTTTCATGATGACCCTAACGCAACTTAGAAAAGGCGCCAGATTATTTCAAGAGATAGAAAAAAACTTTGGTCTACAAAGATGTCTCAACTAACTGGAACTACAACATTGTCGAACTATGTTTACCTCTATCTATTGAGATAAGAAAGTTATATTTTTTATTTCATCGACAATGTTGGTCACCCTATTTTTCGACAACACAAAAATGAACGCTCTATCATATGGAACAACTTTGTCTAAGACAGTTTTTGTCTGTCTTAGACAGACTGTCGAGCTCTAAATGCTAATTTCCACTTAAATGCATCTCCTGGACCATTGTGCAGTGGTACAGCGAAAAAGATTTTACAGATCTTCCTAAGGAGATGAATCCGACCAATATTCTGGAACTAAGGCCAATTGAGGAACATAGGTCAATTGTGGAGGACATATCGAAGAAAAAGGGAAGAACTGTAATTGATTCTGATTTCCGAAGAGTTTCGTCCCATCAATATGTTGCACACGCTAGAGAAAATATTAGAAGTAGTCGTTAAAGGCCAGCTGCTGGAATATTTAAATTGCAATGCTTTGCTAATACCAGAACAATCGGGATATCGGGAAGGTCATTCCTGTGAAACCGCATTGAACTTGGTATTAGCAAAATGGAAAGAGAAACTAGAGTGCAAAGAGAATATCATTGCTGTTTTTTTGGATCTAAAACGCGCTTTCGAAACAATTTCTAGGCCCTTGTTGTTGAACACGATTAAGCGCTTTGGATTTACGAGTACTGCATATAAATGGTTCGAAAGCTATTTAAATGACAGAACTCAACGGACTATTTTTAATGATACAATTTCGAATCCCCTAGGGAATAATCTTGGAGTACCTCAGGGAAGTGTATTAGGGCCCCTTTTATTTATTATGTATATCAATGACATGGGAAGAGTTTTACGATTTTGTGATATCAATCTTTTTGCAGATGATACTGTGTTATTCATTGCAGCTAATGATTTAGATCAGGTCGTTTTACATTTGAATGGAGATTTACATTCTTTAAGTAGATGGTTGAAGTATAAGCAATTGAAATTGAACATAAGTAAAACTAAATATATGGTAATCTCGCGAAATCGTTTAAATGAAAACGTCTCCATCGTTATTGATAATGAGACTATTGATCGAGTTCGGGACATTAAATATCTTGGCGTGATTATTGATGACAAACTCAAGTTCAACACTCACATTGACAATGTCATCAAGAAAATTGCCAAGAAGTATGGAATCTTATGTCGATTGAAAAACGATTTAACTATTTGCAGCAAAATACAGCTATACAAATCAATCATCTCTCCTCATTTAGACTTTTGCTCTTCCATTTTATTTTTAACCAATGACACACAAATATCGAGATTACAGCGCTTGCAAAACAAAATAATGCGGTTGATACTAAAATGTAACAGATTCACTTCCTCATCTTTAATGTTGGACGCTCTGCAATGGTTATCCGTGAAGCAAAGGATTGTTTATTTAACTATGGTGTTCATTTTCAAAGTAGTTAAAGGTTTGCTGCCTCGATATTTGTGTAATCGAGTTGAAAGAGGAATTGACTTTCATAGTTATAACACCAGAAACGCGAATGAAATAAGAACACCTAATTTCTTGTCATGTGCTTCACAAAATTCGTTGTACTTCAAAGGAATAAATGTGTTCAACTCGATGCCAAGACATATTAAATGCGCAACAACACTTACAGAATTTAAGAGGCACTGTATTTCACATGTAAAAGCTGTGTTCTCTTAACAGCTGAACGAGTTTTTGTTTATTTTTATGACGAAGATCTTTACTGACGAAGTTTTATACGAACGGATAATTGAATGTGGACAATTTTTTTTGCAATTTGTTTTCAATATTTTCAATGAATCTGACGAAGTTTTTGAACGGATTATATTATGTAGATTATTTAATTTTTTTTAAATCATCTTTTTTAAATTTGTATTGATCTCTATTATGTCTGTCATGATCTTGGTGATGATGGACTATTTTTATTTTTATTTTGTCGTTCTTATAGTTGTATTAGTTTAAAAAAAAAATAAATAAATAAAAGTAGTCTACAAAAGTTTGAGCGTCGCGCGCGAGACACAGATATAAAGTATATTATATTGAAAGTTTTTTTTAAGTGCCGGTCTAGGAATTTTTCGTAAAGGAAATTTTCTCGATTTCTCTGAATGAGGGTATTCAAAGTCAATCTAAAACAAGGCTGGCGGTTGGACTTGTGCTCTGGTGGACCACTTGGCTGCAAGGGCCTCGTCGGGACCGTATCGGCTCTGTGGCGGACATGACTGAGTATTGGCTTTTTTGGACATTGCAATTTTTTGAACTTATATCTGTTAATAAAATCAGTTCGTTTTTCATGTTTGCTAAACTGATTTCAATGTTGAAAAAAAAATAAATTATCTTTTAGATAACTCGTCTTGCTCAAACCTCTGTAGGGGAAGGAGGCGGGACCATCATCATCATTTTTTTTTTTTTTTTATTTGCAATCAAATCTTGAAGGCAACATTTTAAATACATCCAACCGGCCCACGGCGAACTTTTTCATGATAACTACCGTTGAAAACTATTCCAGTTCTAACTGCCATCAAGGAGGATACGAGTGAATATGAAATCGGTATAAGAACCCAATGACAGCACTTTTCACGTTCTGTTTGCGGCAGATACGGATTATGACTACCATTTTGTGGTCCCCTCGTCTTGGCACCAGGAAGCCAATAAAATTCGTTACTGCTGGTGCTGTTGCTGGCGCACTAGAAATAAAGCTCCTCGCATATCACGTTTTGGCGTTTTTCAGCATGACATAACTTGCTGTATGTGATGCTGCTGCTGCAAAAGCATATCATTTTATTTGCACCACGTCGGGATGTATCTACGCTACAATATGTTTCGTTGTGGTGCAAATCGTATACATAAAAATAGTACTTGTGGTTCCTATTCCAGTTTGAATAAAGAAATAATAATAATATATATATATATATATATATATATATATATATATATATATAAATATATATATATATATATATCTGCGCGATTGGTTTAAAATAGTCCACAATTTCGAACCTTGACTGGGTCACCCGATGGACAATGGGAGGGCTGTTGCATGTTAGATTTTTTCAAGCTCTAAACCTTTTAATCCATTCCGTTGGGACCTGTTGATACTAGACAACCGCGAGAAGGTTTAATGGTTGGGCTGCAGCACATATACGCAATCAAATGCATTGTAGATTTACAGTCTCGCGGTTTTTATGGGACCGTAGTTAAAAGCCTTCAAAACGAACCGACGTAAGCGGTAAAAACAAAACGCTGTCGCACGTCGGATATAAAACGCGTATGGTACTACTGTGTGCCATATGTAAATTTCTTCGCCGGTATTTGGCGTTTTTCGCAGCGAACAAACGAGCGCATGAAACCGGGGAGAGCAGGTCGTTAACGATATTGCCCTGTTCCTTCGATGGTTCTTCTATGCAGCAGAAGACGACAGCCATGGTCCATAGTTCTGGAGCAGAGTTTCTACCCGCAGAGCAGCACTGCGGAAGAGCCGTAAAAAGTATCGTTGATGAGGTTGTGCGCGCTTTTGTGTCGAAGCTCGCGATTTCCGGCGAATAGTTTAATAAGGAAGTGCTCCGCCACACATTGTTGTTTGGCTGGGTGTGGTGTGACAATATGAAATTTAAGCACATTTTGATAACGGCGCGTTGTAGAGGAGGTTAATATTCTCAACAACATATTGAGTGAGTCAACAGCCACTGCTTGAAATACGTGTGGGTATAAAAGTTTACGTGCTGCGATGATATTGCTGATACCCATGTAGCGGAGATTCTAGATTCTTCAAGAAATGTTTGACTATCTCCATTAGTTTATATTGCTCTTGTTCAGTGCACAACATTTTTGTATACACATTTTTTGTAAAGACAGAGATGTGCCAGATATGATAAAAGTTGCATTTTTCCATGGCTTTCTTTTTTCCTATTGTGAAATTTTATTTGTGTTCATAATATTTCCAACAACTTGATGATAACTAGTTTAATGGCACCAGAGGAATCAAGATACGTTGAGGAACAACAATTTTCCACCTCGTATTTAAAACAAATTAATATGTTCTGTTGCTCGGTTCATTCGTGGACGGCTTTATTTTCTAAATTTGTCCCAATTAACGAGTTAAGTTTCACTTCCCTTAGCCGTCTAGCTGCGGGGAGATGAAAACAAAAAAAAACATCAGTTGAGCGGCATGTTGAGTGAATAATCGACTCCCAAGATAATCCTTTGAAAGAAACACAGAAAACCTTCTTACGGGATGAAACCGCCGACGAAGCCGCTCGGAAACCCGAATTACATTGCAGTGCGATTATTTTTTCGCACCCTATCACCCAGACGCCCACACACACACACATACACACATGAACTTAACGGGATGGGATTTATGGCACTATCCTTTCAACACCCCAGGAGACGTTACCCACTTGAAGGAGCTTTTCTCGTGTTCCTGCCGCAAGTTTGATTTATTGCCTCACTTTGGCAAGTGTTTTTTCCGGGTTGAGCATGCACAATTCATCTTGTTGTAGAATGGATGTATACCTCTATCGAATGAGGTCAGTTCCGGTGGGAATCGGAATGCACGTCGCATTTGAATGACCGAAATATGAAGAGAATGATCGGGGCGATGCAATATCGTTCACTTTTATAATAAATTAGCTGACCCGGCAAACTTCGTCTCGCCCAAAATTTATTTTTCGTTACTACTTCCACGTTTTCTTATTAACCCCTCGTTTGTGGGTCCAATCGCAAAACTGTTCATTGATTGATCTTCCAATCTACTCTTATAAATTACATTTTACTGTAAAATTCCTAGTACTTCTAGCAAAACTCGTCGCAAATTATTTTATTATTTATTATTTTCAGACATAATTCTCGTTCAAGATTTTTCAACCACTTGCAAATAATATGTTTCTTCGTTACATGGAATAAATGTTTGATACAGAAAATATGATATAATGAAAAAGACCTCTAAATCGGATAATTCCTTTCTCGAGTTTTGTTTTTATCAACACATTCGGCGATCCATATTTATTTATATAGATAGAAGATGATATAGGAATGCGTTTTATCACATTGAATTCCATTTCCACTTTCGAACAAAGATCAATTTCGCTAGCGCAAACATCAAATGGACTAACATATCATTTATCACTATGTAATCGTAGAACATATGGGAATTTAATTTTCCGAATTTTCCCTTTTTCCTTCAGAGTTTTTCGAAAATTTTCAGTTGTCATGTTTGGTTGGAATATTTTTAGTTGAAATATGTGTAATATTTTTATGGGACTCCCTCTCCATTCCAGAGGAGGGAGGGGTGTCATATCATCATAGAAACATTTCTCTTACCCAAAAATCCTCACATCCCAAATTTGGCTCAAGAGAGGGGAGGAGTGTCTATTCGCCATAGAACCATTTATTGCATTCTAAAAGCTCCACATGCCAAATTTGTTTTCGTTTGTTTTATTAATTTCAGACTAATGCAGAAATTTGTGTTTCATTTGTATGGCAGCCTCCCCTTTGAGCGGGGGGGGGAGGAGTGTCTAACCATCATAGAAACATTTATTGTACCCTAAAACCTTCACATGCCAAATTTGGTTTCGTTTGCTTGATCAATTTCCGAGTAATGCAGAAATTAATGTTTCATTTGTATGGCAGCCCTCCCTTTGAGTGGGGGGAGGAGTGTCTAACTGTCATAGAAATTATTACACCCTAAAACCTTCACATGTAAACTTTGGTTTCGTTAGATTGATTAATTTCCAAGTAATGCAAAGATTTGTGTTTAATTTGTATGGCAGCCCCCCCCCCCTTTTAGTGGGGGGAGGAGTGTCTAATCATCATAGGAACATTCATTGCACCCTAAAATCTTCACATGTCAACTTTGGTTTCGTTTGCTTGATTAATTTCCGAGTAATGCAGAAATTTGTGTTTCATTTGTATGGCAGCCCTCCCTTAGAAAGGGGGGAGGGGTTTCAAACTATCACGAAAACCTTCCCCGGCCCCAAAAACCCCTACATACCAATTTTCATGTCGATCGGTCCAGTAATTTCCGAGTCTATACGAATCAGACAGACAAACATCACTCCATTTTTATATATATACTAGCTGACCCGGCAAACGTTGTTTTGCCATAAAAATTATTTCTAGTGAATATGTTGATTGTAAAATAAAAAATAACTAATGTATTGTAAGTGTGTTTAAATGTTTTAAAGATCTACACATAATTGAAACGTTCGTTACGTAACGTTCTCTTAAACGTTAAATGTAAATTGAAAAAAGGAATTAATTTCGTTGTTGCAAATTTGTTGCTCTTCATCGAATGTTTTGCTCAGCTGAGGCGAATATGGCACTACTGAACGGTTTTCCATGTCAATGTCTGCGTTGTTAATTTTCATGAATGACTGTCCGTCATTATCAGTTTTTATTCGTTGATATATTGGACATCCATCTAGACTTGCGGTCGTGTCGTTGGTGAAATCTTTAAGAAAATGCATTGTACAATTTCCATCTGCCATGCAAGGCTATAAAAAAAGGCTTTGTTTGTGGTAACAATATCGAACAATCACTCATATTTCGTCATTAGCAGACCCGAAAGCAATTTAAATGGTTGAAATTTGAATGAAAATGTTTATTCGATGTTTTTTTTTTTTTTTTTTATCCAAAATATATATTTTTATTAAGGCTCATATGGCGTCAACCTGACGGGGCCGGGAGTTCAATATTTCGACAATGTTTGCCTTATAACTATGTTAGTAATATGTAACCGATTACTCGCGGTTGGCTCGAGGTTAGTATTACAAGTGTTTTCGTAATTGTGATGTTGCTGTCTTCAATGATCTGTACCTGTGCCCGACACGGGATACTTCCTATTGGGATGCAGCTGACCATTAATCAGCAACGCCCCCCTAGTCTGTACCCCATATCTAGCGTGGTGCGTCTTCTCGAGGAATCCAGGATAGAATGGTCACTAGCCGGCGCAATCATCAGCTCGTGTAGAGTTGTCATGAGCGGTACAACCTTTGGCTTTTGTTGAATCATCAGTGGACTGCACAACCTTTGGCCCGTGTATCTGTAAAGAGTGTGTGTATGTATTGCCGCGACTAAGTAAAAGTTTATAGATCGAATAGGAGGGATACGAAACAGGGACACAACGTTATTCGTTACGTTATTATTTGTTATTCAACGTTGTTATTCAACAACGTTATTATTTGTTATTCGATGTTGTTTGAATACTTAGTAGACATAGCCTTGACCCTAACCCAACTATTTTTCTATAAATCTTCATGTATTTCAGCCAAAATATTATCCAGAATATAAATTAATTATCAGAGACTATTTTCGTCCGATATTTTCCCAACCTTTAAAGAATGTGTTATTCTGTTACACAGAACACACAATAGAGCCGTAGTTCATTTAATTTTTTTGTTTTAAAAGCGTGTTTATTTCACTCGAAAATTCATAACAGTTTACGCTTCACAGAAATGGAACACGACGTCTATACGCATTGCGTTTAAAGGTCGGATGACATTCGTTCTCTTTGAAAAACAATCTACGGGTCGATTATTTGGATATTATTTATACCAAAATACTAAAATCACGATTGAAAATAGGAAATGGAGGTAAACCTTTGAGGTTATATGTACTTTTATGCCAAATTTATAAAAAAAAGAAATTTAAATTAGATTTTTTCTTGCATAGGACCACCCTAATCGATATAAAACATATGGTAATCGGTACCCTAGCGGTATCATATATAGTTTACGTCCTATTCTCATGCCTACCAAGTTTTTAGTGCATAACTTCATGAAAATCGATCGAGCCGTTTCGGAGGAGTTCGACCACGAACATCGTGACACGAGAATTTTATATATATAGATATAGAAATAGATATAGATTATGAATCGTGTCACTGAATGGTTTTCAGTCTGTCTGAAAATTCTCCAAAAACTATACCATAGACTGCATAGGTATCTTAATACGTAACCACAAAGCCACAGCAGCAGCATCATCGCCATCATCATCACTCGGTGTAACCGTCCAAACCCCGGAGAATGACATCGGACAGAGGTTCGCATCCCAACGTGATGTGGCCGGATGCTTTGTTGGTACTATGTCGTATAATCGTAATCAAAAACAAATAAACAATACACCTCTAAGGGTGCTGCTGGGTGGTCAGCAATGATAGTGTTTTACAATGAGAGTACGTGTCCGGAATGGCTGAAATGCTACCGCAACTTTTCTGCCAGGAACAGAATATTAGGATGCACCTGTGCCGTTTGCACATCATCCTGTGGATTTGCTTTCATAACTTTGCATCCGATTAGGAGCCAGGAAAGGGCACATTCAGTCTATCGCCTATCGGCGAATAATTTATTAATGCTTCGGGATTGCCGTCCAAAAGGTCATCAGTCGGTGTAGCATCTATGGAATGAACCCAGAATTGGTACACAGGGGGTGACAAAAATGAATCACCTACTATTTATTTTATTCGTTGAATAGTTTTTAGAAAATAAGCTCCTTCTGTAGAGTCCGAACATGTTTTTCATGAGAGTGTCCTATTACCTAGCGTTTTCTAATAGCAGAATGTAAGAAACCATTGAAACACTGATCATATTGTTACTACCTTCTGTTCACACCACCGCGATGAATGTAGAGAAGAAATCTTGTTTTTATGTTGTAGAATTTCTGCAATTGAAACTTCAAAGAGATAATGAAAATAATCTGATTAATAATGAAATCAAATAATATTCAAGTAACCAGTGAATTGGATTCATTTTTACCTTCCGTGCCGAAACTATCATAGACTCGCAACAAACCAGAGCACCACTTTCTGACATTTCATGAAAATTTTTCATCGGGATTTTCAACAGAAAATTGTTGATGCCAAATGTCTTCAACATGCGTTTGTCGAGATCTACTGTCATCTTGAAAACATTTTTTTGTCAAAAATCGACACTCTGGGATTTAGTCGTTTTTTCGGAATACGAGTCACAAGGTATGGTTTAGGGTGCCAATAAAAATGGTTATTTCGAATTTTCAAACGGATTTCCTGCAAAATGTAGATTTTCACGATAAAATACCCCATGCAAAATATCAGTCCAATCGGACTAGTGTCGCAAAGGTGTCATTGTTTGCGTTTTTTGAAAACCGAAAAATCATCCAAGGGTACATGAGATCAAGGATTTCAAACAAAACAATTTTTTTTGGCGCCAAACGTCTCAAAATTGCATGAAATTTACTGTTATCTCAATCTGTTTTGGTTTTACCTTATTGACCTGAAAATTATCAAATTATAAAAATTATCATGTCCAAGAATTATAGGCTTATTGCTTAATGACTCGAAACATTGTTGCAATAGTTCAAACATTGCTTTGTAAACAGGCTATTAAACTCATAATAATACATTTATAAGCTGGCGCCCGCTCGGAAATCAACAGACCTTCGTTTGATGTTGGTTGGCGGTTTGATGACGCGCCTCAAGCGACAATGAAGCGTCTTTTTCAAGGCAGGTGTAGAAGGAGTTTGGAGTAAAGTTTTCTTCCACAAGAGCTCTTCTCAGGCCTAGAAACGAATGAATTGTAAAAGTGTGGATGACAATTCGATATAGATTGTTTACAAATTTTCATTTTAATTCATTCATTAGTTTAAAAATATTCAAAATGTGTTTTTCTTTAACTGAGATTTGGAATTCCTTTCAACAGTATATAATCTTTCTCATTATGATGGTTATCTTTTTTTTTTATTAAATTCGTTTATTTTTACAGGCTCAGTTACATAAGTTTAAAGGAGCCGAATTCTTAATTATATTTTTATTACTATACATAAATATTTTCTAAATCAAGGTAAGTAAGGTAGAAAACCGATTACTCGCGGTCTACTCGAGTTTAGTAGGGTGACATATTTGTTCAGGAAAAGGATGGGATATAAGGAAATTGTTACAATAATGATAATCTCACACACTCAATTCTTAAATCTATTCGTATATCTATTGTGTATTTACATTTCAACTTATTCTACTGTTTGTAGCAAGGGGACCAATTGCACGCAAAGGATATAAGGATATAAGGATAATCACACACGAACATCGATAGCTTTAAGGAAAATATAGATTTGGGACATGTAATCAAGGTCTAACCGAGCCAACACATCTCTCACCGGCACATTGGGCTGTCTTCCTCTAGCACTGAGGGAGTTTTCTAAATTCGATCTGGCGACAAGATACAACTCGCACGACCAAACAACGTGCTCGATGTCGTGGTAACCGTGGCCACAAACGCAGAGATTGCTGCTGGCAAGATTGAAACGGAAGAGTAGTGCATCTAACGAACAGTGATTGGACATGAGTCGGGAGAAGGTGCGAATAAAGTCTCGACTCAAATCCAGACTTTTGAACCACGGTTTGAGGCTAACCTTTGGGATAATCGAGTGAAACCACCGGCCCAATTCATCTTCATTCCACTTGCGTTGCCAGTTAGCGATGGTATTTTTACGGACTAAAGAAAAAAAATCATTGAAGGCGATTTGACGCTGGTAAATGTCGCCTTCAATCGCACCTACCTTTGCTAATGAGTCAGCCCTCTCATTACCCGGAATTGAGCAATGTGAAGGGACCCAGACAAAGGTAATGACATAACAGCGTCTGGATAAAGCACTCAAAATTTCTCGTATTCTCTCAAGGAAGTACGGCGAGTGCTTTTCCGGCCTCACTGAACGGATAGCTTCGACAGAGCTAAGACTATCCGTTACAATGTAATAGTGTTCAACAGGTCGTGAGGCGACGCTGTCCAGCGCACAGTATATCGCTGCCAATTCAGCAATATACACTGAGCAAGGATTCTGAAGACTGTGGGAGGTGCTAAAAATTTCGTTGAACACTCCAAATCCTGTGGACTCATTCATAGAGGACCCATCAGTAAAGTACATATTATCACAATTGATACCCCCATACTTTGAATCGAAGATCGTTGGAGCGATCCTCGATCGTTGGTGATCTGAATATCCATGGATATCTTGCTTCATGGACAGATCAAAATGCACAGAGGAATTGATGAAGTCAGGAAAACAAACACGGTTGGGAATATACGAAGAAGGATCAACCTGCATGGAGACGAATTCATGATATGAGCTCATGAATCCAGAATGAAAATTTAGCTCGATCAGCTGCTCAAAATTTCCGATCACCAATGTGTTCATAACCTTACACCGGATCAAGAACCGAAGAGATAATAAATTGAAGCGATCTTTTAGTGGGAGTACGCCTGCCAAAACCTCGAGGCTCATGGTATGCGTTGAGGGCATACATCCCAACGCAATACGGAGACAAAGATACTGAATTCGCTCGAGTTTAATTAAGTGTGTTTTGGCAGCTGAATGAAAACAGAAACTGCCAAACTCCATCACTGAGAGAATAGTTGTTCGATACAACATTATAAGATCTTCGGGATGGGCTCCCCACCAGGTGCCGGTAATTGTACGGAGAAAGTTTATTCTTTGTTGACATTTTTTACTCAGATACCTGAAGGCTTACTAGAAGCCCTTCGCCAAACTGATTGGCATTTCTTAGAATCCGCTGACGATATAAACGTTGCAGTTGATTGCTTTACAAGCTTGCTTAAAAGTCATTTGGTTGATTTCATCCCACTGCGCAGACCGTCTCCTAAGCCACCCTGGGGAAATGCACACCTAAGACATCTAAAATGTCTAAGATCGAAGGCGCTTCGAGTTTATTGCCGATCCCGGTGCTTATATACCAAGCAACATTTCGCGCGGGCTAGTGACAGTTACCGAATATATAACCGCTATTTATACAAACGCTACAGCATACGGACTCAAGAAGATTTACGTAGACACCCTGCACATTTTTGGAAATTCGTGAAGTCAAAACGGAAGGATAACAATGGGTTGCCCGCGGAAATGTTTCTGGGCAACGAGGTTGTTCATTCAACTGCAGAAAAATGTAGATTGTTTGCAACTCACTTCAAAAGCGCATTCAACGACACGATTTCGTCAAGAATCTTGGACGCTTGTAGAGATACTCCAAGAGACGTGTGCCATCTGGGAAACCTCGACATCACACCGAATCAAGTGAAATTCGCCATAAACAAATTGAGATGTTCAATATCCAGTCCTGATGGAATACCTACCTACATCCTTAAAAAATGTTGTGACGAGTTGGTTTCTCCACTCACGTCCATCTTTAATCTGTCATTAAGGCAACGCTGTTTTCCCACAAGCTGGAAGACGTCTATCATGTTTCCTGTGTTTAAAAAAGGGAATCGGCAGAATGTTGAGAACTACAGAGGATTAACTTCGCTTTGCGCCTGTTCCAAGGTTTACGAAATTCTTATGAACGACCTACTTTTCGACTCTTGCAAGAATTACATTGCCATGGATCAGCACGGGTTTTATCCGAAAAGGTCAACTACCACGAACCTAGTTCAGTTCGCCTCTTTTTGTATAAAAAACATTGATGCTGGTGCCCAAGTCGACACCGTCTACACAGACTTGAAATCTGCCTTCGATAGAGTTGATCATGGAATACTGTTGGAACGATTAGGGAGAATCGGTATCTCCGCGGATATTATCAGCTGGTTCAAATCATACCTCTTAAATCGTAGGCTCACTGTTAGCATTGGGTCGGTAACTTCGGAACATTTCTCGAATTTATCTGGCGTGCCACAAGGGAGCAATCTGGGCCCCTTGCTATTTTCAATATTTATTAATGAGCTATCTGTCATACTACCACCCGGCTATCGACTGCTTTACGCTGACGACGTCAAAATCTACATGGTCATGAGGAGTATTGAGGACTGTTACGCTTTACAACGGCTGCTGAATCGTTTCACTGAATGGTGTACACGGAACATGCTTACGCTAAGCATTCATAAATGCAACGTTATCACGTTCCACCGCAAGCTCAATCCGACAGAGTACGATTAATCAATTGACGGACAGTCTCTCGATCGTGTATATCAAGTTCATGATCTCGGGATCATCCTAGACTCAGCATTCACCTTCCGATCACACTACAACGACATTATTTCTAGAGCTAACCGCCAGCTGGGATTCATGTTTAAAATATCCCAAGAGTTTAACGACCCACTTTGCCTCCGGTCTCTATACTGCACTCTGGTGCGATCGATTCTGGAATTTAACTCTGTAGTTTGGTGCCCATACCAGTCAACATGGACCGCAAGAGTCGAAGCAATACAGAGGAAATTCGTTAGATATGCCCTCCGACGTCTTCCGTGGCGAGATGCATTGAACCTTCCCCGATACGAAGATCGATGCAGATTGCTGGGACTGCAGACATTGGAACAGAGAAAGAGTATTGACCAAGCTGTGTTTGTTGCAAAAATTTTCAACGGAGAAGCTGACGCACCGGAATTATTAGGACAGCTTAACATCTACGCTCCTGAACGACTGCTTCGCCAACGAAACTTTCTGCTTCTTGAGCCCCGAAATACTTTGTATGGCCTCCATGACCCTGTGCGATTCATGTCGGCAAGTTTCAATGAAGTTTTCGCTCACTTTGATTTTGGCTCTACTGCGTCCGCATTCAAACACAGACTCACAGAACTGAATAGGATGAACCACTGACAACGACATTAACTATGGACAAGGGCCCAGTTCCCAATTAGTTTTTTGTTATTTTTTTTTATGATTTGACCACAGTTGACGCCTATTATTATTTACTTTTTTATATTTGTTGTGTTCAAAATGTGCTACTTTTTTTTTTATACTTATATATGTTTTGCATGTGAATGAAAAGATATGGGGTTTTGGCCTCCTCTATTTGGTTTTTCCCCATCTTAGTTCATTAAGACTACAAAAAGTCAGATGAATAAATAATAAATAATAAATAATAAATAAATAAATATGGGCCCCCCAAGTACATTTGGAGTCGAACCAGACCCCAAGATACTTGAATGACATAGCATGAGTGATCGGTTTACCCAAAAGTTGAAGCTTTGGTTTTGCTGGCTTATGCTTCCTAGAAAAAACCACCATCTCTGTTTTCTCCGTGGAGAATTCGATCCCTAGCCCAATGGCCCAGGTTGAAAAATTGTTCAACGTATCTTGTAAGGGTTCTTGCAGGTCGAATTCGTTTGATACTACGACAGACACCACTCCATCATCTGCAAGTTGTCTTAGGCTGCAATTTTGTGTAAGGCAATTGTCAATGTCGCTTACGTAGAAGTTGTACATAAGGGGGCTTAAACATGAGCCCTGGGGGAGGCCCATGTAAGAGACCCGACTTACTGCCGAATCTCCGTGAGAAAAGTTCAAATGTTTCTCACAAAGCAAGTTATATAACATATTATTCAATAGAGGCGGCAGACCCCGAGAGTGTAATTTGTCTGACAAAACCTCTATTGAAACAGAATCAAAGGCCCCCTTTATGCCCAAGAATACTGAAGCCATTTGTTTTTTTTCGGCATAAGCCATTTGAATTTCTGAAGAAAGCAACGCAAGACAATCATTCGTCCCCTTGCCCCTGCGGAACCCATATTGTGTATCTGAGAGTAGGCCATTCGTTTCAACCCATCGATCAAGGCGAAACAAGATCATTTTCTCCAACAATTTCCGTATACAAGACAGCATTGCTATTGGGCGGTACGAATTGAAGTCGGACGCGGGTTTTCCGGGTTTTTGAATAGCTATAACTCGTACTTGTCTCCAATCATCCGGAACAACATTATGCTCCAGAAACTTATTGAATAAATTCAACAAGCGATGTTTGACCACATCGGGGGGTTTTTCAACAAGTTGAATTTAATTCTATCCGATCCTGGAGCCGAATTGTTACTTGAAAGGAGAGCAAGAGAGAATTCTACCATCGAAAACTCGGAATCAAGATCGCACCTATCTTGTGGTATATCTCGAACAATTCTTTGCACGGGAGCGAAATCGGGACAAACCTTTCGCGCAAAATTAAAAATCCATCGATGTGAATGTTCCTCGCTTTCATTCGATGAAGAGCGATTTCTCATGTTTCGAGCCACTTTCCATAATTTTTTCATTGACGTTTCTCGTGATAAACCTCCCACGAAATTTCGCCAATAAGCACGTTTTTTACCTTTGATCAAGTTTTTAAATTGATTTTCAAGGTCTAAATACGTTTGAAAATTGTCAATGGTTCCTCGTTTCCGAAAAGCTTTGAATGCATTCGATTTTTCTACATAAAGCTTTGAACATTGGCTATCCCACCATGGATTGGGAGGCCTTCGGTAAATGGTGGAACCTGGGATGGGTTTCGTTTGAGCGCGAACCGCGCTGTCATATATCAAACGAGAAAGGAAGTTATACTCCTCCAATGGAGGTAAACCATCTCTGGAATTGATGGCTAGAGTAATCGCGTCCGCATATTTTTTCCAGTCAATGTGTCTTGTGAGGTCATATGCCATGTTTATAGATTCAGAAGAATTCGACCCAATGGTGATGGAAATTTTGATTGGCAAGTGATCACTACCGTTGGGATCCTGTATTACATTCCACTTGCAATCTAACGATAGTGAATTCGAGCAAAGCGAGTGGTCAAGAGCGCTTGGGTTAGCAGGAGGTTTAGGCACACGTGTTGTTTCCCCAGTGTTCAAAACGGTCATATTGAAGCTGTTACAAAGGTCATATATCAACAATGAACGATTATCATCGTACGGTTCCCCCCAGGCAGTTCCATGAGAGTTGAAGTCTCCCAAGATCAATCGTGGCTCAGGAAGGAGTGAGCACATGCCAATAAGTTGCTTGCGGCTAACTGTAGCTCTCGGAGGCCAATACAAGCTGACAATACAGAGGTCTTTGCCTCTGATGTTTGCATGACAAGCAACAGCTTCGATCCCTCCAATAGGTGGAAGGTCAATTCTAAAAAATGAGTGGCACTTATTGATCCCCAATAGCACCCCTCCGTATCTATCATCACGGTCCAAGCGTATAATATTAAAATCGTGGAAAGAGATATCATCTCGCGAAGAAAGCCAAGTTTCGGACAGAGCAAAAACATCACAATTGAAGTTATGAATTAAAAATTTGAATGTATCCAATTTAGGGATAAGACTACGACAATTCCACTGTAAAACAGTGATATCTCCGACCTCTCTATTTGAATTAGACATCAAGAGAGATAATCATTGCAAGGAGGGGCCATGTTTGCATCAATTGTTGCAAAATTGTCTTTAATACTGGAAGCATTGAGATGACAATGGTTCTGATGGAATCGGAAACATTAAAACACTTGAAGATTTGATCCAAAAGGTCAGACAACTTTATAAATCCCGATTGGGAAGTTGAGCTGGACGGAAAAATAGGGACAGTTGGGGTTTTTGATGTCCCCTCGAGTGTTGGGTCGTTCGAAGGTGAACTATTCCCACGGAAGCCAGGAGGAACCTGATTTTGCTTGTCCGCTGCACTCGATATTTTAGGCAAGCTAAAATGGGGTACCACCGATGGGACTTGTCGTTGAACTTTGGGAGTGGACACATTTTTGCGCCGGGAATTCCCTTTGAAAATAAACGGTGTGCCCTCGTTAGCTGTATCCGCTTCCAATTCGTCAACTGGCAGTGAAGCAAAGACATTGTTTGTTGTTAATGGTTGTTGTTGAGCCAGTGGGGGAGCGCCCTTTAAAATATCCGCGAAAGTGCGTTTCGAGCGTTCCTTCAAAGAGCGCTTTTGTTTATCCCAGCGACTCTTGTAAGTTTCACAAGCTGAGAGCACGTGTGGGGATCCCCCGCAATATGGACACTTATGCTCAGTCGCACTGCAGGATTTCCCCTCATGTTGCTCTCCGCAAGTGGCACAGCGCTCCTTGTTGGCGCAATAAGCTGCTGTATGACCAACTGACTTGCATTTGTTGCAAGTCATGGGCTTTGGCACGAAGAGTCGCACCGGCAGCCTCAATTTGTCCACCATAACGTAGTCAGGGAGGGCGGCACCAGCAAAAGTGACTCGAAACGAGTCGTACGGCGTAAATTTCTTTTCTACTCCTTCCTGGGTAACTTTTCCAAGTTGGCGACATTCCAAGATTTTGACTTCCATCGAAGGAAGCCTCTTGAACCTGCCAACTCCCATACTTTCTATAGTTTTGCACGTCAGACCCGTTTCAGATATAACGCCCCCAATTTCTACGTTATGGGAGGGAATAAAAACTCGATATTCGAGGATGAAATGCTTATCAGCAACAATATCGTTCGCGTCCTTTCGGTTAGTCACGACAACTCGCAATTTGTTCGGTCTTACTTTGCAAATTTCGGAAACAGAGGTGTATCTTTTCAGATCTGTCATAATCTGTACGACCCTCAAGGCTTTACCATTAGGTTTGGGCCGGAAAAAAACAACCCAAGGACCAGCGCCAGGCGCATCGTCCGGATAATCCCTGACACGGGGAGCGGATACAATAGGAGAGGAATTCGAGGACAAGGTTTGAGTGGGGACAGTAACATCAGAGGGGGGAAGGGATGTCGATGATTGGGTGGAAGTATTGGAGGAATCAGGGGAAAGGTTTGCAATCTTTTTTTTGGAGGGGGGCTTGGTAGTGTGAGTTGACTCGACCCCAGAAGAAGAATCTTCGGGCATAGGAGTCCGTTTAAGGGACTTACTACACCCTGCTTGAGCAAGCGAGGGGGAGTCTGAAATGTCCATGTCTAGACCCCCACCCTCCTCCATTCTTAGAACGAACGATTATTACAATTTTTTTATCTCACTTGTAAAAAAAAAAATAAAAAAAAACTTAAATAAAATAAAAATAATCACATAAATTTGTTGTTCCGATATGCGCTCTGTTACCCTATTAAGGGAGACACAAAAGTCACGCGCTACTGAGACAACACAATAGCAGAAGTTATTGTTGTACTCAACTGAGCGTCAACCACGTGTTGACGATGCCGTTATGGTTATTGATCCACTACAGACGCCGATCCAGACCACTGCAGAGGCGCTGCTTCCTCGGTTCTGGCTGCTTTGGGCACTTTGGGCACTAATTCACCACAGAACACACGATAAAAAAAAACCAACTTGTTGGGGAGAAGAGAAAAAAAAAACTTCGAGAACAATGCTTGAAGAGTGATGAATAGCACATCCAGCTCCATCAAGTTGTTAGCGAGGAATGAAGTAAATAATAATTCGGGAAATTCATGTGTCATTTGGTTTCGCATGACAGTAGCAAAACTATCTCCACCAAGGATGACAGCTAAGCTGATCAAGATCGAAAATTTGAATAGAAAGGGCTTCTGTTGAGAAGAGAGCAAAGCGAGTGTGTGTGAATTAATATCCGAAATTATTAACAAGCGATTTGAACAAAATAACAGCGTAGTTCTACGTCAAAAAAATGGTCGTGTCCTAGACACAACCTCCTATATTTTTTTATGAAGGCATTGAAAGACATAGAATAATACCCATCGATTTCAAAATTTGCTCTATGCAAACATCCCAGCTTTGCCGTCGCCCAACGAAAAACTCATTAGCATTTATTATCATCAATTTCTTTACACGTTCAAAACGTGTTCAATCGTAAGCAACAGTTTATTGGGGCTTTCGTTTTCGTTTCTCTCCGTCCTTCATCATCATTTGGCTTTCGAACGAATTTGAGAGAACTTCTTCCAATTTTAACTAAACTGAACGTTTCATAGTTTTAATGAGCTGTCGTCCGAAGGTATCGGTATGTCGCAACGTAGTGTTATGGAAATCGAACAAAAAACTAATTACTACGAAGCTCAGTTTCTGATAATATGATACTGTATTGTCAAATATCGGTACAGGTAGTTGCAAATTACCATGCAAATGAACAACTTGAAAGCTGCCTTCTTTCTCCCTCGATACTCGATATTCAACTGGCGTTCAACACATTTACGTCAGACGGCATATGAACTAACCAGCGTCCATTAAGTCAGTTTCCGTGCGAATGTCTATGGAGCAACCAGATTTGGCCAACCCCACACTGTGTACACCCGACTCCAGGCTATCCTTTCGAGTTATGCACGAACATACATGCCCATGTGCTTCGAGGCGAGAAGAAAATGCCTTCCAGTGCCGGTAGTGAATAAATTGAAGCTGTCCCAACCAGACACTTCGTTGACGCTCTAATTGAACCCATATCAAAAGGTCTCCTCCCTCTTTATCGCGTCATCTCCTTTTCGACGGTTGCTTCCGAGCGGAGCAAGGACCAAATCTTACCCCAGGTTGGGACTGGGAAAATGCATAAATTGCTCGCCCCACTGGCCACTTATTAGTGACCCATTCCGGGGCGCTACCGAAGCCGGTGTTAATTAATTCCGCCCCAACGCAATCAATGCTGGTGCATTCGCCGATCACACATTCAAGCATAATTGAATATGAAATGAACGTGGGAGAGGCAAAAATTGCCTCGAAAACAAAAAAGTTTCGATGTACAAACGCAGCATGACTCGGTAAATCGGGCATGATTTTAATGAGTTTTCCCCAGGAGGAAATATTACATACGCTCGTTGTTCGAGAGGTGTTTTTGGGAGACGTCTCTCGGGAAAATGTTAATTCAATTTTAAATTTACCGACACGTGATGTCGGCCAGCTCAGCGGTAATCCAATGGATGGCAGCGCGAAAGCAGAAAAAAAGAGGAAAACACATTTTACTTCTGTGACTGTCACCATCAATTACCGCGTTTCGGGCCGGGATGTGTGTAATGTGTTACGTGACACGTCAGGGAAATGGTAAAATTTAACATGCTTATAGATACTGTTTGCAGCGTTTTCTGAAACGTCCGGTTTTGTTCATTGTTTTCACACTTCACGGAGAAAAGCATTTAATCTTGCTACGAGGGTAACCCTTTCGAATGAATTATTGTAGATCAACCTTAATTTAATAAATCGAAATGACAAAACATCAGCTAAAAATCAATTTTGGGTGCAGTCACGTTCTCGAACTCACAGAACACAATCCAGCTTAATAGTTTTGGGTATCAAAACATACAGTGTAGAGTACAAAAATATATTCCCTGAAAAGCGAGGAATCCTAAACGGAAAACATCTTGATCACAAAACAAAATTGGTGCCGTGACCAGGATATTTGTATAGGTCAAAGGATTCGAATTTTGTATTTATAATACATGGCCTGATACCATCAGGCGGAAGAATTCCAATCTTTCACTGGTTTCTTCTGGTACGCCTTAGATTTATGCTTTTTTCCGATTGACCGTATATTGGAGGATTGTTCATCAACATCTCAGAGACGACAAGCGCCATTGTCGATAGCTGCTGGTCATCCATTGTTCCTGGATCTGCACTGTACTATTGTGAAGACATTGAGACATTCCTGCTGTTCAAACTTATTTGGTGTTCCAAACCATCAACCGTTGCTGTGCTGCTAAACATCATTTCTACGCTGCTGAATATTGGTGGTGTCCGTAACTATCCATTGTTGCTGTTGCTGGGTACCTTGTTGATGCATTTTTCGAGTAGCATCTCTGGCCACCTGAGCCTCTAGCGTCGCTGGAACAATTACATTGAGTTCCCCTAGGCTTGGGAATATACTAGGACGAATATTTGATTGCTGAGGATAATTTTTCAAGGCAAATATAATATTATATGTAATATTATCGCGCTTCTGCGCAACAGCATCCTTAGCTATGTGGATAGCGTGGTCGTGTAAAACAGTTTTGCATTCCAGCCGGCCTTGTTCGATCCCCGTTGAAGTCGTTTGGAATTTTTTTTGGGTGCAATCCCAAAAAAGATAAAAAAAGAGAAAAGAAAGAGATGTCTGCTTCCATACATACACACATTTTAAAGCGTTGGGGGACAGATAACAACATTATTTGCTCATTTGACGCTACAAGGCATAAAAAGACATGGTTTCTGCCGAAAATGAAATGCTTTCTAGTAACGCTAGTTTTGCTCTTCCTGAATTTGATGGGGACTATAAGGAATGGCTCGCATTCCACGATACATTTTTTGCCATTATACATCGACGTACCAAAGATTCAAAAATTCCATTTATTTAAGGGCGGCTCTCAAGAGGTAGCCTGCTCAGTCTATAGAGTCGATTTCTCTTAGCTCAGCGAATTATACTGTGGCTTGGCAAGCCCTTGCGAATATATACTCTAATGAATATCTTTTAAAGAAAAGGCACATACAGGCTCTTTTTGATATTCCATGGAAAATGGTATGGAAAAAAAGCGCATCAGCTCTACATTTGTTAGGGGAAGGAAGGAAGGTCTTGTATTATAGAGACTTTAAACTTTTGCAGTTCATTCGTCTCTAGCCTTGAGAAAGGCCCTTTGAAAACTCTACTCTATTTACTCCAGCGCTACCACCTCCACCCTCTTGCCTTGAGAAAGGCACTCGATCCCTCGCCGTCCAGCTCGTCCAGCAACGATGTTGTCCAGTCGGTGTCCACACAAAGAATGCTGATTTGTTAGGGGACGAATTTGAACGTCATATAGAGGTTTTGAAATAACTGGGCGAAACCAACGGATCAGAAGAGTAGCATCTTCGATCCTGTTTGATCGATTTTCTCAATCGACTGGTCTTAGAGTCGATGTCCGTAAAGCATCATAATGATTAGAGATGAAACGGATTCACGGATTCACAAATTTCGAACCAAACTTTATCTGCCAAAAAGTGTTTTTTATTTCTTATAAATGTAAGATAAAGCGACCCATAGACGTTCAATATTATTGCTCAATATTTTGGTTTGTGCCAAACAATTGTTCGTCTATGGGCAATATTGGAAGGTTGTGAAATATATTGTGTTATTTTCAAAATTTTGAAAGTATATTGGGCAAACGGGATGATATTGTGCCGTCTGTTGGCATTATTGTCCAATATCCTTCAGTTGGTTACCAGCGGTCTTTTGAACTAAACATCTCATGCATGCGTTATTATCATGAGCATGCCAAGGACATTTATATACTGACACACATTAAGTTATAGCATCACACATGCCCGTCAATCGCAATTACTGCCAAACTCTCAAATTGATGTAAATCAAATCGCTTAGTATACTATCAGTTGAGTCAAAATTGCCAAACCAATCCGCAGCCATCTTAAAATTACACAAAAGTAAATCAATACGACTGTGTGCAGTTTGTGAACTATATTGATACTTTATTACATGTTTAACGGGTGTTAAATAAAAAATGAGAATTTTTTCAATCACATATAAATATTTTTTTTCATCGATTTCAGTATTTTTTATTAATAACATAATGTATTTTCTTCAAAAAAATGTCAGTGAATGTTTGAGTAAGGGCCGTGGTCTGCTGTTCGACGCAACTTTGTCGCGATGCTCTCACAAGAACGTTGTACGGCACTTACGTCCATTTTCCGGATACAATTCCGAATTCTTGTAGTCAGTTGCTTCGTGTCCTTGGCCCTCCAATTGTTTTTATACACTAGGGCACTGAGTGAGCCAAAGAAATCCTCTATTGGGCGGCACTGGGGCAAGTTTGTTGGGTTACGATCTTTCGGCACGAACGGTATCTTTTTCTCCTCAAGATACGCCAGCGTCTTCTTGGCGTAATGGGAAGACGCCTTGTCCGGCCAGAAGACGTACTTCCCATCCGCGTGATGCTCGTTCAGGAACGGCAGCAGGATTTTATCGAGGCACTCTTCTCGATAGATTTGTTGGTTGATTGCCAGACCGCTCGGCTTAAACCAAGGCTTTGAAATGCCCCGGTCGGAAATGGCGATGTACAACATACCTTTTTTTCAAACTTGTGCTTGAACTTGTATTTCACTTCAGGCGGTGTGGGTGACTTGTCGCTGGAGTAGTAATTATCATTTCCTGGAATATGCGTTTTGGACAGCGGAAAATAGTTTTCGTCGTCCAGAACGAAAGACGTCCCGCGGTATTTTTTGGTCATCCACCGACACTGTGATTTAACCGTCTCAATCTGCTCCTCCTTGCTGGAAATGCGTTTCGTAGAACCGTACAATGCGTTCGCGGAGCACGTGCTGTTTCGACACCATCTTTGCTTTGACTAATTTCAACCTAGCAACACCAAATACGCCAACTGTTTTTAGGGAGCCCAAAGAGCAATTTTCTTGGAGAAAGAACATTTTACGCTCTTTATTTGAGTTACTGAAAGGTATTGAAAAAATTCTCATTTTTATTTAACACCCGTTATTACATTCATGAAGTTTTACGCTGCAAGCGTTTCCTCTTTCCAATCTGCGTTGACGGCATTGACTTCGTGTTGCACAATTTGGAAAAGGAATATGAAATGAACACACTTTTAAAATAAAAATTATTAATGAAAATTTACTTTTTCGTGCCGAATGCGATTCTATGTTTCTACAGTTATACGTTTTCTCGCAGCTTGTGAAATAATATTAAACTAAAATTGTGCCTGATAATAATTTTATATTATAATGGAGAATTTTTGAGAATGTTTTGAAACACAAGTCGGACTCGATTAACCGGAATGTTGATTTTTTTCACTCCGGATAATCGAATCATAAAAAATTTGAAAGAAAATCTCTTAGTAAATGTAAAATAATTATGATTTGCATTTATTTATTTGTATATTGCAGTGCACAATGTTCCAGGAGATGCATTTGGGTGGACATTAGCATTTTGAGCTCGACAGTTATTCCCTAGACGAAAACTGTCTTCGACAAAGTTGTTACATATGATGGAGCGCTTATTTTTATGTTGCCAAAAATAGGGTGATCAACATTTTCGATGAAATAAAAAATATAACTTTCTTATCTCCATAGATAGACGTAAGCATAGTTCGACATTGTCGAAGTAGTCTGAGTTTTTCTATCTCTTGAAATAACCGATATAGCCCTTTTTTGCTAAGTTGCGTTAGGGTCACCATTAAAAACTGTTTTTTTGCTCTAACTTTTATATTTCAAATTCTACATACAAACTGTCTTCGAGAGACTTTTAGAACATACTGATACAAACACTGATGCAGAACTTGTCAATATCTCGACTTCACTCAATGTTATTGATATTTCTTGCCAAAAAATACGCTCTCTTCAATTGCTTGAATTTGGGGCAAACATTAAAAATGTTTGTGCTCCCGTGGCCGAGTGGTTAGCGTCAAAACCTAACATGCCGGGGGTTCGGGTTCGATTCCCGTTCTGGTCGGGGAAATTTTTCTTCAAAGAAATTTCCTCTGACTTGCACTGTGGTCACGCGTATTCTAGAGCTTGCCACTCAGAATACATTCAAGGCGTGTTATTTGGCATAGAAATCTCAACTAAGTACTAATGAAAATGACGCAAGTAATACTACGTTGAGACGGCGGAGTTCCTCTAGGAACGTTAGTGCCATATAAGAAGAAGAAGAAGAAGATTAAAAATGTTTGTTGACGGAATTTAAAAGAACAAATTTCACTCTATATAATATGTTTTTTTCAAGACTATGTTATTTTTTGTGTTTCAGTAAATTAAAATAGAAATCATGAGTTTTTGGGTAAAAAACATCAATAACTTTGAGCAGGATTAAGATATTGACAAGTTCTGTATCGCAAAATGTTGGAATTGATGAGCTCTAAAAGTCGTACGAAGACAGTTTTGATGAAGAATTTGAAATGTAAAAGTTAGAGCAAAAACCCCGTTTTTCCATGGTCATCTTAATGCAACATAGAAAAAAAGCGCTAAATCGATTATATTAAAAGATAGAAAAAAGCTTTGTTCTACAAAGTTGTTTAAAATAACTAGGGCTACAACATTGTCGAACTATGTTTATTTCTATCTATAAAGATAAGAAAGTAAGATTTTTCATTTCATCGACAATTTTGGTCACCCTATTTTTGATAACAAGAAAATGAGCGCTCTATCATATGTAACAACTTTGTCGAAGATAGTTTTTGTCTTAAGAACAAATATCTCCCACAAAGTTGTTTTTGGCGCTTTCTATCCAAATTGCATTAGGGTAACCATGAAAAACGGTTTTTTTTGCTCTAATTTTTATATTAAAAATTCTCCATCAAAATTGTTTTCGCGCGACTTTTAAAGCTTATCAATACCAACATTTTACGATACAGAGCTTGTCAGTATCTTAGTCATACTCAGAGTTATTGATGTTTTTTTACCCAAAAACTCATGATTTCAATTTCAATTTACTCAAACACAAAAAATAACATAGTCTTGAAAAACACATATTATATAGAATGAAATCTGTTCTTTCAAATTCCGTCAACAAACATTTTTAATGTTTGCCCCAGAAAGAATGACAATCAAATGAATAGAGCATGTTTTTTTGGGAAGAAATATCAATAACTTCGAGTGAAGTTGAAATATTTTGTGAGTGAAGTATAATATTTTTATAACAATTTTGGTCACTCTATGTTTGATAACATAAAAACGAGCGCTATATATATAACAAATTTGTCGCAGACAGTTTTTATTTAGAGAATAACTGTCGAGCTCCAAATGCTAATTACCACTTGAATACATCTCCTGGACCATTGTGCATAGGTACTACTTACCCTTATAATACTACTACAGAATACTCCAACTATCTGTCCGCACTAACATCACTACCATGATGAATGCTTTGCCCGATCCAGATCTACATCACATTCCTACCAATCGTCTAGACCACTATCAGCAGCTTCAAATGAACACACAAAAATTCTGGGGTCATTGAGAACGCGAATATATTCAGGAGCTCCAGAAAGATACGAAGCGGTGGTACTCGAATAATGCGATCCAGACAGGTCGAATGGTTGTAATCGTCGACGAGTTCCAAGCATCGATTCGTTGGCCGCTGACCCGCATTGCAGAAATTTATCCCGGTAAAGACAACATAACCCGGGTTGGCTCCCTACGCACATCGAAAGGTATCGTAACACGTTCCATTACAAAAATAGCTCTCTTGCAATTGATTGATTGAAGATAAATTAAATTATAAGAATTGTAAATATTTAGTTGGCATTTTGTTTATTGACATTGTGTAGCTATGTAATGTTTCAGGTTATTTCAAGGCGGAGGGTATGATTGATCACAACAAAGATATGCCATTGTGGGAGATAAGAGTCAATCATAGGAATGAATTATAGATTTCCACGATACTGCACGAAATATGTTACTTGGCTAATACATTTGTGTATTATACCATTAGCAGTGCATCTGTCCTGATCTTTGAAAATGTTGGAATTGGACAAGTTCAAAAGATTTGAGAGCGAACTTGTCAACGACTAGAAATCTGAACGAAAGAGCGAGTTAGGAACGTATACTGGGAGATTTATTCTCTCATTATTTGTGTTCCACTTAAGGAGGGAGAAGAAAACGGGAGACTGCCAGAACGAAAAATGAAAGTTCATACACATGAAATATTTGTGGCTTGAAGATTGAGATTCATTCTCTGGATTAAAGTTGCTGCGAGCGGTTGGTTTTGGATAAGCTGAAGAACCTGGCTACGACAGCCATCAGGAACAAGCTTGACGTTGGCCCAATATTTCTCGATTGGGCAGAGCTTTGGCGTGTTTGAAGGATTCTTGTTCTTGAACACTTTCTGCACGTTGTAGGTGGCATACCATTTCAGATATGGTATAGCTTTCTGTAGAGGCATCTCAAATTTGGGTATGATTAGAAGGAGCCTAGCTGGTTACGATTCTAATCTGGAAACATTGTTGGTAGAGTTAGAGTTTCCGTCACCCACACACCATCCGGTGAAGTAATCACGAATCTGATGCAATCTCAAATTCAAATTTCGAAATCCGGAAAGCGACCAGCTAACCCTTCACCAACAATTCCACCCATAGTAATGCATTGCATTTCAGCGGGGCTCGTTACTCACAAAAGCCAAATTCGTTCGTGCCAAATTTGCATACAAACACAGAAGGGTCGCCGGGAGAAAGCGGAAAATTGTATCCCGATAATGGCGTAATGTATGAGCTGTTGTCCAATCAACAAGTGCAGTGTTTCCGTTGTCCGGCGGAAGCATCTGCCCATCTTTGTTGAGCGAACCGTCGCTCGTCGCTGCCACCGGACTTTGATGAACTGAAATTGAAAAAGTTTTTAATTATTTTGTTGACCATTTTGTTATCGCATTTAATCATGGTCCAGGTTGTTGTAGGTCCGCTCCGATTGTGCTCTTGTTTCGGCAATTTGCATGCAATGAAAACTAAGCGGATTGAAACGCATGGTTAAACACCGGGAAAATCCGAGCCCTGTGAACAAGCGCTCAATTATGACTATTATTAGCTCAGCGATCCAAGCGTTTTAAATCTTCGGGGGATAACTTTCCTTATCAGGACTTAAATCGTTCCCCTCTCTCTCCCTGCAGGACAAATTCGTTCTCAGGATACAATACAACCGTAACGCAAACTAGAGAAAGGAAATTGCTGAAAATAGAAGCCGTATAATAAAATGTTTTATGATTCTTTCCGGATGAGAGAAGACGTAGTATTAGCAGAAGGGCAGTAGCGTCCTGGAGCGCTATAAAGTGATTCCTTCCTGGCGCTAGAGGAAAAGCTTCGCTCCTTCGCCCACCCTTGTTCCGCTGGAGATTATTGAGCTTCCTTCATAAATTGCGCATCGAGAATGCAGCCTTGGCAATACCACGATGCACGAAGAATATGAACTATTGTCCGTAGGCGAATATCTTTTCTATTCAATTCGACCACATGTGCAACTTCTGACGCGTCCTAGACGTGGCGCTCACCCCTTCGAATATTTAATTTTATTTAATTTAATATCAGCTGTACTATGAAACGGCAAGGTTACTGAATGTTCTATCAACCCAAACTTACAATTTGTAAATTGTAACGATTTAGAAAATTAATCGAATGTTAAAATTGAATAAATGAAACGCTTTGAACGAAAGTTATGGTGCTTTTTTTCATATATACATTTATTGAATCTTCCATGATGTGGAAATAACAATATTTGGTTATACATTTAGTTCTAACATAATAAAGTATTACGTTTGTTATCAATTCTAACAGTTAAAATTTCACATGTGTGCTGGAGCACAACACTAACGTATGACCACGTTCAAATAATTAAGGTTTTTTTTCTACAGACGTGTTACCACAGGTTGACCGAGTCGCCTTGCTAGTGGGTTTTGGATGATTCTTCACCTTTTCCGCATATTTCCTCCTCGTTTTATGAAGTTCATCTTTAACCGTCGCCATCCCTAAGTATGACACTATTGCGGATGTACCAAGGGGCACCAGTAACTTGTCTTAGAAGTTTATTTTATACTCTTTCGATGATTTCGATATTACTTGCTGAAGCTGTTTGCCAAAGTAGACAGCCATAATGCCAAATATGCTTCAGCATGGATTGAACTCTAGTTTTAATTTCGACTTCCTCCCGATTAGCCAATATATTTGATTTGCTCGCAATTTCAATTGCGTTTCCTTTGCTTCTATGTGTTTCTTCCAGGTTAGACGGCGGTCTAGGTGTACACCGAGATATTTAATTTCATTTGATTGAGGCACTGCAGATCCAATGAACTTGATTTGTGGGCATGTGATTCTGATTAAGCGTGAACGTAACATGGACACATTTTGCTTCACTTACTTTAATTCTCCATTTTTGAAGCCACTTTTCCGCGACCGTTATATGTTCCTGGAGATCCCGTGACACAATCGTTCTGTTTTTGTGACTGCTGAGAATAGCAGTGTCATCTGCGAATGTTGTAGTCATTAAGTTCCGCGCGGTCGGGTGATCAGCTGTGTAGATGAGATAGAGAATTGGTCCAAGAACACTGCCCTGACGAACGTTAGCATAAATTTCTCGTTCTGGCGATAGCGTTTGGTTATACCGAACATGAAACTTTCTTCCCAGTAGGTAAGAACGCATAATTTCATATACTTGTGGTAGCATATTTTTAATTTTATAGAGCAGTCCTTTGTGCCAGGCTTTATCGAATGCTTGAGCTACATCAAGAAAAAGCGCTGAGTAATATTCGCGGCCTTCATATACTTTACGAATTTCTTCTATCAATCGGTGGTGATTCGGGATTAATCTTTCAATCTCGGGCGCTGATTTTATTGGGATAATTTTTTCGAACACTTTTGAGAAGATTGGAAGGATGCTGATAAGGACCGTATCGTTAATTATGGGTACGCTCAAAACACAGCTTTATTTCAAATATTGCATTTATTTTTCAGTTCTGATATCAAAATATTGTATCTTATGAATGAAAGAAAGGAGTAACAGTAAAAAATAATCAAGATTCTGATTTTCGCGCCAATGATCGCACCTGCTTCTTGATGTCCCTCATTAGGTTCTGGACAACCGTCTCATCGACTTGTTTGCTCACATTTATCCAATCCTTTTTGAACTGCTCAAGGTCATCGGCTGCCTTGTCCTTCTTCCGCAGTCGTCCCTTCATCAAAGCCCAAAATTTTTCAATAGGTCTTATTTGCGGACAATTTGGAGGATTCATCTCCTTTTCCACAAAATCGACATTATTCTCGCGATACCAATCCAAGGTCAAACGTGCATAGTGGCATGATGCCAAATCAGGCCAAAATAGTGTCGGACCAGTGTGCTTTCGGATGAGCGGTAACACACGCTTTTGGAGACATTCTTTCCGGTAAATTTCACCATTCATATTCCCGAGAGTGAAGAAAGGAGATGATTTCATGCCACATTGACAAACAGCTTGCCAAACCAGCACTTTCTTACCGAATTTTTCGCAAAAAATTGACTTCTCCGCGTTCGGGACATCTGTTCCTTGCTTTACAGTGTAAAACTGTGCCCCAGGAAGAGTTTTGTAGTCCAGTTTGACGTAGGTTTCATCATCCATGACGATGCACAGTTCGCGTTTGCTTAAAATCCCATCGTAAAGCTTACGGGCACGGGTTTTCACGGAACTTGCCTGAATTTGGCTGCGTTTGGGACATTTTTGCTTTCTATATGCCTTCAGTGAGTTACGTTCTTTGGCACGTTGAACCATACCGATTGATGTTCCACACTTTTTTGCGCAATCCCGTATCGATAATTCCTTTTTTCTTTCAAATTGCCTGCAAATCTTTTTATCCAAGTTTGGCTTGGATGGCCCAGGTTTTCTGCCGCGACCGGGTAGATCCTTCAATGTATTATACATACCAAATCGCTTGATAGCGTTTTGGACCGCATGGACGCTTACTCCTTCCGCCTTCGCCAATTTTCTCATTGATATTCCTGTTTCGGAGCAGTATCTGGTCACAATGGATTTTCGTTTTTCTTCTGTTAGCCCTCTCATGATTGCACTTTTAGGAAAAAACGATCTTTTAACAATGCTAACTGAACGCTAACTGTGTCAACAACAGGAGAAAAATAAACAGCTGTCAAAACAAGCTATAGTCTTTTTCAGACGGAGACTCTAAGGCGTACCCATAAATAACGATACGGTCCTTAGGTCTATAAGATTCCACTTTCTGCGCGTCTTTACCTGGCTTAGGCATCATAATGATGGTCGAAATTTTCCATGCTTGTGGGAAATATCCTATATGGGTCATTGCGTTGAAGATTCTCGTGAGATGTTCAATTGCTAGTTCAGCTAGTTCCTTGATCATATTTCCGTTAATGTGGTCGATAACGGGTGACTTTTTCACATTGATATGATTTTTGATAACATGTCTCGCCAGCCGATGTTGATTCTCATTTTGATTCGGTTTTTAGCACCAGAAAATTCGAGCGTTTCTTGATTTGGTCCCAATTGATTCGGAGTGAAAACTTTCTGAAGATGGTTTGCAAAAGTTGCTGCTTTTTCATCGTCACTTCTGGCCCAATTACCAGAGGGCATTCTAAACAGCGGGACCTGTAACTGAGGTCGTTTTAGATTCTTAGTTGCCTTCCATAGTGAGTAATTAGTATCTTGATTTGGCGACAATTTAGTTAAGTAATTATGGAATTTTTCAACTTTCTCGTCTTGTAATAGCTTTCTTAATTTACGTTGTGCCATATTGAATTGGTTTTTAGATTCTGGCGATCGTTTGTTTTGCCAGATACGTCATAGTCGTCACATTCCTAGCAACTGCTGCTTTTATGTGGGAGGCAGTAATACGTTTTTTTGTGTTTCTGGGTCTTCGTAGGTGGGGTAGCTATCTTCGCAGCATTCTTCATGAGTACACTGAGCTGGTTAACTGCGTGCGATATGATGATCGTTATACAGGGGTAGATCGAGAATGTTAGAGGAGATATATGTCATGGTGTTTTTACTGTCGGAAATGACTGTGTGCATTGTCATTCGATAAACAAAAGTGAAACGTTCGTGGCTCCGGGCCTGGCCCATACTTAATTATTTTCTTATAAATTTCATTGCATTTACACTAAAACATTATCCATAGTATAAAATCATTACCTCGTTTCAGATTTTTCCTCACCTGCAGAGAATGTGTTACACTGTTACATAAAACTCATATTTAATACGGTAGAGCTAATTTTCATTTATAATTTTTGTTTCAAAAGCGTGTTATGCCGCCCGAAAACCCATTATCATTTCCACTTTACAAAAATGAACCACGAAGCTGAATGTCGTCTATGTCGGATTGCGCGGCAAGGATTCCACATATGCGCAACTCGATCGGACCTGTGTCGAAGGGGTTACAGAATGCAAAATTACGATCCTCTCGGGTAATTCTGACTTAACCGGATTTCAGAATACGGGTGAGCAGTGGCTCAATAGACGTATCTGGAATTTCGGGGGAAATTACACTATCAGGACATATGTTGTCGGCCAAATCAAACCTCGCTATTGCTATTCAGCGTGTGGGACCAAATACGTGTATTGCTGCAATAAACCTAATTAGAGGCTGAGAGACTTTGTTGGAAGACACGTGCTGTAATGTAGTGAGAAAGCATTGCGTTTTGGGCTGGAATTAACAAAGGCTGTGTCGGCGTTGCTCATGACAACGTCTCGCAAGTGAATGTATTTTTCTAACGTCACTTCTGTTGATAGTGTCGTAGGAATCGCAGTGGTTCACTTTCTACCTTCGCATACATGTCGACCATGAAGTGTTGGCACAGCTCCCGTCATCGTAGAATAGCGTTGCCTTTGCCGCTTTGAGTCATCATACGATTCGCCTCTAACCTAAGGATGAGCTAACGCTCACAAGCCGCTCATTTGAGCCGGTTCGTCAGAAAGAGCGTACGATCATCGGTTCTTTAAAAATGAGTCGCGGTTCTTAAATGAATCACGATTCAAAAGATGACTGTGGTTCAAAATAGAATCACGGTTCAAAAAAGTTGATGGGTCTGAGCCTAGGGGCAAGGACGGGATCTTGACATAGGACTGTGATTGTGTGTAGTAATTGCATTTAAATTGAGTTTTTCATTGTTCGAAATCTGTATTTTTTCTCTTTTGATACATCGAATGGATGCCCTGGAAAAACCGTTTCCTGTACATACTTGTATCTTTTAAACGGATTAGATGACATAACGTGGTAGAATTCGGTACCGCATTATGTTCAAAAATGTACACAAAATACCATTAGAGCCATTACTACCCTTTTCTTCTGTTTATTCAATCATGCAGAAGAAGACAAAGAGTCATCATGTATTATTTTTAAACACAAGTCTAAATAGTTAAGACCTACATAAATATAAGCCAAAGTCAAATCAATCTATGACTACAAAAATATATTATAGATAAAAATAGCATTATCTCCTTCGTTACCACGTTGTCCGGAACATTGTTTGTAATAACTTCAAGCCCTGTAAGATCGCGATTACTCAAGCTACCCTAATCTAATTTACGTGGGTATACCCTTTCGATCTTCTAAATCAGCAGCCATTTAAATTCATTGAATGCATTTTTACATAACCAAACAACATATTCGATATTATGACATCCTGGACCACAATTACACAAATTGTTAGTAGTGAGACCTACACGATGAAAACATGAATTGAGCAAAAATTGATTGGACAACAATATAATATAAATATAAAATTAATTTATAAAATTAATGCCTATTATCGGTAAATGGAGAATAATTCATTTTACGCATCAACTCACATTATGAACTAACGCCCGAATTTAGGCAAAAAGATTGCCCGTTGCGTCGGGGAGGAAGCGAGTGGATAGTGCAATCGTGCAAAACATACCCAATTGTTAAGCTTTTTTTTTTTACTATATTCACTGTTCATGTTTCAAGCAAAAAAAAATCTGGATAAATTTCCTGTCTAACGATATGTAACACAACATATATCGCAATAACCATTTTATAAATCGTTACATTTTTCGTAGAGTGACCCCCTTATATAGAAATCATAGACATAGTTCTATGACAAAATCATACTTTATTTCTTATAGAGAATGATCATGAAATAACAGGGTTTTGGTAAACAATAACACTCAAAATATAAATGGCAATGGCTTCATATAATTTAGGCTTGGCAGCGAATGGGTTAAAGGAGACTATGATCATGTGTCACAATCAGGCTTTACAATTTCGCTTCAAATGATCCATACTCACTCTCTAATGAGTCTATCGTCTTTAAATATGCTTCAAACTCATGCAGGCTGAAAATAATGCTACCTTCTCTTCACGCTCAATAAAGAGAATATCACTTCAGCTCTGAACAGTCCTGTTTCGTTTCACATTAATTTGTCTCATTCTTCAAACTGAGATAGGGTGACCAATTATTTCAGGAGTAAAAATGGGGCACGTAATCTCAAAAAATAAACTAAAAGACATAGTATATTTCGTGTGAATAAAACCGAGAGTGATTCCAATCAATCAATCGTTCTTAGATATACCTGTCTTATTCTCTACAGTGAAATAATATTTAGCTGCTGAAGGGACTTTGCAAAGGTAATTATGATTTTTGGAAATTTTATCATATAGTTGGTTACATTCCAGATCAAAGTTTGACAATTATCATAGCATTTATGTTGTTACTTTTCTCATCGTAGAAGGATTCTTTCAACAGATGCGATACTACCAGGCAAACACAAAATATAGTCAGTAAGATTTACGAAGTGTGATAAAGGATTCGTTTCGTTACGATTTCCAAATCCATGAATGGTTTGAATTCACAAAAATAGGAAGAATTCCTATTTTACCATACATCTATTCTGATGCATTTATGGGCTTTATGTGCTTTCTATTTTATACCACTGTGAACAATCAGTACGTAAATCGCCCACTCGAAAGGCAAATACAGCGTTCGTACTCTGTAGAGAGAGGAGATATTGCTAAATAGCCTCGCCCGTTTTTAGCTTATTAGGTATAAATAAGCCATTCGCGATTTCTAATGTTGAGTCTCGCTCTAACTAGCAAGCAGTCAACAATTTCTCCTAATGCTGATGTCACACACAACGATTTTGCTCGATACGAAGTTAAAGAGTAATTTCTCTTCGTAGGATCGAACAAAAATTTTTTTTCAAACAATCGGTCAGTTATTGCGGCAAAAAAGCCTCTCGTCTACATTTTAACATTCCACGTGGTGAATCGGACTTAAATGAGGAAACGGTTCAAAATCCCTTTAAGGAGTGTAAATATGTAAACAGTGTAAACAAAAACAGGTGGTAGTCACTTGGTGCAAGGTCCGGACTATACGGCGGATGCAAAAGAACCTCCCATCCGAGCTCCCGGAGCTTCTGGCGCGTCACCAAAGAAGTGTGTGGCCTGGCGTTGTCCTGATGGAAGACAATGCGGCCTCTGTTTATCAAAGATGGCCTCTTCTTCATGAGTGCTACCTTCAAGCGGTCCAGTTGTTGGCAGTCCAGGTCCGAATTGAGCGTTTGGCCTTAGGGAAGCAGCTCATAATAGATTATTCCTTGACAATCCCACCAAACACACAGCAGAACCTTCCTGGCCGTTAATGAGGGCTTGGCCACCGTCTGAGCCGCTTCAGCGGGCTTCGATCACGACCGTTTGCGCTTCACGTTGTCGTAAGTGACCCACTTTTCATCGCCAGTCACCATCCGCTTCAGAATCGGGTCGATTTTGTTGCGATTCACATCAAAGATGTTTTTTGCGTCAACCCATACATCGAGCTTCTTTGTGAATCCAAGCTTCTTCAAATGGTTAATAACGGTTTGATGACTTATCCCCAGCTCTTGGCCGATGCTACGACTGCTACTATGCCGGTCTTTCTCGGCTAATTCAGCGATTTTGTCGCAATTTTCGACGACAGGCCTTCCGGAGCGTGGCGCATCTTCGACGACCTCTACACCAGAACGAAAACGTTGAAACCATCGTTGTTGCGGTGGAAATGAAAACTGTATCGGGTCCATAAACTGAACAAATTTTATTGGCAGCTTGAGATGCATTTTTGCCTTTGTCATATTAGTACTGTAAAATATGTCGGATTTTCTCTTTATTTTGTTCCATATTTGCGACACTATAACTCACGAACGACTTAACCAAACACAACACTGTCAAGGACTATATTATAGCGCGCAAAAATACCTTTCCAACAAGCTATAGTATGACTCGATACAATGAATACAACTAGAACTACGCGCTTACAACGACACCTCGCGGAAATACCGCAGGACTTTTTTGACAGCCTAATATTTGCGCACAAACGGTTTGGGTTACTACTCAATTGAAATTCTTACTGGTTCTACATGTTCAGGTGATCTTCAACTGCTATGTCGTCCAATTGAGCTCCTTAGAATTCTGCTTCCTGTGGCATTCACATAATGTCGACAGAAACCTCTTTGTTCAGCAATCACTGACCGATTGTTTTCATAAAAAGCACGGCTGTCTAAGCCCCGATGTGCAACCGGCCAAACTATTATAGAAATTGAAAATTTGATTTCAAGACAAACACAGCGGCATGGCACCAGCCCTCCAACCAAAGTGGGGAAAATCGAATTGAATAAAATCGCTCTGTAATCCTTCATCAACAATGCGGTCTTGTCTTGGACACATGCCTCACTATTAAAAAAATGCTTCCTTGTTATGTAGAAATTTTTTAATAAAACCATCGAAATTGACAGTAACTTTAGTGGCAGATACATCATCTCTTACAAGGTCAATAAATATTTTAGGTCACTTACCATTATGCAACAAGACAATATCATAAGTCTTTATACTCAAAATACGGTACAAATTGATTAAAAGATGGCACAATCAGAGAAGATCGAAAAAACGGTACGTTTAGTCAGCCTACACTGAGGCGAAGTTATCAAATCATCGAATGAAAGTGTATTACATTCGAACAAAAATTTTGTTTGAGATCGAACCGTTTTCACTTTCAAGTAATAAAAATGACGATGTGGAAGAATGTGCAGTATCCCAGCATGCGTAATCAGTTACCGGCGCTTGTTGTAAGACTAATATGCCTTCATATGCCTCTTTTGATTTCATGTTTTTGAAAGACGGTCCTGTAGAGTCCGATCCCTCGGTGAGTCACACCTGAATACAATAACATTACTACCAAGTGCGGAAAAGAAACACGATGATCTGACAGATAGCAACTGAGTGTGAAACGGTGCGGTCGTGCTACTGAATAATTAGTAGTGAATCGTCAAATATATACTGTGTTAGTACTAAACGAAGTGCAATTATTATTTGTCCGAAACAGGGGATCCCAACAACCTGGCGACGAGGATAAAAAAAGGTATGGGTTTCAATCTTTCATTTTATTTAATAGTGATATTTAAATACGAAAAAAGGGTGGGTTATATCTATGATATAACCGTAAGTTTGACGTGGGACCTTAGCTTAGCAATTATTTGTTTGTTTTGATTAAATTCTTGTTTGAATGAAAGAATTTCCGAATTCAATTGAATTCAATATATTTGCTTTGTGAGTAAAAAGATTGAACAAATGCCATGTAAGGGCAATTCATGCATTGTGATAGATTATGTTCTTACAAGTACATTTAATGACAGTTCTTTTATGTTTGGTATGATGCCTAGGACAAAATTTTTGAACGGAAGAATTATCGAACGATTATTTTATTTTGCGTTTCCCTCTGAAGTTTGCATCTCTCAAGTGTACGTACTTCTCGAACCGAATTTGCTTGAGACTTGAAGGTTCATTCGCATCTAGCGTCTGCACGATTTTTCCAGGTTCTTAAGTTTAGAAGATCGTGTTAGGGAACATATTTTAGTCTACAAAAATGCAAGCGAGTACAAAAGTACTCGCAGTTTAGATTCATTTGCAAAGCCCATTTCCCCAGAAACCTTGGTTTAGAAGTATGTGCTGGGGAAACACATTTCAGTGGGAACAAAATGCCCCCGACTTGCATGAATTCACAATTCCAATTTCCCCACGCTACATGGCTTTGAAGTCTGTGTTAGGGAAACACATTTCAGTCTGAACAAAAAAAAAACCCCAACCTGCATGAATTTGCAATGCCAATTTCCTCCAGGCACCTTGGTTTTGAAATGTCTGAAGGCGTTTAGATAACGCTTAACATTTTACAGTTATTCAATAGTTTATCTAATGAAAAATAACATTTTATTGATTGCGATATAAGCGTGGACATATTCCCTATCAATTGATGCAAACATCCTTCCGATCCAGTAAGAAATGTTCGAGTTTTAAGTATTCGAAATCTTTCATTTTTTCTGCATGTTCTGTGTTTAGGTTTTCATTTTACCCCCATATATTCCGGTTAGACGTAGTCCCACGTCAAAAATATGGCACACCGACTGCGAAAACAAGATGGCGGATACAACTCTATAGAAACGAGAGTTTTCATTTGTAACAAGCTGACCCGACGAAGTTCGTCCCACCCAGAATAGATTTTTTTATTTAAAAACAGGAAGTGGGTTATATCTATGGTATAACCGCAAGGGTGACGTAGGACTATCGTTGATTTAGAGATCATTTGTATGAAGTTGAATCTGAATTCATTCTGAATGAATGAATATTTGGAGAACTTCGAAAACGAGAGCGTTACGTTGGAGGCACAAGGTTTTATGCATCCAATATTGGATACGGAAATATCCTACTGATGGGGAAGAATAATCTTCAGAAGCTATCCTGTTGATTGCGATTGATTGAATATATATTTTGAAAATTCCCAAAGGAACTGGCAGATTATTTTCAGTAACGATTAGATATTTCCACATTTTCCTCGATACTGGAAGCCCACCAGTGGTTAATGCCAACTCGATAACCACCTGTTAATAGCACTTGATTGAAACATATTTGGTCACAGTGTTACATGGATAGAAAACATTCAATTAAACTCTTTCACATGAATATATTTTGAAAATTCCCAGAGGAACTGGCAGATTATTTTCAGTAACGATTAGTTATTTCCACATTTTCCTCGATACTGGAAGCCCACCAGTGGTTAATGCCAACTCGATAACCACCTGTTAATAGCACTTGATTAAAACATATTTGGTCACAGTGTTACATGGATAGAAAACATTCAATTAAATTCATTCACATGAATATATTTTGAAAATTCCCAAAGGAACTGGCAGATTATTTTCAGTAACGATTAGATATTTCCACATTTTCCTCGATACTGGAAGCCCACCAGTGGTTAATGCCAACTCGATAACCACCTGTTAATAGCACTTGCTTGAAACATATTTGGTCACAGTGTTACATGGATAGAAAACATTCAATTAAACTCTTTCACATGAATATATTTTGAAAATTCCCAGAGGAACTGGCAGATTATTTTCAGTAACGATTAGTTATTTCCACATTTTCCTCGATACTGGAAGCCCACCAGTGGTTAATACCAACTCGATAACCACCTGCTAATAGCACTTGATTGAAACATATTTGGTCACAGTGTTACATGGATAGAAAACATTCAATTAAACTCTTTCACATGAATATATTTTGAAAATTCCCAGAGGAACTGGCAGATTATTTTCAGTAACGATTAGTTATTTCCACATTTTCCTCGATACTGGAAGCCCACCAGTGGTTAATACCAACTCGATAACCACCTGTTGATAGCACTTGATTAAAACATATTTGGTCACAGTGTTACATGGATAGAAAACATTCAATTAAACTCTTTCACATGAATATATTTTGAAAATTCCCAAAGGAACTGGAAGATTATTTTCCAGCAATGATTAGATCTTTCCGGAACTTTCTCGATGCTGAATGGCATCCTAACGGAAAGAGTTCTGCGCGTGTATGTGTCGATCCTTCGCCGTCCACCTCCTCCAGCACGTTAGGCAACGATGTTGTCTTGTCGATGTCCTCACGAAAAATTAATGTGTCTCACCACCAGAATATCGCTTAAGTATGCTTTTTGTGTGTACAATCGAGAGAAGGTGTGGTTTACAATGGCAATTTGGAAGGCAAACTAGAGGGGAATGAACTCTCTGAGCTCGGAACTTTCGGCGACTGAGCAATAATCGATTGCGGGCGCATACAATATTGGATACGGAAATATCCTACTGATGGGGAAGAATAATCTTCTGAAGCTATCCTGTTAATTGCGATTGATTGAAAAACCACAAAACCAAATGTATTTGGTCACAGTGTTACATGGATAGAAAACATTCAATTAAACTCTTTCACATGAATATATTTTGAAAATTCCCAAAGAAACTGTATTTCACATTAATAGCACTTGAGGCGGCAATCTAAATTTCACATTAATAGCACTTGATTGAAACATATTTGGTCACAGTGTAACATGGATAGAAAACATTCAATTAAACTCTTTCACATGAATATATTTTGAAAATTCCCAGAGGAACTGGCAGATTATTTTCAGTAACGATTAGATATTTCCACATTTTCCTCGATACTGGAAGCCCACCAGTGGTTAATGCCAACTCGATAACCACCTGTTAATAGCCGCGCGTGTATGTGTGTGTAGCGATGTCTTCCCAGGGAACCGTTTGTGGCATCACTCTCCTCCTGATAGATTCCCTTCTGGCCTAGGGTGCACAAACAGGCTCTTGGTGACACCGTTCATCCGCGCTTTCATGATAAATAAAGAGCTTCACCGCAACAGCGACAACATGCTCCAATCGCTGTTCAATTAGAACTGAGTGGATTTCCGAGCGCCGCTCGCTTATATACCGATTGGTGATTTCAATAGCCTGTTTTGAAAGCAATTTTAAGACTATTGAAACAAGTTTTTGGATCAAAAAGTAACAAGTATATAACGCGTAGACATTTTATCTTTCGAATGAAGTGTTTATCATACCATTTCGTTCAGTTGTTTAGGAGCTAATAACGCTCAAAATCTCGGTCTCCGGCGTAACGCTTTCGTTTTCGAAACTTTGATTTTACACCCCGGTATAGAAATGAAAGACGTAGTCCTACGTCAAAACTTTCAAACATCCACGTTTTCTAAGTGAACGTTAGTGTGTCTAATCACTGAACTCTTCATTGATTGATTATTCTTTGACCCTTTACAATTTCCTTTTACTATAAATTGTCTAGCACTTCTACAAAAAAATCATCCTTATAATATAAAATTATTTTCAGACACAATTCTCGTTCAAGATTCTTCAATATTTGGAAAGAACATGTTTCTCCGTTGCATGGAATACATGTTTGATACAGAGAATATTAAAAAATAAAGACAGCTCAAATCAGACTATTCCTTCCTCGGGTTTAGGGCACACCAACACATTTGGTCTTCCATTTTTGTTCATATAGATAGAAGATATAGGAATGCGTTATTCCGTCTGAAAATCCTTTTCTACTTTCGAACAAAAATCAATTTCGTTATCGCCAACATCAAATGGATTAACAACGCTTAGCTAATTGTAGAATATATACGTAAAACGTAGACGCGAAGATCGCCCTGATCATTCAAGTCTGGACAGCGCAAGCAATCAGTCGTTTACTTTCGCGTTCCCGTAATCGTGATCGAGTGCTGTAAGCTGTTATTAACCTTACTCGCCCTGGTGTTTTTATTATCACGCGTTTACCGTGGTCTTGTGGACATTGTGTTCAACCTCGCAATCAGCGAGTGGAGAAGCCGCAACAAGGCCTGCCAAAGTGGCTGGCTTTCATTTCTCGCCAATTCATCGCCATCGCAAATTGGAGTCGGACACGGTGGTCAGTCGCACGCACACAATATCAGTGTGGAAGAACGCGCTTAGTGGTGTGATACACCATTTCATTTGTGCCGAGCGCCCAACACGCGATCAGCCGATCGCTAAGTTCAATTGTACTGTGAATCGCTGTGAGTGAGAACGTGAGAACGAGCACCGGACTGAAAAGTGCACAATCGCAGCGGCGTCTGCAATCATCCGATCGAGCAGCAGCCGTTACCGCAATCATCGCACTGGTGTGCGTTAGCAAGTAGTTTTATTATTTTTTGTTTTTCTTTGTTTTTTTTTTATTAGGTTATAGGAATCATTCAAACTATTGCAATTATCAGTCACATAAATGATGGATGAAGGTGGGGGGTCTTTTAATATGGAGATCTCCTTCGATGACTCCCTTTCCGTTGCACAAAAAGGTGCCGGAAAATCGCTTAAGCGCGTTCCGTGTGATACAGAAGAGTCGTCGATTAAAAAGCCCCCCTCTAAGAAATCCACAAACCTCGCCACTCATCCCCCGAACCCCCCCGTTTTAACTCAACCATCGACCTCGCATTCCTCATCTGTTGCTCCTGATCCCTCTCAACCATCCACCTCATCTCCCCCCTCTACCGTCCCCGTTCCCGCCCAAACCTCGTCCTCGTCTTCTTCTTCTGTTTTGTCCTCTCCCCGTGTCAAGGTTTATCCAGAGGATGCACCTGGAACTGGTCCATGGGTTGTTTTCTTCCGGCCCAAACCCAACGGGAAATCGCTGAACGTCATTCAGATTATGAAAGATCTGACAAAAAATTATTCCTCCGTGGTCGAAATGAGAAAGGTTAGACCGAACAAACTGCGTGTTGTCGTGGCTGATCGGAAGCAAGCTAACGAGATTGTTGTCGACAATAGATTCATCCTAGAATATCGCGCCTATGTGCCCTGCCATAACGTAGAAATTTCGGGGGTGATTACAGAAACGGGTCTGACGAGCGAATTTATAAAAAAGGGAGATGGCAGATTTAAAAAGCTTCCTCGGTCGATAGTTAAAATTTTGGACTGCCAACAGTTAGGAAAAGTGTCCCAGGAAGAGGGAAAAACAAAATTCACGCCGTCCGACTCGTTTCGAGTAACTTTTGCTGGTTCCGCCCTCCCTGACTACGTTATGGTGGACAAATTGAGACTACCACTGCGACTCTTCGTGCCAAAGCCCATGACTTGCAACAAATGCAAGTCAGTTGGTCACACAGCAGATTATTGTGCCAACAAGGAGCGCTGTGCCACTTGCGGAGAGCAACATGTGGGGAAATCCTGCAGTGCGACTGAGCATAAGTGTCCATATTGCGGAGGATCCCCACACGTGCTCTCAACTTGTGAAACTTACAAGAGTCGCTGGGAGAAGCAGAAGCGCTCTTTAAAGGAACGATCGAAACGTACTTTTGCGGAAATTTTAAAGGGCGCTTCTCTACTGGCTCAACAACAACAACCAATCTCAACACACAATACCTTTTCCGCGTTGCCAGTTGATGAAATGGAAGCGGACACAGCTAGCGAGGGCACACCGTTTATTTTCAAAGGGAATCCCCGGCGCAAAAATGTGACCACTCCCAAAGTTCAAGAACAAGTCCCCACGGTTATATCCTCTGTTAGCTTGCCTAAAAAATCGAGTGCAGCGGACAAGCAAAATCAGGTTCCTCCTGGCTTCCGTGGGAATATTTCATCTTCGAACGACCCAGCACTCGAGGGGACATCAAAAACCCCAACTGTCCCTATTTTTCCGTCCAGTTCAACTTCCCAATCGGGATTTATAAAGTTGTCTGACCTTTTGGATCAAATCTTCAAGTGTTTTAATGTTTCCGACTCCATCAGAACCATTGTCATCTCAATGCTTCCAGTATTAAAGACAATTTTGCAACAATTGATGCAAACATGGCCCCTCCTTGCAATGATTATCTCTCTTGATGTCTAATTCAAATAGAGAGGTCGGAGATATCACTGTTTTACAGTGGAATTGTCGTAGTCTTATCCCTAAATTGGATACATTCAAATTTTTAATTCATAACTTCAATTGTGATGTTTTTGCTCTGTCCGAAACTTGGCTTTCTTCGCGAGATGATATCTCTTTCCACGATTTTAATATTATACGCTTGGACCAACTATTGGAGGGATCGAAGCTGTTGCTTGTCATGCAAACATCAGAGGCAAAGACCTCTGTATTGTCAGCTTGTATTGGCCTCCGAGAGCTGCGGTTAGCCGCAAACAACTTGATGACATGTGCTCACTCCTTCCTGAGCCACGATTGATCTTGGGAGACTTCAACTCTCACGGAACTGCCTGGGGGGAACAGTACGACGACAATCGTTCATTGTTGATATATGACCTTTGTAACAGCTTCAATATGACCATTTTGAACACTGGGGAAACAACACGTGTACCTAAACCTCCTGCTAACCCTAGTGCTCTTGACCTCTCGCTTTGCTCGAATTCACTATCGTTAAATTGCAAGTGGAATGTAATTCAGGACCCCAACGGTAGTGATCACTTGCCAATCAAAATTTCCATCACCATTGGGTCGAATTCTTCTGAATCTATAAACATGGCATATGACCTCACAAGACACATTGACTGGAAAAAATATGCGGACGCGATTGCTCTAGCCATCAATTCCAGAGATGGTTTACCTCCATTGGAGGAGTATAACTTCCTTTCTCGTTTGATATATGACAGCGCGGTTCGCGCTCAAACGAAACCCATCCCAGGTTCCACCATTTCCCGAAGGCCTCCCAATCTATGGTGGGATAGCCAATGTTCCAAGCTTTATGTAGAAAAATCGAATGCATTTAAAGCTTTTCGGAAACGTGGAACCCCTGAAAATTTTCAAATGTATTTAGCCCTTGAGAATCAGTTCAAAAATTTGATCAAAGGGAAAAAACGTGCTTATTGGCGAAATTTCGTGGGAGGTTTGTCACGAGAAACGTCAATGAAAAAATTATGGAAAGTGGCTCGAAACATGCGAAATCGCTCATCAACGAATGAAAGCGAAGAATATTCACATCGATGGATTTTTAATTTTGCACGGAAGGTTTGTCCTGATTCCGCTCCTGTGCAAAAAATTGTTCGAGACATACCACAAGATAGGTGCGATCTTGATTCCGAGTTTTCGATGGTAGAATTCTCTCTTGCTCTCCTTTCTTGTAACAATTCGGCTCCAGGATCGGATAGAATTAAGTTCAACTTGTTAAAAAACCTCCCTGGTGTGGCGAAACATCGCTTGTTGAATTTATTCAATCGGTTTCTGGAACATAATATTGTTCCAGATGATTGGAGACAAGTACGAGTTATAGCTATTCAAAAACCCGGAAAACCCGCGTCCGACTTCAATTCGTACCGCCCAATAGCAATGCTGTCTTGTATACGGAAATTGTTGGAGAAAATGATCTTGTTTCGCCTTGATCGATGGGTTGAAACGAATGGCCTACTCTCAGATACACAATATGGGTTCCGCAGGGGCAAGGGGACGAATGATTGTCTTGCGTTGCTTTCTTCAGAAATTCAAATGGCTTACGCCGAAAAAAAACAAATGGCTTCAGTATTCTTGGACATAAAGGGGGCCTTTGATTCAGTTTCAATAGAGGTCCTGTCAGACAAATTACACTCTCGGGGTCTGCCGCCTCTATTGAATAATATGTTATATAACTTGCTTTGTGAGAAACATTTGAATTTTTCTCATGGAGATTCGGCAGTGAGTCGGATCTCTTACATGGGCCTCCCTCAGGGCTCATGTTTAAGCCCCCTTTTGTACAACTTCTATGTAAGCGACATCGACAATTGCCTTACACAAAATTGCAACCTAAGACAACTTGCAGATGATGGAGTGGTGTCTGTCGTAGGATCAAACGAATCCGACCTGCAAGGACCCTTACAAGCTACTTTGAACAATTTTTCAACCTGGGCCATTGGGCTAGGGATCGAATTCTCCACGGAGAAAACAGAGATGGTGGTTTTTTCTAGGAAGCATAGACCAGCAAAACCAAAGCTTCAACTTTTGGGTAAACCGATCACTCATGCTATGTCATTCAAGTATCTTGGGGTCTGGTTCGACTCCAAATGTACTTGGGGGGCCCATATTAGGTATCTGAGTAAAAAATGTCAACAAAGAATAAACTTTCTCCGTACAATTACCGGCACCTGGTGGGGAGCCCATCCTGAAGATCTTATAATGTTGTATCGAACAACTATTCTCTCAGTGATGGAGTATGGCAGTTTCTGTTTTCAATCAGCTGCCAAAACACACCTCATTAAACTCGAGCGAATTCAGTATCTTTGTCTCCGTATTGCGTTGGGATGTATGCCCTCAACGCATACCATGAGTCTCGAGGTTTTGGCAGGCCTACTCCCACTAAAAGATCGCTTCAATTTATTATCTCTTCGGTTCCTCATCCGGTGTAAGGTTATGAACCCATTGGTGATCGGAAATTTTGAGCAGCTTATCGAGCTAAATTTTCATTCTGGATTCATGAGCTCATATCATGAATTCATCTCCATGCAGGTTGATCCTTCTTCGTATATTCCCAACCGTGTTTGTTTTTCTGACTACATCAATTCCTCTGTACATTTTGATCTGTTCATGAAGGAGAAAATCCATGAAATTCCAGATTATCTTCGATCGAGGATCGCTCCTACGATCTTCAAAGCAAAGTATGGGCGTGTCAATTGTGATAATATGTACTTTACTGATGGGTCCTCTATGAATGAGTCCATAGGATTTGGAGTGTTCAACGTATTTTTTAGCACCTCACACAGTCTTCAGTATCCTTGCTCAGTATATATTGCTGAATTGGCAGCAATACACTGGGCGCTGGACAGCGTCGCCTCACGACCTGTTGAACACTATTACATTGTAACGGATAGTCTTAGCTCTGTCGAAGCTATCCGTTCAGTGAGGCCGGAAAAGCACTCGCCGTACTTCCTTGAGAGAATACGAGAAATTTTGAGTGCTTTATCCAGACGCTGTTATGTCATTACCTTTGTCTGGGTCCCTTCACATTGCTCCATTTCGGGTAATGAGAGGGCTGACTCATTAGCAAAGGTAGGTGCAATTGAAGGCGATATTTATCAGCGTCAAATCGCCTTCAATGAATTTTATTCTTTAGTTCGTAAAAATACCATCGCTAACTGGCAACGCAAGTGGAACGAAGATGAATTGGGCCGGTGGTTCCACTCGATTATCCCTAAGGTTAGCCTCAAACCATGGTTCAAAAGTCTGGACTTGAGTCGGGACTTTATTCGGACCTTCTCCCGACTCATGTCCAATCACTGTTCTTTAGATGCGCTGCTTTTTCGTTTCAAGCTTGCCGACAGCAATCTCTGCGTTTGTGGCCATGGTTACCACGACATCGAACACGTTGTTTGGTCGTGCGAGCTATATTTTGTCGCCAGATCGCATTTAGAAAACTCCCTTCGAGCTCGAGGAAGGCAGCCCAATGTGCCGGTGAGAGATGTGTTGGCTCGGTTAGACCTTGATTACATGTCCCAAATATATGTTTTCCTTAAAGATATCGATCTTCGAGTGTGATTGTTCTTACATACTTTCCCCCCCATTTTCTCCTCCTTTTCGTCCTTCGCGAGCTATCGGTTCCCTAACATTAGAATAAGTTAAATTGTTAATACATATTAGATGTGAGGATAGTTTAAGAATTCAGTGTGATGTGTGAGTATGAATGTGAAAGTGAGTGTGAGTGTGAGTGTGAACATGGTTACAATCTCCTTACATCCCATCCTTTTCCTAAAGAAAATGTGTCACCCTTCTAAACTCGAGTCGACCGCGAGTAATCGGTTTCCTATTTCATTAACCGTAGAATTAAGAAAACATGTTAATAGTAAAAGTATAGTTGAGAGTTTGGCTTCTTTAAACCTATGTAACTGAGCCTGTACAAATAAACGAATTATAAAAAAAAAAAAAAAAGATCGCCCTGATGTCGATGTACCAATGGCAAAAGGAATTAAATCGATAGATTTGAGCGATTTCTCTGTTCCTTCCATCTCACCAGCTGCGCCTCCGATTAAGTTTTGGCTGTATTTATCGCGTTTGAATCCACTCATCTCTGATAGCGACGTGCAAAACATTGTGTCCCGCTGTTTGGACACCGTAGATCCAGCTGAAGTTTTTCGACTGGTTCCTAAAGGCAGGGATACTAGTAACATGACTTTTGTGTCATTTATGATTGGTCTGGATCCTAGCATTAAGGATTTGGCACTTGATCCGGCCTCATGGCCTGCCGGGTTACAATTCCGAGAGTTTGTTGACGTGGCAAAAAACTAATTCATCACAGCTCTGCGGTTTCTGACGTCACCACTACATCACTGGCCCCGGGACACTCCGTAACAGGTATTGAGGAAGCCCCTACACCTCCCAACTTAGTCGTGCTCTCTTCTAACGCCAGTCATTATCGTCGTCCCGGTCCTACAGTTGGTGTTGGTAAAAGGGGCTTCCTACCTGCAACAGCAGGCAAGTATAGTTGTCATAACGAGCTTCTGGTACTTGACAATGCTTCACCTTCTAGCAATTGCTGCTCAACCTCTTTTTTGTTCGATGCCTCTACATTGGATCCGGGACAACCAGTAACAGGTATTGAGGAAGTTCCCTCGCCACCCGACCCAGTTGTGCCCTTTATCAACATCCGCCATCACCATTGTCCCGGTCCTGTGGTCGGTGTTGGTCCAGGGAGCTTCCGGCCTGTAAGTTCAGGCGAGTATACTGATAATTCTGAACTTTCGGCACCTGAAATCCCTTCGATTTCCAGTTCCTGCGATCGACGCTCCTCGAACCTCCGGATTTATTATCAAAATGTGCGTGGATTGAGGACCAAAATAGATGCTTTCTTCTTGTCTGTTTCCGAAGAAGAGTTTGATTTGATTGTCCTGACTGAAACATGGCTGGGTGATCGCATTTTCATATATCCGAGGCCTGCTGTGCTCTCCTGGACGGATTCAACCTTCACGGTTTTTCTCAAGCCAACACACATCTGAATAGAAATGGTAGATTACTGGACCTTGTCCTGGCCAATGATGCTGCATTACCCATTTCTTCGATTGCTTTGGCGGCTGATCCCCTAATTGATCTCGATGCTGATCACCCTGCTCTCGTCACGTTAATAAGCTTGCACACTCCGATCGTTTATGTTGCACCATCTGAACAAACATCTCTGAACTTCCGTCGAGCCAACTACGCTTTATTGAGTGATGAACTCGCCAATATTGACTGGAATTTCATCGAATCTACCGATAGTGTCAATGTCGCCGTGGAGTACTTCTGTACAGCAGTAGTGGATGCAATCTTTCGTGTTGTTCCTGCTCGACGACCACCTCATAATCCTCCTTGGTCCAATCGCCGCTTACGCGAGCTGAAGCGAAAACGATCAACCGCTCTGCGAAGTTACAGTAACTGCCGGTCATCTTACTTCAAACGACAGTTCAATTTGGCCAGTCGTTGTTACCGTCAATATAACCGTTTTCTCTATAATCGGTACGTAAAACGAACGGAAGCGAATCTACGCACCAACCCTCGTGGGTTCTGGTCATTTGTGAATACCAAACGAAAAGATGCTGGACTGCCTTGTTCTATGTTTTTTGGAAATAGCACGGCTAATAATGATCCTGAGAAATGCAATTTGTTTGCACGTCATTTCAAACGAGTGTTCAACAATACCTCAACCTCTGCTATGCAAGTTGCAGAAGCTACCAGCGGACTGCCTTGTGATGAATTCAACTTCGACATTCCTCACTTTACAGAAGAGATGATGAAAACCGCAATGCGTAAATTAACGCTCTCGTATGCCGCTGGGCCCGACGGAATACCCTCAGCAGTCTTGAAGCTTTGTGCAGATGATCTTTGCTCTCCGTTAACAACGATATTCAATCTGTCGGTTCAGCAAAGCGAATTTCCAATCCGTTGGAAATTTTCATATATGTTTCCGGTGCATAAAAAAGGCGACAAACGCGATGTTGGTAATTACCGCGGTATCACGTCCTTGTGCGCATGTTCTAAGCTGTTCGAGATAATAGTAAATGGGTCTTTGTTTGCTTGTTGCAAATACTATATCGACACACAACAGCACGGTTTCTACCCAAAGCGATCGGTATCCACCAACTTGGTGCAGTTCACATCGTTTTGTTTACGAAGTATGGACTCGGGATGGCAAGTTGATGCTGCATACATGGATTTGAAAGCTGCTTTCGATTCAGTGAACCACGAAATTCCCCTCGCTAAACTGGATAAACTCGGTGTTTCATCAAGAAGTGTTAATTGGTTCAGATCCTACTTATTAGATCGCTCAGTTCGGATCAAGATTGGCCTCTCAGAATCGGAGACGTTTTCCAACAATTCTGGAGTCCCGCAAGGCAGTAACCTCGGGCCGCTATTATTTTCATTATTTTTGAATGATGTTTCGTTGCTGATACCTCCGGAATGCCGTTTCTTTTTTGCTGACGATGCAAAAATATTCAAATTAGTCAAATGCCATTCGGACTGCCAGGATCTGCAAACTTTGGTATGTACCTTTGCAGATTGGTGTTCCAGAAACATGCTGAGTGTCAGTGTCAAAAAATGTAACGTGATCTCCTATCGCCGCAAAAATCAACCGATCATCCATGACTACATCCTGTTTGGTTGTCATCTTGACCGAGTACAACACCTCAAGGATCTCGGAGTTATCCTGGATAGCGGACTTTCTTTTCGGAATCACTATCACGATATTGTTGCCAGAGCCAATCGCCAATTGGGCTTTATATTCAAAATAGCCGACGAATTTCGCGACCCACTGTGTCTCCGATCCCTGTACTGTTCACTTGTCCGATCAATATTGGAATCAAACTCAGTAGTATGGTGTCCCTATCACACCAGATGGATCGCCCGTATTGAAGCTATTCAAAAGAAGTTCGTCAGATACGCCCTCCGATTTCTTCGTTGGCGCGATCCTCGGAACCTGCCACCCTACGAGGATCGTTGTCGTCTGTTGAATATTCAACCACTTGAAGTTAGACGCACAGTCGCTCAAGCTACATTTGCTGGGAAAATATTCTCAGGAGACATTGACTGCCCACCACTGCTGGCTCAACTGAACATGTACGTGCCTGAAAGACCATTACGCCAACGTGATTTTCTGCTGTTGGATCCACGAAGCAGAAATTATGGGTTGCATGAGCCCATCCGTTCGATCTGTCAGAATTTCAACGACAATTTCAATCTCTTCGATTTTAATATTTCTGCCAACAATTTCCGACAACGGCTTCTCGACCTATTTCGTACTGCTGGCCAACTAAGATTAGCATAAGTTTTTTATTCATTGAGACAACAATTGTCAGTTGAATTGAGAAATAAATACAAATACAAATACAAATATGGGAATTCAATTTCCCGAATTTTCCGGCTTTTCTCTCCGCTATATTGATCTACGGGAAGAGACGAATACAACGAAATATAGATGACTCAAATTGAACCATTCCTTCCTCGGGTTGTGCGCTTACCAACACATTTGGCCTTCCATTTTTATTTATAGATATAAGATATGGCAATGCGTTATTTCGCCTGAAAATCCATTTCCACTTACGAACAAAGATCAATTTCGATAGCGCAAATATCGAATGGACTAACAACGCTTCTTATGATGTAATTTTCGAACATGTGGGAATTCAATTTTCCGAATTTTCCGACCTTCCTTCAGGATTTTCCGATTTTTCTCTCCACTATATTGATCTACGGGAAGAGACGAATACAACAAAATATAGAAGGCTAAAATCGGACCAGCATGTATTGGGTGTGAGTATTGTAATTAATCTCAAACTGGGGCGATTAAAAAAATTGCAACAAAGAAAAATAAAAAGGCAATGTTTTATTCTATAATGATTTTTAAGCATTTATATTATGTAAGTAAATAAATTGATTGTTTATTCATAAGAAATTTATTTTGCTCATGATGAAAACTGGTTGAATCCGATGGATTATACCGTATTTCGTAGCAGCTAGGAGGAGGTAAACCGATACCAGTAGGTAATAAAATAATTTATTACTACACTACATGATACGTAATACAAAGAAGATTGTATATGTGTTGAATGATGGAACGCGGTATCTTGAGTTGAATGCATAAGGCGGCTCGCACACCGGAGCAATAAGCAACTAGCAACTGTTAACATGCAATACGCAATATTATCGCCAATGGATTATTCCATTTAATTTTTGTTGATCTCGCACACCGACGCAATACGATATTGCTGTCGCCTTTACAGAGCAACACATGTCGCTAGCAACAAAGCGTGTCGGTTGAAGAGCAACTTATCGCCCATATTTTGACAAGTTTCGTACATTAGCCGATTGTTTGCATAATGTCAGGGGTTTTTATTGCTCTGGTATGCGAAGAACAACAAAATATGTTGCCTGTTGTATATTGCGTATTGCAGTTTGCTAGTTGCTCATTGCTGCGGTGTGCGAGCCGCCTAACAGATAACTGGGATAGTAACAGGAGTTGCACAATTGCAGAGTTATTCGAATGTGCTAGTGGTGTACAGAATATTACAGGAAATGTACAAGGCAATTAGAAAATACCAACAGGGTATAAAATAAAAGGATGTTGGAACATTTTACCAGCAGCGTAGAAGACTTGGATATGTACCAGCAGCGTACAGATAAAACGAGAGGGTTGTGAGCTGGTTGAAAATGTACCAGTAGCGTACAAAACTTTTGTAGTTTTTATTGTACCAGCAGCGTACAAAATAAATGGAATGTTACACCAGTTGCGTAGGAAAGTAGTTTGAGAAAAGTACCAGTAAAGCATAGTTCATCTTAAATCTGGACGCATTCAAACGGGTCTATCTCGGAGCTATGTGAACGAAATCAAAATGTTGTGTACTCAAAAGGCAGGTCTTTTATTGCACTTTAAAGGAAAAATAACAAAAAAATTATTCCGATGTGGTTTTGATGAAATCTCGAACTTTTCGGCGAATACCACTCATCATAGTTTGGACACCCTGTTCGCTGACCTCAGCGGCCATTTTGTTTCACCATCTCTTCATCTCTGTTGCATCCCGAGTCGTCCTACCATTCTTCTTCATCTTCTGCTTGACAATTGCCCAATATTTTTCGATAGGGCGGAATTGAGGGCAGTTGGGTGGGTTGATGTCCTTTTCGACAAAATCCACCCCGTTGTCTCGATGCCACTGTAGTACCTCTTTGCTGTAGTGGCAGCTTGCCAAATCTGGCCAAAACTTTACTGGTCCTTTGTGAGATCTAATGTACGGAAGAATACGTTTTCTCAGTCACTCCTCCTTGTACATTTTGGAGTTCATGGTATTGTTTGTCACAAAAACCGGGGTTTTTTGTCCGCAGCTGCAAATACCTTGCCAGATCAAACACTTTCTTGCAAACTTATCGGCAAAAACGAATTTGAACTTGCCGGGGACATCACCCCGACCAGTGGCTTTATAAAATTTTGGCCTGCAAGCTGCCCAAAATCCATCTTCACGTACGTTTCGTCATCCATGAGGATGCATCCGTCGTACTTCGTTAGAAGTACGTTGTTGTATAACTTCCGGGCACGTCCTTTGGCTACCACATTCTGCTTCAATGTCCGGTTTGGTTGCTTACTGGCCCGATAAGATCGTATTCTTTCGCGCAGACGAATCCTTCTGACGGTGCACCGGTCGGTTCCACTATGACGCTTGGTATGAACCTGCCGATCGATAGTATGCATCTCACGAAAACGTTTGAGAATACTGCACACGGTCGATTTGGCCATTTTCAACGATTTCGCGATTTTCGAATCTGACCACGTCGGGTTTTTGACGTGGGAGTCCAAAATTAATTTCCGTTTCGTGGCTTCCATCACATGTAACTTTTTTGAAACAAAACGAATCGTAATGAAATTTTCAGCACTGATAGAGGAAACATTCCAAAACAAAGTGCTGTCAAAACATCCTAGATCCGACCACTAGGAGCGCTGTGGTATAATATACAGTGCGTCCAGATTTAAGATGAACTATGCTTTAGTGTACAAGGGTGATTTGAAAACGTACCAGTTGCGTACAAGAGAACTGTATGTAGAAATGTACCAGTAGCGTACAAGAGTAATCTGAAAAGTACTAGTAACGTACAGAAGAAGTTGCATATAGGAAAGTACCAGTAGCGTACAAGTGAAATTCTAAAAAGTGCCAGTAACGTACAAAAGTTGTTGCTAACGAGATGTACCAGTAGCGTACAAGAGTAAATATAAAAAAAACCGGTACAGAACGTACAGAACCTTTTAGGTCCTACCGGAAAAATCCAGTTTGGAAAAATGAAATCGAATGAAACTTTCGATTAAAAGCAACGATCGTCCTTTCACATGCGAAAATTAAACTGACATATGGCCCATTCAAATGACAATGAATTCGAGCAGTTTCGATCTTCAAGTAAAAGTGATTGCCTCCAAATTCAAAGGAAACTATTCTAGCTGAAGAGAAAGGAAGAAGTTTTTTTTCGGTGTTATAGTGACTTTACTTCCATTTTTGGAAGAATGTCGGGAGTGAGAATTTAGTGTTCTATAGCGCGAGAGGAACGGATGTTACCACCACGCCAGATCGCCTCCCAAAAGGAAGAAGTAAAAAAATCATTTTCATCTTTTAGTTACAAAATTGTAAAGCCCTGATCACAATTGTTAGTCCCAATACTTCCTTGATCACCCCATATGGTTCTTCAAAACCAATCGATTTAAGAGCAGCCATAACTGAGACGTAAAAGCTGACCATTTCATCGTGAAAATATCTCAATTAGCGGCATTAATTTCCAACGCTTTTCCGAAGTATTTACTCTCATTAAAAACTAATTTCGCACCACTGCCTTCAAACTCTTGAGTTTCCAGCCATCAGCGGTACGGCACGGTACGGCTCAACGTGTAACGAAGTTTTAATGATCTGAAATATTTCCACAGAACAGCTGAAAACTGCATCCCGGATGGTCCTTCGCCCTTCCTCGCTCTCGCTCACTCTACTGACTTTAAACCATTTCATTCGCTTTTCGGCGAAATTTTTCGATTGAAAGTCCAACATTAATCAAGGCACGGAGCGCTCATTCCGACTTTCCGTTCAACGTTCACTTTCGGACAAGATTTAAGCGTAAATTGCCCGTCGTTAAATTAATGACAATGTATATATATTCCACGAACAGTGCCGCCAAGGATATCTTCATGACGCGGGATCCGAATTGGCCGGACCATTGCAGAAGCAATTTCTCACTCCGCTGACAAGCGACAGACTTTGCCCGTTTAAGCGACCGAGGAAGCGGATGCTATTCGGGAAGATCCTGATGGAAATAATTAAATCTCTGCTCACAGTCGCGCAGTGTGCATTCATCACTTGGTGACACCAATAGTGAAGATGGAACCCAATGCTAGGAAGACGAAAGGAGATAGTTCAAGAAACTAGTAGACTAATTTTGTAGAAAGAAGGCGGAATGAATTCATTGCAAACAACGTCAACCAAGTTAAGAAAATGGGGAAGTTTAGTCAGAATGAACCATCGTGCATTTGTCCCACCAAAAGTACAACGCTGCTATGTTGTTTCAAAATGCCAGATGATGACATTAGTGGAAATGGAGACAACTCCAATCCCAGATGACTAAACCGTTTAATCAAATAAAACGGGATAAACGGAAAAGTGGCTAAACATGTCGTGTTTTTGCTACTTTTCGGTTTCGTTTCCGCTGTACGTATGGGGAAAGACGCAAAAACATGCCCCGGATAAACTTTGCCCCTCGGATCGTACCGCTGTTGAGAAGTTGAATGTGTTGATACGATATTCGTATCTTGAGGTTTCATCTATTATGGAGCGAAATGTATGTAGAAGAGAGCCCTTACCGAAGAGGGATCGAGCGGGAATGGTTCTTCTCTTTCTTTCCTCATTTCTGCGGGGCCATTATCCAATCCTAGGGCGTACCATTTGCATAAACAGGCTGAAACTTTTTACCGAAAAAGAATGTTTGCCTGTTTTGTGAGCTGTTGAATGTATTAATATGGTATCTAATGATCCTTTTGGCTTCGAAAATTTAATCAGTGCCAAATTTGTTTATTCCTTGTTCTGAATGGAATCGCCGGGTTGGAGGAATATATATTTCAGGGTACGTGTTCCACAGAGCCGCATGTCGTTTATCCAAAGGATGTCCACCCTTGAAATTGACTCTAACAAAATTGTTAGGCAAAATTCAACCTTTCATACGATTATCATCAAACTGAAAAGGAACGAGTGAACTGTTAAATAATAAAGACGTTTAGTCATCTTAAATGTTTATCCTATTTCATCTCCATGTCCGAATGTCCGTACTTTCCACTGTAGCCCTAATGTTCGACTTGACCCGGCAAAAATATTACTATTGATGGTATTACCTTAAAAATTCTTGGCATAACAATGGGCCGGACTTTGAACTTTAAACGTTTGATCGCGGAGCAAATTTTGTTAGCATATGCCAAAAATGCAGATGGGTTTGGGTATATTTAAAAAAAAATACTAAAGAGCTTAGATAAGAAAAAACACATAAAAAGACGGGTGGGTAATGTCGAGGACATAACCGGAGTGACGTAGGACTATACAAAGGGGACAGCTTTTGTTAAATATATATTTTAAATATATTGTTTTATTTTCTTCTCCTACGTGAATACCTACCTATCTACCTGAAAATTGGATTAGTTTACTGTTTACTCTTTATGAACATGTTGATGGTTCTGAAAAGAACCTTTGGTGTTGTGTTTTTGTTATCACTCGATATTCCCATCTTGTTCGGTTAAACCTTCCTGTTTAGCTATTGCGTTTGCCACTCGCCACAGCTTTCACAGTTGGAAAATTTCTTCCCATCCAGCTTGTGACATGTTGTTCAGTAAATTACATTTAATGCGACGTGCCGGAGAAACACTCTGTGTCGTATTGGAGGCGATTTTAACCTATAATTAAACATTTCCGATGACAGTGGTACACTGTCGACTTTCAATGTGGGGTCATAATTTGGACCCCGAACTCTATGGTCACAAAAATGTCGCATTACAGGTCCATCCAATTATCTAAATGTCGAGCTAAATATAAATTACTGTATTTCAATCTAGAAGCAATTTAAGAATTGGTGAAAATTGAATAATCGGGAAAGTCCCCAACCTTCAATAAGCTCAGCACAACTGCCAAATTCTCATACTCACCATATCCTGGCAAACAAATTATGAAAAAATCAATTTGTGTTTTATTATTATTTTGGATAATGTTTTAGAAAGCATTGAACTGTATTTCCTAAACTCTTTTTTGGAAGGTTTAAAGGCCCTGAAAAGCGCCTTGTTTTATGGAATGGTTCCAATTTAGAAAACTTAGTACTCGTGGTTTTGAAAAAAACCATTTCGAACGCCCTCGATGCCGCCTTGTTCTGGATTTGACACCAAAGCAGTTTGTATAAAGAACAAACTTTTTTCTTCTGCTACCAGCTGCCGTTTTGCGATTGCGTTTGCCACTCGCCACTCGCTGCAACTGCCTGTTGTCTTGATGTCCACCGAACCGAATGTGTTCTGTTCCGAATGCGGGTTTTTCTAATCGTCGCGAGCAGCTTTGCCAGCTAACTCGATCACTTCTGCGGCCGAAACTATATAACGCCGGCTAGGTGGACTGGTGCACTGGTACTAACGCGCTCGGCCTAGCTACCCTTGCGGGGAACTCCAGATCAACACGGTTCGAGCGGGATTTTGCCTTTCCCTTCACTTTTCCTCCTTTACCATGTCCAGACATGGCTGCTTGGGTTGGTTTGTTGTTGTGTTGTGATGCGAACCGATGTGGTGTACGGTTTGGATGAGAATGATCGTTACGGCAGCGGAGCGGGGATTTTTAAGCTGACTGGCTGGCTCGAGAATTACGCATGTGTGAGACTGCGACCAATGTTTCGTTAATTTTTTTTCTTTTTCCTTTCCAATCGTGCTTCATTCTATTTCGCTGCTGCTCTGGTTGCCCGTTTTGGTCGGTACGATTTGAGGAGCACAAGATGGATCAATCAAAAATGGGCACATAGTGCATTTGGATAATGCTTGATATTTCACAATTATTCAATTATTTATCTCAAGAAAAATGAAATGTTATTCGTTATGATAGATGCGTAGATATATTTCCTATCAATTGATGCAAAAACCTTTGCGATCTATTGAGAAATGCTCGAGTTATAAGCGTTCCAAATCTTGCATTTTTTCCCGCTTGTTCAGTGCCTCGATTTCCATTTCACCCCCTATATCTTCCGGTTAGACGTAGTCCTACGTCAAAAGTGAGGTTTATAAAATTTACTAACATAAACTCCCTTATCTATATGTACAAAAATGAATTTCTGTCTGTCTGTCTGTCTGTCTGATTCTTATGGACTCGGAAACTACCGATCGACATGAAAATTGGTATGTTGGGGTTTTTGGGGCCGGGGAAGGTTTTCATGATAGTTTGTGACCACTCCCCCTTCTCTAAGGGGGATCTGCCATACAAATGAAACACAAATTTCTGCATAACTCGAAAATTAATCAAGCAAATGGAGCCAAATTTGGCATGTGGGCACGAAACGTTTCTATGGTGAATGGACACTCCTCTCCCCTCTCTAAGGGGGAAGAGGGGAGGGGTCTGTCTTTATGCTATCATATTTTCTGTATCAAACATTCATTCCATGTAACGGAGAAACATGTTATTTGCAAGTGGTTGAAAAATCTTGAACGAGAATTGTTTCTGAAAATAATCTGATATTATAATGATGAATTTTGGTAGAAGTACTAGGAATTTTTTAGTTAAAGGTAAATTAAACGGGGTCGATTAGAAAATCAATCAATGAACAGTTCTGCGATTGGACACATGAACTTGCGCTTAGTAAGAAAACGCGAATGTTTGAAGGAATTTATAACGAAAAACAAATTTTGGGCGAGACGAAGTTTGCCGGGTCAGCTAGCTTCATATAAACATTTGGAAAAACGGCTTTAGTACACGTGAGATGTGGGGGAATAGTTTTATACACACAAAATGGACACTAAGTACTAGAAATAATATTCGAAACAATATCATTGAGAATACTGTGAGTTTCTCGAATATCGCTTCGTTGGGGAATCACCCAGCGTAGCTATTTCAATGCAGGAACGTTTTACCTCGAGCTCGTTGATGGTGAAAGTGAAGCCGAGGGCCAACGGTTGTTAAGCAACGGTTTATGAGGTGTCAGACTTTTACACTTTTACGTCTGCGGTGGCTATATGTTTGAGGGAATACATGTTCAAATCAGTCGTACTCTTATCGGGCATCACACATCTTCCCTCTTGCCAAAAAAAAAAAAAATTTATGAGAGCGACAAATTGTATATCGCTTCCATTTGCACAAATTGATGTTAAATGTACAATATTTCTGAAAATAATATTCTATGTGCGACCAAACAATTCTCAATGCATGCCGACTTGAGATTTCACACCTTGATTCTTCATCGAGTACCCAACTTTGCCATGTTGTATTCAGGGGTATGACTAAAACGTCAAATCCCTCATATTGCCAGTGCACCCAATATTGCTGCGGTTCACTGACATTTTGGTTCTGTTGTTTACAACTCGGTCCGGTTATATAGTCGAATAGTGGCTAACTTTAAACTCCATGTTAAATGTGAACACCTCCATGTGAAACCGAAATGTGAAAATCGCTCATGCATTTAGAAATAAAGCAGCGCATTTTTTCTATCTCCGTGATTTCAACGATTTCAATCCTCGCAAATGATATGTTGGTAAACAAATGACGCCATATTGATTTTGATTTTGGGTAGCCTATATTCAATTGATGTCTAATACTTATGACAGACATACAACTGTACTAGCGTTGTGCTTCGAAAATTGTATGTCTGTCACCATGTACAGCGCTAGAACCATGCAAGCAACTCGGTACGATCGTTGTACCTGTACCGACCTATTTTACTGTACATGGCTACAGTTGTACTGTGCGCAGCGCCATAGACGGTTAGTGGTGGGTAGCATTAACAAACAAAATCAAAACACTTGCTCTACATTCTTTTCATTGACTTTCTCTTGAGTTAATAACTCAGTTTGGAAACATATTTGTTGTGTTTGATAGTTTAGTCGCTAAATAAAAACCTTTTTCATTGAAATATTGGTGAAAATACAATGCAATAAATTTAAATTTCTGATTGTCAGTTTGACGTGCGGTACAATGTACAACCAAAGTATGTGTGTCATACTATCGTGGTACCTGTACAACGCTGTACACGTACAACGCTAGTACAGTTGTATGTCTGTCCATGGTATAACCCCTGGTTGTATTTGCCGTGGTAGCACAACAGAAGAATGCTGCTGTCCATTCCCCCGTATGGCATACGCGAAATAGAATGCACAAAAAAGAATGACTGGATGCGAAATGGAAATGTAAGGTGGGAAGATTTTTAAATCTGTGACGTCACAAATTTTGTTTATGTGTGTTACTTTTCTTATAATAGTCCACTACATAGGAAAAGTATTGTTATTGAAAGTAAAAATAATTAGATGAAATGAACGAACTAGTTTTTTTTCTTTAAATTTTCTTTAAACAATGGTAGCGTTCAAAATCATATGGGCCCAACTGACATTTTAGCAGAAACAGAAATTTAAGTATATTGAGGTGTTCTAAACTTAATTTCATTTCAATTTTACTTCTCGTTACGGTGACCAAAAACGTAAAGTCAGATCGTTTGTTCCTTTGACGAAAAACATTTGACAGTGCATGGGAAAAAAGATTGCAGGTCTCTTTTCGTGTAAAATGTACTTGAAAAACAAATTTGATTGTCTCCATATGACCTAGATTGAGACGAAAAGTTTTCAGTTTGCGTTCTAGTTTTAGACGAATGAATGGTTGAGCACCCTAATTGTAAAAAAAGTAATTACAATTTGTGACAAGAGATAAACTTCCATCAAGTTGCTCTAATATCCAAACATAGTAGACATTAGAATACTAATCCTGATATAAGAAGAAATCAATGAAATGAAATGAAACATTTTAGTTCGTGACATGTTCTGTTTGTTTTTTTAAATGATAAATGTAACGCGAAAAATAATTTTAGGTAATATGCAATTATTTTCTGTATATCCTCGTTCAACGTTATCCGTTGAGACATTCAATTTTGTTGCATTTGAGTAACTGACTGTTATGCCTGATATGTGAACTTCGTATCTTCCTGGCTACTAATACAATCAAAGTTTAACGCAACCAAAACCCGTGAATCTTCCCACCTTCTATCCTTCATCTCGGACTGGATGAAGACAAAAACAAACAAAAAAAAACATGACAACCCGGAGAATCTCAGAAGGTAAATAAAGAACTCGGAAGAATCATTCGGTGGAAGTTCATTCTCCTCTGAGTGTTCTTGCAGTGTTGTGTGGATTACCGTTAGAAGATATAAACAGTCGGAAGGACTTGAGACCATCTATGCTTCAGTACAAGATATTTATTTAGCGTTTGTGTTTTCTAGAATAGACATATCAAGAGAAACACTAATTTATTCCAGGTAGGGGTTCTCGAAATACTAATCGGTGTCAACTGAATGAACGAAAGCATCCGAAGATGCTGGAGCTCTTCTCTCCCGAGCTTCCCGTGAGGGTGATTCTGGTTGCACAGAGGGCCTGATTCTCGAATACACTTCACGGTGGAGACGAAATAAACGGTACCCCACTGAACTACGTTTTACGAGTTAGTGAAATGTCGAAGATAATGATGAGTTTTCAGGCAGAATGAGCACTTTTCAAATAAAAAATCATTAATGAAAATTCACTTCTTCGTATCAAACTGGTATCCAATGTGAGTGGAAAACTTTGTTTTCTTCATGTGATATAATAATCTCATACAAAAATTTAATCTGAAGATAATTTGATATTATAATGTTAAGTTTAGTGGAAAACTAATCTCGTATCCAGATGTCGACACCGTACCGTTGTCATCGCGAATACGTTTCATTCCGTTTCTACCGTGAAGTGTATTCGTAGTGTATTCGAGAATCAGGCCCAGAATGATTTTTGGGGGTGTTCTTGACTACGAGTGATGCTTCAGGTTTTCACCATTCGGAAACATTCCTGGTTTAGGAAATTGACGTTTGACTGCATGTCCGGTAACTGGTAACTGGTAAGATTATTTCAAGCGCATGATATATCCGTGACTAATGCATTAGTCATGTAAAGTAGCAGTTTTAATTTCGTTGTCTGCAATCAATGCTGTCGAATTTGCTTCCAGCGTGGCAATATTCCTGGAATCGTCGTTGAATGCGATATTATTAGCACCCCGAATGCATTGTACGTTGTAGCTGTAAGAGCTCAAGACCCAACGATCGACTCGTGTTGAGGCTCATTTCGATTCGTCCCGTGTTTGGTTCAGTATAAACGCTACTCGTTCTGCATCCGTGCGTAATATAAATTATTTTCCAAGTAAAAAGTATGAGAAGTGCACCGCCCAAAACAACTCCAGGGGCTTTGCACTGGTTTTGGATGTACAGTAGAACCCCGATTATCCGCGGAATGGTCGGGCTAGCTCACCGCGGATAACGAAAATCGCGGATAACGCGGTAAATGACTAAAAATGAGTTCCAAACACGAAAAAAGATATTTCGGCATGAAAACTATGTTTTATTAATACATAAATCATTAAACTATCCATCTACCAGGTCGAGTAAACTAGTGATCAGATAATGTGAAAGCCATGACCAAAACAAAAGTGTATGAGCCTATCATTCACCGACAAATTTGTGGAAGGCCTGTAGATTTACTATGGAACTTGCTTTCGCGGATAATCCGCACCGCGGATCATCCGCTCGTGGATAATCGGGGTTCCACTGTATCTCCTTTCTGCTACGGTCAACGATTTGAAAGCTTATAATTCACGTTGAAGCATTGTCCTCCCGTACTAGAACAGCCCCTTATGCGATCGATGAAGCGTTATACAATCGTATTGTCTTCGGAAAAGTATCGAAGCGACATAAAAGGATGCCCTTCTGGCCAGTAACTTCGAATCCTGGCACACTAATTTCTGCTTCAAACATGCAGTCTATGCTAGATGTGGAACCAGACTGACCAACCGATGATGTTCACGTCCGCACCCGAGTCTATTAAAAAACTTAATCGGCCCGAATGCTCCTAGGCGGCTTTTCGACATTCACGTACTAAAATAGACAAACAAGGATCTTATATTGAAACTAACATTTGCATATGGGATATTCCCGCATTGGGGTTTCTATGAAATTTAATCGTTTATTACTTGCTCATTTGGCTCTGATTTTTGCGTGTGGGGGAGCCGTTGCTATTTTTTTCGGATATGCTTCTTGCGGTAAACCACTGCAAATCGGCCTAGTTCATATTAAAAGTTGCATAATATCTGCAGCGTTGGGCAAGAATAGTTCTTGTGAGAGAATCCGTAGCATCCCGAGCATCAGACGCGACGACCTTATTCCTGAAGGTCTCAACAAAACCAGTTCCAGGAACTATAACTCTCTTAGAAAACAACGAATTGCTTTAACCAAAATTTTTGATTCCAGAGAAAAATTCATGTATTCAAAAAAAAAAAAATTATAGGAGGTTGTGTCCAAGATACGACCGCATTGTTGACGTAGAACTACGCTGTTATTTTATATAAGTCGCTTGTTTATACCTTCGGATATTATTCTATAATGCTGTGAAATGATCTTTGAAATGGTTTTTCATTGTAGAATCAGTTGACGATAATTGATTGATGATCCATTCTTGCCCTTGCAAAACAATACACTAGCTGATCGTATGTCGCAATTTATTTCATGTCAATGCATTGAAAATTTACCTCGAACGCTATTCCGGTAGCCTTTTTCGCAATCGACATAGACTCGGCTACAGTCGATTATATACATGTTTCACCAGCACCATAATTCCACATCTCATAACTACATCAATATATCTTTGGCACCGAATGGAAACAACAACAATGACAACACTTGCAAGTATCAAATGCTCGAGAGAAGCGCAGCTGTCACCCTTAGTGGAGGAATTTTTGCTACTGGTAAGTGAAACCTAATCACATACAAAACTCCAGAACGAAATTTACTTTCTTGGTGACTAAACAAGCGAAATAAACTCTTTTTGTTAATATCAACAACCTCGAAAACAGTAGCAATGCTTCATTATGATCAATATTAGCGCAAATGCAATCCTAGTTGAAGGCAGTTTTGCGACTGGCACGCGAACCTAAATAACTTATAACATTCCAATAAGACATTCAAGATGGTTGGTATTCCCCAAATATTTTTTGGAGCATAACCTTAACGCCTGCTTCGCCATAACGTCAGTTTAATACATTGATGCATTCTCAAAGGCACCAAAGAAGCCGTTTACATTTTCGACCGACGCTTGTCTCGAAACTTCATTGCCCCTGGCAATGCGTTCGTTTTTTACAGGGCTAGAGCCTGCCTCCCTCTTCTTCTTGCTCATCACACACTACGCGAAACGTCCAATTTATGACGCGGGAAGAAAAACACACGATACGATTAACGAATAACGAATAACGAACAGAAAAAGCAAACGACGATATCCAAGTTGGATTACCACTGGTGGGGTCCAATCTTAGATCGAAGTGCAGCGAAAGCAAAGTGAACTGGATTGCTCAACAGTCCGATGCCGAATGAAAGTTTTCCTCAGCGAGATCCACTGTTTATACTCAAGGCAAATATTCCCTTTCATTCTTCTACTTTTCCTTTGTTCACGGCGACTTCAAATCCTACGATTTCCCCTCTGTTGGTCGTCGATAAGTTGTTCGTTATTGACAGCACTGTTCGGGAAAGCACACAAATGGACAAAACAAATGTATGGAAAAATGGAAACGCCTAAAGTTTTCATGAATTTTAACCATTTACAAACCAGGGGTATCTAATGTATAGCATATCAAACAAATCTTAGGGAATTTCCGATTCGTTTAGTATGTAAATCGCTAAAATCCGTTCGCGGCAAAAATAGTTATAACCGTTAACATTATTTCATAAAAACGTGACCTGTTTTCTGATTTGACACCCTTAATGAAAGACGTAGTTCTACGTCAAAAATCAAAATTTCTTATTTACAGATTTGTATTCCCTACTATATAAATTTTAATCCTTTCATTTTCCCCCTTTGGTTCACTCTTTCCTCATTTCTTCTTTACCAAAAAACTCCACTACACTATCCTTCAATTAGCTCTGAAATCCTTCTAAAACTTTACTAATTAATCTTCATAATCATTGTTAATTTTTCAGGTGGTTTCGTCATTGATTCAATCGTGTGCTTGAATACGGGTGCTCATTTCCTCTATCAACTTCTATTCCGTCAACGTTGTTCCGTCTGTGTCTCAAACTTCATTCAATTTCTTCCCATTCAATTTCAACCAGCGAAAAATTTAGCATCGCCTGGACCCAGGGATTTTTGTATTCTCAATTCAATCAGTTTGTTCATCACGTACGTGGAAATTTAATTGGTTTGTTCTTATATGATCATATATAATCTTGTTTGGGACGGCGTGTTTGGGATTTAAAAAAAAATATATAATTTATTTCTCACTTTATTTAAAACGACGAACGACGCGCGGCACCGATACAGGATTTAATAGAACTGAAACTGAACACGGGTGAAGGTTCTGCTGTTGTATTTATTGTGTAGATTTGCTGATGCGGCTGGAATCGCCTCCTGGCTGGCTATTGGCTGACCTCGATCGTCCGATATTAGGAATGTGCTGATCGAGGTCCTTCTGATCACGTAATTATATGTTTTAATTTGGTATTCGAACCGGCTACCCTTAACATGGGGGAACGGTCGATTAATTCGCTCGGCTACGATCGCTACTCAAATAATGTTTTACAGATATTTATGCACCCACGTGGAATATTAGCACACATGGTACCACTGAACCAAGCAACAAATTTTTACCTTGGTATTTGACCACGATATGCACGATAACACTCCTAATTCTGCTCATCGAGCCACTACTTTAGTTACTGTCTTCTTTCCTCTATAGGGGAAAACGTTTCCACAAAAATGGTTAATCCTGACACTGGCTTGCTTGAAAAAGTCACAGAAGGTTGTGTCCGAGGCACGACCGCATAGTTGACGTAGGATTACGTTAGGCTATCTGTTGCATGCTGATTTTGGATGTTTGAAAAAATATATTGTTAAACTCTTTGATAATGATCTGATGGCCCTGAAAAGGGCCGTTTGGTTTGGTTGTTGGGTATTTTTTGTTTTTTGGCAGCGGTAGCTTTTTCGGAGCCGCTGCTGCCTATTTCTGTTTTTATTTTGGTGGTTTTCGTTGACACCATCACGTCGAGCTAAACGGCGAATAGAGAGTTTGATACACTGGATATTGTCATGTAGAACCTTGCGATACGCTTCGATCCTCCTTTGCCTTCCTTGCCGCATGAGGTCATGTTGGTTGATGTTGATCTGATGTGACCACACCTAATACACTAAAAACATATATGTTTACCGATCTGAGCGTCGAACAAAATGAGAAATCTGACTGAGCATCAGCATCAGCAGAAAGAGAGAACATGCCTGAAACTTTCTGCTCATGATGTTTGCTGTTGCCATCAGTACTGGACCGATGCGAGACACAGCTCGATTGTTGATGTTAGGCCTCGATGTTTACCGCCGCTGCTGCTGCTACTGCCACTTAAGTTCGATATGAGACACAGCTCAATTGTTGGCCGCTCAGATTCGATGCTTCGATGTCTTGAAGTTCACTGCTGCACTTTCACGATTCCAAGAAGCGTGTGCTCGCACTTCTGATGGAGAGAGCGTGCCCGAAATGCTCCGCTCGCGATGCTTGCTGCTGCCACTAGTAGTAGTAGTAGTAGTTTGCCGCTGCTTATACTGCCATAGAAGCTTGATGTGAGGCACAGCTAGCCTATTGACCACACAGCTTCGATGCTCGTCTATATATTAGCCGCGTCCACTTATTTCTTAATTTGGTTTACATTATAATAAAGTACTACATATCAAGTGATCAACCTAGGGTTCTACATCTTTAAGTTGCAATGTCAAGTTTTGTAATGATTTGTATCATACACATTATTCGATTGTTTCATATTCCTATTGTAAAATCATGCCTAAACTTTTCTAGTTTTTTGTTACCTTTTTTACCTAAATCTAACTTATAAGATACCCTCCCCAAATTATTTACATTATCCCAACTTACACTACTTATCTAACTGGAAATAAATATATCTACCCAAACCCAAAGCCGTTACCTTGAAAGGTAACGACTATGAAGTCAGGTAGCATACTCATACAGATTTTGTATTATTCCGTGTGTTGAGAGAGCGCAACTCTGTTCAAATTTCATACAATTGTTATTGATAATTTCATCCAAGGTTTTAATCCCGGCCAGCTGATGTATCTCGGCATCGCATATGCGATAACTGGAAATATTATTTGTTTGTATACTGCAAGTTTATTCGTTAGAGATAATCGAGAGTATCTATTGATCAGGGGATACAATGACCTGATTAAAATGTTGCATCTTGTGTCTGTTTTGTCAATGTGTGCTCTGAAGGTAAGCTTTCGATCGAAAGTTAGACCCAGATACACTACTTCTGAAGACCATTCAATACTATTGCCATTAAGACTGACTGTCATATTTTGAGGAGGAACAAGCTTTGGAGTGGTCCTGTGGGGAAACAATGTAACTTGTGTCTTTGCGGCATTTATGCATATTTTCCAATTATTGAAATATCCAGACAAAGCGTCTAACCCTCTTTGAAGTTTAGATCTTAGTTCTGTGATACTTCTGCCCTTGTAGGATACAATAAAATCCACGAACGCTCCATTCTTTTATATCATTTGGGATGTGTGAAGTAGGCGCCTCCTACTCGATTGTCATGCAGCTTGCCGGTGAACGAACGAATCGGGCGCGAAAAAGAAATGACGTCAATTTCGATCAATCAGGCCTAGGTATCTTCTGTTTGGATAGTGGTTGAGATTTTTTAATTGTTCGATTGTTAGTTACATGATATATATTATTTTATTCAATGTGAAAAATTATTATGGAGTGCCGACAACGTATGATGCAAACATCTCATCAATCCATCATGAAATGAATGAGCAATAAGCGTTTGAAATTGGACGGGTCGCTCATTTATTAGCTGTGTGTACGAGCGTCGTCTTTAGACGACATGAAATTCATACTGCTCCATCACACCAGCGCGATGTGCATACTTTTCGGCGCAGTGCTCCGTACAGGGGTAGCACTTCGGCGGAGCACACTGCCGTAATGAAAGGGTTAAACCGACGCCGAACCGAATAGCGATGAACGCACCCATATCTCGAACTTCGACATTTGATTTGCTATTATGGTGCTACTCGCCCGTGTAGTTCGCGCAAAGGCATCGGCAAAATATTATTTTAGAAAATTCCTTGAGGCATGACCGGAGCCGTTTCGCTATATATATATGCATACATATGTCATTCGCCTCCCTTACCGCATCCAGTCAGGTTGGTTGATGGAAAGTATGTTTCTGACGTGATAAGTTTCCTGTTAGTTGCACATGATCAAAGAAAATATAAAAGTAAACAGTATTTTTGATCGTAGTTTTATATCATTTTTATGATAAGTGGAAAACAATAAATTAAACTCTTTCGTTTCAAAGCAATATCGAAAGTCCTGAAAAGGACTGGAATGGTTAAATGGGTTGTACGGAATCTGCTGCGTGCTAATGTGAGGTTTCAGTCGGATGCAGCAGTTGTTAACTTTTTGGCAACGGTAGTTTTTTCCGAGTCGTGGCTGCTTTCCTTGGCTTTGGCATCTTCGGCTTCTGTGCGTCGGTTTGCAAGGGTTTCGTTGACACCATCATCACGGTGAGCTAAACAACGGATAGCGGGTTTGATACACTGGATGTTGTCATGTGGAACCTTGCGATACACTCTTCCTCAACCGGATCCTTTGTCTCCTTTACCTCCATAACCGCATCCAATTGTATTGGTTGATGTGAACAGGAGTACCAGCAATGCACACTAGAAACACATATGTTTATTGATCTGAGCGTCCAACAAGAATGATAAATCTGACTGAGTAGTAGCAGCAGCAGCAGCAGCAGTTGAGAAAAAGAGCATGCCTGAAACTCTCTACTCATGATGTTTGTTGTTGCCAACAGTAGTGGACCGATGCGAAACACAGCTCGATTGTTGAGGTTCAGCCTCGATGTTTACCGCCGCTGCTGCTGCTACTGCCACTTATGTGAGACACAGCTTAATTGTTGGCCACTCAGATTCGATACTGCACTTTCACGATGCCAAGAAACGTTCTCGCACTTCTGACGGAGAGAGCGTGCCTGAAGCGATCCGCTCGTGATGCTTGCTTCTGCCACTAGTAGTAGATCGATTTCAACAACCGTTGCTACTGTTTGTCGCTGCTTATGCTGCCATAGAAGCTCGATGTGAGACACAGCTCGCATTTTGACCGCTCAACTTCTATGCTCGCCTATATATTAGCCGCTTTCACTGTTGCTGCTCTCCACTTGTTGTTGTCCGTTCCACGTCCGTTGTAAGAATGCATGAGATCCACGAATGCTCCTTCCTTTTATATCATTTGGTATGTGTGAAGTAGGCGCCTCCTACTCGATTGCCATGCAGCTTGCCGGTGAGAGAACGAATCGGGCGCGAAAAAGAAATGACGTTAATTTCGACCAATCAGGACTGGGTATCTCTGTTTGGATAGGGGTTGAATTTTTTCAATTGTTCGATAGTTAGTTATATGATATATACTATTTTATTCAATGTGAAAAATTGTTATGGAGTGCCGTAATCATTTGATGCAAAAATCTCATCAATCCATCATGAAATGAATGAGTAACAAGCGTTTGAAATTGGACATTTTTCATGATGCGATCGATTTTCATTTTTCAATTTGTACCCCAATATGTTCCCGAAAGACGTAATCCTACGTCAAAAAACTGCGACTAACTGACCTACGCTTCAACACCGAGGCTCTTCTACGATCCAGTGACCGATCGGGATTTCAAAATCCTTAGATCAGCCAGGCGCGAGATCAGTTTTGTCTCCGTTATGTAATTGCCACAAAAGTGCGCAAGTACATAACAAATCTAAAGTCGATTATCGCGGGCAACAATTGCCTCAATCATTAAGGCCATCCACCTTTATCCCCATGTGCCTGATTTTGCCGGACCTTCGGTCCAACCCATACTTGGAGACAAAGCACCTGCTCTTTTGCAGAGTTTCAAACCTGAAACAGAAACAGCTCTTTCACTTCCCCTTTGGGTGAAATACAGCTCAACGTTTCCACAAAGCATGTTTCCAATAGAAAAAAAAAGATAATGACGAGTTCCGCATCGCTAGAATGGAATGGTTTTTGTCATCCCAGTTCTATCGACGTCTAAACACTCAGTGGAATCCTACAAATGTCTCTTGTGGAAAGTTGCCCGAAAGAAGCAGTTCCGAAGCTTTGTAGTATCAAGGGACCGGCATATCTGAATTTGTGTACCGTGCTACAGTATCTACGATTAAAACAGCTATTATTTATGAAATAAAGTACCTTGGCATAGTTCACTAGAGATTCTTCGCGCCTCTAGCGTAATCGTAAAGACAAGAATGAAAATCAAATCTAGCCATGTTTGTGACAACCTGAATGACACTCGAATTCCTCCCCGGATAGTGTCTCCCGGAGTATAAAAGAACTCGTTGTTCTTATCAGACGTGTGTCAGTCATTTTTGAATTATGAGTAAAGTTCCGGTCATCACATCGATTTTACACAGCTGCGAACACAGCTCCATCGTCTCGTCACCATGAGCACGGACTTCAGAGCACGCTTCGTCGAATCCGTAAAGAGGCAATAAAATTTCATTTCATTCAATTATTTGCAGCTTTTCTATCACATACTCGCCAACCGTTAACTTTTGTCACAATGTTCGGGCTGTCAATAATTTAATCTATATTCACCGTCGGTCGAACGAACGCTTGATAATGGAGAATAGTCAAAATAATTCAGTTAAAGTGGAAAAGAACGGCACAGCGCAATGAGCGAACGTTTTTCTCACAAACTTCAACCGGAAGTCTCTCGTCCATATTTCATCGGCACATTGTAATTTTTGCCACCCTCCTCCCATTATACATCCAGAAGGTCCAACTTTTTCTCGGTATATTTATGTGTATATATGTATGTGTGCACCGGAGAAAATCTTACGGACTAAATTAGACATTTATCATTTGCTACATTTGCTCTCGAGAGTGCCTGCTACAAGATGGCTTTCCTCGTGTTTGTTATTTTTTGCTTCCTTTCTGCTATCAACTTCCTGCCTGCTGCGTATCCGTGTTGAGGTTGATTAGCATACCTAATTAAGGGTCCGCGAAAAAATAAGCCGGCGGGAAAGTTTGAGTGACTTCAAATGGCCCCGCCCTTTCGTTCCGTCTATCGTCAGCGTAAGTTCCGTTTGTGTCCGCTCACGCGCTCCTTGATGTTCCGTAGTGTAATTTTCGCATTATTTCCCCATAGAGCTCGGTGCTTACCAGGGCAAAATAGCTCTGCAGTGTCGGTTCTCTGGGCCTAATGATTTCGAAGCAATTGGACAATCAAGAGACCGATAGTCATTCGGAGAAAGGTTGAGGTTGAGGAAGTTGTTGCTGTGTTTTGTATTTTTTTTTCTGCTGGTTTGTTCCGAAGTTTCTTTCGACGTTGTGTTGTTGTTTTTGTTCAGTTATCGATGGTATACCATCGACGTTTTATTGAATGCTCTCAAATTACCTTCACCCACGCTTACTTTATAGCTCTTTTTAAAGTTCAAACTCAATCATCAACCAAAGGTTAGATTCGAAGACGTTAAGTTTGATTCAGAATTAACCGCATAACTGTAAATACCTGTATGCTTGTGTTTTAGTGCTGGCCTAGTACTTGTCTTTGTCGACCAAATCATTCTCACCATCATCAATTTTAGCGATTTACAAAATGATTAACAACGTACAATTTTGCTGGTGGTGAATCTCCTCAAGAAAAACATTCGAGTTTTTCTTTGAGATAGACCTAATGGATTTTTAATCGAGCAGTCATCGTGTGCGGTTTTTTTTCCTGATGCACTTTCTTTTTCGATTGCTGCACCCAAACTTGCGTTGTCAGAAAGCATTTCATTTTCGACAGAAAACATGCCATTTCGTGCATTGAAGCGTCAAATAGGCAAACAATGTCATATGTCCCCCAACGCTTTAAAAAGTTTGTATGTATGGAAGCAGACATCGCTTTCTTTCTTTTCATCTTTTTTGGGATTGCACCAAAAAAAAAAAAGTCCAAACGACGACAGCGGGGATCGAAGGCCGGCTAGGACGCAATACTGTTTTACATGACCACGCTGTCCACATGGGTAATGATGCTGTTCAGCAAATGCGTGATAATATTGCATCTGATTATAAAATGAAGTTGGAGAGTGTTTTCTAAGAATAAAAAAGGAGCGCACGAAGGAGAGCAATATCTATCTCGGTCTGGGCCATGCATGTGGCAAAGTATGCGGAAATCTTATTTGTCTTTTGTTTCGCTCGTATTAATCTTATATTGCTGTGCCATGTATATTAAACAAATGCTTAACAGTATTTGAGAGTGATGACATTTTCTGTTATGTTATTTAATGTAATTTAATGCATTTAATGTAATAAATAGAGATGACAAAACATGAGCTAAAAATCAATTTTGGGTGTGGTGTCTGTGGTATGACAAAAAATATCTTTTCATTTCGGTTGTTTTACGTTGAACTACACTTTTTGTTACTTTTATGCCTAGCTTTTGAATGTAGTCGTGATTTGTGCGTGAAATTGTGAAATTGAAAATCAGGTCAGTCAGTGTGGAGCAGGGGTCTGTGTAGCGAAACTCGTTGTAGAAATACCGATCATAGCATGATATATGCGTCTTCAATTTGAGAGCTGAATTCCAGATCCAGATTCTATATTCAAAGAGATTCCTAGAATGTAGTATAAAGTGTTACACTTCGAACAAGAATGTTGTAATCAATTCATTGGGGTTGAAGATTCCAACAGGAATAATCGGCAACTCTTCCGGAGAGGAAAGTGTTAAAAGTGAAAAGAAAAGTTTAAATTAATCGATAGTATGAATGTGAACAACGAGAACAGAATGCGATAGATGGTATAGATCTCTAAAATTTCGAAGTTTCTTAGATTCTAAAATGTTTTAAAATCTTTAATTATGAAATACTGTAATTCTTAAATTTGTCAATCATTTATTTATTTAAATCTTCAACTCTTCAATACTCATGTTTTTTTATTTCTTTAGTTCTTCAATTAAATTTATTCATTTATTCATTTCAGAATTATTTTATTCTTTTATTCTTTGATTCTTTGATTCTTTGATTCTTTGATTCTTTGATTCTTTGATTCTTTGATTCTTTGATTCTTTGATTCTTTGATTCTTTGATTCTTTGATTCTTTGATTCTTTGATTCTTTGATTCTTTGATTCTTTGATTCTTTGATTCTTTGATTCTTTGATTCTTTGATTCTTTGATTCTTTGATTCTTTGATTCTTTGATTCTTTGATTCTTTGATTCTTTGATTCTTTGATTCTTTGATTCTTTGATTCTTTGATTCTTTGATTCTTTGATTCTTTGATTCTTTGATTCTTTGATTCTTTGATTCTTTGATTCTTTGATTCTTTGATTCTTTGATTCTTTGATTCTTTGATTCTTTGATTCTTTGATTCTTTGATTCTTTGATTCTTTGATTCTTTGATTCTTTGATTCTTTGATTCTTTGATTCTTTGATTCTTTGATTCTCTGATTCTTTGATTCTTTGATTCTTTGATTCTTTGATTCTTTGATTCTTTGATTCTTTGATTCTTTGATTCTTTGATTCTTTGATTCTTTGATTCTTTGATTCTTTGATTCTTTGATTCTTTGATTCTTTGATTCTTTGATTCTTTGATTCTTTGATTCTTTGATTCTTTGATTCTTTGATTCTTTGATTCTTTGATTCTTTGATTCTTTGATTCTTTGATTCTTTGATTCTTTGATTCTTTGATTCTTTGATTCTTTGATTCTTTGATTCTTTGATTCTTTGATTCTTTGATTCTTTGATTCTTTGATTCTTTGATTCTTTGATTCTTTGATTCTTTGATTCTTTGATTCTTTGATTCTTTGATTCTTTGATTCTTTGATTCTTTGATTCTTTGATTCTTTGATTCTTTGATTCTTTGATTCTTTGATTCTTTGATTCTTTGATTCTTTGATTCTTTGATTCTTTGATTCTTTGATTCTTTGATTCTTTGATTCTTGATTCTTTGATTCTTTGATTCTTTGATTCTTTGATTCTTTGATTCTTTGATTCTTTGATTCTTTGATTCTTTGATTCTTTGATTCTTTGATTCTTTGATTCTTTGATTCTTTGATTCTTTGATTCTTTGATTCTTTGATTCTTTGATTCTTTGATTCTTTGATTCTTTGATTCTTTGATTCTTTGATTATTTGATTCTTTGATTCTTTGATTCTTTGATTCTTTGATTCTTTGATTCTTTGATTCTTTGATTCTTTGATTCTTTGATTCTTTGATTCTTTGATTCTTTGATTCTTTGATTCTTTGATTCTTTGATTCTTTGATTCTTTGATTCTTTTATTCTTTTATTTATTTATTCTTTTATTCTTTTATTCTTTTATTATTTTATTCTTTTATTCTTTTATTCTTTTATTCTTTTATTCTTTTATTCTTTTATTCTTTTATTCTTTTATTCTTTTATTCTTTTGTTCTTTTATTCTTTTATTCTTTTATTCTTTTATTTTGTTTGGCAGACTTATCTCACTTCTTAACTAGGCGAACCTAGCCAGAATTTTCACCTGCCCCCGGGCTTCTGAATGCCAAAGGGGGACTAGGCTCTGCGAAATGCACGTATCTGCATGCTCGTGCTGTTTTAGTCCTGACCGAGGAATTGTCGGACAATCGCGCAGGTGCTAAGGATGACCGACTTTTGGATGCCGGCCAATTCCTTCTCGATGTTCAACACCTTTAGCGCTTCCAGAAGTGTCTTCGGGATAATTCCAGTTCCAGAGAGAATTGTTTTTTGCGATTTGTCAATATTGAAGAAATTATGCTTTCTTCTCGGTCTTCTTGGGCAGCAGAACGGCTTGAATGTTCGGCAGGACACCACCCTGAGCGATGGTGACTCCCGAAAGCAGCTTGTTCAATTCCTCGTCGTTACGGATGGCCAGCTGCAGATGACGTGGGATAATTCTGGATTTCTTATTGTCACGAGCGGCATTTCCTGCCAGTTCCAGCACTTCGGCTGCCAAATATTCCATCACGGCAGCCAGGTAAACGGGTGCTCCAGCTCCAACGCGTTCGGCATAGTTATCTCACTTCTTAACTAGGCGAACCTAGCCAGAATTTTCACCTGCCCCCGGGCATCTGAATGCCAAAGGGGGACTAGGCTCTGCGGAATGCACGTATCTGCATGCTCGTGCTGTTTTAGTCCTGACCGAGGAATTGTCGGACAATCGCGCAGGTGCTAAGGATGACCGACTTTTGGATGCCGGCCAATTCCTTCTCGATGTTCAACACCTTTAGCGCTTCCAGAAGTGTCTTCGGGATAATTCCAGTTCCAGAGAGAACGACTGGAACAATTCTTGGGACCTCCCTGCATCTTTTATTCTTTTGTTCTTTTATTCTTTTATTCTTTTATTTTTTATTCTTTTATTATTTTATTCCTTTATTCTTTTGTACTTCTATTCTTCTATTCTTTTATTCTAATTTTTATTCTTTTATTCTTTTATTATACACCGCCGATCAGATCGGTTTAAGAGGAGGTCTCCCGGTTACCTTCTCAGGTTTCTCAAAAATAACTATCAGTCGTCGAGAGTGGGGTGGAATAAAGACTACGCGCGATTAATAGCGAGATATATCAGTCCTCTCGATTACCTTGTCAGGTTTTCCACTGTTGACTCTTCGCCATCGGGATAGTGTTTTCGATTTTTTTTTATTTCAAATGTCTTAAACTGTCGAGATCTACTGTAATCTTGAAAAAAAATTGTTGTCGAAAATCAACACTCTGGAAGCTCAATTTGACTTCATTTACTGCTATTGCAGAAAACCGAAAAATCACCGGAAATTGTGTTTAAAAAAAATTGTTGCCAAATGTTTTAAAACTGCATGACACGATATTTACAGTTATCTAAAAAAATTTTTTTTTGACGTAGAACTACGTCTTTCATTAAGGGTGCCAAATCAGAAAACAGGTCACGTTTTTATGAACTAAAGTTAACGTTAATAAATATTTTTGCCGCCAACGGATTTTGGCGATTTACATACCAAACGAATCGGAAATCCCCTAAGATTTATTTGATATGCTATACATTACAATCCCATAGTCTATATATGGTTTAAATTCATGAAAATTGGAAGCATTCCCATTCTCATACATTTGTTTTGTCCATTGTTGTGCTTTCCCGAACAGAGCTGTCAGTAACGAGCAACTTATCGACGCGCAACGAAGGGGAAATTGTAAGATGTAAAGTCTCCGTGAACAAAGGAAAAGAAGAAGAACGAAGGGGAATATTGGCCTAGAGTATAAACAGTGGATCTCGCTGAGGCAAACTTTCATTCTTCGTGAGGACACCGACTGGACAACACCGTTGCTGGGCAAGCTGGACGGCGAGGGATCGAATGGTTTTCTCAAGGCAATTGGGGTGGATGAGTAATAAGAGCAAAGAGTAGAGTTTTCCAAGGCCCTTTTTGAAGGCTAAAGACGAATGAACTGAATAAGTTTAAAGTTTCTTTAATTCCACAAGGAAGGGAAGGAAACGCAAACTTTCAGTATCGGTCTAGATACGAAACAATGAACATCGCTTGTTTTTCCTTGTTTGGCACCATCACATGTCTTCGTTTAGGACTGAGCTGTGAACGCGACCAAATTATTCACTCGCTGATGTCTCTGACATTACAATCGCTGCATCAAACTGACGCCTTAATTAATGCATTAATGTTTTGAGCTACACAATTGTGTGGGGAATCATGAAGCTAGGCTAATGTTCTGGAATTTTCCGCATGACGGTAGGAAAACTCTCTCCACAAAGGATGACAACTAAGCTAATCTAGACTGGCAGAAAGCAGTAGAAAGGGCTTCTGTTGAGAAGAGCGCAAAACAGAGATAAGTGTGTGTATATTTAGTTTCTTCAAGCCATTGATATAAGGATATTTGTGTGCGTACGTGCGTGATTCATAACCCTTACGTAAAAATAGTGCATCTTCGCTACGCTGAAACCCCATTTGTAATGATAAATATAAACAAGGAGGGGGATAGCGGGAGGGAATTATTTACGCTAGGGTATTAGTAATGAATCTCTGCTGAGGCAAATTTTCAGCTTGACGCTATGGTGAAGCAGGTGTTAAGGTTGTGCACCAAAAAATTATCTGGGGAATACCATTCAATATAAGTTCATATATTATATAATATTCAATAAGTTATAATAAATCATTAATTTATTTGGGGTCGCATGCGAATAGAATTTATTTCGCTTATTTAGTCACCAAGAAAGTGAATGTCGTTCTGGAATTTTGTATGTGATTTGGTTTCGCTTGCCAGTAGCAAAACTTCCTCCACTTCCTCGAGCATATATTGTTCTGCGAGCACAAGAATGAATCATCAAACAATGATCATCAAATGATTCTACAATAAAAAAGTCATTTCAGAGCGACCAAACTAGTAGAATGGTTATTTCAAAGTTTTCGTAGCATTATAAAAAAATATCCGCAGTTATAAACAAGTGACTTGAATTAATCTACAGCGTAGTTCTACGTCAACAATGCGGTCGTGTCTTGAACACAACCTCCTACAATTTTTTTCAAAAATAGACTTTTCAGAATCAAGAACGACCGAGATCCAAAACAATTTTTTTTTTGGTTCCAACATACATTCTGGAAACCCTGCTTTCCGGTGATTTTTTTTTCAAAGAACTCAAATTTAAACATCTGCGACACTAGTAAATGAAGTCCGAATGATCTAATATTTTGCATTGGGTATTTTATCGTGTGAATAAACATTTCGCTCGAACTTCCACATGAAAAATTGAGATTACTATTTTCAAAAGCATCCTAAGCCATACGTTTTGTCTCGTATTCCGAAAATAAAGAGTAAGCTCAAGAGTGTCGATTTTTGAATTTTTTTTTCGACATGACAATAGATCTTAACGTTAATGCAATTTTAAGACATTTAGCATTGAAAAAAATTATCGAAAACACCATTTTAATGTAGCAACAAACCAACCTACGCTCCCACCCCCTTGGGTAATTTTTCGATTTTCAAAAAAAAAAACTCAAACTTTGACCGATTTGCGCCACTCTTCATTTAGTCCGATTGAGCTGATATTTTGCATAGGGTTTTCGAGGTTGTGAACATTTTTTATGGGGTAACTTTTTGAAATTCGAGATGACCATTTTCATTGGAACCCTAGTATACACAGTATACAAGCGAGATAGGAGTAATGGACTTACCTCCGAATGGGAACTGAAAACCTAATCACTGAACATGTGGAATAAAATGATAGATTTCGAATGCATATTATTCGAGCATTTTTTAATAGATTCCAAAGCTGTTTGTACTGGCTGATAGTAAACATTTCTACGCTTTATAATATTTTATTTTTCTTGAGATAAACAATTGAATACTTGTGAAATGTCAAGCATTGTCTAAACGCGCCAAGTCCCACGTTTTGATTGGCTCGATTTGTGCTCCTCAAATTGTACCGTCCAAAAGGAGCAATCAGAGTTTCAGCGGAATACAATTTGAATACAAGCGAAACATTGCGTCGTAAGCCCCACATGTATACAGTGATTCAAATCCGTAATCGTACTCCACCATACATATCTCTTTTCCCTTCTTTTGAAAGTTGAAAAAAAGCTTTCGGAACATTCTATTTAGATAGAATTATAGTGTCATATTAGAATTAAAAGGTTTGCTATCTGTTTTCAGAATAATGGTTTTTATTTCTCTAAAAATGGCGAATGTATGTGCTAATGTATGAAAATTGACTCAAACTCATAATCGTACGCTGGTTGAATTCTCTACTCGATTTCGAAAGCGTTGGCCAATTTCCTAATTCCATCATTTTTATGGTATCCCTTGTTCATAGCAACTATCTTTAGCTATCTTTAGCCTTATCTACGAGTTTTTTTTGTGTATTCGGAAGATATATATATATATATTTTTTTTTTTCATATGGTGGCTTTTAAAATCGTTATTTGGTTCGGTTTAATGGTTCCTAAATTTCCTACACAGATAACTTCCTTAGTTTTTTACTGGGATTGATGTCGGAAGATTGTGGAGGAATATTAATAACTTTTGAGTAATTGGAATGTAACCATGTGCGAACTTCATATGTCTTGAGCTCTGGGTCATTGTCTTGGCAAAACTTGATTCCTTAATTCTATTCCATTTTGTTGACACTTTGTTTCATATTTGCCTTCAGGATGATCGAGTTAACATTTTGACCTAAATAATACACCATAGATGAAAACCAAATTCCTCATACATGCACCCTCATATCATCCCTCCATCACCACCATGTTTAAACATTGCTTTTAGATTTTTTTTTACGTTTAATTCATCGTTAGCTTCCGAAACAATAACCATCGGAGTAAAAACTATCAAATTAGGACCCATCTATGGAAAAAACATCTTACCAGTAAGACATTGATGTGTTTCATGCTGTTTGGAATAATCAAATTGGAGTTTCTGATCTTTTTTTGCTGAGAAACGGTTTGCCCCTCTGTGCTCGGGCATTAAAGCTGCCCTGCCTAGGCACATTACAAACTTTTTGTTTGCTCAATTTGGTTTTTATCGATGGTGTAATGGATCAGAATGTTTACTTGACCATCCTAAAGGTGTAGAATGTAGCAAAGTGTGAACAAAATGAGATGGAATCGAGGATTCAAGTTTTGCCAAGACAATGACCCAGAGCTCAAGACATATGAAGATCGTACATAGTTACATTACAATAACTCAAAAGCTATTGATATTCCTCCACAATCTTCCGACATCAATCCCAGTAAAAAAAACAAAGGAATGTATCTGTGTAGGAAATTTAGAAACCATTAAATTTCTAAAAATAACGATTTTAAAAACCACTTAATGGAAAAATTGATAAATATACCTTCTGAATACACAAAAAAAAACTCGTAGATAAGGCTAAAGACAGCTAAAGATAGTTGCAATGAACAAGGGATACCATAATAATGATGGAATCAGGAAATTGGCCAATGCCTTCGAAATCGAGTAGAGATTTCAACCATGAGTTTGTACGAGTATGAGTATGACTATGAGTTTGAGTCAATTTTCATACATTAGCACATACATTCGCCATTTTTAGAGAAATAAAAACCATTATTCTGAAAACAGATAGCAACCCTTTTTACTCTCATATGACACTATAATTTTATCTAAATAGAATGTTCCGAAAGCTTTTTTTCAACTTTCAAAAGAAGGGAAAAAAGATCGGCATGGTGGAGTACGATTACGGATTTGAGTCACTGTATATGCAGACCGCAACGCGTTTCCTCAAAAACGGACTTCAAAATCTAGGAGCTTGGGGAAATCGATATTGCAAATACATGCAATCAAGGGGCACTTTTGTTCCCAAATGCATATATGCAGACCTAAATGTATTTCCCTAGCATGGATCACTAAATCCAACATTTTCATCAAGAGTTCACTTTTCGAGTCAATTAATTCAGTTTCCGGATAGTCACCAACAAGATATTGTCATTTGAAAAATTCGAACAATTGAAAATATAAAGATATATTTTTATTTTCAGTCCTTGGCTCTCTGCGGTTATGTTCCCGACATTACCCAACTGTCTTTTTTTGTCCAGTCTACGCTATCAACGTATCACAAAAAAAATTGTATAGATGTGGTATAGCATCATTCTTAATTATCCTTTTCACGTTGAATGAACACGTACTCAAACTTTCTTCGTCGATCCCGATGAACGGCTTCTTTCTCTCTCTAGGAAAACTCCTGTCAAGCACCCACATCCTGAAAACGATGCACGGAGCGGACAAAGCGATAAGCGAGCGCAAAACAAGTGTTCTAGAAACCAACTAGATCAGGAAGGTGTTTTAATAAGCTCCGAACAAGAGCTAATTAATTGCATTCAAGTAGAGCACCGTATAGCAAATGTTGGAACTCGTGATAGAACCGTGTTCGGATTTGATGGAGTGCAATCGTTGAAGCAACCGTTAATTTTGTTATCATGCTTTGCTTCTACTTTGGCCGGAAACTTCTACGTGGCTCGATGAAAAAGTGCATCGGGAGACACTGAATGCGAGTTGAAGATGTGTTTTGTAGCAACTACTCGATGCATTTCAGCAATTCCATCAATGAATCTCATCAATCGAAATGCATCAACGTTTACTCGTAGATCTCGACTTGATGAGCTCCATTTGTTCTCCGTTTAAACCCCTTCCTCTAGCTGACAAATGACACTCGGTAGCAGTGAAAAATGGTGCCGCACTGCCCGCTTTTAATTGGCGTTGCATCCTGAGAGACAAGACAGAGAGTGGACTAATCCTTTTGCTTTATTCGGGTCCCTAGAAATGCAAAGCTCCCCGTCCTTAAAATCGATGGAACTGAGGCAGAAGCAAAGTTCCGCATTGCATTTATAATTAATTTGTTCGACAGATGCGAGGCGTCGAAAGGCAATAAGATGGAATTTCGTTCGTCACTTTCGACAGAAGCGAGCGAGAGTATCCTGAAAGATGCAACTATTCAATCCTTTTTGCGCCTTGTGACAGGCATTTGGCATTAGGCATTTGGAAGCGTTCCATGAAGCTCGGTCTCAAAAAAAAAAATAATAGGAGGTTGTGTCCAAGATACGACCGCATTGTTGACGTAGGACTACGTAGGACTTGCCCTCGTAAAACAATACACTAGCTGATCGTATGTCGCAATTTATTTCATGTCATTGCATTGAATTTATCTTGAATGCTATTCCAGTGGCCTTTTTCGCAATTGACATAGACTCGACAACTATCGATTATATACATGTTACACCAGCACCATTATTCCACATCTCATAACTACATCAATATATCTTTGGCGCCGCATGGAAACAACAACAATGACAACACTTGCAAGTATCAAATATCATGCTACATGTTATTTAGTATTGCCTCAAAGGAATCGCACCTCTAGGCATCGTACAACGTAACCAAGTGTCAAACAAGCGTTTGTCATAGCATGCATACAGAGCCATACATTGGTGGTTTGAACTACTAGAAATAAAATCACTTCTCATCATTTTGCGCTATTCTAAAAAAACGCTTCTGTTAATATTACTGGCCTCAAAAAAAATTGCATTACTTTCTCATGCTCGAGAGAAGCTCAGCTGTAACCCTTAGTGGAGGAAGTTTTGCTACTAGCAAGCGAAACCTAATCACATACAAAATTCCAGAACGAAATTTACTTTGTTGGTGACTAATCAAGCGAAATAAACTCTTTTTGTTAATATCATCAACCTCGAAAACAGTAGCAATGTTTCATTATGATCAATATTAGCGTAAATGCAATCCTAGTTGAGGGCAGTTTTGCGACTGGCACGCGAACCTAAATAACTTATAACATTCCAGTAAGACATTCAAGATGCTTGGTATTCCCCAAATATTTTTTTGGAGCACAACCTTAACGTTTGCTTCGCCATAACGTCAGTTTAATGCCTTGATGCATTCTCAAAGGCACCAACGAAGCCCTTATGATGACGGAAAACAAACTATGTTAACTGCTTGGAAAAAGACTGAATTATGCCACACAGTTTGTACTCAGTGTACACAGTGCTGTAACACCCATCGATGCAAATTCGCTGATGAGTTTGTCAAGAGCGACCGCTTTCACCCCCAGCGGGGGGAGCTTGATTTTGGTTGCTGTCTGGGTAACGGCGTTTACATTTTCGGCCGATGCGCCGAAATCGCCAACTTCGCTGTTGTTCGATGCGGTGTCACACTCGCGAAGGCTCGGTTCAGTGCGAGCGCTTTTCACTGCACCAACAACGCGTGCATCATTAGATGACGCTTGCCTCGAAATTTCATTGCCCCTGGCAATGCGTTCGTTTTTTGCAGGGCTCGAGCCTGCCTTCCTCTTCTTCTTGCTCATCACACACTACGCGAAGCGTCCAACTTATGACGCGGGAAGAAAAACACACGATTCGAATAACGAATAACGAACAGAAAAAGCAAACGACGATATCCATGTTGGATTTCCACTGGTGGGGTCCAATCATAGATCGAAGTGCAGCGAAAGCAAAGTGAACTGGATTACTCAACCGTCCGATGCCGAATGAAAGTTTGCCTCAGCGAGATCCACTGTTTATACTCCATACAAGTATTCCCCTTCATTCTTCTACTTTTCCTTTGTTCACGGAGACTTCAAATCCTACGATTCCCCCTTCGTTGGTCGTCGATAAGTTGCTCGTTATTGACAGCTCTGTTCGGGAAAACACACAAATGGACAGAACAAATTTATGGGAAAATGGAAACGCTTAGAGTTTTCACGAATTTTAACCATTTACAAACCAGGGGATTCTGATGTATAGCATATTATACAAATCTTAGAGAATTTCCGATTCGTTTGGTATGTAAATCGCCAAAATCCGTTCACGGCAACAATAGTTATTAACGTTAACTTTTTTCATAAAAACGTGACCTGTTTTCTGATGATGACACCCTTAATGAAAGACGTAGTTCTACGTCAAAAAAAAAAAAAAATAATTTCGTGTGGAATTGTTCTATATTCCATCCGTCGCATTTACTGCTTGTTCCATCACTTCTGTGTTAATTTATGCTGGGAGCTTTTCACAAGCTTTCTGTGCTGAGTTTTCCTCTGAGCCATCATGTCCACGACCGTTCCTCGACAATGCTCACTTTTATGTTGATACAAGAAAGCAGCACCGCACTTTATCGTACGCGTATGTGCGCGCATGTGTGTGTGCACAGGCGGAAATGGTAAAGTCTGCCGCTTTCCGGTTTTTGTGAGCCACGGCTAACGTTTCTTCTCGTATATTTTCTCCAGACTGCCGCTTCAATTCATCGGAGACGCACTGTTTGCAAAGCTTTGGCTCAGTTTTGATTCGGCTGCCCACCAAACACATGTTGCTTTACCCCGTTTTGTTCCACCTGTTCTCCCAATGGTTCCCCTCGACTGTCTTTCCGCTTGCCTCAAGTCTTTTTGGCAATCGTGTGGATCGGTTCGTAGCGTCTGCTCGGGGAGACAAAGCTTTTTTACGAAATAGAGCCGAGAGCAGGAGAGGGAAGTTCGCGCTCTCGGTTCATTCAGTTCATTTGTGAGCTTTCTTGACACGATGACCAAAAGTTTGGCAAGTTTGAGCAATGACTCTTAACGTATTCACGAGGGATAGTGGATATTGACGAAGGGAAGAGTTTGGCGGCGGAAATGCATTTTTCGGGATTATGAAGCGCTTAAAGAAATAAACCAGCTCGATTTTTAGGCTTGCACATTCTTGCGATATTTTTACCGATTTTCTGTCCATCGTTTTAAAATTGCCTGGGTGAATTTGAGTTATGTTTTCGTAAATTCGCAACTTCATTATGATGGAGTTGTTGATTTATTTATTTTTGATACTTCACGAGTAAAGTGTGTAGCATTCGCATCAGACAGGGTGGGGATGATGAACACTAGGGTGGCAATGGATGTATGGAAAAAAAATCATCATCGAATTTCAAAAACCGACCATTTACATTTTGTTTATTGGCCCAAAAAAAGGCCTGTGCAAAATTTCAGCCCAATCGGACATGATTCAAAGTTTTAGTTTTTTAGCTACTCAGGCTAAGTCCCAAAAGGTCGATTATTTGGCCAAAATTTTTTTTTTGAGATGACACCAGATCTCGACGTTTTATGCAATTTTAAGTCATTTGGCATCGAAAAAAAAATTGATTTTTCAAATTTCCTTTACTCCCCCCTTGGAAGATTTTCGAGGATCAAAAAATCAAAACATTGAGCGCTTTGAGGCATCCCTAGATCATGTTCGATTGAGCTGAATTTTTGCACAGGTCATTTTTTTGGGTCAATAAACAATATGTACATGGTCGGTTTTCGAAATTTGACATGACCATTCTCGCTGCTAGCCTAATGGACACTTATGTATGATTGATAAATTACCTTTTTTATTTAAAATTTTAATGAGCTTGAGCTTGAGGAAATTATTTTAAACTCGCTAAAACTAACTACACTGCGTTTCACAACTATAGAACCACTTCCTTTTTCTGAATTTCCAGAGATAAGTAAAAAATCGGTTGAATTGAAGTATATAGTGTAGAGTACAATAACTATCTTTATTTATAAGACTGGCTATTTGAACTTTATTGTTGTGTTCTGGCACGAAACATACAAAAAACTAAAATTCCAGTGTTTCACAACTATAGAACCAAATGGAAAACTCTCCCTCCTTTACAAAATTAACGTCATTTTCACATGAACTACAATAATTTTCTAATTCATAGGCCATCTTTAGTTCTCAATCAGTTCAAATAACCCATTCCGGATAGTTTCGACCAAGGTGCGCCATATTGTAGTGTTTATTTCGTTCTACACAGAGGATAAAGGGTGTGTCACATCAAATTGCATCACGGAAAAAACGCTGTAGAAATTTAATTTTTAGGAATTATATCCTCAGCTTTCGCTTATAATCAGATAAGAGTGTATAGCTCTCGTTGGCCATGCTTCACTGTCAATTTTTCGTAAATTTGGAAAAATGTCGTCGAACGAAAAAGAGCGTCGTGAATTAATCCTGTACACTCATTTCGAGAATCCGGAGTTGTCACATCGGGACATCGGTAAGATGCTGGGAATCGTCCAATCCACGGTCAGCAGAGTACTAAAACGATACTTCGAGAACCTAACCATCGACCGGAAGGTGATGAACGGCAAAAATGGATGCTCCGTCAGTGAAAAAGATCACAAGCGCGTAGTTAAGCAGTTTAGACGTGATCCGAGAAATTCGGTCCGGGATGTCGCCAATAAGCTGAATTTGTCAAGTTCATTCGTCCAGCGGACCAAGCAGCGGGAGGGCCTGCGTACATACAAGGTTCAGAAGGCTCCTAACCGCGACGAAAGGCAAAACATGGTGGGGAAGACGCGAGCCCGGAAGCTGTACACTGAAATGCTGACGAAGCCGCATTGCCTGGTAATGGACGACGAAACCTACGTCAAAGCGGACTTTCGTCAGCTGCCGGGCCTGTTGTTCTTCTCCGCAGAGGACAAATTCAGCGTTCCAGAGGAGATTCGCAAGCAGAAACTATCCAAGTTTGCCAAAAAGTACGTGGTGTGGCAAGCGATCTGCTCTTGCGGAAAGCGGAGCGCCCCCTTCGTGATGACCGACACGGTAAACGGGCAGGTTTACCTTAAGGAGTGCCTACAGAAGCGCTTACTACCACTATCGAAGCAGCACGAGGGCCCGACCATCTTCTGGCCGGATCTCGCTTCGTGCCACTATTCAAAGGACGTGTTGGAGTGGTACGAAACCAACGGGGTTACCTTAGTGCCAAAGGAAATGAACCCGCCCAACGCGCCTGAGCTTCGCCCAATAGAGAAATATTGGGCGATTATGAAGCAGGCCCTCCGGAAGAACCCAAAAGTTATCAAATCGGAGGCGGACTTCAAGAGAAAATGGATTTCTGTTAAAAAAACTACAACCTGACGTTGTACAGAACCTTATGGACGGGGTAAAGAGGAAGGTGCGAGCATACGGGCTTGGGCTCGAAGTATGAATAAAAAGAAAATGCCAAAAGTTGTTTAATAGTTTTTATTTTACTGTCTAAAATTCTCAAAAGGATCGGTCCACTGGGCGAATTTCTACAGCGTTTTTTCCGTGATGCAATTTGATGTGACACACCCTTTAAACACTCAGAAAGTTAAAATTATAAAATAAAATTACCTTGTCTATTTCAAATATTTTTTTCTCTATATTAAAGTATTATGTTTTTAATGATGAGAAAAAAATTATTATTGAGTTCGGTATTGGTGATTATTTCATATTACATTGGTGACTTTTTTTTTCTTTATTTCATCCATACATAACACAGGAGGCATCTCGTCTAGGATCACAGAGGGCGATTTTCATCATATCTCGTTCCACTTCGGTATCTTTTATCTGATACACGACATCCAACGACTATTTACCATCCTTCTGTCATCATCACTCGGTAAACACTGGTGGAGTGAACAAACAATACCCAACAACTAAACAAAAAGGCTCTTTTCAGGACCACCAAATCATTATCAAAGGGTTTGACGATGTAATTCTTCAAACATATCCAAAACCAACAGATAGCCTATCGGAATCCTACGTGTCTCGGACACAACCCTCCTGTGACTTTTTTTTTTGAATATTTCGTGCCTGTACACAACAACAAAGTTCAAATGGCCATTCTTATAAATGAAGATAGTTATTATATCCTACATTATATACTTCAATTCAACTGACTTCTTATATATATCTGAAAACTCAGAAGAAATGAGTGATTCTATAGTTGTGAAACGCAGTGTAGTTCTTCGCTTTCAAAATAGAGTCCATCATTGTGGACGCCAACCGATTCCGGAACTTTGTTTAGTGGGCATTGCAAAGCGAGAAAACAGGAACTAGGTTATATCTGTGGTATAACCGCAAGGGTGACGTAGGTCTATCGTTGATTTAGTGATCATTTGTTTGAAGTTGCATCTGAAATCAAATCTCAATAAATGGATGAATGAATAAATTGCAATATTGGTGAAAGTTCTTCTTGTAAATCTGTAAGCGGATGAGTATATGTATGAAATTCTCATATATATTTAGAAAACTTCAATTGAACTTTTTCAAAGTTGTGAAGTGGTCCTGAAAAGAACCGGTTTGGTAACTGAAATCACTTTTTTCTGCAAGAGGTAAGAAAGTTCATGCCAAAATTGTGTCAGAAGATAATTTTATATTATGACTAGCTGACTCAGCAAACTTCGTCTCGCCCAAAATTTATTTTTCGTTATCACATCCACGTTTTCTTTCCACTTTCGAACGAAGATCAATTTGGTTAACATAAACATCAAATGGACTAATAACGCTTGTCAATATGTAATTGTAGAACATATGCGAATTGAATTTTTCGATCTTTTCCATTTTTTCAGAGTTTTCCGAACATTTTCGATTGTCATGTTTGGTTGAAATATGTGTATTATTTTTATGGGACCCCCTCTTCATTCCAGATGGAGGGGGTGTCATACTATCATAGAAACATTTCTGATACCCAAAAACCCTCACATCCCAAACTTGGCTCAATTTGCTTGATTGTTTCTCGAGTTATCCAGAAGTTTGGGTTTTATTTGTATGGCAGCCACCCCTTAGAGAGGAGGGAGTAGTGTCTATCCACCATAGAAACATTTTATACACCCTAAAACCCTCACATGCTAACTTTGATTCTGTTTGCTTGATAAGTTCTTGAGTTATGCAGATATGTATGCTTTAGTTTGGCAGCCCTCCCTTTGAGATGGGGAGGAGTGTCTAACTACCATAGAAACATTTATTGCTCCATAAAACCTCCACATGCGAAATCTGGTTTCGTTTGTTTGATTAATTGCCGAGTAATGCAGAAATTTGTGTTTCATTTGTATAGAGAGGGGCCAATTTTCATGTCGATCGGTTCAGTAGTTTCCGAGTCCATAAGTATCAGACAGACAGAAAGACAGAAAGACAGAAAGATAGAAAGACAGAAAGACAGAAAGACAGAAAGACAGAAAGACAGAAAGACAGAAAGACAGAAAGACAGAAAGACAGAAAGACAGAAAGACAGAAAGACAGAAAGACAGAAAGACAGAAAGACAGAAAGACAGAAAGACAGAAAGACAGAAAGACAGAAAGACAGAAAGACAGAAAGACAGAAAGACAGAAAGACAGAAAGACAGAAAGACAGAAAGACAGAAAGACAGAAAGACAGAAAGACAGAAAGACAGAAAGACAGAAAGACAGAAAGACAGAAAGACAGAAAGACAGAAAGACAGAAAGACAGAAAGACAGAAAGACAGAAAGACAGAAAGACAGAAAGATGGAAAGACAGAAAGACAGAAAGACAGAAAGACAGAAAGACAGAAATACATACAGACATCACCCTATTTTTATATATATAGATGGTAAGTTTTCAGTCGGAATATAGAGAATTGGTCAAATTAGAGTCAGGACGACATATTTCAAGTAAAAATTTTCATTACAATTTTAGAAACTTAATACTGCCGGCTAAATTGAGTAGTTTGCCTCGCCAGAATTCGACACCATACCGTTATCCGAACACGTTCGAATTGGAGCGTCCGAAAGCAGATACGGCCGTTAACAAGAATAAGGGTGGTGATTGGGCAAGTACGTGTGATGAGCAAGAAGAAGAGAAAGATAGGCTCAAGCCCTGCGAGGGGCAATAGAATTTCGAGGCAAGCGTCAACTAATGATGCACGCGATGTTGGTGCAGTGAAAAGCGTTCGCACTGAACCGAGCCTTCGCGAGTGTGACACCGCATCGAACAACAGCGAAGTAGGCGGGGGACGCCTAGCGTAGTTCTACGGCAACAATGCGGTCGTATCTCGGAAACAACCTCCTATAATTTTTATTATTTTTTTTGTCAATTTTTTGGTATATTTTTATGTGCCCTGAAGCACACATAATTTTGTATAATCTGGCTGAAGGAGAACATGCCATTTTGATTGAAAGATATTTAGCCTCCAATCAGTACAGATTTGTCCTCAAATATATATATATATATATATATATATATATATATATATATATATATATATATATATATATATATATAAAATATCGAAAAATCCTTTTAGTACAATATTTCTGAGGGTATAGGCTACCCAAAACTGCAAAAAACTAAAATTGGATTTTTCCATCTTCCTGACCGGGGTCCCTCCTTAAACGCTTCAACGACACGCTTGTGATCATGATCATTATTAGAACATCCATTATGACTGCATTTCTCCTTCCGAGATGTTATCCGATGTCCCGATGAGACAGTTTAGGTTTTTTCCAGGTGCTTGCGCAAAATCAATTCGCGCGGTTGTTTTTCGGGTGACACCATTTTTCCAAACTCCGTAAAACTGACAGCGATAAAAATACAGCGTAAACAATACACTTTAAACTAATTTTACCCAAATTTTCAAGAGAAAATACCTAATGGGTAATTTTCTACACCACAACCGAAATGCAGCTGGTAAGGATGGCGGAGCTCTTCAAGGGAGGTCTGGGAACAGCTACCGGAGGAGTGGAAGGGCGGAGTAATCTGCCCCATCTATAAAAAAGGTGATAAGTTGGATTGTGGAAACTACCGTGCCATCACAATCCTGAATGGTGCCTACAACATTCTGTCTAAAATCCACTTCCGCCGTCTATCGCCAATAGTAAGTACCGTTCTTAATCATATTTCGGACGCTTAAGGCATCTGATGCAGAAAACAGATCTTAACTTTATGCACAAGTATTATTTTGTTGATATTTTTTTAAACAAATATGAAAACATAAAAAAATCATCGGATTAAATGACATTCAAATGAAGCGAATAAGAATCAAACTTCGGACACTAAATCAAATTTCGGACAGGTTGAATTCAAATTTCGGACACTTTATTTTGTAATTTTTTGGACGAAAATTACGTTACACTTGATTATATTTTATAGTCAATTGCGAAACACTTACCAAGCAATCACAGTAAACTGTTAACGATGATGCGAACTGATGAAACACGGGAGAAATTTAAATATTTATGAACGGGTAAATTCTACGTGCTCACGCTAAGGAAACGTCAAACACAAACGATAATGAGTAGTGTTGTCAGATTTTTGCCGGTTATGTTATAATTCAAATGTAGTTCTCATATGAAATGATAGTGATACCAAGAGATTACTCTATAGAAACAATTGTGATATTAATTTTATAGTTATATCATCAGTGCATTAAGAAGTTCACTGCTATGCCAGGCAAGTACATATCGTTCGCCCAATCATCGCTTCCTGATACTCGACTCGTTTTCAGCTGCACTACCGTCGACAGTTCCACACTCGCCAATGAACCTGCGAGCGGAACGCCAGAGTCTTATCGCCAGCAGCCACCACTGCAACTGCAACGGAGTCTCCATCCTGTCCATCTACTACCAGAATGTTAGAGGACTACGCACTAAAACGAACGATCTCAAACTTGCTTTATCGAGTTGTGACTATGACGTGGTCGTGCTCACCGAAACATGGCTTCGCCCGGATATATGCGACGTCGAGCTGACGTCAGATTACTCAGTGCTTCGTTGCGATCGTAATGAGTCCACTATCGATCTTCAGAGGGGCGGTGGAGTGCTTATCGCTGTTAGAGCCAGTATTTGCTGCAGTCTCCTTGGTGAATTGTGAGCAAATAGAGCAAGTTGCTATATGCTTAGTGCTTCCACATCGATCCATATACGTCGTCGGTATCTACTTACGACCTAACTCTGATCCAAGATTATATTCCACTCACGCTTCGGCCGTTCAGAGCATTTGTGATCGATCGTCTGAAAATGATATCGTTCTACTATTGGGCGACTATAACCTCCCTTATTTGCGTTGGCATTTTGACGAAGATATCAATGGACTTTTGCCGGTAAACGCATCTAGTGAACATGAAGTTACAATTGCGGAATCCATTCTTGCTTGTGGTTTGGTACAAGTGAACTCTCTCACAAATTGCAATGGTAGACTCCTTGATTTGGCGTTCGTTGATTCACCGGACGATCTCGAAATTTTCGCACCTCCACTTCCTCTCCTGAATATCGACGTTCATCACGTACCATTCGTCTCGCAAGTAGATACCCATTGCTGCATTTACGACCAGGTAGATTTGCATCCCGCAGTCGATTTTGACTTTCGGAGGTGTGATTTCTCATCTCTGAACGTTGAACTCTCGTCAGTAAACTGGCAGAATTATTTCCAAGGTGACTCTGTCGATGAGAACGTACTGCTGTTCTATGATAAATTACTCGAAATCTTGCACGCTAATGTTCCCCGTCGTCGCCGTGCTATCAGCTGTACCTACAGGAAGCCTTGGTGGAATGCCGAGCTGCGTAACCTGCGAAACAGACTCCGCAAAGCCCGCAAACATTTCTTCGAATCTTCAAATAGATTCAAATAGAGATCTTCTACGGCAAGCTGAAGTCAGCTATAAGGAATGTCTTGTCTCTGCCCACTACGATTATGTGATCAGGTCACAGTCATGACTGAAGAAAAATCCTTCGACATTTTGGAAATTTGTAAAACTACAACGAACCAATAATCGTGTGCCCAACAACGTAAGCTACAACTCATCTACAGCTACCTCTGCCGAAGAAGCTGCAAATCTCTTTTCAAACTACTTTCAAAGTGTGTTCAGCTCTACCTCGCTTCAAATTCATCAAAGTAGTTTCCAAGATGTGCCTTTCTATAATGTTCATCTGCCCCTCATCGATTTCTCTAGGGCAGAAGTGCGGAATGTACTAGAAGATCTTGACGTGTCAAAAGGAGCAGGAGTCGATGGTTTACCACCACTTTTATTCAAAAACTGTGTTAAATCTCTAGTGGAGCCTTTGAAATAGCGTCCGGTGTTCCACAGGGAAGAGTACTGGGTCCTCTTATCTTTGTTCTCTTCATAAATGATCTATGCCCCCGATTGTCATCCGGGAAGCTATTATATGCAGACGACCTTAAAAATATTCAGGGTAATCAAGTCAACACTGGATTGTACTGCGCTACAAACGGATAACAACATCACTTCGCAATGGTGCTCCGATAATGGTATGCATTTGAACATCACTAAATGCAAGGTAATCACGTTCACCCGTGGTATGTCGCCGATCAATCACGTCTACTCAACTCCTCAACAACTCCTCTAGAACGTGTTCAGTCCACTTGTCAGTGACTCCAAGCTGACGTTCAACGAACATATCGCCACCATAACAGCCAAAGCGTTTTATGTTCTCGGATTCATCCGCCTAAACGCATCGTAGTTTACCGACATCTATGCCCTGAAAGCGCTTTTCTGTACGTTAGTGCGCAGTACTCTGGAATATGCCTCGCCGATCTGGTCACCCTATCACGTTGCTCAAGTGATCAGCATTGAACGTGTACAGAGGCAATTCGTGCGCTTCGCCCTCCGTAACCTTCCCTGGAACGACCCGGCTAATCTCCCTGATTATGCGGCTCGCTGCCAACTTATAGACCTTCAGTTACTATCAGCACGAAGAACCCAGACACAACGGCTGTTCATATTCGACCTTTTGAAAATCAACATCGATTGTCCGGACCTACTTGAAAAAGTTTCGTTTTACGTTCCTCAACGTCAACTTAGACAATTGCCTTTAATTATCGTTCCTAGATATAGGACAAGTATGGGTTCAACAGCCCATTCAGCAGCTTCCTAAGGGCGTTCAACAATGTTAGTAGCAGTTTCGACTTTAATATGGCTAAAAATGATTTTAAAAACCGAATTATGAACGTAGTTTAAGTTTAAGATCTGTGCGACTAGGTCGAAGATTAATAATAATAATAATAATCTCATCAGCTCATCTGCTTCGCCGACAACGTGGACATAATCGGAAGAACACATGCGACGGTTGCCGACCTGTATACCCGACTGGAACACGAAGCAGGGCTGATTGGACTTGGGATCGGTGCGTCTAAGACTAAATACATGCTAGCAGGAGGGACCGATAGCAACAGAGTTCCTCTTGGTAGTAGTGTTGTGATCGACGGCGACGAGCTCAAGGTGGTAGAAGAATTTGTCTACTTTGGCTCGTTGATAACAACTGACAACAACAACAACCGTGAAATTCGAAAGATGCGTAGTCAATGGAAGTCGTGCCTACTATGGGCTCCGCAAATCCTTGAGGTCCAACAAACTCCGACCTTGTACGAGTTGTACCAAGTAATTCGACCGGTTGTTCTCTATGGGCACGAAGCATGGTCGATGCTTGAAGAGGACTCACAAGCGCTTGGTGTTTTCGAACGCCGAGTGCTCATAACAATATACGGAGGTGTACAGGAAAACGAGGTAAGGAGAAGGAGAATGAACCACGAACTGGCGCAACTCTACGGCGAACCCAGCATCCAGAAAGTCGGCAAGGCAGGCCGAGTGCGATGGGCAGGGCATGTTGCAAGATTGCCGGACAGCAGCCCTGCAAAGATGGTGTTCGCATCGAATCCGGTAGGAACAAGAAGGATGTTACGGGGGTTTCGGAGGTTCTATTCAGCACGCGTTTTTATCAATGTATAGCGAGCTCAAAGCTGTATTTATTAAGAGAAACAATAATTAAACAAGAACTTTACATTATTAGGTTTTACCTACATTTGATCTCCTCGTTTTAAATTCAAAAGCACGACAGGATGATTCAATTATTTAACAATTTGGGAATTCAACTTTATTTTGGGTTCTATCTCTACTCCTTTTTTGTGATTAGCAAATAATGTGTGGTACGAGAGAAGTTTTCAGAATGACAGTGATGACAGCTAGCTGTCAACGATTGTCTGGGTGCGTCATGGAGTGGCACCGCCCGGATGCGCAGGTTCAGATCAAGCCATCAGTGGCGTAGTTTGCTTCCCCCCAACAAAGGAGAGGAGCTCAGCGAGCGAGGTGGTTGGACCAAGTGGAGCAGGACTTGGTAAGAGTCGGTGCAGCCGGGAGTTGGAGAACTGCAGCCATGGATCGGGTTTATCGGAGAAAAGTAGTGAATCGGATCTAATGTCAATGGGATGTAGAGTCATAGTAAATAAAAACACCATTTATTCCAGCTAGAAAAATTCCTATTCAGCTAACGTGTAGAACCCTGCTAATGTTTAAAACGAAAAGCTCAAGCTGGTTTAACCTACCCAGTGCTCAATTCCGAGTGCAAAGCGACATTGCCTTCGACCAGCAAGTGAATTGGAAGCAGCAAAAGCAACTGAAGTTTGCCAACCTGCGCTCATCGCCCTAATGGAATAATTTATACCCGGAGTCAGCGTAGCACGTCATCACGTCGTTGTCACCAAATCAGATATTTAACATGTGTAATGGTGTAGCATGAATATATTAACGTATGTTGAAATTGCCTGCATTCTGCGACGAATAAAAAGCTGGTTTACCGATTTTTTCCGGTGCGCCATCTGGGATGCAAATCATCTCTCTTCAGAATATGATTGGTTAGAACTAAATGTTCAATCAAAACTTCTCCCAATCACAATTTACTGCATAGACATAGACTTTCTTAATCAAATCACCATCAGTGACTATCTGCAAAGGCCAGTCAAGTTAGCGAATTGCTAATCAAACAAACAATTGTGTTACACGTATCTGCTTTCTCACCCATACCTTTCACCCACCCCACGCGGGTTCATAATTACAGTCACTCGCTGTACAACGCAGCGAATTCTAATCCGAATGTACATTATCACAATTATCAGATTGTTGCAGCGTCTAGTCAACTAGCGAGCAGCTTTGTGTTGGTTGTTGGGTATGCAATTATTTAATGGATGTCGCAGCCTCCACTGCAGGAAAGAGAGAGATGCCGACTTGGCTCTGCTGCTGTTGCTGCTGCTGCACAAGATTAGAATCGAATGGCGTGTTGGTGGAGGATTCGGATGGAGTCACGTACCACATTACTGATGTGCAGCGACTGCCGTTAGTAAATATTTGCCAATGTTGATGGGTTGGGTTGCAGGAGGAGTGAGTCCGTGTGCTTTTGCTGTGCTAGTCGCAATCGAACGTGTGGTCAATTAATTGCCACATGCCACATTACTATTTCGCTTGTTTGCTGAGGTTGTTATGTTGATACTGCTGTAATTGGGATGTTGCATCAATTATTCAGATTCGGGTGGGTTTGTTTGATTACTGAGGGTCTCTTCGCGGCACAGTATCATAACAGTGCTCTCTAAACTCGAAATCACGTCGTACGATAGTAACCGTTTGTGAAAAAGTCACGAATCTCATTCTTGGTAATGCGTATTTTCAATCGATAAATATTAATAGTGTGCTCGAGTTTCGCAATTTTGTGGTGCCTGTTCGAATGGAGTTTCTTTTAGCAAACTGATTAACTTGAAATCAAATTTTCATTCGGTGTAAATTGGAGAGAACTAAACCAGCCCATTGAAAAGTGTACACAAAGGGACTTGGAAGCTATTCAAATTACTAATGGATGGAAAAACCTTACGTGGCTGCTCTGAGTAAATTTACTGGCAGCAGCGAACCTAATAACTTACGGATGGGGATGTCAAATTTTGCTTTTTGTAGGATTCTTCACCAGTTCCACGACCTGGTTATAATTGGTTCAGAACAGTTTCACTGAAACTAGTTATTTTGAGTATTTGTGAGCTGACTCTTTTTTTCTTGTTCAAGCATGATTTCTTTTTTCATGTTATACTAGCTGACCCGGTAAACTTCGTCCCGCCCAAAATTTATTTTTCGTTATTACATCCACGTTTTCTTACTAACACGTTCATGGGTCGAATCGCAGAACTGTTCATTGATTGATCTTCTAATCTACTCCTTAACATTATTTTTCACTATAAAATTTCAGTACTTCTACCAAAACTCGACATTATAATATCAGATTATCCTCAGATACAGTTCTCGTGCTAGATTTTTCATCCACTTGCAAATAACATGTTTCTCCGTTACGTAGAATAAATGTTTGATACAGAAAATATGATAAAATTTTTCGGACAATCGGACAATTTTGACAATTTCTTTCTCGAGTTTTGCTCTTATCAACACATTCGGCGATAAATTCAATTTATATAGATAGACGACGATACAGGAGTGCGTTTTATCACATTAAAATCCATTTCCACTTCCGAACGAAGATCAATTTCGTTACCGCAAACAGCAAATGCTTGTCAATATGTAACTGTAGAACACATGAGAATTGAATTTTTAGAATTTTCCCATTTTCCTTCAGGTTTTCGAAAATTTTCAATTGTCATGTTTGGTTGGAATATGTTTGGATGAAATATGTGCATTATTTTTATGGGACCCTCTCTCCTTTTCATAGAAACATTTTTCGTACCCAAAAACCATCACATCCCGAATTTGGCTCCATTTGCTTGATTAGTTCTCGAGTTATGCAGAAGTTTGTGTTTCATTTGTATGGCAGCCCCCCTTTAGAAAGGGGGAGAAGTATCGAACTACCATAGAAACGTGTCTTACCATCATAAAAACATTTATTGTACCCTATGTCTAATTTAGTTTCATTTGCTTGATTAATTCTCGAGTAATGCAGAAATTTGTGTTCCATTTGTACGGCAGTTCCCCCTTAGAGAGGGGGGAGGGGTCTTGAATTATCATAAGGACCTTCTCCGACCTCCAAAACCCCTACATACTAATTTTCATGTCAATTGGTTCAGAAGTTTCCGATTCCATAAGAATCAGACAGACTAACAGACAGACAGAAATCCATTTTTTATATATAGATGGTTCATTTGTTAATGTGGTTCGCGGAAAGTTGAAACATAAGGACCACACCTACTTAAACATTATTTCTTTCAAATATAAATTCTAATCGGTCGCAGCTCTTTCCGATTTTCCTAAGCTTTATACATACGATACATATGTGGCTAACCTAAATCCCATTTTGTTATAGAGACTACGTTTTTAACATTTGTGGTTTTCGTCGGCGGTCTAGGTCTATAGCGCTCGATTCCTCTGTATATTATAGAACATGCAGAACAACGTTTACCGGATCAGCTAGTAAAATATGATATTTTATTCATTTTAATAAATCGTTATGGAGTGCCCGAATCGATTGATGCAAAAATCTCATGAATTCTTTTGGTAGTTATTGGGAAAACATGACTCCAACTCCTCTCCATGTCTTGAGAAAGACAATTCACTACAGCTCGACGCTCGCCGGCAAATGGTGTGCACTCTACAATTCGATCAGAGAAGGCCAGAAAGCGGAAAGGAATCATTATACGTACTGCTGTGAAATAGACGTCAAGAAACTTTTATCTGAAGTTAACTGGAAAAAGTAATGCATTGTAAAAACTGTTTGTTAGACCCATACTGAGTAACGATAGGAGTAGAAAGATAATTGCAGAGAGGAGTAACTCGGGGCATTCTATTATGTCCACTGAATTGTGAGTTAGAGCAGAACTCGAAAGTCGATTTTTGGCCAAAAATTTTTTTTCGTGGTAACACCAGATCTCGACGTTTCATGTATTTTTAAGTCGTTTGGCATCGAAAAAAAAAAATTCGATTTTCTAAATTTCCTTTACTCCCCCTTGGAAGATTTTCGAGGATCAAAAAATCAAAACTTTGACCGCTTTGAGGCACCCCTAAATCATGTCCAATCGAGCTGAAACTTTGCACAGATCATTTTTTTGGGGTCAATAAACAAAATGTACATGGTCGGTTTTTGAAATTTGACATGACCATTTTCGTTGCCACCCTAATGTTCATATTGCTCATATTTTAGTTTTGAAGCGCAATAAAATAAAGCTGTCGAAAATCAGTGACCTGCTTTCGATTACTCCCTCGAATCGCAACAACAGTAAAACAATTATTTTTTTGCAAAATTCAATTTTATTATTCAACATAATTGCCTTCGAGGGCGATATAGCGATTATAGCGATCTTGTAACTAATCATCTTTGTAACTTTTCGATACCATTTTTATAGTACTATTTCTGGTTTTCCTCAAAATAGGTCCCAGTTTCGGTAATCACTTCATCATCTGTCTTAAATTTCTTGCCAGCGAGCATTCTCTTCAGGTCTGCGAACAGAAAATAGTCGCTGGTGCCAGATCTGAAGAATACGATGGATGCGGAAGCGATTCGAAGCCCAGTTCATGCAATTTTGCAATCGTTTTCATTGATTTGTGATTTTTTCATTTTTTTCACATTAACATAAAATAAGTAAAAAGAAAACTTTTTAAGTTAAACGGTTTAAGTGTGATTAAACATAATAATGTATTAAAATCTAGAAAATAATTAGGCAAGTAGCAGTTAGCAATTATCACATCTCTTATTCAACAGTCTAGGGCATTGATAAGACTAAAATAAAATCGTGGGACATATGATGAAGTCGCTAATTGTGGATAATGGAAATCCAACGTGACCCACGATTTTATTTTAGTCTTATCAATGCCCTAGACTGTTGAAGAAGAGATGTGATAACTGCTAACTGCTACTTGCCTAAGTATTTTCTAGCTTTTAGTACATTATTATGTTTAATCCCACTTAAACCGATGACCATAAATTTTTTTTACTTATTTTATTTTCTAGTTTTTAATACAATCTGTTTCATTAGAATATTCTCTACAATAAAGCCATTGTGCTGTATTCTATCATTCAAATCATTTCATTTGATACCGATATTGAGTGGATTGCAAGAAAATATATATTGTGTTCTCCAAGTCAAGTTCGTTCGTTTGATACACATATCTCAATCAACAATTTTTGAGATAGCTATTTTGTAGCGGCTGCCAAATTGGATTTTTCAAGATAAGCAGTTTTAGAATGACAGTAGAGATAAAGATGTTTTATAAATTTGATCAGTTCCTATTGGTCAAATTTCTATTAATGTGGGACAACTCTACAGACATACAAACAGTTCAAACTAAGTAAAACCGTTTAATAAAGTAATTTTCTATTTTGTGATTGCGGCCATCTTGGACTTGGATTTTTCATGATCTACTATGATCTACTACTCAAGCCCTTTCATTTGATACTCATATTAATTGGGTTTTGAGAAAACATGTAGCCGCCATTTGGTAGTGACAGCCATCTTGGATTTACATTTTTCATAAATAACCGTGTTCTACTAGTCAAGCCTTTTCATTTGATACCCAAAATAATAGGGTTTTGAAAAAAGATGTAGTCCACCATTTTGTAGCGGCCACCATCTTGGATTTTCAAGATCATGAAATACGCAGTTTTATAATGACCACAGAGATAAAGGTGTGTTCCAAATTTCAGATCAATCGGTCAACAGAAAGGGGATCAAATTTCTATTAATATGGGTCAGCGCTACAGACAAACATGTTACAAACATTCAAACATACAAACAGATTACAGGGCAAGCTAAATAAAACCGTTTAAAAAGTTGCTTCACTCTCAATGCTAGTAACTCACGAACCAACCGAACGATTGCTGTCAAATTTTGATACGTATCCATTGAAAGATGGTGCTTTGTGATAGTCACGTAGATCTTTCCAAGAGGCGCCATCTAGACGTCAACCTTATAAGCTTTTCAGCTGAACTGTGAACTGTATACGCCACTTAAGTAGCTGTTTTTTTTTTTTTTTTTTTATCTTCGCTTATTTTTCGTCGGCCTATTTCCGCCACTTTAGTGCCAATCACCGACATCAGGGAGGCGACTCCACCTGTTCCTACCTATCAGACTCAACAACTCATGAGCCGGGCCAACTTCTTTTACTTCCGCTCCGAAGGAAGACGTAACCAGAGATAAGTAGCTGTTAATTTTAATGATTTTATCAGAATAATTCAAGTATATTCAGATAGGGAAGCGCAAAGTGTTCTTAAAAATCTAGTTGATTCAGGGGAAAAAACGAAGGAGCCTAAAATTCTTAAAACTGTGGAAAATTTTTACGATAGTGCATTGAAAAATGGAAGGCTACTATAGGGAAACACACAGTATAAATACAATCTTAAGTCTATTCCTGAGAAGTCTGGCCAGAGATTCAAAGAAGCATTAGTAAAAAAAACTTCAGATAGACGAAAACATTTTGTTTGATGGATGGACAATGCTTAAAGGATTTATGATTATTGAGTTGAAAAGGTGGAAAAACATTCCGTGCCAACTGTCGTGAAACGAATTTCTAGAATGCAAGAAATTCGAAAAGCTTACTGGTTATGTTTTGTGTCTGCCTGGTAGTATCGCGTCAGTTGAGAGGATTTTTATACGATGAACTATATGTGAATAAAGGAAAAGTCATGAATCAAAGTTGAAACTATGAAAAATATGAGTATTGTCAAACTTAGGATAAAATTTCCAAAAATCATAATATCCTTCGCAATGTCAATCTCGTCTAAATATTTGTTGTAGAGTACAAAGCACATACGTCTAAGAATGTTTGATTGTTTGGTTTTATTCTAGATTTTATTCACCCGATAAAATTCTTTTAAAAAACTATATATTTTTTATATATTTTGTTGTTTTTGTACGAATGTTTCAATACATTTTTTTCGCAATCGATTGATAAGGAATGTCCGAATTGATTAGGGTGCAATCTCCTAAAACTAATTAAAAAATGGCCGAGCAATGGGTGCTCAAAAATTTCGTGACGCAAACGATATTTAGATTTTAAGATTTGATACCCACTATGTTCACGAGCAGTCTTCAGAAAACATACGCTACGCTGCACTTGAGTTCAATTTTCAGCAGCGCTCGTTCATAAAGAACACATATTCTCTCTTGGTACGAAGTGTACCAAGCACCGAATGAACTCGGCGCAGAACTCAGACACTAAACATCGCTTATCACTTGTCTTCTATCTTCGCTCTTTCTAAACAAAGCATAAAAACAACATCGCGCCTCCATACCAACCGTATACCCTTGTGTGAAGAAAAATAACTCAACAGAGAAAGAAAACCAGATTCAAGCGCGGTGTAAAACAGGTATAGAAATACGGCGCAAAACTCGGTGCTGACAACAAAACATTTCATCTGTGTTTCGGAGCGCGGACTTGCGGCAGATTTGTTATTTTAAAATTCAAACAGCGTTGCTCGTTCCATTATTCTGATCAATCGAGAAACTTAATCCCCTGTGTGTGGCTGTTCGATGGCAGCCCCACGAAACGAAGGGGTTCCAATATTGCTTATGCTCCTAGTAGTGTATGTAAGAAAAAAATTGGTTGGCTTCAGCATGGTTATAATAGCCAACCATTGCCTGAGTGCAGGCGTGGTGCATCCTAATCAGCTCATGGCCCTAATGGGAAATCAATGCAGCAGGATGCTCCATTTAGGTCATTCCTTTCGAGGCAGGGGCATACGAATTAGAAGGCGTTAATTTTGAAATTCATAGTTCGTGGAATTTATACTTTGAAGGCACAATTAAAGAACATAATACTTTTTGTTTGAAACTTACTGTAATTCAATTTTCTCGGGTGCATTTCCGAAAATGTAATTCGTCTCTGCTAATGGTATTCGTACAAACGAATCTGAATAATTTCTTTACGCAATCTCCAACCAGCAACAGTCATCAACGGGATTAGTCTTAATCAATGCTTCACCTCTCTCGTCTCAGATTATCGGGTATCGCATCATTCCGAGAAAGATTCGTTGTCTATTGCTGTTGCCAACTCAATGGGAAATACTGCGAAATGGGGTGCCGCTCGTTGTCAGCAGCATTCCTGGAAACTTTCGTAATTTGTCCTCCGCAATGAATGGAGCGAAGCGGTAGCGAATCTTATTACAACCGAGATAACCAGCTACTAGCCTAATTATATGGGATTTTTTTTCTCTTCGCAGATGAAAACCGAAAATACACCACCACCACCACCAGCAACTCAGCGGAATTAGTTCCTTATCGTCTCACTTCCATCCGGATGGATACAAATCCTGGCAGCTTTAGCGCGTTGTTATCGTCATTGGTGTTTAATAGCCATCCACGGATAGAATTCGGAATTTGATACTTGCCAGCATTACATCCAGCGGAAAAGCGAACTTTATCTTGCCCGCCATCATCGTCAGCATCTTCGGCTTACTCGGCTCCCCCGCCTGCCCTCAGCAGATGAGCCCCTCTAATACACGAATGAGTGAATGTTAGAAAGCGATTCTTTGGGATGCTCTCATAAAATGAAATTGCGCTTGACAATCTTGGGAAAATAGGAGCGGAATTCCTTGCAGTGATGATGCTATTGGGTGGCGATGGGTTTTTGGATGGTTTTGGATCTGGAAAGGGCCCAATCATGACGGGTTATCGGCGATTGGTTGGCATAATTTAGGATAAATAGTGTGAGCGAAAAGAGTTGAAATTAATACATACAAACATGTGTAAAACATATGATCATTTTCTGTGTGCTTGCCTTCTCGTGATGGTTTGATATTTATTTGATGTCTCAAAAATTTTTCAGCCGTTAAACTCATTTACACTTTTTCCAATAGAGGTGTTTTTTCCCCATATATATAGAAAAAACCACAGTGAAAAATCGGTTTGTGCACATTTCCCATGAGTATATGTCCCAAACTCCTTCCCTTCCATTACTCAAAGTCAAGCCCTAAATATTTGTCCAATTTCTTTGGCATTCAGCTGAAAAATCCACACACTGGGTGGTTGTTATCACGATGGCGAGGGTATCACCACCTTCACGGAGCCCGGGTCCGGGACCAAGGTACACATCAACACTTGAACGACCGGAAGGCAAAATTTCCGCTTCGTCAAATCTCATTTCGACAAATTTGATTAAGGTTGGTAAGGTGTGTATGTGTGTGTGCGTGTGTGTGAAAATCATTCCCGTTTCAAATCGGTTTCTCCTTATGATGTTTTTCTTCCCCATTCGTTTCCAATTTATGCTACATTTGGCAGGCATCCGAAGAGATGATTGAGAAACGGTGTGCGTTGGGGAGGGGGGAAACACGTGGGCAAACATGTGCTGACCTACCTGGAGAAGTGATGTTTGTCTATGGGAAATCGGTGTGGCAATCAGGCTGAAATATGCTAGGCTTCATCAGTATAGTTTTTAACATATTTGCAGAGTTGCTTGCTGGATCGAGTTAACGGGAATTTATATACAAAAAGGTCCTTTTATAATCAACGTTGGCAAGCGATGCAAATTTTTTTGGAGTCTAATCTTCTTCCTAATTTAACAGAAAGGGATTTATTCCAAGAATTATTTTGTACATGTTGATCGCAGTATCAGTATCTGCTGCAGCTAATATATGTCTGTTCTTCTAAAAATTATTCGTACAATGCATTTTCAACATATGTGGAGCTTTCAATTTAAATAGTACACAAATACTTGGTGTGAATTAAATTTAGCTTTATCCGATAGATAATTCGTTGGGTTTTTATTTCAACACGATTTCCGGCATATGACTACCAATAGAAGTGGTATGGTGTGTGGTATCTTATGGAGTAAAAGTGATGCACAATATCCGCGACTGAAAAAAATACGAACTACGTGACGAGTTTCTTGAACTTCAATTGAAAATTTTAGTAAAAAATATGCAATATTTGTGGGCGTTGTTAATATGTCAGTATTAAAATGATGAAATGACAAATGAAATTAAACACAAAACAAGCATTCGATATCATATTGAATGAATTTTCATATTGGTAGGAAAATTCTTCATTTACAATATCATGCATTGTATAAGAAAAAATATGCGACAGTATGTATACAGGTAAAATAAAAAATTAAAGAAAAGAAAAATGGAAACAAGGCATAAAAGTTGAAAACATAGAAAAAACAAGCAAAAAAATAAGAAAAGAAGGAAAAATAGAAAGAATAAATTTCTATTTTTCCTTCTTTACTTATTTTTTTGCTTGCTTTTTTTCTATGTTTTCAACTTTTATGCCTTATGTCCATTTTTATTTTCTTGAATTTTTTATTTTACCTGTTTTTTTCTCGATACATACTGATACTCATATTTTTCTTCACACATTTTTATTTTGGCATCACACTAACTTAATTTTTTTCTATTTTCTTTTTTCTATGTGTTTCTTTCATCTATTTTTATTTTATCGTTCTCAACTGCTGCTTTTTTATTTTTGTTTCTTATTTTTACACATTTCCTTTGCTTTTGATTATTTTTTTTGTTTCTGTTCCCTTTTAACTCTTTGGTCTTGCCCTCTCTTCAATTTATTCCTCACTTTGATTTTCGTTTTCTAGCATTTGATCCTTCGTTGATTTTATTCTTATTGAATCTTTTTTTTTCGCTTTCCCTTATTTCATGAACCCACGATCTGTCTTTATCTTCTATTGCTTTTTTTGGTTTTTTCTCTTTACTTTTTTCCCTATGCGTTCTGATTTCTATTTCTATCAGAATTGACTTCGAAGTTCTTATATGAAACATAAACACTGTTGGTTGGAAGGAAGAGGGTATTTAAAATATTTTTCATTTCTCCAATATATTTCTTCTTCATACAGATCCATCTATCTTTAGCTGAGATTTTTAGTTTTGATTGATTCTTCTCTTACTTAGAATTGGTTTTTTTATCTCTTCGAGGGAGTGAGCCTTTTCTTGAATGAAGAAAAAAAAAGCAAAACACACACATAAGGAAGGGTTGTTACGGGGAAATAACATAAAAGATCGAATAAACAAGTGAAAAACAAATTTCTTTTAAGGGATCAAAAAAAAATGTGATTTTGTACGGGATTAGGTTAAAGATATAATAAAATAAATTAAGAAAAGGATTAGGTGTATGTTCTCCTCATTAGCTCCGTTCATTTATTTTTTTTATTTTTTCTATAATTCCTGCCTTCGCGAACCATTCTTATCTTACTTGTTTTGCTTGTTCCTCTTTCTTTTTTTTTGAAATGTTTTGTATCTTTTGGTTTTTGGTAAATTTTTGTTAATTTCTGGTGGTCTCTTTTTATATTTATATAATATTAGGTTAATGTCTTTTCGTTGCTCTTTCCTCTCCAAGTTTTCATGGTGCTTATATATCTTTTTTCATTTACTTATATTTTTCTTTGTTCTCTTTGACAGAAAATCATCTTTTCATAAAGTGTTTATATTTGAGAGAAAACTTATAAGTATACTGAGCTTCTTCTAACCCTAATTTGTGCTCATCTCAAACTCTACATAGCGAACTTCTTTAACTCTTCTTATTTTAGGTTCTTTGTTGAGCTTGCCGTCTTTTTTTTACTTTTGATGGTTGGTTTTTATTATTTTATTTTCTCAGCTTCTTCCTTTCCTATCTTATATGTTGCACATCTATTTTGTTATATTCTTCTATTATTCTTTTTATTTTTAGATTCACAAAAAAAACATCTTTCCATACAGCGTTTATATTCTATTAGTATTCAGAGCTCCTTTTAACAATCTTTGTGCACGATTCAAATTCTTTTTATATTTTTTATTGTGCCCCCCGTTTAATTCTTTTCGTTCTGCCGTTGCTTCTATCTTTCACTTTTTTTTTTGCCTTTTTATGTCCTACTCTAGTCCTTCTGCCCATTCTTCCTTATTTATTTTTACATGCTTTCATATTTCAAATAATTGCTTTGTATAGTATCATTTTTTTCATTGTTCTATTTCGAGCACCCTTTTCTTTGCCTCTGATTTTCACATTTTCATTTTGTTCTTGTTTCTTTCTTTTTTGTTCTTGTTAGATTCAAAGTTCGTTGAATTATTTTTTTTCTTTTTTCTGATTTCTTAACAGTGTCTCTAATTTATTTTCCAACCAAGCTTATTTTCCAAGTTCTAGCTTACTTTTCTTCTTCCGTGTTTTTTTCTTTTTCTTTTTTTACTCTACTTTTTTTTATTTATACTATTTTTAGAGATTTCGAACGCATATTACGTAGAATCGTTCTTACTATATATGTTAAAATATATATCATTGGACGGAAAATTAATCCAGTATTTTTTTCGCATGTAACCTCAACAGTGGAAATAGTAAAACAAGTGAGCTATTCAACGAATAAAATATGTATGTTTTGCAAGCGAATGCAATGGTAAATTATGTATTATACATTTTTTCATTCAGCTTGGTTCCCGTGAATGTTGTATGCAACATAAAATTGTGTAAAATAATCCATTCTATCAAACAAATTAGACATCCAGTCAATATGTAGGAATAAGGGTGATGTAGATGGTGGAGTTGGTTAGTAAGAGCAATTCCATCGAAAATCATTATTTCAGCGATATCAAGGTGATATTGTTATGGCTCACAGTGTCGGTGTGTGTGACCAAAACATAGTCTGCAAACAAGCATTATTTCACCGTAAAAGCTACTACTCCCGATGACTTAGAAGAAGACTTTTAATAAGAATAAGACAATGGAAAGAAATCACAATACCATAGCTATCCATTAAAAATAAATCAGCTCTATGATTTCGTGTATATTTTGTTTCAAAATATCACTAAATCATAAGAATAAGAAACATTTCTTTGTTTCTTCCCCATAAACTTTATATTCAATGTACTCGATGACGACATTTTTTTCGTTTACCGATTGACATATACTTTGTGTACCATTTCACCTTGTTATGTGTCACACTGATATACATTAATCTTTTTCAGTTAGACAGTTGAACCTCTTACCAGAAGCTAATTTTGTTTTTTGTTTGTTATAACCTGTTTGGCGTTTATAAGTACATGAGGGCCACCATTTGGAGTTTCAAAAGAGTTACAACAACAGCTTTCTGAACAATAAAAATAATTACATTTAAAAATTTGTTCCGAACAATCACAATCCTATAAACTTATGTCCGTGCCCCTAGGCTCAGACCCTTTTACTTTTTTGCTCCGATATTTTTTCTATTCCGGAAACAGACATACAAGCAAAAATATGCAACTAGAACATTCGAAAACTTTAAACTTTAAACTTCGACTACGCTCATTCTGCGTTTCTCTACTATTGCTTTCTCTGATTTCCCTCCTCATTTCTTCAGTATTTCTCCTGGCTGTTTTTAGTTCTCTATTTTCTTTTTCCTTCATCCATATTGCTCTATTATTTATTTTTTTACGGGGGTTTGTGTATATTTTCTACGTTTGTTCCCACTATTTCTTTCTTGATCTCTTTTTTTTATTTTTTCCTTTTTTTTTATTTCAATTTTTTCATTTTTTCTGTTTTGTCTTATTTTTTTTCTTTGATCATCTTTTTGGTTGTTTGGTTCCTTGGAAAACCTTCGTGTTTGGTTTTGATTGTCTCTTTTCCTTTTTATTCTAGGTGTCTATCTTTTTTTATCTTATTATATTCTTTTTTCTATTTCTTTAGTATTCAAACGCAACCATGATTTCATAAAGCATTTATTTACTGAAATGTCCTTTTTATTAACTCTCGCATCCTTCAACTGTGTTTGTGCTCATCCAACATTCTCCGGTTAATATCTCATTCAATTGTTCTCTTTTATAGTTTTCATGTTATGTCTGTATTTTTATTTAGTCCATTCTTTCATTATTTCTACGTTCTATTCTGTGCGATCATTATTTCATAAACTACTCTACACTATCTAAGAGAAGAAAGTGATTATTCATAATGTTTTCACTTATCTAAATTATTTTTCCAACATTCAATTTGTTTATTGTTTATTGTTTGGTTTCCGTTTGTATCTTCCACATTTGCTTTTTCTTTCTTGTTTTCTTGTCTTAAATATTTATCTTTTTCTCCTATTAATGCTGTCTTTATGCACATTTTTGGTTTTTTCGTTTCATCTCGTTGCACTTTTTCTTTTTTTTTTGCTATGTTTTGATTAGCTGATTAGCTTCTTATTTTCTTCTATTCTTTTTTCGTTTTCTTTTGGATTCAGACGAAATCATCTTTTCATGAAGTGTTTATGTTCGGAAAGAACTTATGTTCATGTCTCGCTTTTTTAATCTTTTTTATGCTCAACTAAAATTTTTCGATTCAATTTCTTGTTTTCTTTTTTGCTTTTCATGTCATGCCTGATTTTTTATTTCTATAATTCCTTCATTGTGTCTACGTTCTACTCTGTCGTTCCCTGTTCTATCTTAACCTGTTTGCTTTTTTTTATCTGTTTTCGTATTGTTTATCTGTTCCACCTTATTGTTGATATGCAATAAAGTTTTTTTTCTTTCATTATTTTTTACCTATCACTCACCTCTCCATTTCAGATTTCTAATTATTCTTTTGTGTACCTAGAATCTGGTTTTCTTGGATCTGTCGCTTTTTACGCAAGATTACGTATCTCTGGAATATATCGAGGGTACAAATTGATGGCATATCGGTCGCGTCACAAAAATTGTCCAATTTTCAACGCTCTTTGCTCTGTCATTTATTGATGGATTAGCGACATTTTGCACAAATCGATTTGAACACTCTTGTTAGGGATAGAGTTAATTGAGAAATTTTCAAAAGTAAATATGTTAAACTTTTCAAACTTATCTCTCATAAATTTGTGTAGACTGCGGCGTATCTTGTACAAATATATTAAAAATCAACACATTAGAAATATCGTAACGTAATTCTACGTCAACTATGTGGACATGTCTCGAACATAACCCTTGAACATCTTTTTTTCTCCTTGACTTATTTATGGTTACCAATTTCATCGATTTCTTACCCTTAATACTGTGTCTCTATTTATCTTCTCATTCTGTTTCCTTATTTTCGATTTATAGGTTACGTTTTTATGAAATAATATCAATAATTCTGTTTATTCGCATACCAATCGAATTGAAAATTCTCTAAGATTTGTTTGATATGCGCTTAATTATGTGTTCAAAATCCATAAACGATTTCAGTTGACGAAAATTGGAAGCATTCCCATTTTCCCGTACATTCGTTCTGCACATAAATGTTCTCCTATTTGTACCGTCCATAACGAGCATCAAATGCATCGACGAGATACAATATTTATATTCCACTGCGACACAGAATTGCTCGCTCGAAATGCAAATGCAGCATTTGTCCAACGGACAATGTGAAGAGAATAAAAAAACCGATATATGCTCCGCTGGTTTTTAACTTATTGGATATAAATACCAGTTCGGTTGAAAAGTTCATAAGGTTGACGTCTAGCTGGTGCCTCTTGCAAAAATCAACATGACTATCACAAAGCACCATCTTTCAATGGATACGTGTCAAAATTTGGAAGCAATCGGTCGATTGGTTCGTGAGTTACAGCATTGAGAGTAAAGCAACTTTTGTTATTGTTTAAAAAAAACGAAATATCTGAATTTCGTGTATTGATAAAGCATTGCTTATTGATGGAAAAAATACAGTGCAAACCAAAGCATGACTTGACAAACGTTATCTGGACTCTGCTCCAGCTATTGCAACTGCGGAGTATTACTGAAATTACCGAAATTACCGAATTATCGATACTGAGGCCTACTTTGAGGAAAAACCGAAAGAGTACTATAAAAATGAGAAAAAGACCGTGGCGGAATAAATTGCGACATATGGCCAGCTTGTGTATTGTATTCGCCAGGTCGTGAATGAATTACGAATCAAACATTTTCAACTGCTTCTACAAAATCACGCAAAACCATCGGCCTTGTCATACCGTCAGGTGGAGAGTGTTTGTGTATGATTGAATCACACGAAAATATTTTTGAATTTATTTATTGTCCAAGGTAGATAATGTTGATGGTGGTACAAATATAGAATTTCCTGGCGACTGCAGTGTGTTTCAGCTTGTGTGTCTAGAAGAAGGGAAGTGAGTGTTTTTTTTCGGCCCACAAACATGTTCTACTAAAGTGTTATATCAAAAACTTCGATACATTCTAAAGTAAAACCGGAAGCAATAAAAAGCGATTTGATTTTTATACTATTTTACTATCGGGAGAGAGCTTGTTCGAATTTAGGAGTGTGTTTGGGCTTATTGGTGATTTTTACCGATCGATCATTTAATTTTCATGCATTGGCATGGTGTGGCTGTTGTATGATACACTAGCTAACCCGGCAAACTTCGTCCCGTCCATTTACTTGATTAATTCTCGAGTAATGCAGAAATTTGTGTTTTATTTGTATGGCAGCCACCCCTAAGAGAGGGGGGAGGGGTATCTAACCACCATAGAAACATTCATTGCACCCTAAAGTTTCCATATGCCTAATTTGGTTTAATTTGCTTGATTAATTCTCGGGTAATGCAAAAATTTGTGTTTCATTTGTACGGCAGCCCCCTCTAAGAGAGGGGGAAGGAGTATCTTAACACCATAGAAACATTTATTGCATCCTAAAACCTCCACATGCCAAATTTGGTTTCATTTGCTTGATTAATTCTCGAGTAATGCAGAAATTTGTGTTTCATTTGTATGGCAGCCACCCCTTTGAGTGGGGGAAGGACTGTCTAACCATCATAGAAACATTTATTGCACCCTAAAACTTTCACATGCCAACTTTGGTTTCGTTTGCTTGGTTAATTTCCGAGTAATGCAGAAATTTGTGTTTCATTTGTATGGCAGCCCCCCCTTAGAGAGGGGGGAGGGGTCTCAAAATATCACGAAAACCTTCCCCGGCCCCAAAAACCCCTACATACCAATTTTCATGTCGATCGGTTCAGTAGTTTCCGAGTCTATAAGAATCAGACAGACCGACAGACATCACTCCATTTTTATATATATAGATAGATGTAGTACCGATATCTAAACAAACAAAAGAGAAACTAGAGAAACTAAAAAAACTGTTTTAAATAACTGTAAATAAGGAAGGCGAGTCGAAAAAAGAGACACATTAAGAAGCCATGAAACTAAAGCGGCCCAAAGACGTTCAATATAATTGATCAATTTTGGTTTGTGCAATATAATTGATCGCCTAGGGGAATATTGCGCCATAACATTGAACGTATATGGGCCGCTTAAGTATACAAAAAGGTTGTTGGGAGAAGCGAAAGTAGAAAAATAATCACCAGAAACTAGTGCACAATGATCAGATGACATATGTTGGTTATAGGAGAAAAAAGGGTGAGGAATATGAGAATCGGAAGAAAAAAAAATAGAAAAACATTAAAACTCGAGAAGAAAGAGGAGAGAATGTAGCTACAAGGGTTATAGAAGAAAAAGTAGCAAGTGAAGGGAATTGCAACAAAGAATAAACAAGCATGAGCAGTTTCTGCCGTTCTACGCATAGTTGTCCCATGTTCCAAAATCAGCAACTGTGAAAAACGCAATCAAAGTTTTCTCGCATATTTGTCTACCAAAAGCTTTATTTTAGCAATACACCGCATTTACACAAGCACAAACATTTCAATTTAGCAATACACCGGGTTTTTTATAAGCACTATACTATTGGTCAATGAAATGTGATGAGATCCCCTCGCTGAATCAATCAAGCTTGATTACGATTTTAAAAATTCATGGTGGGACTGTTATGCCTAGAATATCAACATGGGACAATGAACTTGATGTTGTTTTTTGATATACTGGGAACAAACAATATTTTTTTTTGAGTTTTTTCGAAAGATTATGAAACATCATTTTGTGAAGAAATGAGTGATCTGCAACACCTTCGCAGAATATAAATCTCATTGTTATTTGGCATTCGCTAACAAGGTGTACACGTGTTCTGTTAAACTTTTTCTTATTTGTTTGAGAATTAGTTCGTTCTTCCAAACCAGAAAATAGTGCATTAGGCCTTCTGAAAGTGTGACATGAAATTCTTGTCCTTGAACCGACGTATTCGATATGGATCTGCAAAAAATACATGGTAGGACAGTTATGAATAGAATATCAACATGGGACAATTGAGCTTGATGTTGTTTTTTTGAAAGTTGGGAATATACTATATGTTTTTTTGTGTTTTTCCGTAAGAATATGCATAAAAATGTCATAATGCATGTTTTATAAAGAAAAGTGACGGCAGATATGCTTACAAATAAAGTTTTTCATTTGAATAATAAATGGTTCACGAGTATTTCATCATAAAAAAATGCAAATTTGAGTCAATTTTATTTTGCATGACGATTTGTAACAGCACAAACCGAAAATCTGTTCTTGATGTTGTGTCACAACGAGATTTGTCATCATTCTCAGTCCCTTTGTTTGTCCTGAATCAACTAAAGAAAACAGTCCCCACCTCAGCTCGGAAAGCAACAAACGCACACAAAACCGTTCCGCTGTCCCACGAAGGGACGCCATCGAATATGATGTTTATTAGAACGGATTTTACATGACAAGGGAACATCCTGTATTTCTTTCTTTTCCCCCGGAGAATCGTGTTACCTTATCAAAACACTATAAATGTGTATTCAGGCAGTCAGTCTTCCGATCCTATTCGGTCCTCGCGCATATAGCGACCTCAAACTCCCGAAGGCCAAGTTAGACCTTTTTACACTAATTTTCTGCGCATTTTTGGAGCATTTTCGGCGCCACAATTGCTCGACTTGTCGCTGTTATCATCTACTGATTTTGATTCATAGATAAAAGAAAACACCCAAACGAACGATCGAACCCATTATCCACCGTTTCGAAGAAGCCGTTGGTACCGCTGAATTGCGGCACGCAGTGGTCGACCAACGGAGAAAAAAGCAAACTCTACTTTTTCGCATGTTTGCATTCAATTTCTAGCCGACAGGAATTTGTCCTTCGTCATACGTGTCCGTTTTCACACGGAGGAGCTGGCTTCAGCGAAAATCAAAAGAGGAAAATTTGACCAACTCATGGTCAGCTCCCTCGTCACCGACTCCCTCCATTGAAGGGATTTTTCCGCACGACAAAATGTGGAAACCATGTTCGATTTTTTTTCGTTTTATAATTCGGTCTCTTTCTTGCCTCTATCAAATTCAACGCTCAATCATAATCATAAATTTGCAGTTTAGCAAACGCCTTTTCTCCGGGTCCGTGTCATCCCCCTTCATTGGGGGGAAGCCATGGGGTACCGATGGGGATAACTAGCCCTTAGTTAACAGAGATCTAATTTGTTGGTGCTTGCAGGAGCCGAAGCGAAGTTCTCGCTTTTGATAGAGTGGAGAAAAAATGTACGTTTCCCTTATTTGCTAACGGATGTGTTTGAGATAAGATATCAAATTAACCCTTTTTCCGGTCGACGAAAGCTTCAGATCCGGACCAACTATGAAAAGAAGAAAAAAATGGGTAGAATTGAAAAATATACCGGAAATGAACCGATCTCCGAGGGTATGGAAGTTGAAAATAATGAATGGCTGAATCTTTTATTTGTACGAGTCGAAGCCAAACAAGGGATGGATTTGATTATGTTGATTTTTGGCTTTGCTCCTTGGGTCCGCATCAGTGTTTAACCACTTAATAGAGATATTAAAATACTGCTCCTGTGTAAGTGAAATAGTTTGCTGGTGACACGATATCCTTGTTCGTTGACGTTGGATCAGTATTTTGAACCATATGCTGAATTAGTTTTTTCAATTAAAGTCGTTAGACCCGAGTTATTTTCCGAGTTCCTTTGCTATTTTAAGTCTCGCATGTCCAACGGTAGACAGACGTATTATTTGTTTTAAAATTGAATGGTGCATCATGAGCGTGATTTTAGACACCCCTCTCCCCCTTCGTGGACAAGCGTGGACATTTTCTATTCCCCTCCCTCTATTGTCCGCGTGGACATTTCTTCGCTTCTCGGAAACAAAATTCGGGGAAAAAATAGTGTTGCGTATAAATTCTATTTTAAAATCGTTTTTATTTTCTATTCTCTGTGTTTACTTGATAAAAATGTTAGCTTCATTAGTAATAGCGGTTTGTGATCAATTTCCTAACATTGCCCGTGAAGTTATTGTATCGCTGTTTAGTTAGAAACATCACTAGTGAATCTAGTCTCGGACATTTTCTATCATAAATCAACGTAAGCTGGTTGAGCTGTTTCAGTTTTTAAGCTGGAATGTTCTTTAAGCCTCCGAATTAAATGGAGTATATATTGTAGGATTTAATAACATTTGTAAGACAGGCCATTTGAACTTTATTGTTTTGTTCAGGCGCTAAAAATTCAAAAAAAAAACAAAAAATGCCGGTGATTCATAAATAAAGAACCAGATGGAAAACTATCCTTTCCTTTCCAAAATTTAAATCGATTGTGCATGAATCACAACCAGTTTCTAATCCGTAACTTATTTTTAGTTCAATTTCCGTTCAAATAATGATACTGCGTTTTAGCTACATCTTCCTTCATAAGATTATTCATCAGTTCTCGATAGGGTTCACAAATCCACAGACCTTTTGTTTTCTCGTCAAAAAACCGTGCATGATACTTTTTATACCATCGAAATTCTTGTCCTTTTTCCAACGGCATCTGAAGATGCAATATCTGGTACTCCAACGAGTATCACATCCCAGTCAAACTCCAAGATTTTTTTCGGGCTGTCAATGAAACATGGGATTTGCCATAATTCTGGTGGCAGAGCTTACCTATCATATTGAGTAGTTATAAATCGCTGTTTTTGGTTCGTTTTGTTGCGAACTTGAACTTGCTGGAATTTATAATGTATAATGCAGAATTCTCACCAGATACAAAGATGACTTTCTCCGGGTGAAGACCAGTTTTGGTGATAGTCGATTATGGTTCATTCCGCGTGCTACAAAGATACACTCCAAGATACATTCTCAGAATACACATTTCAGCAAAGAAGTTCAACTACACCCAGTTTTTTTTACGCGGGGAATACGTACCTCGTAAAAAACCGCGTTAATTGGAAAATCCGCGTAAAAAACCGCGTTAATTCGAAAATCCGGGTAAAAAATCGCGTTAATTGCAAGCTCCGCGTAAAAAAATTCAGGTCACCTAAAATCTACGTAAGCATCGTGATAAAGTGCGGCACTAATTTTTGTCATAAGCGCTAAGATTCGTCGCCAGCATTGATTACCGTCATATACTCTGACGGAGCATGAAGACGAAATGGGAGTGGAGTGAGAGATGTAATATTGCTCTGGTACCCGCGGTAACCTCGTAAAAAAACCTCGTAAAAAACCGCGTAAAAAAAACCTTGGTGTATATGAAAAATATAGATGTTCAGCACTATCAGACAGCTCAATTCTTTTCGTCGATAAATACGAATAAATTTATTGAAAACGCAGAATGCAGAAATTTCCATATATTGTTGAACACAGATGTGAACAGTTTTTTTTTAAATATTCATTCAATGTGTCCACGTGGATATTGTCTATACCCTCTCCCCCTTACCGTGGACAAGCGTGGACATTTTCGTAACCCCCAACCCCCTAAAGTTGTCCACGTGGTATGTGGACAGCCCCAAATATGCGCTACTAATAACAAAAAATAAAAAATAAAAAATAAAAAAGAATCGAATGAACACCACCGACAGCCATTGAGTATTTTGATAAACTCCTTCACGATCATCAAATCGGCCGGAATGGGCGAACCCCGTTTGCATTTGTATTCCAGTGGTAGACTGCCCAATCTAATTGCCACGCATTAAAGTTTACAACTTCCAATTTTTTATTTTTTATGTAGCCGTCGAGTGTCCCGTCGAAGTGCCGGAATGAAAGGAGACGAAACATTTTCGTTTACGAATTCGTTCCGAATCGATTCCCAAGACGACGCAGTGGTTCCGAATTGAACCAACATTTCTTAAAAACGGTTCCGTGACGATTTCATGTGCTGCCCAGACAAAAGAGACACCCGATGGCTGCTGGATGGGTATCATATTTTCACCACTTTATAAGCTCCCAGGCACGATTTCTGTTCTGCACTTGGCCTACCCTTTGTGAGTGTCACTTCCGTTTGTTGTTTTGGGGGAAGAGACCAAACCAAGAAAAAAAAACTCTTGCAATCAAGCGAACAGATATGGTGGCTGCGGGAATATTTTATTGACACAACCGTACTTCCCGAACGCTGCTTTGGTTCGCAGCTGTTCCTGGCCCCAATATAAATGGGTACACTTCAACTGCACAGTAAACTGCGGGAACGTTAATTCAAGCGTTTCAGGTTCGGGTTCCGTCGCATTTCATTTGGGAAAATGCATTGACAATTTCTGTCAAAAGAAAAAAAAACCTCAAAATCCCGCGGAGAAGAAGGAGAAAATAATCATCTTAACAACAACGCCCTCTGTATCTGGACAAAAAAAAGTGTGACGGAACTCTTTTCTCCGGGAAAAAGAGAAAACAAAGGAAAACTTTAAAGCATCCTTAACCATTTCTATGATTATGGTATGCCGTCCCGTCTCTCCGTACCGTGCAATTTCCTCCCGTTCGCTTCTTGGAACATTAGAAATAATATTACCAATTTGACAGCGTCTGACAATGTTTCAAGATGACACTTGTTCCGCCAAGTGCGTTGATCCGCGCTGGGTTGGTGGGGTGTAGGGGTAGGTGCGGGAGGCCTCTCAAGTACTCGGTATGAAAAGAATGTCCTAGCGCCGGGGAATGGGTGGTATTCGTCATGCGACTTCAAGGTGCCGGTGAAGTAATGAGCGGAGTAAAAGTAATATCGAAGTTCTGTGAGAGGGAAGAGGGAAGGGGCAACGGTTTGAATAACAGTTCCAGGATCTCCTTGACCTTTGATGTCGCGGCAACCTGACAGCTGCTGACTGCGCTATCGGAAAAAGGGGGAGGGGAAACAAAAATAGATCACTGTCAGCCAGCTGGAACACTTGTTGGTTTCTGTAGGTGAATTTGACTTTGCACTCGAGCAAGCAATAAAATTCAATTAGCGGCCCTGGATTCAATCTGTTGGCTACCGTTATAAGCATGAGCGAATTTGAAATTTGATGGATACAATCTCGGATAAATGCGTCGATTTATAACTCCCAGTTGGTCACTCTGATTAGCGCAATTCATCTTCTTCTTCTTCAATGGCTCTAACGTTCCTAGAGGAACTTCGCCGTCTCAACGTAGTATTACTTGCGTCATTTTTATTAGTACTTAGTTGAGATTTCTATGCCAAATAACACGCCTTGAATGCATTCTGAGTGGCAAGCTCTAGAATACGCGTGATCACAGTGCAAGTCGGAGGAAATTTCTTTGACGAAAAATTCCCCCGACTAGAACGGGAATCGAACCCGAACACCCGGCATGTTAGTTATGACGCTAACCACTCGGCCAAGGGAGCACTAGCGCAATTCATCCAATTGTTTAATTATTTATTAATCAATTATTTGATTCTTTTCTAATTTTCGTCATGCTAATGTAGATTGCATACTAACCAGGTGTTCGAGTTACAATTGTCCAGTTAATGGTTCTAGTTGTTGCTAACAGAGTTGTATGCATTCCTTAGATTTGACATATATGTCATTTTTTTCTTTAGACAATAAAATTCAAAAATGTGTTAGTCTGCAAAAAATGTAACCTCATTGTTTAGTGTATTAAAAACGTCGTGTTTTGTTCCGAATAAAGAACATTTGCGGCATTCACTATTTTTGTTTTTAGAATAAAAAAAAAAGATTGAAGCACATCATTCACATGTTACAGTGGTATTTCGAGAACCCTGAATCCAAAAAAAAGCTGGCCCACACATTGCAAAGTTAAATCGTTTCGACCGAAAGACGATGCTTTGTGTGTGGTGGGACCATTATGGTATGGTGTGCTATGAGCTACTTTTGTTTTCATTTTGTGAAACGGTGAATACAGATCGCTACCGACAACAAATGATGGTACAAAGACCAAAATGGGCCCGAAGACACGGTAAACTGTCCTTATAACAGAACGACGCACACAGCTTAACCCGTGAAGGGTGCAAACGAAAACCCTTAACTTGGAAACGTTGTCGCACCGCTGTATTCTTCAGATCATGCCCCCTCTGATTATCACCTTTTTGCTTCTGGAGAAGAGCAGTCGAATATAAATATAAATATATGAATTTAGTACATTATTTGTTTAATTAGAATATTTCTCTACAATAAAACCATTATACTAAATTCTATCAGTCAAAAAAACTTCATCTGATACCGATATTGAGTGGATTGCAGAAAATACATAGTGTGTTCTCCAAGTCAAGTTCGTTCGTTTGATACACACATCTCAATCAACCTTTTTTTTTTGAGATGATATGGAATCAGCTATTTTGTAGCGGCGGACAAATTGGATTTTTCAAGACAAGCATTGTTAAAATGACAGCGGAGATAAAGGTATTTTATAAATTCGGTCAGTTGCTATTGGTCAAATTTATATTAATGTGTGACAACCCTACAGGCATACAAACATACATACGAACAGTTCAAGCTAAATAAAACAGTTTAATAATGTAATTTGATATTTTGTGATTGCGGCCATCTTGGATTTGGATTTTTCATGATCTACTGTGATCTGCTATTCAAGCCCTTTCATTTGATACACATAAAGTCTGCTTCATTTAATATTGGAACACAAACAATTGCGTGTAGTTCAGTCATTTATTAACGAATTCGTAATTTGTTTTTCATACAAATGTAGCATTTTCTTTACTCTTTCATAAAAAAAAATTAAAAAAATTATTCATTGCTGTTTCGAAGAAATTCTCGTACTTTTCCCGTAATACGGCACATTAGGCGGCGCACACCCTTTTCGTCCACCGTTTTGGCGATTTGATTCCACCAGTTCTTCATTTGAGTCATGTTCCTAACAAGTTTTCCCTTTGCCTTAAGCCTCCGCTTCGTGATTGCCCAGTATTTCTCTATCGGCCGGAACTGGGGGCAGTTTGGGGGGTTGAGGTCCTTCGGTATTACGCTGACCCCGTTCGTTGCGTACCATTCCATAGCCGTTTTGCTGTAATGGCAGCTTGCGAGGTCCGGCCAAAACATTACTGGACGGTCGTGGGCACGAATAAACGGCAGAATCCGTTTCTGTAGGCACTCTTTTTTGTAGACTTCTGATGTCATTGTCTTGTCAGTGAGAAAGACTTTGGTTTTCTGTCCACAACTGCATATCCCCTGCCAAATCATGTACTTGCGGGCGAATTTATCCGCAAACACGAACTTAAATTTTGCAGGTACATCCCCCCGAGCCGACGCCAAATACAATTTTTGACCTGGGATTTGCCCAAAGTCCGCCTTCACGTAGGTCTCATCGTCCATCAGAATACATCCGTCGAACTTGGTCAGCACTTGGTCGTACAGCTTTCGAGCACGGATTTTGGCCACATTGTTCTGCTTCAGCGTCCGATTTGGCTGTTTGCTGGCTCGGAATGACCTTATTCCTTCCCGGAGACGAATTCGTCGCACCGTACTGTGAGCGGCCTGGAACTTATTGGCCAAATCGCGGTCTGAAAGATTGGATTCCTCTTGACGGCCTTGATGACTTCCCACGCAGTTTCCGGTCGACAGTTCCACTCCGACGCTTCGAATGCGGCTTCCGAGCCGTCGTCAATGTTTCCTTGTACTGCTTGATAACACGCCATACGGTATTTCTGGGCATTTTAAGCTGTTTAGCTAACTTAGATGCCGACAACAATGGATTTTCAAGAAAACTGTGCACAATTTTATCTCTCCGTTCGGCTTCCATGGCGGTTGTTTACAAAATGCTATCGTTTGGTGTTATGACATAAATACATGGTGAAAGGTAATGAATTTCCCGACACGTGGGTGAAAAAAGTTTCCAAATTCGTCCACTAGGTGCGCCACAATGAGAAAAAGAATTTGTTCCAATATTAAATGAAGCAGACTTTATTAATCGGGTTTTGAGAAAATATGCAGCCCGCCATTTGATAGTGGCAGCCATCAGAGATTTGCATTTTTCATAAATAACTGTGTTCTTCAGGTCAAGCCCTTTCATTTGATACCCATAATAATAGGGTTTTGAGAAAATATGTTGTTCGCCATTCTATAGTGGCAGTCATCTTGGATTTGCATTTTTCATGAATAATCGCGTTCTACTAGTCAAGCCCTTTCATTTGATACCCATATTAACGGAGTTTGACATAATATGAAGTCCGCCATTTTGTAGTGGCAACCATCTTCGATTTGCATTTTTCATAAACAACCGTATTCTACTAGTTAAGCCCTTTCATTTGATACCCATATCGATGGGGCTTTGGAAAACCTATATTGATGAGGTTTTGAGAAAATATGTGATCCGCCATTTTATAGCGCCCACCATCTTGGATTTTCAGGATCATGAAATACGCAGTTTTATAATGACTACAGAGGTAAAGGTGTGTTCCAAATTTCAGATGAATCGGTCAACAGGAAGGGGGTCAAATTTATATTAATGTGGGTCAGCGCTACAGACAAACATGTTACAAACATACAAACAGATTACAGGGCAAGCTAAATAAAACCGTTTAAAAATGGTCCGGCGAGTGGTTTTCGTCGAACATCTATTTTATATCTATTGTATATCTCCCATATTTTTGAGAAAAATTAATTCTAATTTCCAAAATATTCTATCTTCAATGAAATTTTTCCCTTAAAAATTTGTTTGATATTTTTCAATGAAAACTTAATAGTTTAAAAAGTGAAGTGTAACTTTTTAAACTAAAATTCAGTAATGTTTGCAATACAAAAATGGACTTTTTCGGATGTTTATCACCATCACATCACCAACTAAGACAGATAATTGAGTCTGATGAATTTCCAATGAAAGGTAGTTATATTATTTTACTTGCAAAAAAAAATATAGGAGGTTGTGTTCAAGACACGACCGCATTGTTGACGTAGAACTACGCTGTAGTTTAATTCAATTCGCTTGTTTATATTTGCGGATATTATTTTATAATGCTACGAAAATTTTTAAATAACCATTCTACCAGTTTGGTCGCCCTGAAATGTTTTTTTTTACTGTAGAATCATTTGACGATAATTGTTTGATTATTCATTCTTGTGCTCGCAGAACAATACATGCTCGAGATAAGCGCAGCTGTCATCTTTAGTGGAGAAAGTTTTGCCACGACAAGGTAAATCAAATCGCATACATCATTTCAGAACGACATTTACTATCTTGGTATTCCCCAAATAATTTTTTGGTGCACAACCTTAACACCTGCTTCACCATAGCGTCAATTCAATGCGTTGATAACAGAAAACAAACAATGTTAACTGCTTGGAAAAAGGCTGAATATTTGCCTCAGCAGAGATTCATTACCAATACCAATACCATTACCAATAAACTTCTTCAGTTCATCCGTCAGTAACCTTCAAAAAGACCCGTGGAAAAGTTTACTTTATCCATATAATTACTCCTCCACCCTCATTGCCTTGAGAAAGGCATTCGATCCCTCGCTGTCCAGCTCGCCCAGAAACGATGTTGTTCAATTGATTACCTCACGAAGAATGAAAGTTTGCCTCAGCGAGATCTAATGTTAATACTCTAGGCAAATATTCTCCTTCATTCTTCTTCATTTCCTTTGTTCACGGAGACTAAACGATTTCGCCTTCGTTGCTCGTTATTGACAGCTCTGTTCGGGAAAGCACATAAATGGATAGAACAAATGTATGAGGAAATGGTAATGCTTCCAATTTTCATTGATTCAAACCATATACAGACTATGGGATTATAATGTATAGCATATCAAACAAATCTTAGGGAATTTCCGATTCGTTCGGTATGTAAATCGCCATAATCGGTTCGCGGCAAAAATAGTTATTAATGTTAACTCTATTTCATAAAAAACGTAACCTGTTTCCTGATTTGGCACCCTTAATGAAAGACGTACTACGTACTACGTCAAAAAAAATTTTCGCCCTTGCGTGCGGCTTTCCGGCAGTTAACCGAAACATTCGCCATGGCGGACGAAAACATGTGTGTATTTGAGTTCGTTCTTCGTTTTATTTATTAGTTGCTTCTCAGTTTTCGCGACAAAATTGTTGGAGTAGATCTTACGCCTTAGGTTTGCCTAGAAATTCTCGATGGGACGAAGCTGGGGGACGTTGGGCAGGTTCGCCGACGCGTCTTCGCCCTTATGGTATTTCTTGATGAACGACGCAACTTCCGGCAGGCACTTCGTACTATAAATTTCCCCATTCACGGCCAGTTTGGAGCTAAAGAAGAGCGGCTTTGACATCCCCTTCTCGATGATTGTCAGTCACAGCAGCACCTTCTTGGGGAATTTGGTGTGTAAAATAAATTTCACCTCTGAGCTCACTTCCTTCGTGGGGGAAGTAAAACACGAAGTGCCCTGCCAGTCGTCGCCACCCAGGGTAAGATAAGTCTCGTCGTCCATCACCACCGACACGTCCCGATTCGCCGGGAAAATCGACTTGACCATCTTATCCAGTCGCTGCCGCTGCTTCATTGCCTGCAGCTCCGGGATCAGTGGACGGGACTTTCGCTTCCTGACATGTATGTCTATGTTCGCCAGGTACTTTTTCACTGTTTGGCCGGTTGCACCGACCTCCCGGCCAAGGGCACGCAGCGATGTAGCCACTTTTCCCTCGATCTTCCTCTTCAGCATCCTTTGAAGCTTCTTGTCGCTCAGGGTCGTCGGCCGTCCGGAACCGGTCTATCTTACGATGCTCTGGTTGTTGTCCAATAGTGCCAATATGCTGTAGATGCTGGAATGGGCGTATCCGGCGTCCACAAAATGCGGCACGATGTTCGTTTTCGACGTGGCTGGGTACCGTTCTTGGGACGCGCACACTTCTGAACGGAGCAGCTTCACTATTTTCGCCATCACGGTTAGAGTTCGACTGATGGAGCTGTCAAATTTTTCCTGCTGACTCATGGGTTACTATCAGTGTTTTCCAATTGATCCATTCACTGATAAAATCGCTTTCGTTCGTTCAAATATGATCTTACAGAAATCATTTCCCCCAACGGCATTCTTTTGTTGTTGCGTGCTACAAATCACGACACAAAAGAGAACGAGACATCATGATACATCAGCACGCAAGAAAAACCGTCATGTACGCTTTCGGTGCAGAAAGTTTATTTTCTTATTTGCCTCTAACATATACATCACGAACCTCACCATGCATCGTGAAACAGCTGGATCGAACGGACTACGCAAAGCGAATGATTCATATTCAATAATGTAGCAAATCCCGATTCTCAAGTCTCAGAGAGTGCAAACTATATGATTATTTAGCTCGATAGAGGCTAAGGAAAGGGTAGTCAGATTATATTTTTCATTTTTAACGTTGCTATTTATACTAGTGAGTGAGAATCAAAAATTCTCTCGCAACCATGTAAATGAAACACAAATTTCTGCATGACTCGAAAACTAATCAAGAAAATACCAAGTTTGGCATGCGAAGGTTTTAGGGGACACAAAACGTTTATATGGCGAATAAACACTCCTCCCGTCTCTCTGAGGGGAGAGGGGGGCTGCCATACAAATGAAGCATACATTTCCGCATAATTCAAGATCTAATCAATCAAGCATGTTTTATGGGAAATAAACATTTCTAAGGTGGTTCGGCACTCCTCCCTACTCTCTAAGGGGGTCTTCCATACAAATGGAACACAAATTCCTGCATAACTCGAGAACTAATCAAGCAAACGAAACCAAATTTGGCATGTGGAAGTTTTAGGATGCAATAAATGTTTCTATGGTGGTTCGATACTCCTCCCTCCTCTCTTAGGGTGGGCTGTCATACAAATGAAAAACAAATTTCTGCATAACTCGAAAACTAATCAAGCAAATGGAGCCAAATTTTGGAATGTGAAGATTTTAGGGGTCACGGAACGTTTTTATGGTGAATAGACGCTCCTTCCCCCTCTCGGAGTGGAGAAGAGCCCCTTTCCCGAGACATACGTTTAGGTGCAGGGCATAAAAATCAAATTTTCGCATAATCACCAAGCCTCTATCTGTGTTTTTTTTAAAAATATACTTGGGAATGTTCAATTCACAAGATAAATTTTAGATGTGCAACGTAAGAAGTTGGTCAGGTTACTGATTTACGTAGAATTTAAAAGAATAGCGAAAGGTATTCTATTGACGGAAGAGGAGCGGAAAATAATAAAGGTATTCAGTGAACAAAAGTTTTGTAATCGCTCGATCGTAACAAAAATTGGTCGATCTGAGAATGTGGTACAGAATTTCTTCAAATAGTGTCAGAAATATGGGATATAACGACCAACAAATGGGAACACCAAAGTTACTTTGCGTCTTAAAGGTCGAATAAGAGACGAAGCAATCAGGAAAAGATGTCCTGCTCATACATTAAGGCAGAATGGGTTGTTCCAGTAACGAAGAGGCATATTGCGCGCATCTTGAACGAGTCACCAAACATCATGTGGAAGAATCCTCAAAGGAAGCCGAAACTGATCGCCACCCATAAGCAGAACCATCTCATTTTCGCCCGGTAATACATGAATGGAAACTATAATGGAGAAATGTTGTATTTTCCGGCGAAAAAAGTTCAATTTGGATGGTCCGAACTGTTACAGTTGCTATTGGTACAATTTAAGTCAACGGCATGTCGTGAGATCGAAGCGAAACTTTGGGGGCGGAAGTTTGACAGTGTGGGGAGCCGTTTCCTATCACAGCAAGCTTCTCATTTGTTTAATTTTCACCCGAATGAACTCCGAAAAGTATCTTCTATCACTGGAGGATGTTTTGATTGGCCATATTGAGAATAACGCTACCGAGGATGTCGTTTTTTTCAGCGGGATTATGCATAGATCCACGTTTCCAATCAATCGAAGGCATGGTTTGCCGAGAAGTACATTCCGCTTCTTCAATGACCTGCTTGCAGTGGATTGCAATCCCATAGAGAACCTATGGAGAATCTTGGCCGAGATAGTCTATGCAAACGGATGACAATTTGACAACATTACCAGTCTCAAGGCAGTAATTCAGGAGTGTTGGGTCATAATCAACACTTTAAAAGCTATCTAACTCGATGGACATACTAAATATTAGCTATCGATTGGACTCGAAATTTGCCGCACAAATTTTCTTTTATTGAATTTATACTTTTTTTCAGAATGAATTCGATGAAAATAAACAATCATAGTCTTTTATGAACAAAACTGCACAAAGAATTGACTTATTTTTAAAAATATTGGAGAAAAATAGGGTGCGGCTAAACGAATGTCTACCACTGTATAATGATGAGTTTTGGTAAAAGTACTAGGAATTTTATAGTAAAAGGTAAATTCAACTGGGTTAATTAGAAGATCAATCGATGAACAGCTCTGCGATTGGACTCATGAACTTGCGCTTAGTAAGAAAACTTGAATGTTTGAAAATATTGATAACAAAAAACCAATTTTGGGCGGGACGAAGTTTGTCGTGTCAGCTAGTATCAATATAAATATGAAATTCAAAAATTAATTCACCCCCATTGTCCGTCTTATTCACAGTGTATCTATGTGAAGCACCCTCACCTTTTGGAAACAGTCGTAACGGTCAATTTTTCTGTGGAAAAAAATATTATCTCCATATTGAATGTTTCATTTTTATAGAAGAGGGTCATGCAAGATTTTTGATGTTCTCGATAGCTTTCACTCAAAAATGCTCAGTAGAAGAAGATGCGTTTGCAATTTTCTATTACACGATAATTGAGAGAATGATTGGCGATTTGACACACTCGTTAAAAGTGGAATATCTAGAAACGGTCCTCCATTGTATGTCATCGCGTATCTTGTAAGCCGATCGAAACCATGAATCGAATATACAAGAAACACGTTTCCAAAAATTGGAGCGCAAACCATCCTTCGATGTTTCCCAGAATCAAACAATGAATGATTTTAGTCTGAAGCATTCCGCACTCGCAATCACATCCAGCCTAGATTGTCAAAACGATACGACGGTTCAACAATATGGCAATAATATGAAAACTTCGCTATAATCTTCAGTAAAAACGACGGATATGGCACTCTTATCACTCGAGTCGGATATGATGGCTCATCTTGTGGAGCTATTCGGCATTCAGAGGGATTGAATAAAAAGAAATTTAAAACAAGCATAAATTCTCTCATAACCCTCCATGGAATCCTTAATTTTTCTTCTTTGCGTGAGCATGAAATAAAAAAAAGTATAAAAAGCTGCAAAAGATGATGCCATCTTCCCGGCCACGTCATCCTTCAGGCAATAATGATTCTCCACGATGGCTCACAAACGAATTCATCCTCTGTCTTCTCGTGACATATTCTTATCATTCGCTATATCTAAGCCTCTGCGGGAGCGAATCCGCACTCACAAAATTCGTACGCCACACAAAGCCGAACCTAACCTCAAGCGTTGCGAAGGCTGTATTTTTGCTCTGATTGAATTTGTTTTGACTTTTGAAACACATAACTCAACTTGTCTTGATTAGGGGATTTCTAGAAGCGTTCGCATTTCCCCCTAACGATATTGCTGTCGATAGGAGGGAAATATAATACTCCGAGGTATGCACTTGCGAGAATCAAACGAAGAAAATAAGAAAAGAAATAACTCATCCACCGGAAACAAATTGGACGGAACTATTCCGCAACTTTGGCAATATGTATAGAGAGCGACGCTGACAGCGCTGCCAAAATATTTTGAACCGGAATGTGAAACATGGCGATGGAGGATCAGAAAGGGAAAGAAAAAATCTCACCAAACTTAACATCGACACCCACATGACAAAACCAAACCAAGCGGTTCAAGGCGAACGATTTTCGCTCCCTTCCAAGGGAAGGGAACGCACAAGGTATGTGGCATTTTTGTTGCCGAAAACCGAGAGGAAAATTCCAATCGGTATTCGGTTGGATCCACGATATTCGACAGCCTATTACTCTACATGTATCGCGCATGAAATATTGAATACATTTTGAAACACTTGAAGCTTAACTTTGTTCGACATCAATTTTCCCGACATCATCGTCGTAATAACATATCATCAAACAGAAGCTGGAACCCTTATCCCACCTCTCTCTGTTTTCCACGAATCGACTGCCTTACTATATGTTGGCAGGTTCCGGAACAATTTATGATCGCTTGTTCACTTTCTCCCGTGTTTGAGTTTGGTGCTCTTTGACTGTGGAGGAAGCAATTTTCCTGTTTGTTTAACGAGCCACTTTTATCGGCGCAATTTCCGTCCTCCTTCCCCGGGCATCATTGGAGTAGGTTCGGCGATGAGTCAATTTTTAGAAAAGCTATTTAAGCACACTTCACACTCTGTCAATGGTATCGTGTCAGCGCGTTTTAGCGTCTCGTTGAGTGCGAGCCGGGCCACTGCCTGCCAATCAATTGTGCGATTCCTCCTGGAAGGGATGACTGAGGACATACGATGCTTGAAGTATACCATGAGTAATTCTATTCCGACGGCAAGAAGTGCATTGTTCCGAAAATTGCGCTCCCCACTGTATAGTGAGCGAGTTTTGGGCTGTCCGACGAACGACGAGATATATCCGTAACATACGTTCCGGTTGACTAAAAGCCGGATTCCACTGTGGCAACTTTTGTTATTTACGCATGCTACACACAGTCTACTTCATAAGCGATGTGTCGAGAATTATCATCGAGCAACTTGCCATTCAGTGTTGTCTCAGTGAAGTTCCACCTTAAGACTCGTCGAATGCAGCTCGACGAGACAGAGGAAGACGGCGTACCGATAGTGTGTTAAAACGCGAACGCTTCCCAATTTTGTTGTGCGTTTAACGTTCCATTTTATGCAACGAATTTTTATTGAGCGCCAATTTGAGTCGTTATTGCTGCCATTCACGGAACCCGGCCAGCGGACAACTCTGGCGATCGTTGGGTCGAAGCGAGCATGGCTCTTGATGATGCACACTGGAAACTTTGTTCGAAGTGTTTTGTTTCCTTCTATGAACTGTTGATTAGTTCTTTTGATTGGGATGATTAAAGGAAACTTTGTTTCTATGGTGGAAATGAAAGACATTTTTTTATGGTGTACAATATTATTATTGAATCTCTAAAATGTCTAACAAAATTTAGCAAACCAGTTTTGGCACTGGTGTCCAGTCGATACTTCTTCCTCATACACGCCGTTTTATTTTTTATGCAGTATTTCTCATTTATCAACAGTGAAATTCAGATTTTGGAATATGCATCTGTCGGATTTTAGGCTAACTTGAACAGTGGTGGATAGCACCCTCAAAGAAGTTGAAACTATGTGGGTATGAAGATATAAGCAAAGCAACCATTTTATTCGAAATTAGTTCAGACCGTCTTCTTTTTAAACTTAAATATTTTTTTAAATAAGTCGATAGAATTTAAAAATGATTACACTTACAATAATTCGTTCTGTAAATAACTTTCAGGAAATTGTCTGATTATAAAAAATACAAATAAACAAAAATTATAAATATTCCAAAATAAATAGATGAAGTCGCACATCGGCATTAAATTTTCAGGAAAAGGAAATAAATGGTTGTATTTTTTCCTATGAAACCCCATCAAGCAGGTGTGAAAATAGAGCAATCCCACGTCAAGTCAGTCGAAAAACGGTAGATTTTGACTCGACCTTCTCGGATATTTTATGAAACCTTGTACATATCCATTCGATGTTTATAAATATATTTTTATTAAAAACCTGTTTAATTCAACAAATTTTAATATAGTGATGCGGTGTCGATCTCTTCCAAATGGAGATATGGATTTAAAAAAAAAATTGAAATCTCAATACTTCGAGAAATTGTATCTTTATAAGAATATAAATATAAAAATGTAATCTATATGCGATTCTACACCCAAAATTGATGTTCATCTCATGTTTTGTTATCCCAATTTATGACATTAAATTATACATAACATAACAGAAAATATCATGACTCACAAATACTGGTAAGCATTTGTATAATATACATGGTACAGCAATGTAAGATTAATACGAGCGAGCGAAACAAAAGACAAATAAGCTTTCCGCATACTTTGCCACATGCACGGCCCAGACCGAGATAGATATTGTTCTCCTTCATGCGCTCCTTTTTTACTCTTAGAAAACACTTCCCAACTTCATTTTATAATCAGGTGCAATATTATCACGTATTTGCTGAACAACTTCTTAAGCCATCATTAGCCATGTGGATAGCGTGGTCGTGTGAATTAGCTTTGCATTCCAGCCGGCCTAGGTTCGATCCCCATTGACGTCGTATGGATTTTTTTTTTGGCACAATCTCAAAAGAAAAGAGAAAAGAAAACAGAACGAGATGTCTGCACGCATACACACAAACCATTTTTAAGCTTTCAAAATAGCTCATTATTTGCGCATTTGACTCAACAGCACACTAAATGGCATCATTTCTGCCGAAGATGACATGTTTTCTACCAACGTTAGTTTGGGTGTACAAACATTATTTTCATTATATGAAACTGATTATATCTCGAGAACAGTTAGTCCTAGGATAACATGTAATATATAGTTTCGCATCGCAGAATCGTATGTAGATCCCATTTTTCAATTTTTTATTCTTAAATGAATACGACTTTGTAACCATTTTATTTCATAAACTTCATATCAGCATTTTGAAGAGTCCGACACCACAGGGCTCCGAGGCTCTTTTGAGATATAAACGTTTTAACATTAAATTCAATTTTTGAGTAAAATTTTTAACGGAGTATTAACCCTTTGCGGTTAACCCTTTGTCTGCTCTCAGTCACCACACCTTTTTTTTTATTTTTATTTCTTATCTAATTTTCTTCGGAATATTTTGATGATGTACTGTATTCTATTGTTTTTGGTTGTTGGGTATTATTTGTTCACTCCACCAGTGTTTACCGAGTGATGATGACAGAAGGATGGTGCGTATCACATAACCGAAGATACCGAAGTAGAACGAGATATGATGAAAACCGCCCTCTGTGATCCTAGACGAGATGCCTTCTGTGTTATGTATGGATGAAATAAAGACAAAAAAATTCATCAATGTAATATAAGATAATAACCAATACCGAACACAATTAACAATTTTTCTCATCAGTAAAAAATGTTACTTTATTATGGATATTTGACAGCTTAAGCCAAACGACCCGTTCTCTAGTGGGAACACACCTTGGTTTTTATTCATGAAAATTGAAATGAATCGTTTCATATATCACGTGATTTTCAACACAACTGCTACCATATACAATTTTACACTTACACATGTGCTGAATTTTTCACAATACACAATCGGTCATTGATATGCAATTTCACGAAGCAACCAACATTAAAGTTCCAATTTTAAATTTTATTTGTTAGAATTAATCGTATCACTCACCTTACTTGCAATATATAAAAATGCCCCCTACTTTCATGAATTTTCAATGCCGATTTCCCCCAGGCAGCTTAGTTTTGATGTCTCTATTAGGGACGTATGTGTCGTCAATTTCGACCAATCAGAAGTAGGTATTTCCGTTAGGATTGGGGTTGAGATTTTTGGATTGTTCGATGGTTAATTTCATGACATACATTATTTTCTTCAATATAAAAAATCGCTATGGAGTACCGAAGTCGATTGACGCAAAAATATCATCAATCCGTGAGCAATAAGCGTTTGAAATTGGACAATTTTCACGATGTGCGCGATTTTCAAAAATACATACACCTTTTTGAATTTATGTTGTTCATAATGTAGTATGTTCTCCAAGCCAAGCCATTTTTATCGGCGGTCAAATTGTGTTTTCCAAATCAAATTTGGCATGTGGAGGTTTTAGATTGACATTCCTCCCGCTCTTTAAGGGTGGGCTGTCATACAAATGAAACACAAATTTCTGCATAAGTCGAAAACAAATCAAGCAAATGGAGCCACATTTGGCATGTGAAGATTTTACGGGGCACGAAACGTTTCTATAGTGAATACACTCCTCCCCCGGCTCCCCCGGTATATTCCGGCCAACAGGAAGGGGTTTAAATTTCTAAACAAACATGTTACACACATACAAACATACAAATATACAAACATACAAATTACAGGGCAAGTTAAATAAAACCGTTTAAAAACGATAGAAGTTGGATGTCAAAGAACGAAGTGAAGAGTGGTTAGAGAGCTTTAATTTAATTTATAGAAATAATCAAGTTTATAATGATTTTTTTTGGATAAAATTAAGAATTACACCTTGAAAACTCCTAACTTTTAAGTTTTTCACTTCTAAAATGTTACTTTAATCCAATAATTTGGAAGTTTCATAACAGTATCCTGTATGCTGTTTTCTCATCTTCCAAATGGAAGGAGCAGAATTGTCTTACACAGCGTAATTTTTGAATTAGGGCCAGTTAAGATAAACAGAGCCCGAAACAGAGAAAAAGTTCAATAACTGTCAAATTCGAACCGATGCGTGGAAAGAATTTTTTCATCTAATATGATCCTATATCACCTCCTGAATGAATTGTTGTTTATTTTTATAAAAGAAAGGTATTTTATGACTTTAAGAAATTAAAAATTGATTTTTCCTTGTTTTTTCAAGAATATTCTGGACTAACACAATTTTTTGCTAACCAACTCAACAGCAAATCCAATTAACCTTATCAACTCGCTTTCATTTGGTTCCAAGAACGTTCCTGTAGGACCTTCCCCTATAGAGATATTTCAGCCGTTTTTTTTTAAACGATTCGTAACTTTTGTCTTCATGAGTTTGTGGGTGAAAAGTGCTTGTATATGTGGAAATGCGTATGTATAAGTGTGAGTATCATCACTCCTTATAATATTTGTTCCTACAAATGCATTAAAACGAAAGTTACGTATCGTTCATTCTGAGAGTCGCGTAACATTTTATACTTCTGGTACGAATTTAGATTAAATGCTTATCTAATTTACTCCAAATTTCGAAAAATCGACTGAAAAAAACGGCTGAACGTATCAATATGAAACGTTCACAGATGTTTAGGGAATACACTAGGCTTTTGTCTGCAAACATTAAAACTTTCTGCGATATTTGCAGCATTACAGTGGATGAGCACTATAAAAATCATGTTTTTGGCACTTTTTTGAAATCAATGCGATAAATTTAAATAATTTTTTTTTGTCATAGTAACAAATTATCCTTGTGCAGAATTTATTGGTGTTTTCAAAACTGCCTTTCGATTTGGGGTGCGGTTATGGTTTATTGAATTATCATCAAAGCGGAGGGTTCTTGGAACCAAATGAAAACTGGTTGATAAGATTAATTGGATTTGCTGTGGAGTTGGTTAGCAAAAAATTGTGTAAGTAAAGAATGTTCTTGAAAAAACAAAGAAAAATTGATTTTTCATTTCTTCCCGATATTATCGTCCACTACACCTACACACACCAATATAAAAATATGTACATAAACTATTCTAATACATGAAGGTTGTAGCTTTAAAATGATGTGCTTCTCATCGATATGCGTAAATTTTTCACGATGTTACAATATGTTAAAATTCTCTTAAAATTTCCGACTTCGCACTCTGTTCCTCTGAGTTATTTGTCGAGTGTATATACAACTATTACGTTCTAAACCGATATAGTGGTTCTCAAATTTTCGTGAAAAGTTTCTTATTTTCCATTTGAGGGTGGTCCGAAAAATCGTATTTTCACCCTTTTTTTCTTTTTTGACGTAGGACTACGTCTTTCGGGAACATAATGGGGTACAAATTGAAAATCGAAAATCGAGCACCCTGTGAAAATTGTCCAATTTCAAACGCTTATTGCTCAGTCATTTTATGATGGATTGATGAGATTTTTACGTCAATCGATTTCGGCGCTCCATAACAATTTTTTACATTGAATAAAATAATATATGTCATGAAACTAACTATCGAACAATTGAAAAATCTCAACCCTTATCCTAACGGAAATACCCACTTCTGATTGGTCGAAATTGACGACACAAGCGGCGGCCCATGTACTTGCAATTATAAAAAAAAAATTAAATTTGGAACTTCAATCTTAGTTGCTTCGTGAAATTTCATATCAATGACCAATCGTGTAAGTGTGAAATGGTAGCAGTTGTGTTAAAAATTACTTGAAATATAAAACGATTTTTTCAATTTTCATAAATGAAAAACTAATGTGTGTTCACGCTCGAGAACGGATAAGCTGTCTGTTTTGTTGAGTTCATTTTCACCCAAGGAAAGTTCATACGGCGAGAAAATTGGAAAAGTGAAAGAATATACGAAAAAGTGATTTCCCATATGCTCTACATATCGTATTAGGTACTGTTATCCCAACTCAAATTCGTATTGAGGAATATAGCATCGTGTTACGTTGGGTTTGAAGTGAAAATGGAAATGGGTTGAATAAACACTCAGAAAGTAAAAATTATAAAAGTTTTCCATTTCAAATATGTTTTCTCTATAATAAAGTAAAATGTTTTTTTCTGGTGAGAAAAAATGATAATTGTGTTCGATTATGATAATTATCTTATATTACATTGGTGATTTTTTTTTATTTCATCCATACATAACACAGGAGCCATCTCGTCCAGGGCCGCAGATGGTGGATTTCATCATACCGTTCTGAATCATATTTCGGATAACATCATATTTCGGAAACCCCAAATAGTGCCCAATGCACTGATGATATCACTATAAAATTAATATCACAATTGCTTCTTTAGAGTAATCCCTTGATTTCACTATCATTTCATATGAGAACTACATTTGAGTTATAACATAATCGGCGACAATCTATCAACACTACTCACTATCGTTTGTGTTTGACGTTTGCTTAACGTGAGCACGTAGAATTTACCCGTTCATAAATATTGAAATTTCTCCCGTGTTTCATCAGTTATCATCATTGTTAACATCTTACTGTGACTGCTTGGTAAGTGTTTCGCAGTTGACTATAAAATATAATCAAGTGTAATGTAATTTTCGTTCAAAAAATTACAAAATAAAGTGTCCGAAATTTGAATTCAATCTGTCCGAAATTTGATTTAGTGTCCGAAGTTTGGTTTTTATTCGCTTCATTTGAAAAGCATTTTATTCGATGATTTTTTTATGTTTTCAATCAACTAAGTACCAAAGTAGAAAGCTTAAAAGCATATTGAACTAGCTCTCATCATCGCATTATTCCGGAGAGCTCGAGGTCGTACTTTGACGTTGATGTTTTCCAAGAGAACGGGACAGTCGATGCGTCCTTGCAAAATATCAGCTATCAACAGAGCTCTGGCTGTATCTCTACGGACCGACAAAATGTTAATAAACTGACACTGACTCTCGTAACTCGGTAATCTGAAGGGGTGCGTCCACGGTAATCTGCGGAGTGCATATCTCACGAACCTTCGTTGAACAGACTCATCTCTTCCGACGCTATTATTGTAGTGAGGAGTACAAACTGTAGAACCATACTCTAAAACAGAGCAAGATAGAGAGCAGTAGAAGGAATTTAAGGCAGTAGATGTCTTTAAAATTTTTGGCAATTTTGAAGATGAATCCAAGAGTTCTGGTCGCTTTATTGACAATGAACAAGATGTGCGGTTTAAAGAAGAGTTGCGTGTCCAATATTACTCCTAGGTCTTTGACTTCACTATATCTTTTATGTATTTACATTTTAGTTTATTCTACTATTAATGTTGCCATTTTGAGTATTATTTCTGGAACGTCCCTTGTAGTTTATGGAATGTACATTTATATTCATTGTCAACATTTCTAGTCTCGCGGAATCCAATCGACTGCAATGAGCAAAACACGAACCGCACTCGCAAACGACTTCCTCATTCATACTCACTGCCAGTGAATTGTGAATAGGAAAGCCACTTGTACTAATTCCGGAGGTATAAAATATGATTTACTGAACGCCTCTCGCTCGCATGGTGAAATAGGGCATGCATATTCGGATATAATGCCGCTGAAAACGACTTCAAAATCTATAAATCGCTGAGTAAACGACGCCATATATCTCCGGGGCGGGACTCACTCGATTGGTTCATGTTGCGTTTCATTTCAGGACCAAAGTAATCGCGATGGTGGTTTATTGAACAGCATTCCGTTTGGTGGTGGTTCCAATAAATTCGTGACAGGGAGACAGCTTTATTGTCGTGTATTTTCATGGATTTTATTTGTGAAATTCGTATGAGTTTCAATAAAAATATGATTCAATGAAACAGTAAAAAAAAACGGATTCCCCTGAGCGCAATCAAACTTTTCTGTAAGCGACTCTGTGATTGGGTTCCTCCAAGGTGCCTCCAACATGCTTTTGCTTTCCTAAAAGGCAGCGAAATGTAATGGAATACATTACAGGTAAACTTCGATATAACGTACATTTAACTTTCAAAATTGTACGTTGTATCGAAGTGTACGTTATATCGAAGCATAATAAAGTACTCACAAACGTAGTCTATAATACATTAATGTATTGCTGTTTTAGTAAAATTAATGAATAACTTCAATCAGGAGACGAAGCCAGCCTTTCTCACGATGTTTCCCTTCGAACTGTTGATTCAAGCTTGATTCATTTAGAATCCGGATTCACAAAACCAGCTGTATTTCGGGATTGATTGAAGGTACAAAACTTGTTTTAGCATCACAATACAGATAATTCATTGTTCTATCAGAAAAAAAAATATTGAAAAAAATTTTCCTTTACACTTTGGAAATGTGTACGTTATATCGAGGTAAAATGTACGTTATATTGAGTGACGTTATATCGAGGGTACGTTATAACGAGGGTACGTTATATCGAAGTTTCCCTGTATTCATTATTGAAAATTTCATCGTACATTACAATGGAATTAATGGTACCGCAAAAAAAAATCACCTAAAGGTTTACTAAATCCACATGTTGCTACACGCAAGAAGAATCTTCAATTACGAACCGTGATAGAGAAAAGACGAAAAAAAGCAAGAAAAAACACAGGATGGCACAGGACTGTGGGTTTCGCGACACGAGAGTAAACCTGCATTATGTTACTGTGTGTGGAATCCCCGGCGGGAAAAGAGCGTGATCAAAAAGCAATCTTCTCCGGGACGCTTTCGCCTTCCGGTGCACCAATCCCACATGTTCAACTTAGTGAACGTTTTGGGTGCTTTTTTTTGAGTGTATCCGGGGAAGAATGGGTTTTCGGACGGGTTTTGTAGAGAGCGTTCCCACTTTTGGATGGATGTTTTTCCAACGGAACCACTGTCTGCTATCAGATGGATCCGTAGGCACACAGGCGGAAGGCTTCGCGTCGTATCGTTCCCATGGCAGTCATGTTTAAACTGTGCTGATGGTGGTTGTGAAAAGTTTTATTCAACATTCACATTACCCTATTTTAACCCAAAAATACATTCACTCCATGTGCATTTGGGTTGATGGTGGAATATCTAACACATTCTGATGCGTTGGGTTTGCGGAAGTGCTCCGAAGAAGAATGTAATTGTTTGTGTTCCTATTTTTTGCCACTGATAAATATTCTTTCCTAATGAAATCGTTTTACGAACAGTTGTCGGATACGCCATTATCAAAGTACACTGAAGAAGCTGTCAACTTGTCCCATCCGATTGTATTTTTTGTCACTAGCAAACGAGTGTTTGCTCTTCACTCGGAGCAAGATGGAAATTGATAAAATACTGTCGTAACATAAAACCCGCGAACGGGACTACGGTTTATGGGGAGTGTCTCACCATACATATTTCATTTTTTTAATCAAACCCTCGTAAATGGTTGGGGTAATCAAAGTTACGCTGCTGATGTTACGACCAGCCATACGTCTTCTTCAGGGCTTGGCGTAGTTACACCAAAATTGTGGTGCAATTTCAAAATTGAACAAATGTTTCGTTCAATTCCGTTCTAATAAATTTTATACACATTAGGTGAAAATTATTTTCCCACCAACGCATACGCCTTGTTTCATTACTACCACTGTCGACACGTGGAATCCCAAGATGAGCGAAAGTGATATGTGGGAAAGCTTCCATTTTCCGTCCTACCCCCCTGGGAGGCTGCGTTGAAGCCGAGGTTGATACGGTGAATGTACGAATGTGTGTTCACACGTGTATCATATGGCTGAATTTCATTTCTTGCTCAGTGGTTTTCCCAAGGTCATCCTCCCGCTGCGTTTAGTTGATGAGTGGAAGTAAAAGATTTGAATATAAATTCACCCATGAAATATTTGTTGTTGTTTGCCTTCTTTCTGTTTATTCTTGGTCTTGATTTATTAAACAGTATGTGTTAGCATTGCAAGAGTAGTTTTTTTTTGTATGATTCTTTTAAGAAGGGACCTTACATTTAGAGCAAAAAAAAAAGGATTATGACGATTTATTTTTTATTATGCCACTAGCTGACCCGGCATACTTCGTCACGCCCAAAAATTGTTTTATTTTTGTTATCAATACCTACTAAGAGCAAATTCATGACTCCAATCGCAGAACTGTTCATTGATTGATGTTCTAATGGACCCCGTTGAATTTACCTTTTACTATACAATGCCTAGTATTTCTAACAAAACTCATCATTATCATATCAGATTATTTTCAGACACAATTATCGTTCAAGATTTTTCAATCACTTGCAATAACATGTTTCTCCGTTACATAGAATAAATGCAGTCCCTCCCCCTGTAACCGTGGGCTGGCCGATCCTCTAAAAGCGCGCAGCTTAAGCGCCGCTCCCTAAGGAGACTGCCCCCCAAAATCAACTTTGCCCGGTTGAGACTCCCTGTAAGGGCGAGTTCAAGTACTCTACTTCCGAAGTAGAAGTACGGATCGCTCCAGCCAGGCCACGCAAATCTAACCAAAACGAAACATTAAATTAGACCCCCATCAATCGAATTCAAGCTTCAAAGAAATCGGTAGATTTCACTCATACCCGATTAATTCTCATCATAGGTCCGGCTGCTACCTATCCATAGAGAGCGCCAAAAACACTAGAAAGACTTATTGTCCCACATAAAACGAAAAACGATCGCGATACAATTTATAATGTGCAACATAAGACTTTCACAGTATCAAAGCTTCAGTCTGTACTAATATTCGATAACTAAATATATTTGCATTTTAACATCGTTTAATTAAACATTACATAAATGATATTGTAACATGCATTTATTCGATTAATCCTGCTATCCTATTATCTTCTATTCGAATTATAGCTTGAAAGCTTTCTATGAGAGTTGTGTGCGTGAAATTGAGCTTTTGTTGCCCCGGGGTCTTTTGATTCTATTGAGCGCTTTGTGTGGAGGGGTCAACAATAACGTCCAGCAATTCCATTTGGCTTTTGACAAAAAATCTCGGACGCGATCTTCTTCTCGCCGTCCGGTTTATCCCGACTTAGGGCAATAGGTAAAAAACTCCGTGACGTCCTCACCGGACGTCACCCTCCGTACCAAAGCTAGCTTGAAACGGACTCACCAGCTATTGATTTGAAATTGTTGACTGCTGCTGATGATTAGTTTCCTACGGGCGATATTGTTGTCCCTGCTGCGGATGTTGATGACGGGCTCTCCGAGTCAGCGAATTATCTTCGCGATGAAGTGGCTATTCCTCACTGCCTACGGGAGAATAGGTAGCTGTGCGATGGAATATTAGCACATAGCACATTTGATCGCCAACGTAAAGAAAAGTTCAAATCACCTGTGATTCGTAAGCACACACACACACAACACGTTACTTCCTAATCACTGCCTCTCGTTTTAACATAGACCTAACGAACAAAGATTTTGAAAAAAAGGAACGAGTTTTATGCTGCCTTAAACTTAACTACCTTTTTGGAATTAATCAAACGAGCACGCACACATCCACTATTTTGCGCGTTTCATCCACGCGTAGAGATCCTCAGATCAGGGAAAGTGAATCAAACGTACTTACAGGAAGTACGTCATTTCCCAAAATCTTGTCGGCTATCCTCGGAAATCTGAAGATTGTCATTGGCCGAATCATTCTGATTTCGAAAAACCATATTCCAACCTTCACTCTCCTTTCCATACGTAGCAGATAAAACTTTATGAGAGACAAACCACCCCCCCCCCCTAGAGAGAGAGGGTGGAAAGTTCAACCATCATAAAGTCATTTATTGCACCCTAAAACCACCATCTGCCAAACTTCGTTTCATTTGCTTGATTAATTCCCGAGTAATGTAGAAATTCGTTTTTGATTTGTATGACAGCACTCTCCCCTTAGAGAGTGGGAGGGGTCTCAAACTATCACGAAAACCTTTCCCGGTCCCAAAAACCTCTACATACCAATTTTCAGGTTGATCGGTTCAGTAGTTTCCGAGTCCATAAGAATCAGACAGACAGAAATCCATTTTTATATATATAGTGATAGTGATAGACATTCGTTTAGCCGCACTTGAAAAAAGAACTTGAAACACTTACAAAACAACTAGGAATGTTATTTTTATCGGGATACTTATTCGCTGTAGTGATAGTATATTTAAGTCACTTTTATTGAAAGGACGTGCGTCACAATCACACACACACAAGGCGGCATCGGTGGATATAAACATTCAAACGTCGTTTTTTTTCGAGACACACGTTTAGCCGCAGGGCATCAAAATCGAGTTTTCGCATGATCACCAAGTCTTTATCTGTGTTTTTTGAAAAAATAATTGGGAATGTTCAATTTACAAGATAAATATTAGATGTGCAGCGTAAGAAGTTGGTCAGATTAGTGATTTAGGTAGAATTTAAAGGAATGGCGAAAGGTATTCTATTGACGGAAGAGGGGCGAAAAACAATAAAGATATTCAGCGAACAAAAGTTTTCTGATCGCTCAATCGTAACAAAAAATGGTCTATCTGAGAAAGTGGTACGGAATCTCTTTAAATAGTGCCAGAAATATGGGATATAACGACCAACAAATGGGAACACCAAGGTTACTTTGCGTCTTAAAGGTCGAATAAGACACGAAGCAACCAGGAAACGATGTCCTGCTCATACATTAAGGTAGAATCGGTTGTTTCAGTAACGAAGAGGCATATTGCGCGCATCTTGAATGAGTCACCAAACATCATTTGGAAGAAACCTCAAAGGAAGCCGAAACTGACCGCCACCCATTAGCAGAACCATCTCATTTTCGCCTGGTAATACATGAATGGAAACTATAATGGAGAAATGTTGTATTTTCCGGCGAAAAAAGTTCAATTTGGATGGTCCGAGCTGTTACAGTTGCTATTGGTACAATTTAAGTCAACGGCATGTCGTGAGATCGAAGCGAAACTTTGGGGGCGGAAGTTTGACAGTGTGTGGAGCCGTTTCCTATCACAGCAAGCTTCTCATTGGTTTCATTTTCACCCGAATGAACTCCGAAAAGTATCTTTAATTACTGGAGGACGTTTTGATTGGCCATATTGAGAATAACGCTACCGAGGATGTTGTTTTTTCAGCAGGATTATGCATAGATCCACGTTTCCAATCAATCGAAGGCATGGTTTGCCGAGAAGGACATTCCGCTTCTTCAATGACCTGCTTGCAGTCGATTGCAATCCCATAGAGAACCTATGGAGAATCTTGGCCGAGATGGTCTATGCAAACGGATGACAGTTTGACAACATTTCTGGTCTCAAGGCAGTAATTCAGGAATGTTGGGCTATAATCAATATGGCAACACTTTAAAAGCTGTCTGACTCGATGCCAAATCGAGTTTTCAAAGTGATTTTAGTATGCGGTTAAACGAATGTCCACCCTGATTCCACATATTTGAATTACTTAAAAAACAAAAAGTGAATTTATACTTTTTTTTTAGAATGAATTGGATGAAAATAAACAATAAAGAATTGACTTATTTTTAAAAATATTGAGGAAAAATAGGGTACGGCTAAACGAATGTCTACCACTGTATAGATATGAGATTTCGTCAAGTGTTGGCAGTCGCCCACCGCTTGGCCACGGGATCCCTTTCTGTACTTTGAATTCAACTACAAAATTATTGATTCTTATTTATACCTGAAATTAGTCACACTACTTATGCTCTAAACTCCGAACAATTTCACTGGAATCCTGGAAGACTTCGGTTGTTTGAAAGATAGGAAAAAAGTTCCCCTGGAGCATTTCAGCTAAACTCCTTGCCCATCTTTCCGCACGAATCCACTGCCCGCAGGGATGATAAATTGGATAGAAATTTATTCTCGGAGAATGGCTTTACATCATCTCGACTCCGACATTAGCCGCCGCCGCCACCGTCACCTTCGTCGTTTTCTATTGGCGGCTTCGTGTGAAAGCCAAAGCTGGCGCAATGAGGCGTACGGATGCCCAGCGAAAGATGAGCCTCTCACAATCGGATTGAGGCCGGGAAGGGACCACAACAAGTTGATTTTTCCGGGTGACGATGGAGCGACTAGAGGCGGATGCTGAGCTGGATGGATCTGGACTCGTAAAACGCTCTTATACCGACGGCATAAATTGGCTACTTTAATGGATTAGGTCGACTTGAAGGGGGTGGATAGGTGAATGGGAAATATTTCGTGTGTTTGTGATTATGCTTTCCGGTTGGTCTTTCTGAGAAACCATATTCAGATCAGCATTCGTCATAATACACTTGATTTTTGTTATGCAGTTACACAACGAACCTTTCCTCCAGGCGGAGTTCAATTTTGTTCAACTTTCAATAGGCCTAATTGAACAGACAATCCGGAAACATATGTAGCATTCTTGTCTTCCCTTAGTTCTACTTTTCTTGTCGTGAAATTTTCAGCCATGCTTGACCATCATCAATCCATCCGATACCCTGTTATAAATAGGATATCCGCCAATGGTGTAACCACCATGCCGTCTGGTAGTGCCATACATTTATGTTTAGGTTTCGTGTCGACCGGATATGGGGGCGAAATATGTGGATCATGTTACGAGTTTATCGCATGTGTGACATTGAATTCATCCTGCTTCCCGACGACTTGTCTAAGTTTTTACTGGTCATAGTGACCATTTTATCATGTTGAGCATGATTCCGATTTGTCCAGAAATAGCGGATATTGAATAACAGAAAGAAGCAAGCGAAGGTAAATATTCCATAAATAAACCTTTAGCCATTTAGGGAATCGAAGTCTGAACGTCTGTTTACTATTTTTTCAATCCCCGGTTGACCTCGCGTTAAATTTCCACACTAGCCATTTTCCTTCTAGCACTGCCATGTGTGTATTGTCTGGCAGTTACCATAGGCACAATTTTCGTACCTAATATGGTAGTAGAGTAATCTATGCTTTTTATTTTTTTTCTACATTATCCATAATCAATTCCCATATAAATCGACCATTGGAGTAAAAATGGTCTGGAATGGGCGAAAATAAAATCATTTCGTTTTCATTTCTTTTTTTATACACAACAAACTGTAATTTACAATTCCAATGAAATGAAAGGTATTTGTCGAATGATGGTATGATCCTAACCCGAGATCTTTTTCATTCGCGCAAACCAGCAACTCGAGACGATTTCGGCCAATTTAGGCAAGCATCGATGGGGGTGAAAATGGGTCGAAAATTGGAGAAAGTTACTATTAGTAATATCTTGACAAATATTGCGAATATTTTTGAAAGCTATGAGCCGTTTAATAGGAGACATATTTCCACAAATTCCAATGCATTTTTTTTGTTTTCGTAATTATTGATATGTTATCTAAAAAAAGCTTCCAAGAAAAAATAGAACTATAAAAATAATACAATCAATAAATTCAAAATTTCGGCAAGTACAATATTTTTCGAAAAGACTAGCTAATTGGCTTCAACTTGATGTGTCGATCATCTGAATTGGTGCAGTAGTTCAAAAGTTATAAGTTTTTATAAAAAGTAATTCTCGGAAAAAATTATAAAAAAAAGATCTTTCGAACCACCCTAAAATTGAGATGGTCACCTATTTGATTTGATATGTGGATCATTTGAATCAGTACAGAAGTTCAAAAGTTATGAATTGAAAAAACCCCATTTTTGGAAAAATGGGAAAAAAATATTTTTTAGGCAACCTTTGGAAATGATCACCTTAATGATAAAAAATACGGGTCTAATGTTTTGCGATAAAGAACAAAACTACCACTTTTCACGATAAACTGAGAACCACTATATCGGTTTGACATGGAATGGCTGTATATAAAAAGTCACAGGAGGGTTGTGTCTGAGACACGACTGCATAGTTGACGTAGGATTCCGTTAGGCTATCTGTTGATTTTGGATATGTTGGAAAAATTATATCAGTAAACTCTTTGATAATGATTTGGTGGCCCTGAAAAGGGCCGTTTTGTATGGTTGTTCGGTATTGTTTATTCACTCCACCAGTGTTTACCGAGTGACGATGATAGAAGTATGGTAAACAATCGTTGGAAGATGCGTATCAGATAAAATATGCCGAAGTGGAATGAGATATGATGAAAACCGCCCTCTGTGTTACTAGACGAGATGCCTCCTGAGACGAGATGCCTGTATGGACGAAATAAAGAAAAAACAAACTCACCAATGTAATATAAGATAATTACCAATACCGAACACAATTATCAATTTTTCTCATCAGTAAAAACTTGTTATTTTAATGTAGAGAAAACTTATTTGAAATGGAAGAGGTTGTTTTCTTTTATAATTTTTACTTTCTGAGTGTTTATTCAAACCAATGCGAATTTTAATTGGACTAACAACATCTGATACTATATGTAGAGCAATCTTTTTTACTAACATTTCTTCACTTTTCCAATTTTTCTCGCCGTATAAACTTTCCTTGGGTGAAAATGAACCCAACAAAACAGACAGCTTAAACCGGACGATCCGTTCTCAAGCGGGAACACACCTTGGTTTTTATTTATGAAAATTGAAATAAATCGTTTCATATATCAAGTCATTTTTAACACAACTGCTACCATATACAATTTTACACCTACACTTGTGCTAAATTTTTTACAATACACGATCGGTCATTGATATGAAATTTCACGAAGTAACCAGCATTGAAGTCCCAAATTTAAATTTTATTTGTTAAAATTAATCGTATCACTCACCTTACTTGCAATATAAAAATGTCCCCGGCTTGCATATATTTCCAATGCCTAGTTCACCCGGGCACCTTGGTTTTGATGTCTCTGTTAGAGACCACATTTCGGTGGGAACGAACGAACGTGATGAATTATAGAGGTTTTAAACTTTTCAGTTCATTCGCCTCGCGGTGGGAACAAAAGCTCCCCCTTCTTTCATGTATTTGCAATGCCGATTTCCCCCAGGCTGCTTGGTTTTTATGACTCTGTTAGGGAACCGTCGCATGTGTCATCAAGAGGGTATTTCCGTTAGGATTAGGAGTTAGTTTCATGACATATATTATTTTCTTCAATATAAGAAATATAATTCAAAGAAATGTTATGGGGTGTCGAAATCGGTTTACGTAAAAATTTCATCAATCCATCATGAAATGATTGAGCATTAAGCGTTCGAAATTGGACAATTTTCACGATGTGTTCGATTTTCGATTTTTAATTTGTACCCCAATATGTTCCCGAAAGGCGTAATCCTACGTCAAAAGTAGGTGAATTTGCTATCTATTGGAAGATTTAAACGGAAAAAAACGTCGGATTATATCACATAAACATAAACTATGTTACGCACAAAAGCCTAATAGCAAAACACGCTCAGCGGACAAATCTATCTATCTATCTATATATATATAAAAATGGAGTGATGTCTGTCTGTCTGTCTGATTCTTATAGACTCGGAAACTACTGAACCGATCGACATGAAAATTGGTATGTAGGGGTTTTTGGGGCCGGGGAAGGTTTTCGTGGTATTTTGAGACCCCTCCCCCCTCTCTAAGGGGGGGCTGCCATACAAATGAAACACAAATTTTTGCATTACTCGGAAATTAACCAAGCAAACGAAACCAAAGTTGGCATGTGAAAGTTTTAGGGTGTAATAAATGTTTCTATGATGGTTAGATAGTCCTTCCCCCACTCAAAGGGGGGGCTGCCATACAAATGAAACACAAATTTCTGCATTACTCGAGAGTTCATCAAGCAAATGAAACCAAATTTGGCATGTGGAGGTTTTAGGATGCAATAAATGTTTCTATGGTGTTAAGATACTCCTTCCCCCTCTCTTAGAGGGGGCTGCCGTACAAATGAAACACAAATTTTTGCATTACCCGAGAATTAATCAAGCAAATTAAACCAAATTAGGCATATGGAAACTTTAGGGTGCAATGAATGTTTCTATGGTGGTTAGATACCCCTCCCCCCTCTCTTAGGGGTGGCTGCCATACAAATAAAACACAAATTTCTGCATTACTCGAGAATTAATCAAGTAAATGGGCGGGACGAATTTTGCCGGGTTAGCTAGTGTATTATAAAAAGAAACATCGGAAAAGACGTTGAAAAGAATGAATTTTTGCACTGAAACAAAACCTTTTAGAGAAAATACTTACCAGTGTCAAAACATCTTATTTCAGTATTTTTTCAGCATTTCGGTATTTTTCTTACATCTGACCCAGTCTTCGGGTAGACCATTCCTTTTTCATTTTCGTTATTTATTTTGGGGATGGAGGTAATTCCGTCACATCTAACCGAATGGTCGGGTAGTACATCCGTATTAAAATTCATGCTGAAAAAACTATGGATGGGTTATACCTATGATATAACCGCAAGGTTGACGTAGGACTGCTTAGTAATCATTTGTGTTTTTTCAATTAGCAATAATGGCACCTCGGATGTTCCTCATTGGGAGTATAAAAGTACTGCCAAGATCTGCAATGCCGATTTTTCCAACTAATAAGGTTTCGGAATCTGTGTTGGGAAAGCACATTCCAGTTTGCAAACATGCAAGCGAGTACAAAAGTACCCGCATCTTGCATCTCATTTGCAATGCCAATTTCCCACGCTCCATGGTTTTGAAATCCGTGTTAAGGATATATTCCGATTTGCAGAAACTCAAACGAATAAAAAGTACACACAACTTGCATCAATTTTGCAATGCCAGTTTCCCCCAGGCTCCATGGTTTTGATGTCTGTGTTGGGGAAACATTCCGATTTGTAAAAACGCAAACGAGTACAAAAGTAACCACTGCTTGCATCTAATTTGCAATGCCAATTTCCCCTGGATCCATGGTTTTGAAGTCTGTGTTAGAGAAACATTTCGATGTGCAAAAATGCAAACAAGTACAAAAGTACCCGCTGATTGCATCTAATTTGCAATGCCAGTTTCCTCAGGCTCCATGGTTTAGAAATCTGTGTTAGGGAAACATCCATACATTCCAGCGATGGTACCTCAATCGTTGCGCAGTCATAACTGAGTGTATTTCCGAGCGACACTCGCTTTTATACCGATTGGTGTGATTTCAATGGCCTGTTTTGAAAGCAATTTTAAGGCTATTGAAACAAGTTTTTGGATCAAAAAGTAACAAGCATAGAACGCGTAGACATTTTATCTTTCGAATGAAGTGTTTATCATACAATTTCGTTCAGTTGTTTCGGAGCTCTTAACGCTCAAAATCTTGTTCTCCGGCGTAACGCTTTCGTTTCCGAAATTTTGAACTTACACTCCAGTATAGAAATGAAAGACGTAGTCCTACGTCAAAAAGAAAGATAAATGAGAATTTAATTCCAAGTGAAACGCAAAACGAATAATAATAAACAAAACATTACCGGAGGACAAAGACCTATCAAAATAAACAATAGGATTAGTTGGTACGGAAATTAAAAGATGGAAGAATTAATTGGATTTAACGGGAAAATAGAAATTAGAAATAGAATAAGAACTAGAAATAGAATTAGGAAACTTAAGAAAGCATGTACTTACCTTTGGAATCCGGAATCCAGCACTTATTTCACCTGAAAAAGTTTTTTGTTCAAAACAATGGAGTGCGCGACCATAGCATCCAATGGTTACACTCATCTGATTCTTTGGAAACAACAATGGCGGGAGTAATAGTATCGGAGAGCTAAGTGTGAGAGATTATCTTTGGTTGTGTAGAGATCTGGTCCAGTTTCCATATGTTCATATGGAGTGTAATTGGATTTTTGGATGTGCGTAGGCATTTTGTCTGAGTACACTTGAGAGAAATTGGGTCTCAGTGGACTGTCAGTATATGCTCTAATGTAATCGATTGGCTTATGGTTTCCAATACAGATATTGGAGTTAGGACATAGGATAAATTTGTCTTCTCCGGCAAGGAAAGAAATAGTATTTTCCGAAATGAATTCCGGGATAAGGCTATTCCAATTGATCAATTGGAGGTTTATTTGGTAGTAGTTTTCCAATTCGTAAATTGGAGGTGATTTGGTGGTGTTATACAATTTTGCACACTTAATGATACTATCAAAAAGGTTATTACTGTTTTCAAAGCTCAGCAGATGACATCCATGGTAGAGTGCTGTGTTTTTTCTGGCATAATTCATAACTCGATCTTTGCCTTCTGAGCCGCCGAGTGAATCAGTTGATTTTGGTGTAATATTCCAATAGTTGTTTTGAAATTTTCGGAGTTTTTTCAAAAAAAATCTTTGTTCAAAAAGCATGAATTGGTGCGAAAGTTCAAGAACAATTAAAGATAGTTCTTGCTAGTTCGTACAAAGCATAGGTTGCAGCAGTTCTTTGTGCACCAAGAAAACGGAGCCTTGTGGCTCCGCGTCCGTATTACGTTCCAATCCGCAATTTGGAGTCGGTGCATCGGTCGAATCCCCCGGAGTGGCCTATCGCCTCGTGCGTTGTTGAGTGCGTTGGCCATCGGTGAGGAAGCTCGGTCCCACGGCTGCCGTACGCTATAGGTGGAAATACTCCACCGTGGTTTGCCTCAGTCAAGGGACAGGTCCGCCAACGCCAACGAGATTCCCGAAGAACTTACGTCGGTGAAAAGGGTTCCCGGAATAAATCGCCACAGAAAACGACTGCAACAGAAACCACCGCTTATAAAATGTGTAGTAGGCTATAAATATTGTGGCGCGGTATTGTATTTCAAAACAAGAATTAACCGGGCAAACGTATCGCCCCAGGCAAACGTAACGCCCCGGGCAGACGTATACCGTCCGACGCTCGCTAGAGCTCGGTCGGACATTGCTAAAGGATCGTATCCTATGTTTCAAACTAACCGGGCAATCAGTGGATCCCAGGTTTGCGTGCGAGACACCGCCGCTTCCGACGGCGGGTCGGCGGTGGACTCGGATTGCGTCATCTTGGCGGCATGGGCCGCCTCGATTCCTTATCCTCGCCAAATGGGGACTTCGTCCCCATTACATTGTCCTCAGAATAAATTTCGAAAAACGAGAACAAGAGAATAAATTTATAATAGAAATGTGAGGCACATGATGTTTTTCCCGCGCCAAATATTTCTAGCCTACTACACTTTTTCTAAGCGGTTGTTTCTGTTGCAGTTGTTTACTGTGGCGATTTATTCCGGTCACCGGTGAAAAGAACGGTGTGTGAGCGCTTCATCGAACATCAGGCTGCTCCATCGTTCTATCACCGGAGCTGCAACGTCATCGATTGGTGAGTACCCTGAAACTTGTGTTCCCTCCAGAGTAGGGGAAAACATTTATTCAGTAGGATACACATAGAGTAGGGTTAAGAATGACGTCATCGTAAGGAGATAGGATTAGTTGGAAGAAATAGACGTTTTAAAAGAGAGTTTCTGAACTAGTTTGATTTTTCAATTTTAATTTTTTCTTAGTACTAATTTAATTTAAATAATTTGGTAGTTCGGTTTGGTTTTGGTCGGAAATCGGAAACTTTGGATCGGTTCCGATAAGTTGGCGAAGACGGTCAATTGAAGGTGGATACTGTCGCGTGGCCAAGCAAAGGCGCTATTCCGGACAACTATAAATTTGAATCCCGACAGAGGGCGTTCGTGCTCTGGTGCGAAAGTCGGAGATTTCGCAGACCCGAGGATCCCCCTTACAAATCATTATCATTCACAGAAATGGAACTCGCAGCTCAATGTCGTCTATGTCGAAATACGTGACAAGGTTGCCATTCGTACAACTCGATTGGACTTCAGTCGATCGGATTACAGAATGCAAAATTGTAATCCGTTCGAGTAATTCTGACTTGATCGGATTTAAGAATACGGGTGAGCAGTTGATCAGTAGAGAGATCTGGAATTTCTGAGGAAATTACACAATCGATTTCATCAGAGCGTATTTAGTCGATTAACCAAACTAAAAATGTATGTATTAGGTAATCCTCGCTTCTTACATTTAACCGAATACATTCACCAATATGTGGGACCGAATTCGATCGGACTTTTTTGTTTGAATACACGCGCTGTAATTTCATGATAATGCATTGCATTTTGGCCTAGTAAAGGTTGTGTCGACTTTGCTCATGATAGCGTCTCGCAAGTGAATGTATTTTTCCTCACGCCGCTTTGATTGATTGTGTCGTAGGAATCGCAGTCGTTCGCTGTTTACCTTCGCGTATATGTCGACCATAAAATGTTAGCACAGCTAATGACAACGTAAAACGGAACCGTCTTCTCTAACCGCATGTTCATAAATATTAATTCAAAATGCAAAATGACCTCCATAGTGCAGCGGGGTTGTTCAAATTTTTCGTTGATCAATGCTTATGCAATATACGTCTTGTCCCTTCAGAACGACTGTGGGATTTTTTGTCGAAGAAACCCTTCTGACTTGCGCTATAGTCACACATATTCTAGAGCTTGTCACTCAGAATACATTTAAGGCGTGTTGCTTGGCATAGAAATCTTTACTAAGCAATAATAAAAATGACGCTAGTAATACTACGTTGGGAACGATGGAGAGAGCCGTTTTATCCAAATCGGTTGAGCCGTTTCGGAGGAGTTCGACCACAAACACCGCGACACGAGATTTTTATATGAGCTGACCCGGCAAACGTTGTTCTACCATATAAATTATTGCTAGAGGATATGTTGTTTGTTCAATAAAAAATAATAAATATATTGATAGTGTGTTTAAAGATCGTTAACTAAAATCGATCGAATGTGATCGATAAAATAGAACGAATGAAACGATTTGATCGGAAGTGTGTTTGATGTTTATTTTACGTCTTGGAATAGAGCGCCAAGACGATGACCGCTATTATTATTACTTTTCTTAATTCAATGTATTTCATTATCATAACTGACATGTTTGATCTCTTAAAAGTTAAATGTAAAGTGAAAAAATAATATATTTTTGTAGTGAAATAAAAATAAATAAATAAATGAAATCAATTTTATTGCCTTTCAACTGCTGTCTCGTTTGAGAAAAATGATTTTTATCAGATTATCAGACCAGAATTTTAACAATTTTAAATTGTTGAAATTTGAATGAAAATCATTACTCGAAATTGTTTAAATAGTTATAAGACTTAGTCCTGATCTTTCTATAAATCTCTTTCTATAAATCTCGTTGCATTTCCGCCAAAAAATCACTAGCTGACCCGGCAAACTTCGTCCCGCCCAAAATTTGTGTTTCGTTATCGATACCTTCAAACATCCACGTTTCCTTACTATGAGCAAGTTCATGGGTCCAATCGCAGAACTGTTCATTGATTGATCTTCTAATCGACCCCGTTGAATTCACCTTTTACTATAAAATTCCTAGTATTTCTAACAAAACTCATCATTATAATATCAGATTATATTCAGACACAACTCTCGTTCAAGATTTTTCAACCACTTCCAAATAACATGTTTCTCCGTTACATGGAATAAATGTTTTATTCCGAAAATATGATAGAATAAGGACAGCCCTAAATCGTTTAATTCCTTCCTCGAGTTCTACTCCTATCAACACGTCCGGCGATCCTTTTTTGGTATAGATAGAAGAAGATATAGGAGTGCGTTTCATCACATTAAAATCCATTTCCAGTTTCGAACAAAGAACAATTTCGCTAGCGCAAACATCAAAATGACTAACAGCCCTTGTCACTATGTTATTGTAGAACTTATGGGAATTTAATTTTCCGAATTTTACATTTTCCGAAACTTTTAAAATGTCATGTTTGGTTGGAATATTTTTGGTTGACATATGTGTAATATTTTTATGGGACCCCCTCTCCATTCCAGAGAAGAGAGGGGTGTCATACCATTATAGAAACATTTCTCATACCCCGAGACCCTCACATCCCAAATTGTACTTGATTAGTTCTCGAGTTATGTAGACATTTTTGTTTCACTTGTATGGCAGCCCTCCTTTAGAGAGGGGGGAGGAGTGTATTCACCATAGAAACGTTTCGTGCCCCGTAAAACCTTCACATATCAAATTTGGTTTCATGTTCTTGATTAGTTCTCGAATAATGCAGAAATTTTTGTTTCATTTGTATAGCAGCCCCCCCCTTAGAGAGGGGGGTGGAAAGTCTAACCACCATAGAAACATTTATTGCACCCTAAAACCTCAATATGCCTAATTTGGTTTCATTCGCTTGAATAATTTTCGAGTAATGTGGAAATTTGCGTTTCATTTGTATGGCAACCCCCCCTTAAAGAGGAGGGTGGAGAGTCTAACCACCATAGAATCATTTATTGCACCCTTAAACCACGTGCCAAATTTGATTGATTAATTCCCGAGTAATGTAGAAATTTGTGTTTAATTTGTATGGCAGCCCCCCCTTAAAGAGGGGGGAGGGGTTCCAAACTATCACGAAAACCTTCCCCGGCCCCAAAAACCCCTACATACCAATTTTAATGTTGATCGGTTCAGTAGTTTCCGAGACCATAAGAATCAGACAGACATACAGACAGACAGACAGACAGAAATCCATTTTTATATATAGAAGATTATCAGAGACAATTTTTGTTCAAACTATTTCTCTAGACAATGTATTACTCCGTAACACAGAACACATATTAATGTCTATTTTCATTTATAACTTTTGTTTTAAAAGCGTGTTATTTCACCTTCGTAGAAATGAAACATGAAGCTCTATGAAGTCTATGTCGAATTGTGTGGCAAGGTTGCGCCATTTGTAAAATCCAATTGAATTTGAGCCGAACGGATTGTAGAGTGCAATATTGCGATCCGTTCGGGTAAGTCTGACTCGATTGGTTTTCAGAACATAGGAGAGTCTAGAATTTTAAAGGAAATAACGCTACCGATTTCCTCAGAGCATATTTCGACTAACCGAAGTTAAAATATACGTATGAGGTAATCCTCGCTTTTGCCATTCAATCTCATTCATCCTGCAACATCTGGGACCGAATACGTGTAATGTGGTAACGAAGCTCATTAAAGACATAATTTTTTGTTTGAAAACACGTGCTGCAATTGGCTTGGCAATAGCAAAGGCTGTGTCGATTTTGCTCATGATAGCGTCTCGCAAGTGAACGTGTTCTACTTCACGCCACTTCTGTTGATTCTGTCGAATGAAACGCAGTCGTTGGCTCTCTACCTTTTCATATACGTTTGCATAGCTCACGACATCGTAGAATGACGTTGTCCTGATCACGTCGAATCATCACACGATACATACAAAAATCCACAACGTATTCTTTAACCATATTTTAATGAGTAATGTTGTTCATAATGAATGAGTTGTCTGTGGCGGGATATCGTATTCCGTATCTATGGATCCTGTTTTTTCGCTCAGAGCGTGTTACAGGTCGATATTTGCAAGGTTCTTGCGAGTTTCTTTGAAAAACTGAATGTACTGGAATCTACGTTTATCTATCGATGACAAATCACAGAAGAAAGTTTATTTGTATATTTTGAAACGGAACTGAAAATACAACAATCACGTTCAACAGTCGGAAACTGTGAAAAGCAAGCTGTTGTCACGTCACAAAAGTATCGGACTAGCATCAAGCGATTTCAGCTATAAAATGAGGGGCTTAGAATGCAAGTGGTGTAAGTGACTTGATCGATTTCTCTTCAACAACTTTTTATTTAGTTAATAACTCGACTGCAAAGACGTTCCAAATAAAGTTTGCTATAGAATCCGATAGATGTGGTTCTGACCTATCTTCCTCAATGTCTAATACAGCTGGGAATGAGTTTGCAGCTAAATTATGACCAAAAGAGAGAGTCGATGTAGAGAAATCGATCAAATCACTTACACCCCTTTCATTCTAATCCCCTCAAATATTCTCCAACGGATATTTTTTGTAGGCTATTTTCTAGATTTAACTTTGGCATCTTTTACTTTTCGGAAATCGTGATATTTATACATGAAAACGAGAAAAAAAAACCGTTTTCAGTGAGTCGAAACGTTGTCACGTCACGCTAGAATGGGTCTATACAAGATGGTCATGTGACATCTCAGCGTTTCATTCTTCAGAGGCAAATGATGTTTTTCATCCGTAATAATGATTCGAAGAGGAAAAGGTATTGATGCCACACTGTTTACTGGTAAAGTAGCATGTGAGAAACGAGGTGGTAATTTTTTGGTGTTATGAAATGAAGCATCAGATACTAACACGAATTAAAGTTTTTGTTTTCTTTGTATTTTGTACTTTTTCTACTCACTTTTTCCTGTCGTTGGAAAGTGGAGAAAAAAAGAACCACGAATTTCAAAGTTTGACAATTGAGTCACAGCCTGTTCCCGGGAAGGAGATCTGGCAAAATTCTCGTCCTCGTTTTTTGTTTGTTTGCAAAAAGTAATATTTGTCATTCTGGCGATGAGGTTGTAACGCCGAACGAAAGTTTTTGCAGGGTTCTGTTGGTTTATTCTCCGTTACGCTGAGCTGTACACACAAAAATCAAGAAGCGGTAAATTATTCGTCACATTTCGTAGGAGAAAAATAAAAGTATACGATAAGAACAGTGCGATGCACGAATCTAGCTTGCTTGTAGGGTGCGAATCCCGAAAAAAAATTCCATACCACACCGACTATAATTGCATTTTCCGTGCCCAGTTTCCTCCCACCCAAGTATGCAAATTAAGTGGATACATCCGATGCCGGCAGCATTAGGCACACGTCTTTGTTGTATATCTTCCGGAAAACTCTCCCCGCCTAACTTTGGCCCCGGAGATACGGCGTAATTGTTTCCTTGCCAGGTTTGCGGCATGTTTCGGCGGATCCGTACACACACACAACCAGAGCAGATAAGATGGTTCACAAAATGCCGCAGAACAGTTTGGCGGAAGAAAAACACAAAGGTTGGTATGAATAATGACACGAATTATGGAACATGCTGGTCGCCTGAGCGACATAAATTCAACTTTTAACCCGGTGATGTTACAACGCACACACAACTCACAATTTTCCATGCGGAGCGGGAAAGGTAAGCAACTGAAAACTCGTGTTCCCCTCTAATTTGCACATACGTCGTTCTCCAGGATGTGCAAAGAAATTCATGAGACACTGTATTGTTTCCAAATCTTTCCGAAAGTTCAGGGTAGCATCAAGAGACTAATTTGTATGAATAAGTGGGCATAAGAACTAGATTTCACCATCTGTCGCTTGGTTTGTGTAAATGCTTTTAAGCCCACGCAAATACTTATAGCACGGATTCGAGAAAAAACACTTGATCAAGAACAGACACGTAGAGGCCAACATAATTACGATAATTGAACTTCTTGTTGCACAATTTTTCCACTCGGCGCGCGAATCTCCCAAATTATAACTGTCTTATCCTGCTTGACGCGGAAAATTAGTGCCTAGAAGAGGCGTAGAAATAAACCAGAGATGAGTGAGGATTGAAGAAAAAAAAGCGAATCAGCAAAATATGTTGAGAGCTTCAGTGATAATCAATAAATTGAAAATGAATTAAGCTCTCAGCTGGAAGCGAAAAATTATGCGACAGTTCGATTAATCTGATTAGAGAGAAACGAATTTTAATTAAATCGGAACAGAAATTGAGCATTGTTATATTGTTTTTTCTTCTGCCCACCACTTGTTGGGAAATTTGTTTGTATTTGCTTCCAAGTTATTCATCTAGTTTTGAATTCCCCGATTTATTTGATCCTGTCAGAGCGACAAAACTGTTGCCGATGAGCGGATTAACGCGAGTGGGGCATGAGCTGCCCACCATTGCGAGGCGGAGGATAAGATTAAATCTAATGCTTATTGTGTATGAATCTGATGGCTTTTCACATCAGCCATTCCATGCCAAACCGATATAGAGGTTCTCAGATTTTCGTGAAAAGTGGTAGTTTGGTTCTTTATCGCAGAAAATTAGATCCGTATATTTTTTATTTTTTCAGTAGGGTGACCATTTCCATTTTAGGGTAGTCCGAATTTTTTTTTTCAAAAATGACTTTTTTCAAAAATTCTTTTTTTTAAAAAAACTTTTGAACTACTAGACCGATTCAAATGATCGACGTATCAAATTAAAGCCAATCACCTGGTCTTTTTTGAAAAATACTACACTTGCAGAAAATTCGAATTCTGTTCTAGTTATTATTGATTGTATTCGTTTTTTATTGCTTCCATAGTCTCGGGACCAAGGGCGCTATATTTTTTATTATTTTTATATTCTGAAAAGCTGGGGATTTTCACATAACATATGTCGAAACCAGAGAGGCGTTTTTTTTTCGTTTTTGACATAGGACTATGTCTTTGATTTCTATATAGGGGAATCACTCTACGAAAAATGTTAAGATTTAAGAGTTTTCAAGCGCATATTACTCAAAATGGTTATTGCGACATATGTTGTGTTATATATTATTAGACAGGCAATTTATCCAGATTTTTTTTTTGCTTCAAACATGAACAGTGCATATAGTAAAAAAAATTAACAATTTGACGATTTAATTGGGTATGTTTCCTTTCGATTGCCCTATCCACTCGCTTCCTCTCCGACGCAACGAGCAATCTTTCTGTCTAAATTCGGGCGTTAGCTCATAATGTGAGTTGATGCGAAAAATGAATTACAGGTTGGACTCGATTATCCGGAGTTTTTTTTCACTCCGGATAAACGAATCATAAAAAAAATATTTCTCTCGGTAAACGAAATATAATTATGATTTGCACTCATTTATTGAACGGTTTTATCTAGCTTGGCCATGTTTGTATTTTTGTGACTCTGCAACTTTGTCTGTAGCGCTGTACCACATTAATAGAAATTTAACCCTCTTCCTGTTAACCGTTTGATCTGAAATTTGGAACACATCTTTATCTCTGATGTCATTATAAAACTGCGTATTCCGTGATCTTGAAAACCCAAGATGGCGGCCGCTACAAAATGGCGGATTACATATTTTCTCAGGACCCCATCAGTATGGGTATCAAATGAAAGGGATTGACTAGTAGGACACAGTTATTTATGAAAAGTGCAAATCCAAAATGGCCGCCACCACAAGATGGCGCCATATTTTTTTTAAAGCCCCATGAATATGGGTATCGAATGAAAGTGCTCGACTGGTAGAACTCAGTAGATCATGAAAAATCAAAGTCCAAGATGATCGCAGTTCCCAAATAAACAATTACTTTTTAATGGTTTCATTCAGCTTGCCCTGTTTGTATGTATGTTTGAGTGTTTGTTGAATTTGACCCCGTTCCTGATCACTGATTGATCTGAAATTTGGAACATACCTTTAATTCTACTGCCATGATAAAACTGCGTATTCCATGATCTTGAAAAATGCAATTTGGCCGCCGCTAAAAATGACTGAATGGCTTGACTTGGAGAATACACTACACTATGAACAACATAAATTCGAAAAGGTCGCCGCCATAAAATGGTCGACTATGTATTTTTTGCAAACCCATCAATATTGGTATCAGATGTAATGATTTGACTAATAGAATCAGGGCTTGGAAATATTGAGCTTGTTAAGTAATATTGAAAATATATTTTTATCAGTGTAATGCGTTTATTTTGCTTGTCGATGCTGCTGTCATTCATTCGACGGCAAGCAAATTTACAACTGTGTTCATTCATATTCATTCTGTGCTATCTGAGCTTTCCTTAACGCTCGAGTCATGAGTATTCATTCACATTTATTCATTGCCATTGAATTGTCAGGAATGTTGTGACTGCTCATTTTCAATATCCCGATATGTGGGTGATTTTCTGATTGAGCAAGGCACTGAAGTTACCCCGAAAGGGCATTGCAAATCGGTGACGCAAGCGGAAGTGCCAACAAAAGAACAAGATCGGTATGCACACTCACAGCTAAGGATTGCATAGGCGGCGAGGAGGCTTTCTGTAGACTCGATCCGAGTAGCGAATGCAAACTTTGTCAGCCAAAGCTGGATGTTGGCAATTTCATCCGCTAGCATAGTTTGATCCATTTGCAAAAGGAAGTTCGAAAAATTCCCATTGCGGTCGTGTCTTCAACACCACCATTTTGTGTTTGTGTGTTCGTAATTTGAGTCAAAAATTAAATGTTTGAAATTTTAGTCAAGACGGTATTTTTCCACATCCGAATTGGAGTCTTTTGAAGCACTTCTGACAAGTGGAATTGGAATTGCATATTCACTATGTAAAATGAAAGCATTTTAACTGAGACGGAAACCTTGCATGGTTGAACAATTTAATTTCTTGTCACTATTATGAGCATTCTGTACTTCGTTATCTTGGTCAACGAATTTCTCCGTTTCGTCAGTGTCTGAGAATGATGCTGATAGTGAATGAACTGGTATATTAATATCAATGAATGACAAAACTAGGGATATTTTCGTTTGCTCACATTCCGTGAACGCAAAACAGAACGAATGGTGAGGTTTGGCGTTGGTTAATTTTCGGTATCCCGAAAGCAATGGTATAGTGATCGAATGTGGTCGGAAATTCAGCTGAAAAGATAGATGTGATACAGATATTTCCAAGCACTGAATAAAATACAGTACATCATCAAAATATTCCGATGAATATCCATCTTGTCGCCATCGCCATCTTGTGATGGTGGCCATTTTGGATTTGTATTTTTTCATGAATAACTATGTTATACTAGTTAATCCCTTTCATTTGATATCCATATTGATTGGAATCTGAGAAAATATGTAATCCGCCATTTCGTAGTGGCCGCCATCTTAGATTTGCATTTTTCATAAATAACTGTACTCTACTAGTCAAGACCTTTCATTTGATACCCATATTGATGGGGGTTTGAGAAAATATGTAATCCGCCATTTTGTAGTGACTGCCATCTTGGATTTGCATTTTTCATAAATAACTGTGTTCTACAAGTCAAAAAAATGGAAATTTGATACCCATATAAACTATTCAATATGAAATTATTATACAAATTATTCTGAATTTCCTAAAAACAAAAATAGAACACTCCGGATAATCGAGTCTAAAATTCCGGATAATCGAATCCCGGATAATCGAGTCTCTGGATAATCGAGTCATACAGGTCTCCATTTACCGATAATAGGTATTAATTTTATGTTATATTGTATGTTGTCCAATCAATTCGTGCTCAATTCATGTTTTTATCAATTTGTGTAATTATGGTCCAGGATGTCATAATATCGAGTATGTTGTTTGGTTATATAAAAATGCAGTAAATGAATATAAAGATAGAAAGAGTATACCCACGTAAATCCGATTATGATAGCTTGAGTAGTCGCGATCTTACAGGGCTATAAAGTTATTACATACAATGTTCCGGACAACGTGGTAACGAAGAATATAATGCTTTGTTTTTATCTTTAATATATTTTTGTAGTCATAGATTGATTTGACTCAGGCTAATATTTATGTAGGTCTTAACTATTTAGACTTGTGTTTAAAAATGATACATGATGACTCTTTGTCTTCTTCTGCATGATTGAATAAACAGAATAAAAGGGTAGTAATGACTTGATTGGTATTTTTGTTTACATTTTTGAACAGAATGCGGTACCGAATTCTACTACGTTATGTCTTCTAACCCGTTTAAAGGATACAAGTACATACAGGAAACGGTATTTCCAGGGCATCTGATGGCATTTGATGTATCAGAAGAGAAAAAAATACAGATTTTGAACAATGAAAAACTCAATTTAAATGCAATTATTACACACAATCACAGTCCTATGTCAAGATCCCGTCCGTGCCCCTAGGCTCAGACCCATTAACTTTTGATTTAGATTTTTTAAAGTTTACCGATGGTCCAAAAAATCATTTTTCACTTTTTTCCAAGAATGACTGTTCAAAAATTTGGACCGATCAGATGATCGATATATCAAATTAAAGCCAATTAGCTAGCCTTTTTCGAAAAAAATGACACATTTGCCAATTAATTGAATTCTAGTCACATACATCCAGTCTAGTCGCATAGAAATATTGAGCGAAGACTGAAAACATGTTTGAAAAATCATAGCTTAAAAACGAAAAATAACACATCTCTGATACGTTATGTAAAAAAAATCTCAGCTTTAAAGTAAAAACATAAAAAATATAGCATTCTTGGTCCCGAAACCATGAAAACTATAAAAAACTAATACAATAAATAATTACGAAATCAAAATCCTTTTTTTTTTCGCAAGTCTAATATTTTTCAAAAAAGACTATCTAATTAGCGTTAATTTTATGTGTAGGTCATCTAAATCGTTCCAGTAAATCAAAAGTTATGAATTTTTGTGTTGGAAAAAAGAGGAAAAAAATGATTTTTCGAACCATCGTTTAACTTTGAAAATTCACAACTTAAAAACGAAAAAAAGCCTCTCTAGTTTCAACATGTGTTATGTGAAAAATCCTCAGCTTACCAGAGAAAATATTTAAAAATATAGCGCCTTTGGTCCCCAGACTATGAAAGAAAAAAAAATATATATATTAACGATAACGAGAGCAGAGTTCAAATTGTCTGAAGAAAAAGTATTTTTTTTCAGAAAAAAAAACAGGTGAGTGGCTTTAATTTGATATATCGATCATTTGAATCGGTCTAGTAGTTCAAAAGTTATGATTTTTTGAAAAAAGTCATTTTTGGAAAAAAGAGAAAAAAATTGATTTTTCGGACAACCCCAAAATGGAAATGGTCACCCTAATGAAAAAATTAATAAATAGGGGTCAAATGTTTTGCGATAAAGAACAAAACTACTATTTTTAACGAAAATATCGGTTTGGCATGGAAAGGCTGCATAGTACCAATCAATTCCGATAGCAATCACCACTGGGTATAATTTACAGCCGTATGGCACCCGCCATGTGTTTGATGCCAACATCTCACACGTCAGAAGTATTTGTTTTCTTCAAAACAGCGATCCGCGTTGACGGCAGTGAGCTTCGTTTACTAGTTCAGGGGAGCGTCAAAGAACAGCTGGTTTTCAGTCGGAGTGAACGTTTTCAAAATTAAAATTATGAATGAAAATTAGCTTTCCCATATCAAATTAGTATTCTGTTTAAATTAAAAACATTTTTGTATGCAGGTGGGGAAAAAGTTTCATACGAAAAATGTTTATGAAGACAACTTTATATTATAAAGAAAAAAATCAGCAACAATGTTGAAATTGTATGACCATATGGTTGAATGAAAGTCAGAAATACGTGTTTCTAATAATTAAATAACATAATGTGAAAATTTTCATTCAAATTTTAAAATTTGAAAACCGGCTTCGTGTCTTCTAGTCTGGTAGAGATTACACTAACGATTTTGGGACCCAAATTATGACTTCTTTCTTTCTTTCTTTGTTTTTAAGACGCTTTAAACTTTGCAGTTCATTCGCCTCTAAATTATGACTCAAACTTGAAGTCGCCACCAGACGTCGACGTTATCGCGAATTACCAATTTACCACCATCTGACATATCGTGATGTCGATGATGAACTTTTACAGCAGAGGGATAGTGAGATAGGCGGTGACGGTAGGTAGAGTGAGATAGCGATAATCGTGTCATACACCTGATAATTTATAATTGCTTCTGGCAGCCTAGCAACCGATCTGTTCAGTTCAGTTTGAACGAGTTATTTGGTTGGCATTTTTCTCTCCTCTCCTCCTCTACCCGATTTATTACGATCCGTTACCATATATGTGAGGACCGCCCCGGGGGCGGCAAAATTCCCGTGATTGAATCTCTTTGTCAATAAATATCGGTGTAATATTTTTTTTAGTGTCCTCGAACAAAGAGTGTAACCTGATTTGCACTGTTTTGTTTGCAGCTTCGTAATGTAAATATTGTTCAAACGCTGTAGGTTATTCTGTTGTGAAATGATGCCTTTGATGCTTGGAAACAGACGATTGTTTCATGTCTTATGTCATGTTTCAATTGTATTGAATTACGATCAATTATCGCTTCCACGATAAGATGATATGTTGAATGCGATGAAACATGATGAGAGAAAGCGGCGGCATGACTTTCCGCTTCTCGTTTGAACATTATTTATTCATGTGCATTGTTAACCCTGCGAGAGATTGCGGGATGCTGCAATTGTTTCTTGGGATAGTTTCTGTATCCAGAAAACGTTGCTGTGTAGCTGTCATGCTCGCTTCCGTTCGATATGTGTGGTGTTTGCATCTGATGCATGCAGCTGCTTCTTATTTCATGGCGAACACTGACAAATGGATGTAGATATGTAATTGAGACGTGTTCTCAAAGCTTGACACGAAATCCAAGCAGTATCCGTGAAGTACGATGAGACGAGTTGATGTAGGCTAATTTCGAATGCGGATGAGAATTGATATATAGAAATTGATATTGATAAACAGGAACATCTGTGAAATTTTCTGTTGATTGTTGTATTCTCAAAATGGTGGTTTAACATTCAGCAAATCTACACTTTGTCTTGCTTCTACAAGACCATCCAGAATATTTTCCTTGGTAGCACATGCAATAAGAGCTTTGAGTCAATGTTTACGGGATCGACCAATTTGACGATCAACTTCTCTAATTCTTACACCCAAACTAGCGTTGCCAAAGAACATTTCGGCAGAAACATTGCCTTTTCGTGGCTTGAATCGTCAAATGAACAAATAAAATCATCTGTCTCAAAAGCTTTTAAATGTTTGTATGTATGGAAGCAGACATTTCGTTCTTTATTCTATTTCTATTCTTGTCGATACAGTGGAAATCTAAACACTGAACATGTAAGAAAAAATGATAGATTTTAAACTCGAACTCGACCATTTGCTAATAGATCGCACTGATGTTTGCATCAATTGATAGGAAATATTTCGATACATATATCAAAATCAATAACATTTTACGTTTCTTGAGATTAACAATTGAATAATTGTAAAATGTTTGCATTATCCAAACGCACTATGTGTCATAGTGATAATACGGATGCAAAGTTGTCTGTGGCTGAACAAGAATGAATCCATTGACGCTTTTCAGAGCCACTGAACCTTTCACTAAAGTGTTAAGTGTTTAAACGGTTTTAATGAGAAAAGCAAACTGATTTTTGTTTGCTTGATAGGAGCTTGTTTTAATTTAGGAGTGTGTTTGAGTTTATTGGTGGTTGAGGATTTTCTGATCAAACATACAGTTTTCACGGATTCGTACATTGTTTCCGAAATAAAGGTGACGTTGAGGTACAACACACTACAAGCCGGATAGGAGGAAGAATTTTTTTTCGATAGTAAGAGTTATGTTCATTATTATAGTTATCACCAACACAAACGATTTCGGAGTTTTTGTTGCCGTTCTGCGAAAGATGCTGAATAATATAATTTGTGGATAATTTGTTTGGGAATGATGTTTTTGGGAGCGCTGGAGATGTAATTTTGCTAATTGATACAGAAAAAGCTACTCAGATATTCGAGTTATTTAAATAGACCCAAAACCGATTACACCTTTCGGGAACATATCCCAGCCATTATCCAATCAGAAATCCCGCGTGCTGATTGGTCGGAATCGAAGATACAAGTTTCTTCTTGTACTTACAATTATTGCTTAGTCACTAGCGGCCCAATCCCATGTTTTCTTTCCTCATACTCAGTGGAATAAATGAGCTCTGATGTTGTTTGGTTTGTTCAAATTGGTCAAATTGGATAACCGAGATTGGCACCACAGCTTGGTAATTACTAAATACTGTGATCTGAGTGAAATTTCTGTATGTCAAGATCTCATTAGCTCTGCTCATTATCACCATCCCGAGTTCGAGTGTCTTCTTGAAAAGGTTATCAACGCGTATCTCGATCAATCAATTCTCTAACTGAAACTTTGAAATCGGAACAAGATAATGTAATCAGTGCTGGGAAGAGAATTGTGAAACAATTCATCAACAGTTGTACTTGGCGACGTTTTCCGGACCCGGGTCTACCAATAAATATGATTCGTTCGATCTACTTAACATGGAGGGGATCAGGCGTGCTTTCGAGTAATTAGAAGCTATTTTTCAAATCTACAACAGCGGGGAGTATACTTTTTGTCGAATTTTGTCCGTCGCCACGTATCTTGATAAGGACCGTATCGTTATTTATGGATACGCCTTAGAGTCTCCGTCTGAAAAAGACTATAGCTTGTTTTGACAGCTGTTTATTTTTCTCCTGTTGTTGACACAGTTAGCGTTCAGTTAGCATTGTTAAAAGATCGTTTTTTCCTAAAAGTGCAATCATGAGAGGGCTAACAGAAGAAAAACGAAAATCCATTGTGACCAGATACTGCTCCGAAACAGGAATATCAATGAGAAAATTGGCGAAGGCGGAAGGAGTAAGCGTCCATGCGGTCCAAAACGCTATCAAGCGATTTGGTATGTATAATACATTGAAGGATCTACCCGGTCGCGGCAGAAAACCTGGGCCATCCAAGCCAAACTTGGATAAAAAGATTTGCAGGCAATTTGAAAGAAAAAAGGAATTATCGATACGGGATTGCGCAAAAAAGTGTGGAACATCAATCGGTATGGTTCAACGTGCCAAAGAACGTAACTCACTGAAGGCATATAGAAAGCAAAAATGTCCCAAACGCAGCCAAATTCAGGCAAGTTCCGTGAAAACCCGTGCCCGTAAGCTTTACGATGGGATTTTAAGCAAACGCGAACTGTGCATCGTCATGGATGATGAAACCTACGTCAAACTGGACTACAAAACTCTTCCTGGGGCACAGTTTTACACTGTAAAGCAAGGAACAGATGTCCCGAACGCGGAGAAGTCAATTTTTTGCGAAAAATTCGGTAAGAAAGTGCTGGTTTGGCAAGCTGTTTGTCAATGTGGCATGAAATCATCTCCTTTCTTCACTCTCGGGAATATGAATGGTGAAATTTACCGGAAAGAATGTCTCCAAAAGCGTGTGTTACCGCTCATCCGAAAGCACACTGGTCCGACACTATTTTGGCCTGATTTGGCATCATGCCACTATGCACGTTTGACCTTGGATTGGTATCGCGAGAATAATGTCGATTTTGTGGAAAAGGAGATGAATCCTCCAAATTGTCCGCAAATAAGACCTATTGAAAAATTTTGGGCTTTGATGAAGGGACGACTGCGGAAGAAGGACAAGGCAGCCGATGACCTTGAGCAGTTCAAAAAGGATTGGATAAATGTGAGCAAACAAGTCGATGAGACGGTTGTCCAGAACCTAATGAGGGACATCAAGAAGCAGGTGCGATCATTGGCGCGAAAATCAGAATCTTGATTATTTTTTACTGTTACTCCTTTCTTTCATTCATAAGATACAATATTTTGATATCAGAACTGAAAAATAAATGCAATATTTGAAATAAAGCTGTGTTTTGAGCGTACCCATAATTAACGATACGGTCCTTATATCCGCAGATGATGAATCGTTTCGCAATCACATTTTCAAATAAGTTTTTATCTTTCTCTAGTGGAAATTTTGGATACATAAGCTTAGGAGTATCTTTTTGACCAGCTAAATACCGATGAAGAACGATTTTTTGTGTTTCAATTGTAATCTTTTCAGTTGATTTCGAGACTTTTAGGAACATCTCAAGCTCTGCAAGAGATGAATGTGTGATAATTCAAACAACGGTACATTTCTTAACTTGCTCACCAATATCCTGAGGGCCTTTGACTAGTATATTGAATATTGTATATTTAGCGGCAATTTTATTAAAATGTTCTCGTGATGAATGGTGGAATGTTTCCGGACGTTTGCTATCCAACAGAATAATTATGTTTGTTACCGATCAATTTATTATCATCGATCACGAAGAGGTGTCTGTTCATTTTTTTCTGTTTAGTATGTAAGTCAATTTTTGTTTGTTTTGAACTGGTGGAATTATCGATTAATGTAAAGTCTTTTGAGAAAAAATATTGTCATATATTAGGGAACCCTGTGGGAGTTCGACAACGAGGAGCCGAGAGACCAGCCTGTCAGTTTTGACAACCAAAACGAGAGGAAGTTCCGGTAGCGAGTGAAGGAAGCGGAAGAAGAAAGGAACGGAATAAGAAAAGGAGCCGTAAGAAAGACGGCAATGATGGAAATCTTGAGTTGACAGGGTCATTCTTTCTGGGACCAGCGAGCGAACCAGGCCAACTAAGAAAGAGTTGATACAAAGTTGGAGAAAGTATAGGAAGGAGATTAATTGAAGTAGAGTGAAGAGGAAAATCACTTGAGTGCAACCGAGTGAAGTATTCCTTCAGTTCGTGCTCGTTATCCAAAACCACCAAGTGTTCTGGAAAAAATCACAACGGCGTTTGATCCGGTGTCAGTCCACGCTACGCCATCCATCGAAGAAGGAGGACTTCACTCTCCCGACCGAGACTACATCTCCAGCGCGACGACATCGAGCATCGAGGACTTCGAAGGACTTCTAAAAAAAACAAAAACTAATTGTCTCTTTTTTCGCTCTATCCTCAAAGCCAGTCCTTCATTGCTTAGGCAACTTCTCGTGTCCGCTTTCCGCTGTTAATTCCACCGGTGGTTGAAACAGGTCGAAAATATCTTCCCGAGGTCCAAAGCCGACCCTATGAAAATTAAATAACGAGGTGATCTAAGTCGGTCAATACGGCTAAAGACCTAGTGAACAATTGGCGCCCAACGTGGGGTCCGACGTTACGGTACCAAACTAACCCCACAAAACGAAAAAATATTTTTTTTATTAGAAAAATCAAACAACTAACGCTACTTCCTATTCTATCACCAAGTCCATTTGCACAGACAGCTTCACGTGTCCTCATTCCGCTGATTGTTTTACTGTTCATAAGGTCAGAACAGTCTTCCCGAAGGTCAAAGCCAACTCTGAGAGATATTATAGAACGAGGTGAGCTAAGCCGGGCAGCACGGCTAAAGCCGTAGTTGACAGGTTCAGGAAGCAATAACCGTTATCGAGAGATATATCTGGCATGGTCACGTTCTACCAACACACATAATATCGAATAGGTGATGTTTCTCGGAATATAGTATATGATCGGCTGGATAGTACACAATTTTATTGATCTTGATATCGCGGAGAAGTTCGTTCGTGTCGAAAAAAATCATTTAGTGATGTTTGCGTTTATTTTCATGACAAGGAAAATATAATATTCCATCGTTCTGTTTTATGTTGACCGATTCACTTATTGAATGTAATGTAACATGCCGAAAAATTGAAATAACAAAAATACTTTATTTGCACTGGCTATTGGACATGAATTTTTTTAGCGCTTTTATTTATAGTGATTTCCTGGTGGATTTACGATATTTTTGCATCAATCGATTTGTGCATTTCATAACAATTCATCATGATGTGAGACTTCGTCTAACCTTTCAATATAGGAGTCTTCTTCAAAGTTTCTGGCGGAAAAGTAAAATATTTTGAACTTTATTATCTCCTCAATTAATGGATGAATTTTGTTTCCGAATACACAAATTAAGAGAAAAGATCCTCACGTATGTTTTTGAGCGCGCATATATAGTGGAAATAGTGAAAAAGTGAACAATGTAACGAAGAGAGAGTTCGATTTTACTTGTACACGCTTTCCGAAGCAACAAGTAGCACTCCATTCCATTCAATTCGGGAGTAAGCTAACTTGGCATGGCTTCTGGGAATGTAGTTGCTATGCCTATTTTCGCGCCGTCTAGAGAAGCATGTTGCATCGAAGCGCGAAACATACATAAGAGAAGGGCGGAAGATACAACATTCAATCAAACCCCGACCAGCATGATGAGTGTTGAGAGTTTAAGTCTGGGTGTGACTGAATGTTGTATCTTTCGCCCTTCTCTTATATATGTATAGCGCTTCGATGCAACATGATTCTCAGAGCGATGCGAAAATGGGCATAGCAAGTACATTTCCATACAGAGAATCACGTTACTTCGAAGAGTCCGAAAATCCTATAAAATTAGAACTGAAAAAGTGTCACTCATATCTGGGTGACGGGACCTTCCAAGAAATACACCCGTGAACAGAAGTAGAACGTTATAATGATGGATTTGTTGTGACATCCTTTCTAGGAGACAGCAAGCCGTCTATTCGCACGTTTCCCTCTCTCTCTCATCTATATTTGTTACTATCATAGATGTTAAAACCACGAGCTTCATTCGCTTTTATATATTTGACTAGCTGACCCGGCAAACTTCGTCCCGCCCAAACTTTGTTTTTTGTTGTCAATACCTTCAAACATTCACGTTTTCTAACTATAAGCAAGTTCATGGGTCCAAGATACGTTTCACTATAAAATTCCTAGTTTTTCTATCAAAACTCATCATTATAATATCAGATTATTTTCAGACACAATTCTCGTTCAAGATTTTTCAACCACTTGCAAATAACATGCTTCTCCGTTACACGGAATAAATGTTTTATACAGTAAATATGATAGAATAAAGACAGCTCTAAATCGGACAATTCCTTCCTCGAGTTCTGCTCTTATCAACACATTCGGCGATACTTTTCTATTGGTATAGATAGAAAAAGATATAGGAGTGCATTTCATCACATTAAAATCAATTTCCAGTTTCGAACAAAGATCAATTTCGCTAGCGCAAACATCAAATCGACTAACAGCACTCGTCATTATGTAATTGTAGAACATATGGGAATTTAATTTTCCGAATTTTCCCTTTTTTCTTCAGAGTTTTCCGAAAAAAATTTTCAATTGTCATGTTTGGTTGGAATATTTTTGGTTGACATATGTGTAATATTTTTATGGAACCCCCTCTCCATTCCAGAGGAGGGAAGGGTGTCATACCATCATAGAAACATTTATAATACCCAAAAACCTTCACATCCCAAATTGTGCTTGATTAGATCTCGAATTATGCAGAAGTTTGTGTTTCGTTTGTATAGCAGCCCCTCTTAGAGAGGGGGAGGAGTGTATAGAAACGTTTCGTGCCCCGTAAAACCTTCACATGCCAAATTTGGCTCCATTAGTTTGATTAGTTTTCGAATTATGCAGAAATTTGTGTTTCATTTGTATGACAGCCCACCCTTAGAGAGGGGGGTGGAGGGTCTAACCACCATAGAAACATTTATTGCACCCTAGAACCTCCATATGCCTTATTTTGTTAAATTTTTTTATCAATTCTCGAATAATGCAGAAATTTGTTTTTCATTTGTATGGAAAAAGTAAAAGAAAGTAAAAAAAAAATTAAGTTAAACGATTTAAGGTACTAAAAGCTAGGAAATAGTTAAGCAAGTATCAGACGGTAGTTATCACATCCCTTCTTCATTAATCTAGGGCAATGATGAGACTAAGATAAAACCGTGGGCATATGATGCAACAACTAAATGTGGATAATGGAAATCCGATGTGCCCCACGATTTTATTTTAGTCTCATCATTGCCCTAGATTAATGAAGGAAGGGATGTGATAACTACCAACTTCTACTTGCCTTATTATTTTCTAGCTTTTAGTACATTAAACCGTTTAATTTAAAAAGATTTTTTTTACTTTTTTTATTTTCTAGTTTTTTTTGTTCATTATCTGTATGATTAGTATACTTCTCTACAATAAAACCATTCAACCTTTTTTTTATTTTTATTTCTTAATTTTCTTCGGGATATTTTGATGATGTACTGTATTCTAAGAGTCAAATCATTTCATTCGATGCCGATATTGAGGGGATTACAAAAAATACATACACCTTTTTAAATTTAAGTTGTTCATAATGTAGTGTGTTCTCCAAGTCAAGCCATTCAGCCATTTTTTAACGATTTCAGATCAATAAAGCAAAAGGAACGGGGTGAATTTTTTATTAATGTGGGACAACCCTACAGACAAATAAACATACATACAAACAGGCCAAATTGGATGAAACCGTTTAAAAAAGTAATTGGCTATTTTGTTACTGCGGCCATCTTAGATTTGAGTTTTCCTAAATAGCTGTGATCTACTGGTCAAGCCCCTTCACTTGATACCCAATCCGCCATTATGTTGTGACGGCCATTTTGGATTTACATTTCTTATGTATAACTGTGTTCTACTAGTCAAGTCCTTTTATTTGATACCTATATTTGGGGTTTTGAGAAAATATGTAATCCGCCATTTTGTTGTGGCGGCCATTTTGGATTTGCATTCTTCATGAATAACTGTGTTCTACTAGTCAAGTCCTTTTAATTGGTACTCATATTGATGGGGTTTGGGAAAAACCCATATTGATGGGGATTTAGAAAATATGAAATCCACCATTTTTAGTGGCTTGGATTTTTAAAATTATGAAATACGCAGTTTTATAATGACTGCAGAGATAAAGGTCCGTTCCAAATTTCAGGTCAATCGGTCAACAGGAAGGGGTTCAAATTTCTATTAATATGGTAAAGCTTACAAATCATGGTAAATCTTACAAACATACAAATTACAGGGCAAGCAAAATAAAACCGTTTAAAAACGCGATCTGTTTTCTGCTTTGGCACCCTTAATGAAAGACGTAGTCCTACGTGAAATGTTTCAGCTTTCTGAAGATTATATAAAAAGTTGGAGTCTCCTAGGTCTCGACACATTTTTAACTTTCTGCCTAAAAGTAGACATTTGAGGTGCCATATAACTTTCTATTTGCATTCATTTGCATTCAAGAAATCGCAGTTCGGTTGAGCGGATCAAAAGTTACCAATTCTCAAAAACGAGCAAAAATTGCCAAAACATCCGATTTTTCAGACCACTTTAATTTTAATTTATGCAGAATTTTACTCTCATGGCGAAATTAAGAAAAAAAACTGTATTAAATTTTCCGAGAAGGATGTACAAAATTTGAGCGAAATCAGCGACTTTTTCCGGTAGACCTTTTTATCATGGAATTGCTAACATGCTTATCTCGTTTTGTGGGAAATGTATGATTTTATTTCAGGTAGCTGAAGAATTTAGTAGATTCAAATTCTGGATGCAACGAAAACACACAAGGATGGGAGATTTCGCCTCCTGCGAGCGCTTTCCCCCCACACTATGTCTGCTCCACCAGATGACAACGACCAGTTGCTCTTGTTTATGTTCGAAAATCGACGAAAAGCGATTCCCCTTCAACCGAGCGTTTGGGAGCTTTTCATCGAACCCTCGGCGAGGATTCATTCTCTCACAAGGACCTATAGATTCTCCCGACACCGAGAAAATAACGAGCAAGAGGAAGTTCCGTTCTCTCCCTCTCGCGATGGAAGTTCGTCCATCGACTGGAAGTAGACCTCTGTATGGCCAACCTGTTATCAGCAACGGGTTCGGGTTTCGTCTGGAAAAAAGGTGGCTTCCCTAAAGCTCGCCGCCAGTCTGTCTAGCGTGGAACCGTGGCCGTGGCCTCAGTTGATCAGAATCCGCGACGCTGTAAGTACACGTATCTCGTTTTGTCCACCGGCGGTTGGTTCGTGCCTCCCTTAGATTTTCTTGTACTTTGTCGCGTTTTCCTATCTATATTGGTCGGTGTTCTTGGCTTCGAGAACAGGAGCTTCGGTTCAATCCGGTGGCTGTGGAGGGTTCGCCGGTGTAAGTGTAAAACCCCTCACTCCGAACGGGAGACGAGAATACGCGCGCGAGTTCCTAAACCCCGCAAGTGGGGTTTGGGGTTTTGTACGTGAAGTCGATTCTTTAAATCATGCCAGGCGGGCGAGCGTTACGAAAAAATGCTCCAGAGGATTTGATGAATTTCAGACGGCGGTGATTCAAGAGTTTGCCCGTTTGGTTGTTTGTTTGTTTGGCCCAGAAACGCTCGACAGCGGTGGGTGGGAAGGATGCTTCATCCTCGACTCGACTTGGGAAGTGTTCGAGTGTAAAACTGTGGGGAGACAGCGAGCGAGGACTATTTCAATAATTTATTATGTAACGGGCTGGTCATCGTGGAGAGTAGACGCAAAAGGATGAGGCGTTCAGGGGAGAGACCGGGAGACCAAATGAAAGTGTTTTTGTTCGCCCATGCGATGGGGGAGCAAAAGTTTCCCTCGTAAAAAGGGGCTTTTGCATCCTATTTTGCTTCAATGGTGTGGTGCGAGAGAAGAGGCAGCCAAAGTGTCGAAAGGTACTATGTAATAGGATTTCTCCACCATTTGATGGTAGGAAAACCAATTACTCTTCGTCGGACGACCTCTCGATGGGAAAGGATGGAGAATTGATGGTATCGGATGGACTTAGTTCAGCATCGGACAGACAACTGGAAGAGAAATATTCCATCCGTAGAAAGGTGATTGTGCGTTAATTTTTAAAATCAATAAACATCAGATGTGAATCGGGTGTGTCGGATTTTATGTTGGTGGTGCAAGAAAACAGGAATAAAAGCATTGTGCGCAATAAAAACCGGTTGCAAATAAGATCCTTTCTGATGAAATAGCGGTTGGGTTGGGGAAGTGACTGAAGTTTTGCGGATGAGGGCTGTGAGAGCCGGGTAGGAGTGAAAATTTATTGGCAGTCTGTCCAACTAGCGCCCACAAATCCTCCCAGCGTCCAGTGAGAGTAAAGCCGGGGAAAAAATATTTCCCTGGTGCGAGAGGAGAAAAGTACGTGCTTGTGTTATTATTTATGTGTTGTGGTCGGTCGAAAAGGAGGCGAAATTCTTCCGGAAACTTGTGTGTAAGGGTAAGAGGAGTGGAATGAGAAATTCATGAAGAGGCGTTGAGGTGCTCCTCGTAGGATAATAATGTGAAGATTTAGCAAACCGTTAAAAAAAACTAAGTGAGATTTTTGGGATCCTATGGGCCATAAAAACCACGGAGTCGTAGGGAAAATATGTGCACCGGAAGATAACAAAACACTGCACCGTGTTGTGTCGCGTCGTTTCCGGTGGTGTGTATTCGCGCATACACGAACAGAGATGAAATATTGCCCCTGCCCAGAGTCGCCATAAAATATCTTATTTTTCGGAACCGACATAACGTCCACGGAATCGTAAAACACGTTGGCCTGTCATGGAAGGAAAGTGCACACGCTGCCGTGCCATGGCCGAGGCTTTCCCGTGTTGCTGAAGTAAGGTAAATATCAGCTTTTGTTTCTTGTGTCGCAGACTTCTCTCGTTCGCCTACCTCTGCTGCGTATTTCCCATAATTAGGTTGCCGAGTTTTGGATGGAAGTTGGACAGCGCTCGTAAACTTCTAAATGCTTATTTTATAGACTGAAAAGGCATTTCAAGTTCGATTCCAACTTCCTCTACCAATTTTAGGGGCGTTAATTTGTAATAAGCGTTTTTGTTTACCAGCGCACCTTGCCATTGAAAACGGAAGTTCGAAAGGTGGAAATAGCATTTCGGTAGAACTGTTTTGGCAGTCGAATTAACAGCTGTTAGAAACATTGCCTACGGAGTTTATTATTCTGTTCAAAATATGTTTTGAAGTAGTTATAACATTGCGTTGGTCGAAGTCTTGAATGGTTCCGACGGTGATGTAGAATTATACAATCATGTTCTTGATAGAACCATGTTAGCATTTCGTCACTTCGTCATGTAGGAAAACAAGCAAAAAAGTTTGTCGTATTTGCATTTTCATTCAATAGAATCTTTTACGTTTTGATTCGTTCAGGTTTCACTGTTAGTTTGCACAAAGAAATCAAGAGTGAGCAGATATTAATTTTGAAAACACATGAGTGAATTCCTCAATTTGCCTTTACGGATTTGGAAATAAAATTATTATTAATTTTCTAAGGATACGAACAATTGTATCGACGCTGACGGAGAATTAGGATTATGTGCGTCATGTGGAGGGAATTGTTAACCCAAGGTGTGTATATATGCTAAAGGTGGGATGGTGTCGTCAATAAGTGCGCGAGGGGAAACGGTATAAATATACAGAGGACTGTGGAAAGGGATTTGACTGCAAATAGAGATGTCTAAATTTTTCGTTTATTTGATTGTCGATTAATCGTGGGGTCATTTTTAAATATTCGATTCATTCTAAAAATTGTCTTTCAGTATTCGATTAATCGAGCGAATATTTATTTCTTGTAATCAAAAAGAACATACATTTATAATAAACAAATATGATGTCATAATTTTAAAAGTTACATTAAATATAATTTTGAAATAAACATGGTGCAGAATAATGGTTTTTGGATGGAATTGTATTCCAGTATATTGATAAATTTACCATTTCATGATTTTTTGAGGACGATTGAAAAAATAGCACACCATGAAAATGATGCACAATATTTTTATTGTACCAACAAAACATTTTTTCTGTTCAAAATTACCTGTTCTTCGAATGTTGTTGAAATAGCTGATTTGTTTGAATATTTCTGCTTGGTCCCTATAGCTACTACAGGGAAACTTCGATATAACGTACCCTCGTTATATCGATATAACGATATAACGTACACATTTCCAAAGTGTAAAGGAAAATTTTTTTCAATGTGTTTTTTTTCTGATAGAACAATGAATTACCTGTAATGTGATGCTAAAACAAGTTTTGTACCTTCAATAAATTCCGAAATACAGCTGGTTTTGTGATTCTGGATTCTAAATGAATCAAGCTTTAATCAACAGGACGAAGGAAAACATCATGAGAAAGGCTGGCTTCGTCTTCTGATTGAAGTTATTCATTAACTTTACTAAAACAGCAACACAATAATGTATTAAAGACTGCGTTATTATGCTTCGATATAACGTACAATTCGATACAACGTACAATTTTGAAATTGAAATGTACGTTATATCGAAGTTTACCCGTAGTTCAAAAGAAGTATATTCATAGAATCATTGACCACTAGTATGGTATTTTTTCCTTGGCACTCTGAATTTGAATACTACTTTTTAAGAACGGGGGACCACCTTCTTCAAATCTGCATTTTACTCCTGCAGACCCTGAATTGTTCTTCCCAGCCTCGTCCACCACCAGGGAATCATTGGTTTAGCATATTCGATGAATTTCAACGAAACACCATGATGGTTAACACTCCTATACTCGCGCATAGGTCTGAGAGACTGAGAAATCAAAAATTCGTTCATTTCTCAGAATACATCAACACTACGACATTGCGATTCTCTCTAGCTTCGTCATTCGATGTTCGTCATCGTTTGGTGTATCGTATGAGTTGGTACGAAGGGGACGTATATCACTTTTTCACCACTTTCGGTCTGAGACACCGACGCGAGTATAGGAGTAACTTTTTTGGACAAGTGACTTCTTCCCTATTTTAGAATATTGTTTAATGAAATGTATAAATTAATGTCAGTGGCGTGGAATATTCATTAAATATAATGCATAATATAATTTTCGGACTATTCTTATTTGATTTTAGTCTTTTTTGTCACCGGATTGAACGGATTCATATTCATTTTAGATTCATGTTGTACACTAAATACAATGGTCACACATATACACACTTGTGAAAGAATTGCACTTGCGGAAGAATTGTAAACTGTAAACTATAAATTATTCGGTGGTTTTTACAGTTACAGCTTCAGTTTTTTTCTATCTATTTTTTCTATTTTCTATTTTTCTACAATATTGACGATAAAACAAGTCGCAGGAAGATCCTAGAAATTCTTTTATATCATCTTTTATGCCCCATCAAAATAAACAGGCATTAAGTTTCTGTTAACCAAGGACACAGAAACAATGAATATTAGATATAAGAAAACTTGAAATTCCAGAACCCTTATCATCTGGTAAGTATCTGGAAGGTCGTTATACATTATTCTCTTCAAAAAAGACCCAAAAAACACGCTACAACTGTATGAAATGTAACATATATGTTCGTCTCGAGCATGCAGTTATGGTAGGTTCTGATTCTTTTACTAATGAAATCTAAATCGATTAATACGTTTTTATGTTATTTCATAGATCTCTATACTTTTATGAATTATATTCAGTTGCTTACTTTCAATTAATAACAGGAGAAAAGTCGAATTTCGTTATTTGTGTTGGAGTATCAAAAATTACTATGTTTTGAAGAGGCTGAATTAGATGGATATTAAAACTGAATGAAGATTGAGAAAACATATTTTCCGGACATTTTTCATTCAATTATATCCTCTTATTCAAAAAAATACCAATAAAGCTAAAAAAATATACAATAGCAATATTACAGAGAAGTTCAACTGACGGTCTGTGACACCGTGCGCGTGTATATGTGTCATGATTTTGTACGCGAGTACAGGAGGGTTAAACAAATTTTGCACTGTATTTTTTGAAAAAATGGTTCCCTTTTTCATTAATCGCGATTACTTTGATAATTATGTATTTGTTTTTTTGGCACCATAAGCAATAATACCAACCTTGCCGATATGCCTCACAGTAATATCCCATCTTGTATTCATATACACGCACGTTACGAATCGTAAAGCATCGCCCTATTGACACACCAACAGCAACGAAGGAGTGATTCGGTCTAGCAGAGCGCGTTGGGTGATTCCTCGGTAATGGATGTCGCACAGTATTCATATTATTCTTATTTATTCATATTTTTCATTATTCGATACAAAATTACTCGATTAAAATTGCAGGTATTCGATTATTTGAATCAATCGAATGATTAACCGACGTCTCTAACTGCAAAACGCGTAGAAAATATTTCCATCACCAACCGACACCGAGAGTCGATTTGTTCTCTTGAGCTGAAACATAAAATAAGATTATTAATATAACAAACCTAACTTTAACCGTAAAAGACTTACCTTTCAACTTTTCAATGCTCTTATTGCCACCAAAATAATTCCACACACAAGAAGCAAAAAAAAATATATATTGCAAAATGTTGCTGATTGAAAATCCAAGATGATTGAAAGGCCTTTCTCATAAGTCGCGGTACCGTATTGTGTTTATCGTGGTATTTCATATCATACTTAAAGTTAACTCACACATATAAGATTGTTAGCAGAGTCACAGTTTTTTGTTCATAATTTCGTAAATTTGAACCCTTTCATCCATTTGTTTTTTCTTACACAATTGAGCTCGGTGAAGAAACAAACTAAAAAGTGATAATTATTACAAAGGTTTTTGTGTGAATTTGTCTCTTGGGAAAACTTGATTAACATTTCGTGCATTGGTGTAGCCATTGATAAGCACCACCTGCTGTTGAAAAAATTGAAAGGCATGAAAGACTCAACATAATTGACACGAATTTTGAATGAAATTACTCCACCAGAGTCGAAATCTTTCATCCACTTTTTTAGTGAGTTTGATTTTTGCAGGAAAGACAGACCTGGAAACGGGTTTAAATTAATACATTCCACCGATTTTAAGCAAATAAAGAACAAAACAAATAGAGTTTCTGCCCAATAGCGTGCACTCACATGTTTACATAAATTTGTTTACAAAACAAGCAGCTATTCTATTATGTTATTAAGGGGGTAGTACATTACGAACCTCACTACAACCAACGAGAATATTAATTACTGTGATTAATCTGATATCACAATTTTATTAGGTACTAGCTGACCCGGCAAACTTCGTCCGGCCCAAAATTTGTTTTTTTGTTATCAATACCTTCAAACATTCACGTTTTTTTTGCTAAGCGTAAGTTTATTAGTCCAATCGTAGAACTTTTCATTGATTGATCTTCTAATCGACCCCGTTGAATTTACTTTTTACTTAAAAATTCCTAGTACTTCTACCAAAACTCATCATTACAATATTAGATTATTTCTAGACACAATTCTCAACCACTTGCAAATTACATGTTTCTCCGTTATTTGGAACAAATGTTTGATACAGAAAATATTATAGATCAAAGACAGACCCCTCCTCTCATCTCGCCTTAGAAAGGGGGAAGGAGTGTCTATTCACCATAGAAACATTTCAGAAACAAATCTTCACATGCCAAATTTGGCCCCATTTGCATGATTAGTTTTCGAGTTATGCAGAAATTTGTTTTTCATTTGTATGACAACCCACCCTAAGAAAGGGAGGAGGAGTATCTAACCACCGTAGAATCACTCATTGCACTCTAAAACCTCCACATGCCAAATTTGGTTTCGTTTGTTTGATTAATTCTCGAGTAATGCAGAAATTTGTGTTTCATTTGTATGGCAGCGTAATTTTTCTCCATGGTGTTATAACTATTATATGTTTGTGCCACCACAACCATTATTCCAAATCGCCTAATGGTAAGCAAAATCGCCTAATGGTAACCATTTCAACCGAAATTTGGGCAACGCGGAAGAACTACTAATGTGAGCGTGTGCGAGAACACTCATGCGCTCTCCACCAGCATGAAAGTCGACAATCTGTATCATTTCATCATGTTCCATCTTGTAGTTGTTTGATGGGGCAAATCAAATGACAAAACGATTTTATTCGCAATAGGTCACAATATCAAGTCTTCGAATAGATGTTGACCGATTGATGATAGGAGCAAGACTGGTAAAAAAATTAGCTTTACACTCAGGCTGTGTGCAATATTTCCTCTCTCCGTAGAACGCAGAACATTGCATTTGGATTCCGAGCGTGCGATTAAGATGCGCTTGATTCGCAGTTATATATTTCAATTGTGCTTGTTTGCTATAAAGGGTGTGTCACATCAAATTGCATCACGGAAAAAACGCTGTAGAAATTTAATTTTTAGGAATTATATCTTCAGCTTTCGCTTATAATCAGATAAGAGTGTATAGATCACGTTGACCATGTATCACTGTCAATTTTTCGTAAATTTGGAAAAATGTCGTCGAACGAAAAAGAACGTCGTGAATTAATCCTGTGCACTAACTTCGAGAATCCGGAGTTGTCACATCGGGACATCGGTAAGATGCTGGGAATCGTCCAATCCACGGTCAGCAGTGTACTAAACGATATTTCGAGAACCTAACCATCGACCGGAAGGTGAAGAACGGCAAAAATGGATGCTCCGTCAGTGAAAAAGATCACAAGCGCGTAGTTAAGCAGTTTAGACGTGATCCGAGAAGTTCGGTCCGGGATGTCGCCAATAAGCTGAATTTGTCAAGTTCATTCGTCCAGCGGACCAAGCAGCGGGAGGGCCTGCGTACATACAAGGTTCAGAAGGCTCCTAACCGCGACGAAAGGCAAAACATGGTGGGGAAGACGCGAGCCCGGAAGCTGTACACCGAAATGCTGACGAAGCCGCATTGCCTGGTAATGGACGACGAAACCTACGTCAAAGCGGACTTTCGTCAGCTGCCGGGCCTGTTGTTCTTCTCCGCAGAGGACAAATTCAGCGTTCCGGAGGAGATTCGCAAGCAGAAACTATCCAAGTTTGCCAAAAAGTACATGGTGTGGCAAGCGATCTGCTCTTGCGGAAAGCGGAGCGCCCCCTTCGTGATGACCGGCACGGTAAACGGGCAGGTTTACCTTAAGGAGTGCCTACAGAAGCGCTTACTACCACTATTGAAGCAGCACGAGGGCCCGACCATCTTCTGGCCGGATCTCGCTTCGTGCCACTATTCAAAGGACGTGTTGGAGTGGTACGAAGCCAACGGGGTCACCTTCGTGCCAAAGGAAATGAACCCGCCCAACGCGCCGGATCTTCGCCTAATAGAGAAATAATGGGCGATTATGAAGCAGGCCCTCCGGAAGAACCCAAAAGTTGTCAAATCGGAGGCGGACTTCAAGAGAAAATGGATTTCAGTTCAAAAAAAACTACAACCTGACGTTGTACAGAACCTTATGGACGGGGTAAAGAGGAAGGTGCGAGCATACGGGCGTGAGCTCGAAGTATGAATAAAAAGAAAATGCCAAAAGTTGTTTAATAGTTATTATTTTACTGTCTAAAATTTTCAAAAGGATCGGTCTACTGGGCGAATTTCTACAGCGTTTTTTCCGTGATGCAATTTGATGTGACACACCCTTTATTAGTTTGAACTGTTCGATAATCGGTGTGCGAATCATCAAATTCTGCTCGCCGTAAGTTGTAAATTTTTGCCCCAGGCGAACAGAAGTAGAAAATTATACTGCTGGTTTCTTTGTTGTGACATCGTTTCGAAGAAGCAGTGAGCCGTCTATTCGTTGGAGTTCCTCTCTCTTTGAGTCATTTTTGATGCTAACATTATAAATGTCATTCGCTTTTATCAATGTAAGGAACCCCTTAAGAGTTGTGATATGAAATTGAAACACACATAAAAATACTTGAGGGAATGCCATTAATAGAAGCCGTTGACTGAGCGTTGGCTGGAACCAGACTATGTGCTAGAAATCGCCATAGAGGAGCTTAAGTTGCAATATCTCCTCTCTTCACTTATATTTATGAATATTGTAACTCACAGATGCATAAGTAGAACCTTATTGACAGTAACGTAACCTGTTTTCTGATTTGGTATTACGGGCTAAATTTAATTGCAACCACTCAGGCATTATCAGGGTTATGATTGAACCGAATTTGGGTTTCCTCGGTCGAAATTGTTTGTGCAGCGGCCGGTGAACGGAACGAGCTTAGGCGCTTAGCCTGTTTCGGTAGAATAATGTTTAAATCCGTGGTTTGAATAGTTTCTATAATTTTCTTCCCTTTTAAAATTATAATAGATATTGTAAAGAACAAAACAGTTTAAATTTTAAGTGATGTGTTCATAAATTGGCTAAGAGGAAGCAAAGGTATATGCAGCTACAAACTCTTTTTTCCTGTACTGCTTTATTGTTTGGCAAGCCTGTTCATTAGGTGGATTGTGTAGAACCTTGCTGGCAGATTCATACCGAACGCCCCACCGTTACTCGGTGCATCCACAGTATCCCACGGTGCACGCCAAACGCATTACGAACTTGTAAAAGTGCTACCAATCGCACATTATCCGTACTCCAGCATGTAGGTACGTACTCCCTGCGCGTAGGTACGATAATTCTAGTGACATTGCCTTGATCACTAGGCTGACCAAACGTATCGTTTTTAATGAGACAGTACCGTTTTTTCGACCTATTTTGATTGTCCCGTCTTTTTATCAATCTGTACCGTATTGTGAATATAAAGTATAGAATACAAAAATATTTATTCGCAAATCCGAACAAGTTCAAAGATTTATAAGCTATGGAAACATGTTTTTGGGTCAATAAGTTACAAGCATAACTCGTAGGGGTTTTACATTTCGAAGGAATTGTTTGTCATGTCACTCCGACCAGCGGGTTAAGAGATATTAACACTTCAAAATACCTGATAAATTAAATAAATTATTTATGAGAGCCGCTTTTGTAGGTGGTGTATTTTTGTGTACGTTTTTTACATTGATGTGAGAATTTCAGAGAATTCCGAGATTATCGTGTTTATGGTGGAATATCCACGGTTAACTTTGGCTACCGATGCGTTCAAAGTGACAAAATAACGCAACCCATATTGACCAAATTCCAAATTAAACCCATACCAAATTCGCTCTTCTCAGTTCCACCAAACATATTTTACATATACAGCGATTCTATGAAAATTAATAGACAAAAAAGCACCAATTCTGGTCAAATCCTCTATATTTATTCGTTTTCGAAAAAACTCGATTATCCTGAGACTCGATTATCCGGAATTTTAGAAATTGGAATTTTGGTTTTAATTTTTTTATCAAAAATTTTGAATAATTTGTTAATATACTTTATAACTATGATTATTTAAACAAAATTGAACGTTGTTGGGTAGAGGAGGAGGCTGGAGTAGGGGTTTTTCCATACAACTAGTTTCGATTATCCGTAGTAGATTTATATACTGAATACATTGATTAAATATTCAAACATACCTAATATCATAATTTAATGAAACATGGATGAACATAGCTAACATGAGCAGGGTTCGTTTAGTATGTTTAAATTCGGTTATACATTGTATCATATATACTATGATCATTCGAATAATGGACTTAATCATTTTAATCATGGACTTAGTAAGGAAAAGGAAAAGTTGGTGTAGGAGTGTTGTGATTGTTGCAAAGAATACAAAATTGTGATTGTTGCAAAGAATAAAAAATCCACATACTTAGAAGACATAGTCCTGACCTAACTCAACTATCTTTCTCTAAATCTAGTTGCATTTCCGCCAAAACTTTATCCATTATATAAAATCGTTATCAGAGATTTTCCCCAATTGCAGAGAATGTGTTACTTTGTAACACAGAACACATATTAGGATCCATTTCCATGTATAACTATTGTTTTAAAAGATTGCTTATTTGACCCGAAAATTCATTATCATTTTCACTTCAGAGAAATGAGACATGAAGCTCTATTAAGGCGGGATTCCACCTATTCGATTTGATGCATGCTACAAGTAAATGCTTCTTGCTCATTGGAGTGTATCATTTTACGCTATAATTGGTATTGTTGAGCGATGTTGCCCTTATCCAATGGCTTGCGGATCGGTGCGGCGTGTGTAGCACGACAATGTTGGACAACTACGTCATTTATTGACGATTGTCATAACTCACCGGAATAATGGAGCAACAACATTATCTATCTATATATATAAAAATGGAGTGATGTCTGTCTGTCTGTCTGATTCTTATAGACTCGGAAACGACTGAACCGATCGACATGAAAATTGGTATGTAGGGGTTTTTGGGGCCGGGGAAGGTTTTCGTGATATTTTGAGACCCCTCCCCCCTCTCTAAGGGGGGGCTGCCATACAAATGAAACACAAATTTCTGCATTACTCGGAAATTAACCAAGCAAACGAAACCAAAGTTGGCATGTAAAAGTTTTAGGGTGCAATAAATGTTTCTATGATGGTTAGACAGTCCTTCCCCCACTCAAAGGGGTGGCTGCCATACAAATGAAACACAAATTTCTGCATTACTCGAGAATTAATCAAGCAAATGAAACCAAATTTGGCATGTGGAGGTTTTAGGATGCAATAAATGTTTCTATGGTGTTAAGATACTCCTTCCCCCTCTCTTAGAGGGGGCTGCCGTACAAATGAAACACAAATTTTTGCATTACCCGAGAATTAATCAAGCAAATTAAACCAAATCAGGCATATGGAAACTTTAGGGTGCAATGAATGTTTCTATGGTGGTTAGATACCCCTCCCCCCTCTCTTAGGGGTGGCTGCCATACAAATAAAACACAAATTTCTGCATTACTCGAGAATTAATCAAGTAAATGGACGGGACGAAGTTTGCCGGGTTAGCTAGTTGATTATAAAAACCATAACATCAAGACATATGTTGGAGCAGTGCGCGATCGCACATTACTGTGTAGTGGCTGAGGTGGAAACAAAATTTAAAAAAAACGTGCAAGTATCATATCCATCGTTACGGAACCGTTTGGTACATCACGCCACTCGGGTCCGCCAACCTACGGTCGACAACGTGGAGCGTGCAGCGTCAGCAGTATGCGGTCATAAGAGGGCCGCGAGCGCATGGCTCGCCCTCTTTTTCGCTGTGCAGTTCTTGTGGAGCACCGGTGGTGCCGTGTGATTAGTGATAAGTGAATAAATTGTTGAAAGTAGTTAGTTTTTAAAAGTGTTTGCATATCACGATTCCCATAAGTGGTGTCAGAAGTGGGATCGTGAGGTGTTAAAATAGTGGAAGATCCCGCCGCACGAGTAACCAGCCGTCGAAGGATCACCCGGATGCTGCAAACACAACCGTAAGTGAATTACTTTTCAACATCTAAAACTCTATTATCAATCATGCCGGAAACAAGAGCCAGTGAACTTGAAGCACTCAAAACAGAGCTTGAACAGCTCCGAGCATTGGTAGTGGCCAGGGAGGGCAACAAATATGCCATCCCCGACCCTATTAAAAATATGTCGGAATTTTCCGGAAATAAAAAGGAATTGGCAAGTTGGCTCAAGGAAGTCAACGAGCTTTACGAAATGTTTAAAATAAAAGGCGAGAACGGGCAACCCGACTCGCTTAGCTCGATATATTTGCGGGCAATAAAAAATAAAATCAAAGGGGACGCTCGCGTGATATTATGCGCAAATGGTGATCCCGATACCATTCACGGTATCAAATCGGTTCTCATCGAACAATATGGGGACCAGAAGGACTTCGCCACTAATTTGTCGGCGATGTTCCATTTGAAGAAAGGAGATAAGAATCATTTGAGATTCTTTAATGAAATCAAAGAAATTAACACTAGGCTAAAAGCCAATCTATCCTCGAACCCGTTATCGGCTCGAGAGGTAGTTGATGTGATAACAATCACACGATATTTGGACAACATCGGAGAGCCCCTGGCCTCCATTATCAGGCAATCGAAACCAAAATCTTTAGAAGAGGCATACCAGGCTGTATGCACTAATCAAAACGCGGAAAGTAGAACGAAACCCGCAAAACAAATTTTCAAACAGCACAGTAACCCTAGTAGCAGTGGTTCTGGTGGCTATAATAATAACAACAACAGCAACAGCTCTTACAGAGCATATGCCAAAGAAACGAACGCAAAAACTGCATTCAAACGACCGATTCAGCAATTTAAACCGCGCGTGGAACATAACACCAACGAGGTTGACGTGGATAGTGATGATGATGATGACGATGATGACAATAACGCGACCGAGTGCGAAGTGCAAAATACACGCGAAGTAAATTTTCACAGAGGAGAGGAAGACCAGACAATAACTTGAACAATTTCATTCCTTACATTCGCTACCGATCTAACAAGGGAATCTTAAAATTCTTGATAGACACAGGTGCGAACAAATCGTATATGAATCCAGAACATGTGGCAAACGCAAAAGTGACTGATCAGCCAGCCATCGTCACGAACAAAAATGGAAAATTTATTTTGGATAAAGTGGTGCACGCGAATCTTTTTCCGAAAGATGTCAACAGAGCACTACCATTTCATGTGTTTAAATTTCATAAATTTTTTGACGGGCTCATAGGGTACGAAAACTTAGCAGCCTTGAAAGCCGTGATCAATACAGATAAACACGAGTTGATTATTGGGAAATCTACGTACCAATTTTACCGGTATTTCCCTTCTTCCATGAATTTTCACGAAAATTTCGAAACTTTCATGAAAATTCCAACTTTACAAGACGGAACGTTTCTAATCTAAGATGAGCTTAACATTACTGCAAATGTTTCAGTCCAACCGGGACTTTACTTGGCAAAGAATAATAGTGCGATGGTTCATGTACATTCAAAAGGCCTACCGAAGCCTATATTGTCGAAACCATTCGAAAATAAAGACTTTCTTATAAAAACCGATAATCCAAAAGAGAATTTGAATTTCCCTGCGGATCATCTAAATAAAGGGGAGGTCAAACTTCTTGCAAAGACCTTACAGCCATTCAAAAGCATCTTCTTCCAGGAAGGTCAAAAACTTGCCTTTACACATCAAGTAAAGCATAGAATAGAGACCACCGATAACAAGCCAATACACCAAAAGACATATAAATATCCGTACCATCTAAGAGAAATAGTGAGTGAACAAATCCAAAAGATGTTGGATACAGGCATTATTAGAGAGTCTTCATCTGCCTGGACTTCTCCTATTTGGGTCGTACCTAAGAAGGTCGACAACTCAGGTGCGAAAAAGTACCGCATAGTGGTAGATTACAGAAAATTAAATAAAATCACACCGTCTGATCGGTATCCAATACCGGAAATCAGCGAAATTTTGGATCGTCTAGGAAATGCGCAGTATTTCTCTGTGCTCGACCTGGCCAGCGGGTTCCACCAAATAGAGGTAGACCCAGCTGACATCCCAAAAACGGCGTTTAACGTCGATCATGGGAAATACGAATTTGTGCGGATGCCGTTCGGATTGAAGAATGCGCCCGCAACATTCCAACGCCTGATGGATTCGGTATTACGGAAACATTTAGGTATTAGATGTTTCGTCTATATGGACGACATCATAATTTTTTCCAGCTCTTTGGAAGAGCACATGAAAGACATTCAAAAGGTTTTAAAAACTCTAAAGGAAGCAAACCTTAGAGTTCAGTGTGACAAGTCGGAATTCCTTCGTAAAGAAGTTGAATTCCTCGGTCACGTGGTTACTACGGAAGGGGTTAAACCTAATCCCAAGAAGGTTGAAGCAGTGAAAAACTGGCCTCTTCCGAAAACCCCGAAGGAACTAAAATCCTTCCTTGGAACAATTTCATACTATAGAAGATTCATTCCCGACTTTGCTAAAATCGCAAAGCCGATGACAAGTGTGCTTCGTGGAAAAACCAAATCCATAGAAATTACTCCGGAATATGAAAAAGCCTTTACTGAATTGAAAAATATAATGAGTTCGGATCTCTTATTGCACTACCCCAATTTTGACGAGCCGTTCGTTTTGACTACGGACGCGTCAAACTTTGCGATCGGGGCGGTCCTCACACAGATAGTGAATGGAGGTGAAAAACCCATTGCCTATCTATCAAGAACATTGACAAAGGCGGAAGAGAAATATTCTGCCACCGCCAAGGAACTGTTAGCTATCTATTTTGCAGCTAAAAAGTTCCGGCCATATCTGTATGGTAGGCAGTTTACCATATACACAGATCATGAGCCTCTTACTAAGGAAATCAAGTTAACAGATGCTACAGGACGAGTGACTCGCCAACGGCTATACCTGGAGCAATTCGATTTCCAGTTGGTTTACAAAAAAGGAAAACAAAATGTAGTGGCCGATGGTTTATCCCGGATACCACGAGCTGACGAATCTGAACTAAATATTCAAACCGTTTTGCAAAACGAGCTTTATGAAAATGACCCGATATATGGACCAGAAATAATTAACAAGTTTAGGAATCAGCTGATAATTAATGTGTCAAACGATCCTAGAAAATCGGCTCACATATTTTATTCTATATTTTCAGGTTACAGCAGGCATACTTTCAACCGTGGAGAATATTCCGAAGATGAAATCCGAAACATTCTTAAAAGTTATCTTTCCCCGACCATATCCAATGGTATATTCGCTCCCCTAGAGATTGCACAATTGTGTTCTAAAATAATGAAAGATCAATTCAAAGGCATGAAAGTACAATTTTGCAATCTAAAACTCCCTGATCTTATTTCTAAAACTGATCAAGAGGAATTTATTCGTAAGAGCCATAATTTTAACCACAGAAGTTGGAAGCTCACATACGAGGAGATTCGTCAGTCAGTTTTCTTCCCCGATATGATTACGAAGATCAAATCATTCGCAAAAAATTGTGAGGACTGCAAGTTCGCGAAATACGAACGACGTCCCTTCAAAATTCCAATAACTCGAAGAGCATATGACAAACCATTAGAGAACATTTTCATTGACGTATACGTCAAGGAGGGTGAAAAATTCCTTACCCTTGTTGACGCATTTTCCAAATTTGCCCAAATTTTCAAAATCCAGAATGAAACGGCGGATGAGCTGATCGAAGTAATTACAAAATACTTTAAAATTTTCGGCCTACCAAAAACTATAACATGTGATCAAGCCACATCTTTCAGAAGCTCAAAATTCAAAACCTTTCTCCAAAATCAAAATATTGATATACACTTTGCCAGTACTAGTAACAGCAATGGCATTGTCGAGAGATACCACAACACGCTTTTAGAAATGTACATGTCAAACAGGAGAAAACTTGAAGAACTAACCTTATACGAAGGGCTCTCCATAGTAACTGCCCTATATAACGATACCAAACATTCAACTACGAAATTAAGACCTAGGGATATAATTTTTGGAAATTCTCATTCATTGAACCCGGAGGATATAAATACACAGAAAGCAAAAATAATACTAACTGCCAGGGAAAATATTGCGTTAGAAGCGAGGACACACAATCAGAAAAATGAAAGTCAAAACAATAAAGAATATGAAAACCTCACCATCAGTGAAGCTTTAGTAAAAGGGAAAGGAAAGCCGACCCCTTACACCAATAGATTTAGGCCAATTAAAATCCAAAGTCAAACCAGCAAAACTGTAACAGATGAAAAGGCTATCAAAATTCACAAATTAGATATGAAAAGAGCTAACTAAAACAACACTTTATATTTTCTTGCAGAATACTGTGGCTCCTTACGCTGGTAGGGATGGCCACTTCAGACTTGAGAATTCATACCCTGGATCAGAGTCCGATCATTATAGTTCCGTTAGGACCCGCTAAAATAAGCACTAGTTCTCTGCGAATTGTGCACCCCATAAACTTGACCTCAATTGGAACAATTGTAGAAAACTTTAACGCCGTTTCTATGGAGAGATTGTCGAATCAAACGCCTTTTAAGTCAATAGTTAAAGCAAAATTAGACAAAATAAACTTGAGTTACAACCGAATAAAACCACTACGTAGGAGAAAACGATGGGAATCTCTCGGAAAGGCCTGGAAATACGTATCGGGAAGCCCTGATGCAGACGACCTTAAGATTATAAATTCGTCATTAAATTCATTAATTAGCGAGAATAACAAGCAAATAAGAATCAATAGTGCTTTCGATTCACGAATGAGCAACATTACAAAAGCAATTAACGTCATACTGGAAAATGAGGAAAATGTAATACATTCCTTAGAGGGCTTTGATGTATTAGAATTAATATTCAAAATTGATGAGCTATTATACTACTTAGACATAATCGAAGAGGCGATCACACTAGCGAGACGGAGTATCCCAAGCAGCCGCATCATTCACCTCGACGAATTGGAAACCATTCATCATTCCCTCATTAATGACGGTTTCGGGCTTAACTCGGTCGATAGCATACTTAGTACTGCCAATGCCTACGCAGTATTAAACAACGAAATTTTCATGTACATACTGAAGATACCCAGGATCAAAAATGTACAGTACACCCTCAACTTCATTGAACCAGTCATTGTAGATCACCACAGAGTCCACCTACAAACACAGTTTTATTTGAAAGGACAGAAATCATTCATGTTAAAAAGCGCTTGTTCCAAAACCAACGCCATGTTTATATGTTCCTCAACGGATCTAGAACCTTTGACGGGTTGTATGCAACAATTGGTCTCCGGAAATACAGCAGAGTGTCCCATAGAACGCACCTACGGAAACAAAACTATTCGGAAAATCAATGATGGCAATATAGTCGTCAATGCAATCAAGGTAACACTTTCGTCAAACTGTTCAGTCACCCAACGCACTCTACAGGGGTCGTTCCTAATCCAATACTCAAACTGTACACTGAAATTGGATGACGAGGAATATGTCAACACAAACATGGAGATACAGCCGTTCATACCTACCACGGGATTGAAGGTAAATCCAACCAAACTGTTTAACCACATTCCGTTGGAACATTTACAGGAGTTACATATGGAACAGCGTAACCATATCACACACCTTAACCTGACAGCCGAAAACCTCCATTGGAAACTTCATTTCCTGGGATGGATAGCATCCGTAATCTCATCAACTTTACTAATCTGCATACTGGGTTCATCCATAATCATCGTTTTGAAATTCGCCGCCTGGAAGACACTCCTTACCAACAGCAAACCAGAAGTCATCGAACAGGATACCATCGCATCAACCGAGGCCCATCCCGAGTCCAGAGAGGTACCGCTGATACTTCAGCAGTAGACGAAAGCCGAGGACGTCTTTCAGCTAAGGGGGAAGCCGTTACGGAACCGTTTGGTACATCACGCCACTCGGGTCCGCCAACCTACGGTCGACAACGTGGAGCGTGCAGCGTCAGCAGTATGCGGTCATAAGAGGGCCGCGAGCGCATGGCTCGCCCTCTTTTTCGCTGTGCAGTTCTTGTGGAGCACCGGTGGTGCCGTGTGATTAGTGATAAGTGAATAAATTGTTGAAAGTAGTTAGTTTTTAAAAGTGTTTGCATATCACGATTCCCATAAGTCATTGTTGTTTACGTTTAACTTGTAGCATGTATCATGTTGAATAGGTCGAATTCCGCCTTTAGTCTTTGTCGAATTGTGTGGCAAGGTTGTCCCATTTGCACAACCCAACTGGATTTGAGCCGAAGGGATTATAGAATGCAATATTGCTATCCCTTCGGGTTATTCTTACTCAATCGGATTGAAGAACATAGGAGAATAAGTGATCAGAAGACGGATCTAGAATTTCAGAGGAAACAACGCTACCGATTTCCTCAGAGCGTATTTACAAACCAACGTTAAAAATGTGCATATGAGGTAATCCTCGCTTTGCAATATCAAACACCCAGCAATGTCTGGCACCGAATACGTGAAATATGATAATGTAGCTCATTAAAGACTTATTTTTTTGTGTGAATACACGTGCTGTAATTAGGGATTGCATTACCGTGCTAAAATTTCAATAACCGGTTATTCGGTAATGATCATTTCATTACCGGTAAAACCGGTAAAACAATGCTTTGAAACAAAACCATTTTCTTGAAGAAACGGCTTTTATTGATGATTAGTTTACAAGAAAACATTTTGCAGGATTTTGCAACTTAGTTTGTTGTTTGAATTAATACTAAGGGACACAAATAATGTTAATTATGTCGTCTTCTAATCTAAATCGGATCTCATTAGGGGAAATCAGGGTAAAACCGACACTTTAAGGATTTCCACATATTTCCAAGACCTGCCATGTTCCTCCGACTTTAAATCGTTACAGAACCTCTCTTCAACTATTCATGAACTATTTTACAGTATATATTGATTATTTTTTGAGTAGAACTCGTATTTTGATAGAATACAAAAACTGATGTTTTTAGGTGAAATAAATGAGAGTGCGGGTAAAATCGACACCCTGTCGAGTTGAAACCTTTAGAGAAACGAATGTAAACTTGTTACAATAAGCAGATGATGAGCAAATTCCTACTCCTGGTCCGGAGTAAACACGAGAATTTTGATTCCAGCTTGGGTGAGCAACCACGGGGGTTGTGCCGATGAGCGTTGAAGCTCTTCCAGGCTTTTTTGTTGAAACAAAATTGATACCTTAGATTGCCGCAATCGTCAAGTTTTTCCTCGATGCTCAACAGATTCTGCATCTTCCAGTGGGTTTTTTCCCTCCTGTTATCCAACTACTGAGCCAATACTATAATCGTCAAATTTAATCAAATCACGAACGCTTTAAAATGCCTGCTTGTTCAATGCAGTCCGTGAAATTTGATAGAAGACGCCGAAGTCATCATTAATTGTGCCACGACCACGAGCAGTATGTAGATAGCTGTTCTAGCATAAATTGCAATCCGACGTCAGTTTCATAAAGGGTGCAGTTCTTCCGACATAGCAGTTCAACAGCGACCAGAACTGGTTCGAGGGCATCGAGTATCGAGATCGAGCAGCTATTTTTGAACAGTAGGTCGGAGGTCATAGAATCGGCGCAACACTGCCAGTAGGATTTTTCGATCTATTTAGATTCTAGAGTAATATTTCAAAGCGGCATAAAGGCGAATATTATTTATGGTGTAAAAATTAAAATTACCGAAATTATCGGGTATCGATTGTAAAGTTACCGGTAATTCGGTAATGTAAAATGGCCCGGTATTACCGGTAAAACCGGTTAACAATCCCTAGCTGTAACGTCATGACAATGCATGCGTTTTGGCCTGGCAATAGCAAAGGCTGTGTCGGTTTTGCTCATGACAGCGTCTTGCAAGTGAATGTATTCTTCTTCACGCCGCTTCTGTTGATTCGGTCGAATGAATCGCAGTCTTTCGCTCTCTACCTTTGGATGAATGTCGATCATGAACTGTTGACATAGCTCACGTAGAGTGATGTTGTCCTGTTCACGTTGAATCATTATACGATACACATAAAAATTCACACATTATTTGTTTCGTATCCGTTAACCATATGTTAATAAATATTAATCCGAAATGGGTAATGACGTTCATAATAAATGAAGTTTCTGTGGCGGGATCTCGTTTTTTACAGTTTGTGCAATATCCGTGTTGTCCCTTCAGAATGGCCAGTGGATTTTCGTTAAGGAGATTCCTTGTGACTTGCACTGTGGTCACACGTATTGTAGTGCTGGTCACTACGTTGAGACGGCAATCCTAGCGGTCCCATATTCATTTTGTAATTTATAATATAAAAATTTTAAATAAAACTTATTTTGCTAACGTATTCGGTGCCGCCTCGTTCATCCCTTATACTATAGTTGTGTCCAAGGTATCGTAGCTACTCAGCATCGTGACTATCATTTTATCTTTACACGCTAATTAACCTTTGTTCACACTCAATATCGTCATCTACCGAGATTCGTATTATTTCGTGAACAAGTTCACTAGGATTCCTTTGGAAAAAGACGGGTGGGTAATGTCGGGGACATAACCGGAGTGACGTAGGACTATACAAAGGAGACAGCTTTTGCTAAATATAAATTTTAAATATATTGTTTTATTTTCTTCTCCTACGTGAATACCTACCTATCGACCTGAAACATGGATTAGTTTACTGTTTACTCTTTATGAACATGTTGGCGGTTCTGAAAAGAACCTTTTGTGTTGTGTTTTTGCTTTTTTTTACAAACTTTCTCAATTTTTCCTCACTATCTCATAGATGATTCTTGATTTTTTTCTGAAGGCTTTGTACTTATTAAATGTTCAACGCCGGGCATCTGTTGGCGTATGCACATATCGTACAATCAAAATGATGGCTGTGATAGGGAATGCATAGGTGGTCATCAGCTCGTTCACCATAATATATTTCACTATTGAGCACATTACCGTACCTTAAGCTGTGGTTTCGGAGATGAATGAATTGTAAGATTTGTAGTCTCCGCAAACAAAGTAAATAAAAATGAAAAAGAACTGAGGTTTTGGAGACGTACTCTACGATCTGTCGAGAAATAAACGAGCTATAAGCATTCTGAAAAACCAACAGTAAATACAGGGACGGATGACCTTCGGATTAAAGTCCTTTAAAATAAGAACAGAGCAGCAGGAAATACATAGCTCATCATGTTGCTCCTTAGTTATGTTTCTATACAATGCAGATGTAACGTCAGTCAATTTTCAACATCAGTTATCAACCAAAGAAAACAGTTCTTGCTACCGAGAAAATTCGTTAATGCCATCCTGCATACAATGTGTTGTAGTTTGAAGCCACTTTTAATTCGGAAACCATGCATGGGTTTGTGAAAACTGAATGATCAATCAGTTTATATTATATGTCATATTATGTCACTTTAGAATGCATTGGTATTGTGAAAACTTTTAATAAGTCTTCTTTGAAAGGTTTAATGGCCCTGAAAAGTGCCGTGTCTTACGGTGGTTGGTTTTGCCACCAAAGCAGTCTGTATAAACAAACTTTTTCCTTCTTCTACCTGCTGCCGTTTTGCGATTGCGTTTGCCACTCGCTGAAACTAGTTGTTGCCACCGAACCGAATGTGCTCTGTTCTGTAGGCGGGTTTTCTTATTGTCGTGAGCAGCTTTGCAAGCCAACTCGAGCACTCCGGCGGCCGAATTTCTATAGCCGCTATTAGGTATATTGGGATGTGAAACGATGCCACACTACAACCACACTGATTTACGGTTTGAAAAAGAATGATATATTTTCAGCGGATCCGCGCGTTTTGTACTTTGGCGGTACACATCCACAGGATAGAGACAAATCGGCATACTCAGCCAAAGGGGCGAGTCCAACGAAACGAACGAATGAGCGTTAAAAGGCAGCGATGGCAAAACAATACATTAGAGGCGAATGAACTTCAAAGTTTAAAGCCTCTTAAAAACAAAGAAAGAAGAAGAAAAATACATTCATTACGATTTGTTCGCTCGTTGGATTCACATGCAGGCTAAAAAGGGTCCTTTTCAGGATCACAAAATTATCTTTAATCTAAAGAGTTTATTGTTCTGTTATCACTCGATATGCCTATCTTGTTCGGCTAAACCTTCCTGTTTAGCGATTGCGTTTACCACTCGCCACAGATTTCACAGTTGGAAAATTTCTTCCCATCCAGCTTGTGACATGTTGTACAGTAAATTACATTTAATGCGACGTGCCGAAGCACCGCTCAGTGTCGCATTGGAGGCGATTTTACCCTGTAATTGAACATTTGTAATGACAGTGGTACAGTGTCGACTTTCAATGTGGGGTCATAATTTGGACCCCGAACTCTATGTTTACAAAAATGTCCAACTAAATATGTCGCATTAAATGACCGTCCAATTAGCTAAATGTCGAACTAAATGTAAATTACTGTACTTTCAATCTGGAAACAATTTAAGTATTGGTGAAAATTAAATAATCGGGAAAGTCCCCAACCATCAATAAGCTCAGAACAACTGCCAAATTCTCATACTCATCATATCCTGGAAAACAAATTATGAAAAAATCAATTTGTGTTTTATTATTATTTTGGATATTGTTTTACAAAGCATTGAACTGTATTTCGTAAACTCTTTTTTGAAAGGTTTAATGGCCCTGATAAGCGCCGTGTTTTATGGAATGGTTCCAATTTAGAAAACTTTGTACTCGTGGTTTTGAAAAAAAAAACCATTTCGAACGTCGTCGATGCTGCCTTGTTCTGGATTTGCCACCAAAGCAGTTTGTATAAAGAACAAACTTTTTTCTTCTGCTACCTGCTGCCGTTTTTCGATTGCATTTGCATCTGCCTGTTGTCTTGATATTCACCGAACCAAAGCGCGAGCAGTTTTGCCAGCCAACTCGATCACTTCGGCAACGAAGCTCTATAACGGTGGCTAGGTAGACTGGTGCACGGTACTAACGCGCTCGGCCTAGCTACCCTTGCGGAGCAATTGGCGGATACACCTACGGGAAACTGCAGTCCAACACGGTTCGAGCGGAATTTTGCCTTTCCCTTCACTTTTCCTCTTTGCCATGTCCAGACATGGCTGCTTGTGTTAGTTTGTTGATGTGATGTGATGCGAAACGATGTGGTGTACGATTTGGATGAGAATGATCGTCTGGCTCGCTCGAGAATTACGCATGTGTGAGACTGCGACCAATGTTTCGTTCATTTTTTTCTTTTTCCTTTCCAATCGTGCTTCATTGGATTTCGCTGATGCTGTGGTTGCCCGTTTTGGTCGGTATGATTTGAGGAGCACAAAATGGACCAATAAAAAATGAGCACATAGTGAATTTGGACAATGCTTGATATTTCACAATTATTCAATTGTTTATCTCAAGAAAAATTAAAGGTTATTCGTTATGATAGATGCGTAGATATATTTCCTATCAATTGATGCAAACACCTTTGCGATCTATCGAGAAATGCTCGAGTTATAAGCGTTCCAAATCTTGCATTTTTTCCTACTTGTTCAGTGCCTAGATTTTCATTTCACCCCCTATATCTTCCGGTTAGACGTAGTCCTACGTCAAAAATGTACCTGGTTAATATAAAACGGTGAATAGTCTGGTGGAATAACTGCGACTGAAGCATTTAGTGACAACAATGTTTTATAACCATGTTGAAAGTTACCAACCTACAGTCTACGTTCTGTCTCGATGAAACAATAACTCTTCACTAGTTTGCTTGAACAATATAGTTTATGTTTTCCATTCATGGCGAAGCTTTATCGTTCTTGGTCTATAGGTTTTTGTGGAAAGTTTATGGTTTGATGCTTTTAACTTTGGACATGAAGACAAAAGGCCATAGTGAATGGAATCTTTGTATTACGATTCGGTGAAAAAAATTTCCGATGAAACCAAAAAGTGGCCCTACTCGATTCTACTGAGAAAATGACCAATCGAGTGAATACCGTTTTGTTTCATATTCTGAACAGGCTCAAATTCCGAACACCTTATTTTCAAATGTAAATTTACAAAACTTTATTGTTATAAATAATTGAATAATGAAAACACAGACATTCTTTGAGGTATAGGCTTCATTTTGACATCATTCACAGGTATCGATACAGCCTATAATTTATAATAATAGACATTTGCAAAAAAGTGACAGTCAAAACCAATGATAAAATCTTTGCTTTAGCAAATTCCGTAAAAAGCAAGCATCGTTCATTTTTCAGTTTTTGTAGTTGTTTCAACTATTTTGTTTGTTGTTTTCATGTTAAGTGCTAGAGAATGTATGAATCTACAATAAATGGTAAAATAAATGATATTTTATGCAGGAATCTTCATTAAAATTAATATTGAAGTAGTGTTCGGAGTATGAATCAACATACTACGCATGATTCAAATTCCGAACACTTCATTCTCAAATGTAAATTTATTGAACTTTGATGTTATAAATAATTGTATAATAAAAACCCTGAAATTCTTTGGGTTATGGCCTTCATTTTAACATCATTTACAGGTATCGATACAGCCTATAATTTATAATATTAAGCATTTGCAAAAAAGTGACAGTCACAACCAATGATAAAATGTTTGTGTTAGCAAATTCTGTAAAAAACAAGCATCGTTAACTTTTAAGTTTTTGTAGTTTCTTCAACTATTTTGTTTGTTGTCTTCATGTTAAGTGCTAGAATTAGTAAGAATTTACAATAAATGAATGAAATAAAACTATATTTTATTCAGAAAACTTAATTAAAATTGGTGTTCGGAATATGAATCAAGTTCCTAAGCATGATTCAAATTGCGAACACTTCATTCTTAAATGTGAATTTACTAAACTCTAATGTTATAAATAGTTTAATATTCAAAACCCTGACATTTTTTGGGTTATAGACTTCATTTTAACATCATTTACGGATATGGCGCCCTTGGTCCCGAAACCATGTAAACTCTGAGAAACAAATACAATCAATAATTACAAATGCAAAATCCAATTTTTTTACGAGCATAACATGTATCCAAAAAAAAGACTGTCTAATTGACTTTAATTTGATATATCGATCATATGAATCGGTCCAGTAGTTCCAAACTTATGATTCAAAAATAAAAATTGCATTTTTGCTATTCGGAATTTGAGACAAAAGTGTTCGGAATATGAGTCAGTGACAAAAATGGTGTTTGGAATTTGAGACAATGATTAAACATATTTTTAGTTTTTCACCATGAGTATGTATTTGTAAATCAATTATATAGTAGTCAAATTAAGGAGAAGGTATTGTATCCCAAAATTAGTTTAATTTCGCGAAAGAATATCATTTTGAGTAATGAGACTCTGTTTAATGGCCATCAAAGCTTAAGTGTTCGGAATAAGAGACAAAACGGTAGTTTCTTTCAACATGTAATCTGTTTTCGATATGAGAAAATTTATCGAAACCAGCAAACCTTTTTGAAGGATTGATGGCTGGTTTTTCTTTCCAAAAATCCACTTTCTAGATTTGATTTGTTACAAATTTGAGTCATTAACAATTTAGACATGTCTTGAAACGATATGTCGACTTTTTAGGACAAGATGTATTTTTTTTAAATTTCCGAAACAATATCTCCAATCAAACTGACACGCGTCTCCACCGAACGGTAGCATCTAGCGGAGACGCAAAGTAATTTAATCACCGATTGCACCGAAATCTACCCGACCCAAAGCGGGGGGGTTAATGCGTCTCACGCGCCTTTCGATCACTCCTAGGCGAATCCAATAAGATGGCAATCCCATCCAATCACCCCTTCCGATATCACTCACATTCTAGCCGTAATTCAATCGCCTCCCGGTACGTATCTCGATCTCGATTTATCTAATATTAACGACGCTTTCTTCCACGGATTTCACCGAAAACGTTCCGTGCAGCATGCTTCCATGAAAGCTGGAATATTTGGACTACGCGCCAAGGCCGAATGGTGCCGTAGGCAAACAGAAATAAAACCAACAAAAACGGAAAACAAAAAAAAATAATATGAAGAAAAGCATTCCTAGCAGTTGGTGGAAATGTCTGGAAAGTTATGCGCGCCGTGGGAAATATTTCCGGGCCTCCTTTCGCCAGTTGGAAATTTAATTTCGCTCAGTCCCATAATGGACCCGATTTACGAAGGGACCCTGCGTTTGATGTTATCACGCATGTGTGTGAGCGTATTGAATACACTGCCGCGAGAAGTAAATTCAATCGCGAGTAAGTCGTATTTATTGTTGATTTTTTTTTTGCGCTTCCGGTGCTTTCGTGCGTTCGGTTGGTTTTAATTCCGGGCCGTTCCCGAACGATGCGCGTGGGAGGAAGTGGCAGTTAACGAATTAACGGTTTCATGGGCTGTAAAGCTGGCAATGTTTACGGCTCAATATCTGCCGAAATTGATACTGGAACAAATCGTGGTTTAATCGCACCACGATTTATATTCTTGAAAACGTCGGAAACTGAATTGGAAACATTCATCCGCCCAAGTGTGAAACCACTGATCCCAGCAAATCGAGTGGAATAGTTTCGAGTCTCCTAGTTTTTTTTCTCTTTATAAAATCCGTAAATCACTTCCAAACGAGGAGATGCAAATGCACTGTTCTTTATTTGTGGTAGTGATTTAGATAATTCCGTCGCCGCGGGGAACCATAAATCCACTCCCCGTTAGCAGGCGAATATTGACTGTGGGCGATTTATTGCTGGTTCTTGTTGGCAGGGCCAATAAAATCAATAAATTAGGCCGTGACCTGCGGATGATACTTATTCTCCAACTATTCATCAAAGCTTCAGAGCTCACTAATCCTCCCTGGGGTGAGTCATTGAAATGGAATTACTTTCAAGTGGCACCGCGGAGGTGATGTATGCCCCTCGACTGATAATTAAGTGCACTGAGGGGAAAACCGCAACCACTTATGGTTTGCATCACACAAAACCGACCGCATTCGCATGAGAGGGCTCGAATAATGTGTCCGTTAGGATTTAGCATGAATTATTTTTTTTTGCCGCAAATTATTACACTCGATTAGTTGAAATGGTTTCAAATTAATAACATATGATCGATTTTGAAGAGCTGTCCAAACGGAAGGCAGAGTGGAAAGTTGATATCTATTCGCGCTTTATTTGCATAACATGTATTTTAAGAGGGTAGCACACTATGAATACCAAAAAAAAGTATGCGATTTTTGTATGCGTATTTTTTCAACGAGAAAATAAATTACTATGATTAATCTGATATCACAGTTTTATTAGGTTTATATTACTCAACAAACAAAATAATATTAGTGTCAATTGGACTGTCCCCTGAATAGCCGCAACCGGTTTGTTAAACCCTTGTAGCTAAAACCATGTAAACTGGCGGGAGTTCAACATGTTTTGACGTAGGATTACGTCTTCCGGGAACATATTGGGGTACAAATTGAAAATCTAAAATCGAGCACATCGTGAAAATTGTCCAATTTCAAACGCTTATTGCTCAGTCATTTCATGATGGATTGATGATTTTTTTTTTATTTCGGCACTCCATAACAATTTTTTATATCGAAGAAAATAATATATGTCATGAAACTAACTATTGAACAATTGAAAAATCTCAACCCCTATCCTAACGGAAAACCCCAATCCGATTGGTCGAAATTGACGACATATGCGGCGGGTTCCTAACAGAGACATCAAAACCAAGCTGCCTGGGGGAAATCGACACTGCAAATACATGAAATTTGAGGGAAATTTTGTTCCTACCGAAATATATTCCCTAACAGAGACGTCTAAACCAAGCTGCCTGGGAGATATCGGCATTGTAAATATATAAAGTCGAGGGCATTTTAATATTGCAAGTGAGGTGAGTGATACGATTAATCCTACCGAAAAAAAAAAACATTATTTTGGAACTTTAATGTTGGTTGCTTCGTGAAATTTCATATCAATGACCGATCGTGTATTGTGAAAAATTTAGCACAAGTGTAAGTGAAAAATTTTATATGGTAGCATTTGTGTTGAAAATGACTTGATATATGAAACGATTTATTTCAATTTTCATAAATAAAAACCAAGGTGTGTTCCCGCTCGAGAACGGGTCGTTTGGTTTAAGCTGTCTGTTTTGTTGTGTTAATTTTCTCCCAAGGAAAGTTTATACAGCGAGAAAAATTGGAAAAGTGAAGGAATATTAGAAAAATAGATTGCTCTACATGTAATTCTCTACGATGTAATTCTTCAAATATATCCAAAATTAACAGATAGCCTTACGGAATCCTACGTCAACTATGCGATCGTGTCTCGGAAACAACCCTCCTGTGACTTTTTCTAGTGGATCGATTTCAATGATTCTTTTTTTACGTTATCATAGATATATTTCCTGTCATAGTACATAGGATTTTTTCGAAATATTGATTTCTGTCAAAATGGCGAATTTCTTTGTGAAAAAAATGCGTTATTGTCTCGAAAATCGAGACAAAAATATTCACGAAAATTTAATTTTTAAAATATCAAAAAAAATCCCACGTACGGTGACAGAAAATTTAGTGGAGAATCTGAGAATAACAATTTCATCAAAATCGGATGGAAATTTTGGATACATTCATTTCGTTTATTCTTCATCGTTTCTCAGTATGCAATTGCTGCACCATAAAACTGTCTTTCTTAAAGGCTTGAAGGTGATCTTCCTGTCGCTTTTTTGTTGCCAAATTGGACTTGCGGGCTTTTCTAGCTGCTGCTGAAATCCGCATTTCTGCTCGTTCGATTCGTTCCTTATCCGATTTTCCGCAGAAATTGTTGCACTTCGGTCCACTAGTTGGATTGTAACTTCGAAACGAAGCATCGGCCAAATCTGGGACAAAAACTACAGTAAAGTAGACATCCCAGAGAACATTTTTAAGCCAGAAATTGGGCGTTACGGCACTTTGATTCAGGACACAGAACATTCCGTCTGACCTGCCAAGTTCAAGTTTGTTTCCGTTGATACATTTGTACGGATCTCGTTGTTGTGGACGAAAACTCGTCATGGGCAACATAATGGACGCTAAGGTCAACAAACGAAAGTGTCTGGAAAAATGTATTCTATTGTTCATTCATACGTTGAGTTCCGGGTCGGTACTTGAGGACTAGCATAGTTGTCCGATGTTCCAAAATCAGCAGCTGAAAAAAAAACGCAATCTAAATCTTCTAGCATATTTGTCTACCAGAAGCTTGAGGCATTTACAATTAGGCAATACAACGGGTTTATCATTACAGGTTGAAAAAATCATGATGGGACAGATATGCCTAGAATATCAACATGAGAAAATCGAGCTTGATGTTGTTTCTTGAAATACTGGAAACAAATAATTTTTTTTTGTGTTTTTAAAAAAATTATGCACGAAAACATCGTTTTATGAAGAAAAGTGAAGTTCGCCAAAAAGTAACATGTGAGAATTATGCGTAAAACTGCAGTTTAATAGCATAATAAAGTAAACACAATTGGTGCCATAGAAAATAACATCGGAATGTAGAATATGGTAGTGATACCGCTTGTGAATCGTAGAGTGGTGTGTGCCCTGGAGTGATCTGCAACATCTTTGGAGAATATAAATCTCATTGTAATTTGGCAATACTAGGTGTACACGTGTTGTAAAAAACTTTTTTTTATTTGTTTGAGGGTTAGTTCGTTCTTTCAAACCAGAAATAAGTGAATTAGCTCTGCTGCAAACGTGACATGAAATGCTTGTACATATTGTTGTACCCATTCATTTATTATGGATCTACAAAAAAAAATAGATGCTGGGACAGTTATGGCTAGAATATCAACATGGGACAATTAAACTTTATGTTTTTTTAAAAACTTTTATAGCGACTCTATGGAATTTTTTATACGTATTAGGGCCATCGTTTCTTATCGTAGTGGAAGCTATTTTTGTTCGAAAGGCAATGCTTATAAGTTTATATGCTTATATTAGTTATCTTTCTTATCATATGTTATTATGTCAGTCACCGGTGACAGACGTGGCAGTCAACGTGTTAATTGAATCTACTGATTGATGACATTGTTCATCAACTATTCCCCTAAACAGGTGGCTAAATTTCTATTTTGTTGAAACAATTTGATTGAAACAAAACAATAAACACCAGAAATGGAGCTTCTTCTATATTTAAGTCAACAGAGATTCTGTCTATGTTCTCCCAAAAAGAATGTTGCAAGCTATAATGTTTGAGAGCACTGTATTTATGTCAATGTTTGAGTGCTAGCATGAAATCATTATTTCCAATGTTTTGATGAAAATGAATTCTTTTATAAACAACTAGCTGACCCGGCAAACTTCGTTCCACCCAAAATTTATTTTTCGTCATCAAATCCACGTTTTCTTACTAAACGCACGTTCATGGGTCCAATCGCAGAACTGTTCATTGATTGATCTTCTGATCTAATGATACGGAAAACATGATAGAATGAAGCTTCCGAGTCCATAAGAATCAGACAGACAGACAGACAGAAATCCATTTTTATATATATAAATAGATAATTAGATAATAGATAATAGATAAGAGATAATAGATAATAGATAATAGATAATATATAATATATAATAGATAATAGATAATAGATAATAGATAATAGATAATAGATAATAGATAATAGATAATAGATAATAGATAATAGATAATAGATAATAGATAATAGATAATAGATAATAGATAATAGATAATAGATAATAGATAATAGATAATAGATAATAGATAATAGATAATAGATAATAGATAATAGATAATAGATAATAGATAATAGATAATAGATAATAGATAATAGATAATAGATAATAGATAATAGATAATAGATAATAGATAATAGATAATAGATAATAGATAATAGATAATAGATAATAGATAATAGATAATAGATAATAGATAATAGATAATAGATAATAGATAATAGATAATAGATAATAGATAATAGATAATAGATAATAGATAATATATAATAGATAATAGATAATAGATAATAGATAATAGATAATAGATAATAGATAATAGATAATAGATAATAGATAATAGATAATAGATAATAGATAATAGATAATAGATAATAGATAATAGATTATAGATTATAGATAATAGATAATAGATAATAGATGTGTCTAAATCGCGCCTGCCACAGTTATCGCCTCTGAATCGGGTTCAAGCAACAACAACCTTATAGGAATGATGCAGAAAATTACATCGAAAATCGCTTCTAAAGAAAATTATTTTTCTTATTTTTTTAAAGCATGTTACAAATGTAAAACTTGCATGGTAGGATTCTATCATTGACTAGCACGATTGCCTATATCCATTGCATTTCTATTCTTACTGGTTTACGAGAAAATCAGGCGGGTCAAATTGCCCGGTGGACGCGTTTTAGACACATCTCCTCTATGTGAGGAATGCCAGAAGTTTTTTTTCGAATAAATGTCTTCAAATGTAATCATAATGAACGGTGGGTAATTTCATCTCTCTAGAGGACAAAAGCAAACCATCACGAAATTTCCAAATCATGTTCGATAAATCACACAAACACAGTATGGTTTCACTTCAAAACGAAAACATGTCTTCACATCTGGCATCTATATTATGTGCTCAGAGAATGCATGAAAGAAGAGCGCGGACTGGAGAATTAATGCACGAATACTGCGAGAACACGCTCACCGGAGAAACGGTTTCTTCTCTTCGTTGGTGGGCATGAAGGGAATAGATTGAAGGAATCTCTCATTCATACAAGCTGTTTCTCTGAGCTTTATAGTCTCTGAGAGAAACAACTCATGGGCATATTATACTACTGCTGGGCCATGTAACATCGTATGATTGGAAATTTAGAATTTGGGCGTCTTACAAAATAAAATTCGTAGCACTTTCGTTATTCTAAAATACAGAACGATTACAGATGACTTTGGGTTAACTAATCTACGTACTGACGTAGTTGTTACCTTAAATTTTAAGAGCACGGTCAAGATAAATCCAGTCTCGCTTAGGGGGTGCGTATTACACACTTCTCCTATAACTTTTTGATTCAGACTCTCACTGATTAACGTTTCAGTTCCATGAAGACAAGCAATTTTTCTCTTTGGAACCATGAGAATCTGTCCAAATTTACTTACAAATTTACGTTGACGTTCCGCTGTCTATCACTGGACGGTGGCAATATGATCAACTAAATTCCAAAATTGTACAAAAAAAATCAAAACTTGAATGTTGTGAACAATCCAAATGGAAGAAAAAGACGGTGATAAAGAACAAATTGAAAAGTACTCGAATGGAATGTATGGTTGGTCATTCAAAAGCAATATTCAGAGGAACGCATGTGATCCACAAGCTTTACCCAAATTGGTTTTTTAATCTAATAAGAGAGCCCACTGAAGAGAATGGAAACAATTTTCGAACATAAGCAAGCGATTTCGAATGCAATCTTCGATCGGCCATGAATTTAATCCCGATTTTCGTACCGTGCTTTCTCTGCTGCAGCCATCTTTCACAAAAAAAAATATTAGGGGATTTTCAATACTCCCTCGCTTACCTTGTTTTATGCCGCGAATAACAACACGGCAACATAATATCTCGCCCGGCTTTTGCAAAAGGTTATTGCCACCGCCGCCGCCATGCCTTGACTTTTCATACATCCAAATACCGAGACACACAATAAGGGGAGATACACATTCTCATCCGCAGCGCAAATAAGCATTTAACCGAAATCCGACGAGCAAATAAGGCCTAGCAAAACACAATTTGGGTGTTACGCTAAGTGGAAGATGGTCATGAAAAAGAAATATAAAAACATCCCCTTGGCTGAGAGCCCCACAAACGTCTTCCTAGCGGGAGTGGGAGCTTTCGGTTTTTTTTCTTCTAGGATTACTAGGAAGGGATCTCAGAGTTAGGAGTTGTTTATCTCCGCTTTAGGTGAAAATTGTACCTTCGGAAGTTTAAAACTAAACTCCCACTCTTTTGATGTTCCAACGGGTAACTAATGTTAAATCCCTCTCCAACCGGGAAATTCCCACACCCATCGCCACTAGGCACTAGGTTCCTTGTGCAAACAGGCTGGAGTTGTGTTTCGTTCAACATCAAGAGAAAAATAAACTTTCACAAAAGCTTTTGCCTCCCGATGGCCATCGTTCGATATTAAATTTTATGCTCCAGCAAATTTCAAGCTTTTCTCCGATTATCTGAAATTAGAAAACCACCAACTAACACACACACACACACACATACACACCCATCGCCATCAGCTAGCCAACCCCAGCCAAACCAGTAGTCTCCGAACGAGACAAGTTTTCGACGCTCGACAGGACAGAGCATGTTTAATGGACCTGAACAGGTTTAACCTAATTTTGTGGAGTGCGGAGTCTGCATTCCACTTGGGTATTTTTTTTGTGTCCTGAAGTTCTACTTACGGGACACCGTCCGAAAAGGATCCGGTATCGGTTCTCCCCCACACTGGAAGCCGCTGGCACAGAGTTTGATGTGTTCTGTTTTTCCGGCTCAATGGGTTCATCACAGCAGTCCAATGACCCGAGCCGAACTGTGTGGAGCTGGTGTTGGGAGTGCCTCGGTGCCTCCGCCGATGATCGATTCCTGTCTCTCGTTGCGATGATGGGATATAAAAGCTTCACTGGAAGTGGTACATGATTAGGGCTAAGCCGCTCAGGGCTGTTTGGGTTCTTCTGTATGCAGCCATCTTTCCGGACCTTTGCGGAAGATGTTTGCTTTTTGTGGCAACTTTTGATAATAACATGCAATATTCCAAAGTAGCAATCTTAGTCAGCAAAATGAATCTTTAATTATTCTTCATTGAATTCGGAGTTGGCCTTGACGTCGATATTTTTCTCTGTAATTTTGACGTAGGATTACGTCTTTCGGGAACATATTGGGGTACAAATTGAAAATCGAGCACATCGTGAAAATTGTCCAATTTCAAACGCTTATTGCTCAGTCATTTCATGATGGATTCATGAGGTTTTTGCGCCAATCGATTTCGGCACTCCTATCTATAAACTAACTATTGAACAATTGAAAAATCTCAACCCCTATCCTAACGGAAATACTCACTTCTGATTGGTCGAAATTGACGACACATGCGGCGGGTCCCTAACAGAGACATCAAAGCCAAGCTGCCTGGAGGAAATCGACATTGCAAATACATGAAAGTAGGGGGAACTTTTGTTCCTACCGAAATGTGTTCCCTAACAGAGATATCAAAACCAAGCTGCCTGGGGGAATTGACATTGCAAATACATAAAAGTAGTGGGAGCTTTTGTTTGCAAATACATGAAAGTAGGGGGAACTTTTGTCCCTATCGAAATATATTCCCACACCGAGACATCAAAACCAAGCTGCCTGGAGGGAATCGACATAACAAATACATGAAAGTAGGGGGAACTTTTGTTCCTACCGAAATGTATTCCCTAACAGAGACATAAAAACCAAGCTGCCTGGGGGAAATCGACATTGCAAATACATGAGACATTAAAACCAAATCATTATCAAAGAATTTAACGATGTAATTCTTCAAACATTTCAAGATGGTCTAGCTTGATGAATCCCCATGTAATTATCTAGCGCACAACCTTAACACCTGCTTAGCCATAGCGTCAGTTCGATACATTGATGTAGAATTGGGTGATCTTGGATCTTTTCCATTCCGATTTCCGATTTTTTGAATCGATTCTTTGTACTCGGAAAAATCGCGAAAATTAGTATTTTTTCTCCCGATTTTTCCGATCTTGGAAAAACCTTTCTGTACATTTGTTTTTCAGTGTACATCGATTTTAATCTCACCAAAGATCACTTAACAAACTCTATGAACATAATGTCAATATTTGGATCGCTTCACTAAACTTTTTTAAACTTTTTGGCTACAATTTACTTCCGTACAGATGCTGACAGGATCAGAACTAGCGGCAGCTACTGAGGAGCGCGACGCACCGCAACCAGTGGCTCGTACGATCACTGAACTGGATGTGTGGTATCAATATATCAAGTTGTTTTATAGAATTGATTTGTAATTCAATAAAAAAAACCTTTTAATAAAAATAAATAAATCGAAAAAAGGCTTCCGATTTTCCAAAGATCGATTCTGTGAATTGATCTCTACGCTGTTTTGAGAATCGATTCGTCAAGATCGATTTTCTTAAAGATCACCCAATCATAATTGTAAATCTAGGAAAAGCAGTTGTGTAAGTTCGGTCATCATGAAACAGGTGGTCACATGTTAAATTTACACCATCACATTCACTAGGCCCCAAGAATCGGTTTCGACTAAATCCCAGACGTATGACACGATCGAATTTTATGGGATTGTTGCTAACTGAGTTCTGAAGAAATACCAGTTGTTGAATTTCTAATAATATTTTTCAATTGATGTATTTAATTGAATGATGACATAACGGTACATGAGCAATGCCCTGAAAAATGTAATTTTTCTGGACATTAAAGTTTTTCTTTGTGGCCTTCATACTGAGAAACAAAATAAATTGCTTTTGTTGTTTGAATATAAATATGAAATTTATATTCCCTGTTTAAAGAAAACATAGTTCATAGAATAAATAAATAAATTGTAGAAAAGGTATTTGTTTTTTATTTGAATTTGCCTCAACAGAGATCCATTATCCATACCCTAGCCCAAATATTGCCCCCTTCCGCTACTTCTCTCCTTGTTTATATTATTGCGGCTACATAATTTGCCACATACAATCGTCCAATATAGCATAAAAAATAGCAACAAGCGCATCGCGACCGGGCCAATGGCGTTTTAGCGTAGAGAAGATGAGCTATTTGTTACGAACGGGTTATGAAGAACGCATGTACGCACACAAAGCCATATGTCGATGGTTTGAGACCAACGTATTTATACAGTTATCAGGTATGCTATAAGCGTTCTCGCATAAGTGTTCCTAAATAGCGTGCAGAATTTTCTGAACTTGCATGAATTTTTTGAAATTTTTGTAAATTAATGGAAAACGGATAGATATTTCTTCCTAAAAAGGTTAAAGTCTTCTTCTTCTTAAATGGCACTAACATTCCCAGAGGAACTTCGCCATCTCAACGAAGCATTAATTGCGTCATTTTTATTAGTACTTAGTTGAGATTTCTATGCCAAATAACACGCCTTAAATGGATTCTGAGTGGCAAGCTCTAGAATACGCGTGAGCACAGTGCAAATCGGAGGAAATCTCTTGACGAAAAATTTCCCCGATCGAACGGGAATCTCACCCGAACCCCCGGCATGTTAGGTGTGACGCTATCAACTCGGCCATGGGAGCACTTAAAGGTAAAAGTCGTGATGTAAAAATATGTGTTTTACGCAATTTCATATATTTTATCTAAATATTTTCAATGAGAAGTATGGTATATATAATATTCACAATCAAATGCCAACGTTGTCTCTACTGCAGTCTGACGGCTGACAGCATCGTATCAATATATACATGACACCGTTGCTTTAAATCTTCAAAAATGCTCCAAGATATAATGAACTGGAAAAACGAAAAATATTAAAAGTATTTACTCGCTTTTTCACACCTAACAGCATATAATTTGATGTGTTTTTTGTTTGAATTCAGGGATTACTTTCCACAAGTTTCATCAATGAAATGCTGTTGCTACGTACCTATTTCTTTATATTCTTAATCTGCACTTCTATATCATAGAAGAAATCCCAGCAGCGATTTATTTATTAATTTTCCTGTACTATACAAAAAGTATAGCTCACCTGTAGTATATGTCAAATAACGTTGGCTTGAGGCAACTAAATATACACACACCGGGGCTCTGGCAACCCTATCACAACCAATGCAAATTGAGCGTAGGCAGCATAAAACAGGGCTCACGCTCAGGGGGCTCACGTATTGTTTACTGTTTGGAGTCATATATGTTAATATTTGATTACGTTGGATAGTTTCCTTTGGCAAGCGATGTTTGGATACCCATCTCGATTTGCAATCAAAATCACTGCTACCGGACCGCGCGGAGCACTTCATTTTTAATTTCAGGTTATGATTTCTATGCTCATGAGTTTCTATGCTGGCTACAAAAAGGCGGCCATCTTAGCAATTCCTTGACACACACTCTCCGTTTTGCGCTTTAGAGGCGAATGTATTGCAAAGTTTAAATCCTCTTAAAAACAAAAAGAGGAAGAAGTTTTGCGCTCTTCTCAACAGAAGCTTTTCCTTTTAATATTGCCGGTCTCGATTTGGGTAGCTGTCATCCTTGGTGGGGTAAGTTGCCAGAAACATCAACGAGGTTGCGTCCACAGCTTAAGAGGAAACGAAGATACGTGATGACGCAACATAAGACAGAACAAGCGATGTTCATTGCATACAGTGTAGAACAAGACTGAGAATTGCCCCTTCTCTTCTTTGTTTTATTTTAGTTTGTTCTTGGAAAATCTGTATCGAAATCTGAACGAAATTTATAAGCTCAATTTTGAAGCATGATCTTAGCTTTAGTATCATTGAATAGCATAGTTATTATGAATTTGACGATGTTAATTGTAGCCCCGTAGAAAACCTGCATTCACTGTGATTAACCCTCCTGTACTCGCGTGCAAAAACATAACACGTGTACTCGCGCACGGTGTCACAGACCGAATATTGAACTTCTCTGTAATGTTGCCATTGTGTATTTTTCAAGCTTTATAAGCATTTATTTGAAGAAGAGGGTATGATTAAATGAAAAAACTCAAAAAAATATGTTTTCTTCGTCTTTCCGGGGACCATAACATTAAAACCCTACTTACTATCCCCCTTCGTTGTTTACATTCGAGCTGATACATAAGCTGCCCGTTATTGACAGCTCTGTTCGGGAAAGCACACAAATGGACAGAACAAATGTATGGGGAAATGGGAATGCCTCCAATTTTCATCAATTTAAACCATATACAGACTATGGGATTGTAATGTATAGCATATCAAACAAATTTTAGAAAATTTCCGATTCAATTGGTATGCAATTCGTTAAAAACCGTTCGCAGCAAAAATAGTTATTAACGTTAACTTTATTTCATAAAAACGTGACCTGTTTTCTGATTTGGCACACTTAATGTAAGACGTAGTCCTACGTCAAAAAGATAAACAGTGTTATTCAATTATTGTAAAACTAGCTGATGCTACAGACTTTCGTATCTTTTCGCCTTAGATTAAACATGAGTAAAACTTCACGCTACATATGATTGCCAAAATGATTCTAATTCAGGCTGATTCGAATGCTATATCATTAAAATCGGTGAGTTCGGAAAAATATTATTGAGATCAAGCCATAACAAATATTAGATCGTTATTTTGAAAAATCTGTTAATCTATATAAAAAAAATTGTAATCTGTAACTACAGATTGATGGTTTAAAAAAATCTGAAAAATCTGTATTAATACAGATTATTCTGTAGATATGGTAACCCTGTTGAGAAGGGCCCTTGTGGATGAAAACCCTACTCCAAACTCCTTCTTCGCCTGCCTTGAGAAAGACACGTCATTGTCGTTCGACGCTCCTCAACAAAGCCGCTTTCAACAACATCAAACAACGTTCTTGTGGTAGGTAGGGGCCTCAGCAGAGATCCAATATTTATACTCTAGCAAATATTCCCCTTCGTTGCTTATATTATCGCGACTACATAAGATGCTCGTTATTGACGGCACGGGTAGGTAAGCTCACAAAGCTCACAAAGGACAAATGTTTGGGAAAATGGGAATACTCCTAGTTTTCATCAATTTAAACCATTTACACCCCAGGGGATTGTAATGTTTAGCATATCAAACAAATATTAGGGAATATCCGATTTGTTTGGTATGTAAACCGCCAAAATCTGACGCAGAAAAAGTAGTTACCAACTTTATTTCTTAAAAACGTGACCAGTTTTCTGATTTATCCCCCCTAATAAAAGACTTAGTCCAACTGCAAAAAATATCTCATTGTCGGGACAAATCAGCAATGATTCACTATACCGCCATTAGCGCTTCGAACTCGTTCGATTCGCGGAAGCACGTCTCACCTGCCTGTCACGTTTCGATGCCGATGCCGAGTGACTTATGTTCTCAGTTTTCAACCCATAAATATTCTAAGCGAACTGAATCTTTCGTTAATGAAATCCATGCAATCACTCCCCAAGGTAAGAACACCGACATCACTGCGAAGACAGTCGCTATGCGGCGTTCGATACCCTCTACCTGTTTCAGGACCTTCGTACCGCTCAAATGTAGCTCTGCGCTGCCATACCAAATTGCGCTATAAATCAAATTAACCAGTTTTAATTCGGGTGGGCCCAGGAGCCAAGAAAAGTGAAACATTCGGCTGGCTAATTGTTTTAATTACTCGCCCGTTTTTCACTCTCGCCCCAAAAATCAGGGTTCAATGAAGCCCAGTCGATCCGTTTGAGCTAGGTGTGCAAGTGAAAAAGATTCTGTTTCCTTCTGTTTCATGTTTAAGTAAGCGTTTGCATTAGCAGAGATTCGCTGCCTCGTTATTAGCACCGATTGGAGGAGATTCGTACAATTTAACACCCGGGGTTCTCCTTCAAGCAGGACTCAATTTCCCTAAAAATGTCGGGTTGGTGTGGGTGAAGCAGGGGCAAGCACTTTAGCTCGTAAATCAGCACACACACAGAAGGGAAAATGCTTTGCGTGATTTTCACTATTCGCCCGAGCGAAGACCGGACGTGTTCGCAAGGGAAGCGGAAGCGGATGGTGGACCCGCGATCTTATTCATATGTCGCCAAAGCAGCACTCCGGCTGCGGTTTGAACGAGGGGTTGGGGGGAAATGGTTTTAACGTTGACATTGTCGGTTTAGCTCCGGGAAATGTACGCAATTAATCAAACAACGCAAAATATGACGAACCACGTGCAACGCGTACGCTGAAGCTCTTTGCGAAGAAAAGTTTCACCGGAAGCAAGCACAATTCGACAGAAGAGAAAATTTAATAACACCAAGTTCGACAAGCAACAGCGCACAAGCACAAACTGTAGTTGTTCGGTTCATCCTCGGAATCCCGACACCACTGTTCCCATATTATAGCCGTGTTCCGTTCCGACTACGACGAACTACTTTTACCATATGTGCACCGAAGAGTGGAAGCCATGTTCTGAAGATAACGACATGCTACCAATCAGTTGTACAAGCAAGCGTTGCAGCGCAATCTCCAGACTTCGCTTCCCGTTAGGCAAACCACAAACCTCCGCAGCCATCGTACCGAAAAAAAGAAGCGCAAAATACCACGACCGGAGAACGGCCATAATTAATCACTGCGTTGCAAGTTCAACACATCGGAGTATGAACCGGTGAGTGGTGGCAGGGAAGGGGAAGCGGAAACGTACGTGACCAAGCACCCAAGCAGCTTAACCACCATTTTGGATGGCGAAAGCAGGAGACGTCACCCGAGAGGAATCGATCCTGGTCAAGGTCCGCAAAAGTAATACTAAACTTGCAAACTTCCAGCGCAGCTAATGGGCAGTTCCCACGAACCGGCCGGGGATCAGATTCGTACACACACACATACACATCCGGCTGTGAGAAAACCATCCGATGACTGCTCTGCAAAAGTTGTTTTTTGTTTGTTTGTTAATGCATAAACGCGAGTAAGTGTAAATGTGTTCGTAGACTTTTTTTCATTCTGGTAGCACTGTTTTTGGTGCACACTTTGTCCATCCAGTTCGTTGATTGATGATGCCCGGGCGAGCTTTATGATTTAACATCAGCCTGTGTCATTTATTTTCACCCCGATTCACTCTGGCGATTAGATGAAGAACAGTGCTGCCAGTGTTAATCATCTGTTGAGTGTTTTCCGTTTCTCATAGTGAAAATACTTAACCAGGTATTCATTGCGATATATATTATTCTTGAACTAAAATTGAAAAAAATGTCACTTCATTCAACATGTGTAATGTATAGAGCAATTCCACGAAAAAATAAACCGAAAGCAGTCGACTTTGACGCGACCCCTTCTGATTTTTTTTCGAAGCTTGTAAGTGAGATGACCGCTACCAAAATCAGATATTTTTTTTTTTTGACCAATTTTATTATGACAGCTATTTTGATTCGGCCGGTGTTAATATGCTTGTGCTCGCCGTTCGCTCGGTTTCGTGTCGCGAAAAGTTTCTTGCATTGTGCGTGTGTCTGTCTATACGAAATGTAAAAGTGTTCTTGTATTCTAGATGACAAATGATTTCGCGATTAGTTCTAAAGGACGAACACGAAATTATTGTGACACATTCAACAGCATAACTTTTTTACCATTGGGTAAAAATCAACCACATTTTGCACACTTTCTCATTGATGTGTATTGTCTACATGCTGTCAAACTCGAAGTCGTGTTTTTCGATTCAAATGGAGGTGAACCAACGTGAGTCGAGAGAACACATTCTTTCCAAACACCTGGGATTTCCTGACCTGTCGCACCGGCAGTTGGGAAAATGTCGAACATTCACCATTCAACCGTCTCCAGAGTGTTGAAGCGCTTCCAGGAGCGGTTGAAGTTGGACCACAAAAAAGGAGCTGGAAGAAAACCGGGACCGGAGAACAAAAAGACGGAGGGAAAGGTGAAGCGGATGATTAAAGCAAATCCCAACGTCTCAAGCCGTGATTTGGCTAAAAAGATCGGCATGTCGCAGAGCTACGTCCAGAATGCAAAGAAGAGAGCTGGACTACATACATACAAGGTACAGAACTTCCCAAACCGCGATGAGCGACAACAATCGACGGCTAAAACTCGGGTACGACGAAACGTATATAAAAGCCGATTTTAAGCAAATTCCGGGGTTGGAGTTTTTCACCGGCAAGAGCAAGTTCGATGTGGACGACAAATTTAAGAAGAAGAAAATGTCGAAGTTCGCCTCCAAATATCTCGTTTGGCAGGCCATCTGCTCTTGCGGATTGAGGAGTGAGCCTTTCGTGACAAAGGGCACAGTAAATGGCGAGATCTACAAATCTGAGTGCCTCGAGAAGCGCCTTTTGCCGTTCTTGCAGCAGCACGACGAAGCTCCGATATTTTGGCCAGATTTGGATCATGCCACTATTCTAAAAGTGTCCTGGAGTGGTATGAGGCCAATTCTGTCCATTTTGTTCCAAAGGACATGAACCCGCCAAACTGTCCGGAGCTGCGCCCGGTGGAGCAGTACTGGGCAATAATGAAGCGGGAACTTCGGAAGAGCAAGAAGACAGTCAAAGACGAGAAGGACATGTTAAGAAAATGAAAAAAAAAAACTGAGAAACTGGTACCGGATGACACTGTAAAGACTTTGATGGAGGGCATCAAGCGAAAATGCGTTCAATTTTACACTCAAGGCTCCATCGATTAACTTTTCTTTTGATTTTTGAAGTAAATATATGTATGAAACTACCCTAAAATTTTGGTTTGATTCTAAACATTATAAAAATTGGCATGACATTTTCGGTGTCGCAATAATTTCGTGTTCGCCCCCTTATTTCGCTAGAAGATGGAGATTCAGTGTTGAAATAAAATTACAAAAAGATAAGTAATCATTATGGGAACCATATTCATTTTATGTGCACATGTGTGTGCACATTCGTTCGTTCCATACGAAATAGGAGTTACACACAAAGCATATGTATGTGATTTTGCAATTATTTGTAATGTGTAACTATCACCCAGTAACTTTTTCCATGTGTTGTCCTATTTGCGGAAGTATTCGTTATTTTTTTCTTTCGCACGTCGCACATAGGGGAACCGCAGGTAAGACGGACAGTGGGGGTATAATGGACAGGTGGTTGATTTGTATAGTTGCATTATGTATTTCAAATTTGAAAAATGATTTCGCGTGAGGATGTAATTTTTGCGGCTTCAATATTAAGCATTTTTAGTGGTTTAATTGTAAAATTGAATTCGCTGATGGTTATATTTCGGTTTGTGAGTTGACAGAGAAACGATATTAGGTATGTACGGAAAAGTAAATTCATTCGTAAGTGATAACTTTGAAATATTGAAATAATTGCGCTGGTGCAGTTGAAATGGACAGTCACACACATAATCACACCCAATGCATGAGGAAAAGTGAAGGGAAGAATCTTCAACTCTTTTTTCTATTGCTTTCTCCGTTTGTTCTATTTCAGTTACTGGACACATAAACACTGAGAGAGAGAGCGAAATTATTCCTCTCGCGAGCGATAAACTTCTACGTTTCGTATATTATTGACCTGTCCATATTAACCCCCCCCCCCCCTACATACCCATTATATCCGCACCGATTAAAATGTTCTACTTTTCGGCTTGTTTTAATTTCAGTAAAAAACATGGCAAAACACATTTTCATGAAAGATTTGACCAATTGTTTCTAAAACCAGTATATTGAACTGTAAGAATCTGCTTTTAAGTTTTGGAAAACATGAGTTTCCAAAGATACACTTGAAGTTCTTCTTAACATGTCCATTTTACCTCCATTTTCCCTATGTGCTCTGTATGATTGTTTTGTGTGAGTGTTCGAATACATTAATTCTAAGCAAGAGGACAGGAATAACGCTATTTTACGTCAGAGATAAATTAGGTATGCTAGTTTCTAATGTTGTGATCTAATCCTTGGATAAAAAATTTATATTCGTACACTTAAATTTGGTTTGATGATTCGATTCTTAAACCAAAGCATTACATTTTTTATAGCAATGCATTATAAGTCATGAAATATCGCATGTTTTAAACCGTTTGCTACATCTCCTACCTTTTGGAAGAACGAGAGAAGTTCACTTGATTACCTGCTCAAGTCATCCGAAGATATTTGGCATAGCCGCGGTTTATTAAACATAATAGTTTAATATGAGGCTTGAGTAGAATGTATCAGTGATAATTTTCGGGGGCTATTGTAGTTTTGCCTTTTCAGAATATTGAGATTTATAAAAGTTCGCGTTTTTGGAAACATTAGATATATTTACGGTCTGAAATTAAAATCCTGAATCTTGAACTTCTTCAACTCTTTGATTTTTTGTTTTGATAGGGTATTGATTATTGATTTGGTTGAATTTTAATGGAATTCATTATTTTTATGAATCTTGAGTTCTTGGATCTTGAGTTCTTGAGATTTTGAATTCTTGTGTTCTGAGAGTTAGATAATCGGGGCTTAACGTGTTGAAATCTAAATACTAAAAATTAAAAAAAAAACGAAAATAAAAATAATTAAGATTCTAAATATCTAAGAATCAAAAAACTTAAAATCTGAAAACTTCAATACTTAAATATTTAAAAGTTCTAAAATTTTAAAATAAAAAAAAACTATAAAATTTAATAATTTAAAAATTTAAATTTAAAAAATTTAAAACTTAAATATTCAAAAATTTAAAAATTTTCAAATTTAAGATTTTAGAATCACATCACTTACCGCAGTGAATCCTGATTTTTTCTTAACCATTCCCACTAACAACTATCCCTTCCATGAAAACGCTATAGAGGTGACCCTTCTGGCCTTCGGGCTGCAAATATCATACTAACATTCCTTCCCTTCCCTTGGTGACTGTAAGGACGTGGCCGGCGTCGTTATTGACCATTCAAAGCTCGAATCACCGAAAATTGCACAACGAGAATGATTTGCTAGTCCCAAGCGTCATTCTGTGTGTTCTTTGTGCAATTTGGTTGGTTCAGGTCAATCACGGAGAGCAACTACGAATTGTACAGTCTACCCAAGCTCAAGCTCAATTTTATTATGACAGGTATTTTATAAGGGCAAATCCAGAATTATTGTCATTTTTAACTTAGAACTACGTCTTTCCGGAAGGGTGCCAAATCAGAAAACAGGTCACGTTTATATGAAATAAAGTTAGCGTTAATAACTATTTTCACTGTGAACGAACTCTCATGATTTGCATACCAATCGAATCGGAAATTCGGAAAGATTTGTTTGATATTCTATACATTACAATTCGCTAATCGCTAAACGATTTAAATTCATGAAAACTGGAAGAAATTCTTTTTTTCCCATACATTTGTTCTGCCGATTTGTTTGCTAACCCTACCCGTATTTCGAATGATTATAGCTCGATTTTGATTGGCCCGATTTACGGTTTCACCAACACAGACTTCAAAGTCGATGTACCTGTGGAAATCCGCTTTGCAAATATACATGCAAGTCGGGGGTATTTTCGTTCTCACCGAGCTGTGTTTCCCTAACACGGACTGTTGAGTACTTTTGTACTTGCTTGTCATTGTGCAGACCGGAATATGTTTCCCTAAAACGTACTTTCAAACTGAGAAGCCTGGGAAATTCGTCATTTCAGATATTAGAGGTGATTGAACTTTCACGGTTTGAGAACTACGTAAACATGAGATGAGCAATAATTTCAGAGCAAAATGTAAAATACAATGATCGTTTGACAATTCTTCCGATCACATATTTTAGTAGTCCTAGGCATCATATCAAAAGTAAAAGGACTTTCATCAAATTTGTTTGTAACGAAGAACAAATCTATTACAAAAACTTCGATGAATTCTAAAATAATATTCGAAGTGGTAAACAAGTGGATTGCATAATGAAATTGTATGTAATTGTTCTACGTCGAAAATGTGCGGTCGTGTCCTAGATACAACCCCTCACAATTTTTTTTCTAATCGCAACTTATCGATTAGAAAAAAATCGATTAACTTATTATCGTGGTGCAGAACTCAAGTGTGTCCTCCTACAAATCTGGCTGTTTGCGACGAATTTTTTTCTCTCAAACGTCTCAAAACTCTTAATTGACAGTTTGGTCCTTCGGGAGGAATTCCGAATGGACAACATCATATAAAAATCGTCGAGCAGAAAAAAAAAGTTAACATGTTCTCAATGACGCTATAAACAAACTTAATGAGAGATCGTGCTCAATATTGACATTAAAACTACTGACAGTAGTACCAACTTGAAAAAACTTAATAAATGTTCAGCGGGATGACTTAAAATTACAAATTCCCGGTATATACTTGACAGAATGTATATGATAAATGATTTTGGTTTGTTCAGTCGAAAATATGATCATAGTTTGTCCACTTTTTTGAATGCTCTAGTTCAGCGCACCTGTGTCAAATCAGGTATTCAAATGTTTCAAAACATTTAAATAAAATTGTCTTTTTCATGATTTACAGTAGTTTTATAGTATACTAGCTGACCCGGCAAACTTCGTCTCGCCCAAAATTTATTTTTCGTTTTCATATTTTCTTACTAAGCGCACGTTCATGGGTCCAATCGCAGAACTGTTCATTGATTGATCGTCTAATCTATTCTTTAAAATTATTTTTTACTATAATACTTCAGTACTTCTATCAAAACTCGACATAATAATATCAGAATACTAGCTGACCCGGTAAATGTTGTTTTGCCATAAAAATTATTTCTAGTGAATATGTTGGTTGTTAAATAAAAAATAAATAATGTATTGTAAGTGTGTTTAAACGTTTTAACGATCTACATATACGTGAAACGTTCGTTACTCTTGTGTTTGACATACCGAGGAATAGAGCGCCAATTCGATGACGATTGAAAAAAATAACACAAACCATTCCTTGTATTCCATTCCCGATGCAATTTATTAACGAATCTGAAGTAAAAAAAGGAATATATTTTTGTCGTAAAGTAGACAAATTAAATGAAGAATATCAAAATAAATTTCGTTGTTGCAAATGTTTTTGTTGCTCTTCATCGAACCACAGAACTCAACATTCATATGAGCATTGAATGTTTTGCTCAGCTGAGGTGAATATGGCACTGCCGAACGATTTTCCATGTCCATGTCTGTGTGTTAATTTTTATGAATGATTGTCTGTCTTTATCAGTTTTTATTCATTGATACATTGGACATCCACCTAAGGTTGCGGTCGTGTCGTTGGTGAAATCTTCAAGAAAATGCATTATACATTTTCCATCTGCCATGCAAGGCTATGAAAGTTTTAGATTACCGCACGATCATGAACCAATAACACTATCAATCACCTGAACAATATCGAACACTCACCTGACCTGACCTGAAGGCAATTTTAAGTTGTTGAAATTTGAATGAAAATTTTTATACGATGTTGTTTCAATACTTAGTGGACATAGTCCTGACCCTAACTTAACTATTCATCTATTGATGTTCTTGCATTTGAACCAAAATATCATTCAGAATATAAAATAATTATTAGAGACTATTCTCGTTCAAGATACCTGTATAGAATGTAATACTCTGCTACACAGAACACTCAATAGAGCCATATTTCTTTTTTTTTTGTTTTAGAAGCGTGTTTATTTCACTCGAAAAAATAACAATTTACGCTCCACAGAAATGGAACACGAAGCTCAATGAGTGGAATTTTTGAGTAAATTACACAATCGATCCTCAGGGCGTATTTTATCGATTATCCAAATTAAAAATGTGCATATGAGGTAATCCTAATTTTTTGTAATTTTGCCATCCAGCCGAATAAATTCAGCAAGGTGTGGAACCAAATACATGTAACGTTGTAATGAATCTCCTTCTACATATTATTATTTTTGTTTTGTTTGAACACACGTTTTGTTTGAACACACGTTTTGTAATATCATGACAATGCATGTGTTTGGACCTGGAAATATCGAAGGCTGCGTAGGCGTTGCTCATGATAGCGTCTGGCATGTGAGTGTATTTTTCCTCACACCGATTCTGGTTGTTTAGAATCGCAGTCGTTCGCTCTCTACCTCTATATCGTTCGCAATTCATTCTACGTTGCGGTGAGCGTTAGGAACATTAGAAACATTAGTACCATTGAAGAAGTAGATGGAGAGTGTCGTTTGAACGGTGGGTGTCAACGATGAACTCCAGATTGTTGTTTCTTCTTCGAATCACAAATTCTCGCGTCACTGTGCAGTCGCCTACCATAACTCCAGCAATGTATCCAACGACATACGCATTGAATGTATACATGTGTTCTCCAGTCGGTGTTATATTAGAATTGATGAAAATAACGGGACCGTCACTTTGCAAACCGAGCATGTATGATATGAAGAATTTCATTAATTCATTATGTTTATCGAAAAAGTCGTCCAGCTCGCTGGCAATACGCATGGCTTTAACCGAATTAAGGTTATTGGCGCATGTGAGGATGAATATGTTCAATGAAGTGAACTTAGTGCCATCTGTCATTTAACAATGTAAATAAATTCGCTCTCTTTGAAAAACAAACTACGGGTCGAATTTTTGAATATTCTTTTTTTAATTTGAATATTATTTATACCAAAATACTAAAATCGCGATTAAAAATAGGAGATGGGGGTGAACCTTTGAGGTTATATGTATTTTTATGCCAAATCTGAGAAAAAATAGAAATCAAAATTATTTAGATTTTTTTTGCATAGGGCCACCCTAATCGGTATTAAACATATGGTACCCTATCGGTATCATATTAGGCTGTCAAAAAGGTCCTGCGGTATTTCCGCGAGGTGTCGTTGTAAGCGCGTAGTTCTAGTTGTATTCATTGTATCGAGTCATACTATAGCTTGTTGGGAAGGTATTTTATACTATAATATAGACCTTGACAGTGTTTTGTTTGGTTAAGTCGTTCGTGAGTATGTATGGAGCAAAATAAAGAGAAAATCCGACATATTTTACAGTACTACTATGACAAAGGCAAAAATGCATCTCAAGCTGCCAATAAAATTTGTGCAGTTTATGGACCCGATACAGTTTCCATTTCCACCGCACAACGATGGTTTCAACGTTTTCGTTCTGGTGTAGAGGTCGTCGAAGATGCGCCACGCTCCGGAAGGCCTGTCGTCGAAAATTGCGACAAAATCGCTGAATTAGCCGTGAAAGACCGGCATAGTAGCAGCCGTAGCATCGGCCAAGAGCTGGGGATAAGTCATCAAACCGTTATTAACCATTTGAAGAAGCTTGGATTCACAAAGAAGCTCGATGTATGGGTGCCACACACGTTGACGCAAAAAACATCTTTGACCGTATCGACGCATGTGAATCGCTGCTGAATCGCAACAAAATCGACCCGTTTCTGAAGCGGAGGGTGACTGGCGATGAAAAGTGGGTCACTTACGACAACGTGAAGCGCAAACGGTCGTGGTTGAAGCCCGCTGAAGCGGCTCAGACGGTGGCCAAGCCCTCATTAACGGCCAGGAAGGTTCTGCTGTGTGTTTGGTGGGATTGTCAAGGAATAATCTATTATGAGCTGCTTCCCTATGGCCAAACGCTCAATTCGGACCTGTACTGCCAACAACTGGACTGCTTGAAGGTAGCACTCATGAAGAAGAGGTCATCTTTGATAAACAGAGGCCGCATTGTCTTCCATCGGGACAACGCCAGGCCACACACTTCTTTGGTGACGCGCCAGGAGCTCCGGGAGCTCGGATGGGAGGTTTTTTAGTCCGGACCTTGCACCAAGTGACTACCACCTGTTTTTGTTCATGGCGAACGAGCTAGGTAGTCAGAAGTTAGCCACAAAAGAGGCCTGTGAACATTGGCTATCTGTCTGATTCTTATGGACTCGGAAACTACTTAACCGATTAACCGTAGGGGTTTTTGGGGCCGGGGAAGGTTTTCGTGATAGTTTGAGACCAAATTAGGCATATAGAAATTTTAGGGTGCAATAAATGTTTCTGCGATAGTTAGAGTCTTCAACCCAACCCCCCGCCCCTCCTCTAAGGGGAGGCTGCCATACAAATGAAACACAAATTTCTGCATTTCTCGAGAATTACTCAAGCAAATGAAACCAAATTTGGCATGTGAAGGTTTTAGGGTGCAATAAATGTTTTTACGGTGGTTAGATACTTCTCCCCCCTCTCTTAGGGGGTGCTGCCATACAAATGAAACACAAATTTCTGAATTACTCGAGAATTAATCAAGCAAACGGAACTAAATTTGGTATGAGAAGGTTTTACGGGGCACGAAATGTTGTTGGTGAATACACTCCTTCCCCCTCTCTAAGGGGGGCTGCCATACAAACGAAACACAAACTTCTGCATAACTCGAGAACTAATCAAGCAAAATTTGGGATGTGAGGGTTTTCGGGTATGAGAAATGTTCCTATAATGGTATGACACCCCTCCATCCTCTGGAATGGAAAGGGGGAAATATTACACATATTTCAACCAAAAATATTCCAACCAAAAAATGCCAATTGAAAATTTTCGAAAAACTCTGAACGAAAGAGAAAATTTGGAAAATTAAATTCCCATATGTTCTACAATCACATAGTGACAAGTGCTTTAAATCCATTTGATGTTTGCGCTAGCGAAATTGATCTTTGTTCGAAACTGGAAATCGATTTTAATGTGATGAAACGCACTCCTATATCTTCTTCTATCTATACCAAAAAAAAAAGAATCGCCGGATGTGTTGATAAGAGCAGAACTCGAGGAATGAATTGTCCGATTGAGGGCTGTCTCTATTCTATCATATTTTCTGTATAACACATTTTTTCCATGTAACGGATAAACATGTTATTTGCAAGTGGTTGAAAAATCTTGAAAGAGAATTGTATCTGAAAATAATCTGATATTATAATGATGAGTTTTGGTAGAAGTACTAGGAATTTTATAGTAAAAGGTAATTTCAACGGGGTCGAATAGAAGATCAATCAATGAACAGTTCTGCGATTGGATCCATGAACTTGCTCATAGTAAGAAAACGTGAATGTATGATGGTATTGATAACAAAAAAACAAATTTTGGGCGGGACGAAGTTTGACGGGTCAGCTAGTTTGTATTAATAATTATTAATTACAACTGATATTTTATACCTATTTATTGATGAGAAGATTACGTCAAGTATAAGAGTCGATGGTGTCACTTTAATCTGGAAAAGGGATCTCTGGCCAAAACAGTTTGAGAATCCCTGATGTAGAGCATGTAAATGTTAAATTTGTTAAGTTTCTGATGAAAAATAAAGTAGTTTTTGGTATTTATAATATTCAGTTGTATACCAAGGGAGGGAAATTTGTACGTATTTTTTATCACAGATTTTGTTCATTTCCATGTCGTATTCATACCTTAGTTCTTGAGGACAGCATACAGGTCAGTTTGTCATCGAAACCAAACTGTAGTTCAGTCCAAAATCAGTCATTTCTTTTCCACTCCAGCCAAGCTAGCTTTAGTTTCCCAAACAACATGTTGAAATATCGCACACTCATCTGGCAGCCGTTTTCACCCCGGAATCAGTGTCCTATCCGGTGATACGCCAGCTTTGACTGATTGTTTCCTCTCCCAGAAAACGTGTATAAATATATGTGTATGAGTGCTTGTGAACGTGTGTATGTAATCTCCGCCACACTCTGATGACGTGCAGCTTTTGGCAGCAACAGCAGCAGCAGTAGCATGTGCTTTCTGTCCTCTATATGATCACTTAGCGCGGTTCCAGAATGCTTTGGCCGTAAAGAAAGCGAAGAACGAAAACCAAAATAAAAAATTATACACTTTCCCGTACATCCAGCATCCAATATTGCGTTCGGTCTTGTTGGGCTCGTAGTGTTTTTGGTGCGAGTCACGAGTTGAGTCCTCTTCTTCTTTTTTCGGTTGGACCAGTTCAATTCTCATAAAACATTGACTAACTCTCTTACTGGTGACAGCGAGCATCCACCCACATCCACACGAGACAAAAAAAAATTGTGTTCCAGATGAAAGTTGCCCTCTTTTATATTTGTTTTACGCTCCAGCCTATGGAAAAGGCCAACGAGAAGTTTTTTGCCTCCTGCAGAATGCCACGTGTCGAACGGGGTGGATCTTTTTTCCCCCGGTTGAGGAGAAGCGTGTATCGGCAGATAATAATATAGCGTAAGTTAATGGCGTTACAAAGGTCCTCTGCAAATAAGCGTTCCGTTTTTCCGCCATTTTCCACACGGCCTAGAAAGACACAAGCAATCTTTTATGGTATCCTTCCCGGTGGCAGGGAAAATGTTTGCTGGTTTTGTTGGGAGGTTTTAGAGCTCGAACAGATACATCGCGCACATATCACCGCTCTCGTTTCATGGCTGTTTTACTACGCTCGATGGTACAAAATGAATTTAGCAATTTTGCTACTGTTGGTTGGGGAGGAAAGTATTAATTTCGTTTTCTGTTTTCAAACATCCCTTGGGGAAATAAGCCAGACGCACATGTTTGTGGCAGGATTTCAAGGCAAGAGCTATGAGCTGAGAATACATTATTTTATTTCAAACAACTTTCGTTTCGTTTGGTAAAAACATACAGGATTGCTGGAGAAAATCTTTTGAAGATTAATTTCGAATGCTTTGCCACTGATGGTAGCTTAGATTTCGGTTGTTCTGTTCAACGGCCACTCAAAATTTCCCATGTCATCATAACATAATCAGCAACTCCACACTTTTTGTTCAATCTTTGCACCCTTACCAGCGTGATTGACCTACTTTCGGCTTTATCCCCCCAAATGAAGTACACCCTTGTAGGTACTTATTTACCCATTTGCCTTCAAAGCACTACCGAAAAAAAAAATATCCCCGAATAAAAAGCATACGTTCCCATATCCACCCAATCCGAGGCAACGATTATCACTTAAAATATGGAGATGGCGAGAATTTTTCCCTTTATTTCTTCCCATCGACATCTTGGTTGGCTCGATCGGTGGAGCGGGAAAAGCCTTGGGATGCTGAATTCCGATGTAAATGTGCACGAGGCGGAATAGGAGGAGGAGGAGGAGGAGGAGGGGGGAGAATGTAACCATGGAAAATAATCATAAATGGTGAAGGGGTGCGTAAAATAAAGCTACCGATATCCGGGGAACCTTCGGTTGTTTACATACCACACTGGTATACGGAGGGGGCTGCAGAATGTGGACTGGGGCAACATGTCTGGGGGTATGAGTGATGGAATGCGTTCCCCTCCCCCTTTATTTATTACGCCCCTTCGGCAGAAATGCTTGCTAGCCGAGCGAATGTACTCTGCGAAAGTGAGAAGGTTCCGCCCGAAGCTTCGTTCCGCCACATTGTGGAGAGTGTGGAGCGGAGGGCAGGCAGAAAAATTATGAGGGAATCCAGGCAGTAACGGAGGTATTGATGGTGATGCCATAAATTGTTCCACCGTAGAGGAGGGCTTTCTCGGCTTATATGGTAATTTTCTGGAATATGCGGGATCTTCTGGGTCAAATTGAAAGCTTGGTCTTGAGTGGAGCGGGTCATGCGGAGGTATGCCAGCTCTAGAATACGGATTTTCAAGATAATTTTAGTTAGAAGATTCTAGAACGATGTGAACAAATACTGATTTGATGTCTATTCAGAGTAATCCATCAATGTGCTTTATTACCGGTGATTTCTGTATGAATGAATGAGGATAAACTCAAAAAAAAAATTGTAAAGGGTTGTATCTAGGACACGACCGCATATTTTCGACGTAGAACAATTACATACAATTTCATTATGCGATCCACTTGTTTTCCACTTCGAATATTATTTTAGAATGCATCGAAAGTTTTGTAATAGATTATGTTCTTCGTTACAAATAAATTTGATGAACGTCCTTTTACGTTTGATATGATGCCTAGGACTATCAAAATATGTAAACGGAAGAATTGTCAAACGATCATTGTATTTTACATTTCCCTCTGAAATTATTGCACATCTCATGTTTATGTAGTTCTCGAATCGCGAAAGTTCATTCACCTCTAATATCTGAAATGACGAATTTCCCAGGCTTCTTAGTTTAAAAATACGTTTTAGGGAAACATATTCCGGTCTGCACAACGACAAGCGAGTACAACAGTACTCAACACCAAAATATACCCCTGACTTGCATGTATTTGCAAAGCGGATTCCCCCAGGTACATTAATTTTGAAGTCCGTGTTGGGGAAACAGAGCTCGGTGAAAACAAAAATAACCCCGACTTGCATGTATATTTGCAACGCGGGTTTCCACAGGTACATCGATTTTGATGTCTGTGTTGGGGAAACCGTAAATCGGGCCAGTCAAAACATGGCAGTTAGGGCGTTTAGATAACGTTTGACATTTTACAGTTGTTCAATTGTTCATCTCATGAAAAGTAACATTTTTTAATTGTGATAGACGCGTAGAAATATTTCCTATCAATTGATGCAAACATCTTTCTGATCTGTTAAGAAATGTTCGAGTTATAAGCATAACTCATAAGAAATACGGGTAGGGTTAGCACACAAATCGGCAGAACAAATGTATAGGAAAAAGGAAGTTCTTCCAGTTTTCAGGAATTTAAACCGTTTAGAGATTAGCGAATTGTAATGTATAGAATATCGAACAAATCTTAGAGAATATCCGATCCGATTGGTATGCAAATCATGAGAATTCGTTCACAGTGAAAATTCTGATTTGGCACCCTTCCGGAAAGACGTAGTTCTACGTCAAAAAAAAGTAATTATTTTAGAGGCTTAGGGGTCATTCAAACATTACGTAACGCAAATTTTCTACTATTTTCTACTCCCTCTTCCCTATATAACTCGTAACAAATGGTCGTTTGCATAAAACTATATAGACTTAATTGGATTTATTTTTTAACCATATTTCACAAGTCAACCCCTCCTCCCTTCCTTAGTGCATCCGTACTGTTTGAATATTTGAATGGTCCCAGAAAGCACTTTAGTAGTCATTCTACTGTGAAGCGCCTAGAAAAGTAATTTTGATTTTATTATTTCGGATTTTGAATTCAGTAAGTAGTATCCATTTTGCTCAGAGATGCCATCCAAATTTTTCAATTTTTCCACGGGAACGGTGGAGGGGGTGGAAATAATATCCACGTGCATACATGAAATAAATATTCCAAAAGAATGTATCCACCATATATATTGAAAAATAATTTATATTTGTACTGCATTTTCGAGACTTTTCACTCTTTCCGCTGATCCTGAGTGCTTTTATCTATCAATACAAAAGTTCAGCTATCCGAGAGCGGTCAAACATCCATATATTTCTCACGTCGTTAATTTTGTTCCCACTGAATGTATCATATTTTGGAAGTAACTGTGAACGGAAGAGATTTTTTCCAATGATAGTAGAGGATCATGCATGAAAAACGTAAGGTTTCTAAGATTCGATCTTTGACACCTAACTTATTGTTGTGATTTTATTTAAAATACGTGGTTTCGTGATAAAAAAGATTCGAAATCTGAAAACTGATCATCTGCAGACCGGGAAGAATAAATAATAGGCACTTTCCTTTTTGGAATTCAGTCGATTCATTGTATTGATTTCATTGTTGATTCATTTTTCATTTTTCACACAACAATTGAACAATTCAGAAGTTGATAAGAGATCAAAAGACAAAAAAAATAATCTCGTTGATGTCATTTTTGTCGATGCTTAAAAAGAAATTGCAGCGAAAGTAAAGTAATTTATTTGGTGTTTGATATCAGAAGACGAATCATGGAGCAGTTTGAGAGGGTTGATTAGGTTGATGAAAATTTTAAAGTTCGCTATGAGATTTTGGGAGAAAAATAATGTGTACAGGTCGGACTCGATTATCCGGAGTATTAATTTTTTTTCACTCCAGATCATCGAATCCTCCGGATAATCCGGTCATAAAAAAAACGATTTTTCTCTCGGTAAACATAATACAATTATGATTTGCACTTATTTATTAAACGGTTATCTAGGTTGACCCTTTTGTATGTTTGTGACTTTGTAACTTTGTAACTTTGTCTGTAGCGCTGTACCACATCAACAGAAATTTAACCCCCTTCCTGTTGATCGTTTGATCTGAAATTTGGAACACATCTTTATCTCTCGACCATTTAGTAGCGGCGATCTTTTTGAATTTATGTTGTTTATTATGTTTCGTGTTCTCCATGTCAAATCATTCAGCCATTTTTTAGCGGCGGTCAAATTGAATTTTTCAATATCATGGAATACGCAGTTTTATAATGACACTAGAATTAAATGTATGTTCCAAATTTCAGATCATTCATTCAACAGGAACGGGGTCAATTTCTATTAATGTGGGACAACCCTACAAAACACTCAAGCATACATACAAAAAGGGCAAGTCGAATGGAACCATTAAGAAGTTATTGTTTATTTGGGAACTGTGGTCATTTTGGATTTGGATTTTTCATGATCTACTGTGTTTTACCAGTCAGTCCCTTCATTTAATACCCATATTGATAGGGTTGTGAAAAAATATATATGGCGCCATCTTGTGGTTGCGGCCATTTTGGATTTGCACTTTTCATAAATAACTGTGTTCTACTAGTCAAACCCTTTTATTTGATACCCATATTGATGGGGTTCTGAGAAAATATGTAATCCACCATTTTGTAGTGAGCGCCATCTTAGATTTGCATTTTTCATAAAAAACTGTGTTCTACTAGTCAAGTCCTTTTATTTGATTCCCATATTAGCTATAATCGATATATACCAGATAATCGAGTCTCCGGATGATCGAGTCTCCGGATAATCGAGTCCGGCCTGTACTACAAAAATAATTCTGATAAGTTATTTATTTTACCTACAAGTTATTGTGAGTATCTCAACACACTATATATGATACTGATGCAATTCATTATTTTTCAAGAATGTCATCTTACACAAATTCCTTCACATATTGAACGGAATGGGTATATCTGACAGCTTTGGTGTCAGAGTAGAATTTGTTTGTTATTTACAAATAAATAATATATAACTCGAGGTGGAGCTGGACATTATGACTGAGTTGTTGAAATTGTGTGAGAACGTCAAAGTCAATATATCGATAACGGCTTGTTATAAGATAATAAATCATCTTTATTCAGTTTTTCATATAGAATTTGGTGTATCGATTGTTTTACTTTTCTTGGAAAGCTTCAGTTTTGAAAAGTATTGACATTTAATCAATTTTTAAAAATTAATATCTGTGTTCAAATTCAACTATTGAGTTGAATAGATACGCTATTTTTCATTTTCCCTAGAAAGCCAATTGATTTTGCATAAAAAACATCACCAAACATTGTATTTTTAACAAAAACCTAGCCTTTGTTTTTCTAAGAAAAGGCCATCGATTGTGAAAACGCTTTTTTAAACTGAACTTTCTTCCTCTCTTCAAGATACAATGAATAGCTTAGTTGCTCATTCATATACTGTTTTCTTTATATTTTCAGGTAACTTCCACACTCACAGCGCACTGATAAAGGTAATCTGTAACTACCGACTCTATCTATTTTCGAATAGTTAATATGTCTCGTCATAAACTGTAAACCAATTCCTAAATTTCTAACATAAATTTCGTCGGGTTGGTTTTTTTTTTCCACATTTTCGTTTAGATACCTTACTTTACAAAGTTATAAATTCTGTGGTTGAGGTTGAATCTCAAATATTTTAACATTTATACGATGTATTTTTAACTTATTATTAACAGTTTATATACATACCTCCGTGAACGTTTAAGTAATATTGATGTTTTCATAACTATTGAAAAGAGTTTATTTGTGTTTGTGGGAGGCTGCAAGTGATTCTCACAGAAACAAAATATTTATAGCAATCTTCGATGACTATTCTAGAATCATGATTTTAGATTATTACTTTGAAAATTGAAAGTAAGACAGGTGTTGGGAGGTATACTACATGGGCTGGAAAGTCCCGGGATTTTTAATGAAAACCATCGTTTTTTGGGCAAAGCTGTATTTATTCCTCAGCTAATCTTCCTTCGAGGGCTATACACTTGGTATAGTGAGTTTCCAAAATTTCGATTCCCTTTCAGTAGAATGGAACTTTTAAGTCTTCGAAATATGCCTCAGTGCCTCTCTGTAGACTGCCTACTGGACTCAGAAATGTGGTAATGGATCAACGTTTCATCCATTGTCACAAAACGCCAAACCGGCTGTTCAATCATCAACGCTCCACTGTTTTTGCTTGACGGTCAGCAAACGCGGCACTCATCGCGCGGATAGCTTTTCCACGTCCAAAATGTTGTGCAAAATGTATCCCACTCGTTTTTTTGAAATGTTTACGGCCTCAGCAAACTCGCGTAACTCCACTTCACGATCGTTCAAAACGAGTCGATGTAGCGGAAAGTAGGTAAAGACGGACACTGCGGGTAAGATGGACACTTTTAATATTTCATTAACTAAAATTTTTTGAAATATTTTAGTTATGCAAATATTTCCAATAAAGTGTATCAATACTTTCGAGAAGCACTGTTGATTTTCAGCGAGCGAACTGTCAAGCTTGTAAAAAAGCAAAAATTATCTTCGCGGGTGCACCATTCGATGTAATTTTTACTCCGTAGAAAATAGCGAAAAGTTCGTGATTTTTTGTTTTTTACGTGTTCCTCCAACGGGTAAGTGTTTATTTAGTCCATCATTAACTATCCTGTGTCTGAGGTTTTTCAACGCTTATAGGAAGAGCTACGGTCATTCGAAAAAAAAGCTGCCAGTTCGGGCAAGACGGACACATTAAGGTAAGGAAAGACGGACACTAGTATTTTCCTAGGGTATTTAACAAAACTTTTTGGTTTTACTATAAAGATGCCTACAAATTACAAGCGCAAGAGTCACCAGCAGTCATGGACCGCTCAGCAGTTGGAACAAGCCATTAAGGCTGTAAAAAGTGGATCGCCGGTGAAGACAGCAGCAAGAAGCTACGCAATTCCAAGATCCACACTGATTCGCCACCTCACAAGTCCAACTCGGCTAGGACCTCTTGATTCCGTATTCAATTCTTAACAAGAAGAGGAGCTGGTACAACATCTGTTGGATTTGTAAAAGAGGTTCTATGGAATAACGATGACTAATGCTCAATACGCTGACACTTTGAAGAAGGCGAAAGCATCGAAAGACATTAAATCCATCAAAAAAGAACAAAAACAACGTTCTTCGAAGAAGCCTAAGCAAAATAAGGGCAAAGGGGACACCTCATCTGATAATCTATGCGAGGAATGCGGAAGCCAGTTTTCTGATTCAGATTTCGGGACAGGTTGGAAAATATGCTTACAATGCCGTTCATGGTTCCACGCTGAATGCTTTATTTTAGCTGCAACTATTTGTCAGAACTGCTCTTGATTCTTCTTTTTTCTTGTTTTTTTTCCCACTGAAAATTGAATTAATTTAAATACTCAAATGAACTTAAGCCATCGATGAATTGTTTTTAATGCTTTATAAATAAACTTTCGTTTTGAAATATTTTTAAGTGTATCATTAAACTTTACAAATGAATTATCGTCTTCCTAGGAGGTCATTTAAAATATGCGTGGACAGGTTGTTGGCTATTTCAGATCCTTTTCCTTCCTTTGCGAGGACAATGGCCCGCAAAAATCCAGAACTTTTTGCATGGAGTGTATGTATTTGACCTCTTCTGTCGTTCCCTTCTAAGGATGAAACTGTCCACGAACAACATGAGTAGCCTTTCGAATCGTAGCGTAATTCAAGAACACTCCCCAATGCTGAAAACACTAAAATACGTACAAAAACTACAACTTTTCCGTAAGTGTCCATCTTTCCCACCTTAGTGTCCGTCTTACCCATTCCAGATGTCCGTCTTTCCCGACCATGTGAAGAAATAGTATTTCGATGCATTTTTTTCAATGACCCAGAATACATCAATGTTGGAATAAATTTACTAGTATCAACGGTAATTATGATAGAAAAGGACCTGAAGTTTCAATTTGTACAACAACTGCGATCATGAAAGCTATATATGTGTAAAAATTGAGATTACACCTTAGGGTGTCCGTCTTTACCTACTTTCCCCTACTAGTTTTACGATTTCTGGATTCGTAGCCTCTATTGGCCTTCCAGAGCGAGGTGCATCTGCGGTGCTTGTGCGGTCAATTTTAAATCACTAAACCACAGATAAACTGTTGTTCTCGAAGGAGCAGAAGTGGAGTAACATTCCGTCAATCACAGACGTTCTTCCCATCAAAAACAATGTTTCATCAAAATACGGTACTTTTCTTAAGCTAGTGTCAGAACCTTTTGAAATGAATCATGTTCATTTGTAGTGGCACCATTTGTTGAATAATCCCGGGGCTTTTCAGCCTATGTAGTATGTGTTTCTCCCGTTGACAGTTATGGCGCTTCTACAAAAATGACAACTGTTCAGATGCAAAACTCGAAATTTGTGAGATATACAAATGTTCTCATGGCCTTGTGGTAATTAGTATGTACAGTGTACACCAGTCAACAAATGAAGACGGTCTAAGACTCATTGATTTTGCCATCTCTAAAAATATGGCAGTACGCAGTACCTTCTTCCAACACAAATTGATCCACCGAAACACTTGGAGGTCACTAAATCAAAAGAATCTCAGATGGACCATGTTCTGATAGTTTTACAAGATTTGCCGTAAACTCATTGCATGCCGATAAGGCTTCGTACCATGAGCAGAAATGTGTCGGAATAAGGATGGTGGTATCCTGACGAACGATCGTGAAGTGACCGAATGGTGAAGGCAGGATTTCGATGAACACCTGAAAAGCGTACAGGCAAAGGACCTCGATAACGATGGAAGCGATTACGTTGGTACGAAAGGTGAAGTTGAGAATGCCATTGAACAGCTTGAGAACAACAAATTAACTGGAAAAGATGGCATCTTGCTTTATTTGTTTATTGCTGCAGTAAAAGTTTACGAAAAAACTGTGATTAACTACTACCCTCTGTAGCTATTTTCTAGAGAGCAAGCTTATATCTAAAACTCACTAATTGATTAATAATTGGTACATAAATATAATTCTTTTTCAAACTAGAAATGTTCTGTTCATGAATTTAACTGGATATGTTTATATAAACATAATCTCTAATCTTAGCCGTTTACGACATCGGTTTCAGGAAAGCTCCGGTTTAGAGGATATGATTCGCTAGTCGAGATGTGCTTCCAAATTAGCTGTCATTGCCAAACCTATCGAACTACTCGGTGAGCTCAAGGCAGATCTATGGAAAAAGGTGCGCTCGCTTGGTTAATAAGCTGGGCTAGAGGAGCGGTAGAAAACAGTACATCAGAAAGCGGAAGAGGGTTTATCTGAAATGTTAAAAAGAAAGAATGATCACAAGAGTTTGAATGAATTCCGCATTCTCTCATTATTCGACAGAGTGTCAGATTTTGGGTAAAAGAACATCTACCGGAGGGGTGAAAGACCCTATCTTACGGAAAGGCAAGAAATTAGACTGTGAAAACTTCGAAACTTCAACAAACTACAAGGTGCCAAAGCATCTTCCGTCGTCTATCGCCACTTGCGAACAGTTATAATAAGTGGTTTTTCTGCAAATCGGTGTTAAATTTGTACCTTGCTTATCGTGATCTGAGAGCTTTTTCCAGTTTAGTGTACTTTTGATGCTCAACCATCAAATAATCGACGACAATCTTTTTCGGGTTCGACAATGTTTTCCTCCAACAAAAATAGAAATTAAAGGGTTGCCCAAGACACGACTACATTGTCAATATAGAATCCCGAAATTATGTTGTTCAATTAGCCTGTTTATAACTGTTTACATCTTTTTTATTATTGACATCTTTTAACTATTGACTCTTCAGTAGAGTGGCCCGATGATTTTCGTGTTCTGTTGTCTTCAAAAGAGTCAATATAAAGTAAAAGAAATTACTTCTGCCCTGGTATATGCTGTCGACTGCTCGCTGGCTGTGCTATTTTTTGAACGGTTTTATTTAGCTTGCCCTGTTGTCTGTAGCACTGACCCGCATTAATAGAAATTTGATCTCCTTTCTGTTGACCGAGTTAATAAATAAAACTAATTTTATTTTGACGAGAGCGAGGCTCTTCGTTTATTGAACACTAAAAAGGGACTGGTCATTATATCTATGCTAGAGTCTTACAAAGCCTGGCTCTAGCATTATCTCATTTTTACACATTATCTCGTCTCGTTCTTATCGCATCTCTTTCGTTATCTCCTTCTGGTAACATGTGGCAGGGGTCTGGTTTTAATAACGGGTCGTTATTCCAGGATGCGTGCTGACGGAATGGTACAGTACCGATTGCTGCACTGTGTGTTAACTACCGATTGATATGAAATTTGGAACACACCTTTATCTCGGTAGTTATTATAAAACTGCGTATTTCATGATCTTGAAAATTCAAGATGGCGGCCGCTACAAAATGGCGGATCACATATTTTCTCAAAACCTCATCGATATGGGTTTTCTAAAACCCCATTAATATGGGCATCAAATGAAAGTGCTTGACTAGTAAAACACAGTTATTTATGAAAAATGCAAATCCAAGATGGCTGCCACTACCAAATGGCGGACTACATATTTTCCCAAAACCCTATTATTTTGGGTATCAAATAAGAGGGCTTGTAGACTAGTAGAACACAGTAATTTATGAAAAACGCAAATCCAAGATGGCTTCAACTACGAAATGGCGGACTGCATATTTTCTCAAAATCCTTTTATTATGGGTATCAAATGAAAGGGCTTGACTAGTAGAATACGGTTATTTATGAAAATGCAAATCCAAGATGGCTGCCACTACCAAATGGCGGACTGCATATTTTCTCAAAATCCTATTATTATGGGTATCGAATGAAAGGGCTTGACTAGTAGAATACGGTTATTTATGAAAATGCAAATCCAAGATGGCTGCCACTACCAAATGGCGGGTTACATATTTTCTTAAATTTCGATTAATATGGGCATCAAATGAAAGGGCTTGAATAGTAGAGCAGCAGATCATGAAAAATCAAAATTCAAGATGGCCACATTCACATAATAGCAAATTACTTTATTAAACGATTTTATTTAGCTTGAACTGTTTGTATGTCTGTAGGGTTGTCCCAAATTAATAGAAATTTGACCAATAGGAACTGACCGAATTTATAAAATACCTTTATCTCTGTTGTCATTTTAAAACTGTTTATCTTGAAAAATCCAATTTGGCCGCTGCTACAAAATAGGCGATTCCATATCATCTCAAAAAAAAAAGGATGATTGAGATATGTGTATCAAACGAACGAATTTGACTTGGAGAACACACTATGTATTTTCGGCAATCCACTCAATATCGGTATCAAATGAAATTATTTGACTGATAGAGTACAGTACAATGATTTTATTGTAGAGAAATATTCTAATGAAACAAATAATGTACTAAAACTAGAAAATAAAATAAGTAAAAAAAAAACTTTTTAAGTTAAATGGTTTAATTGTGATTAAACATAACAATGTACTAAAAGCTAGAAAATAATTAGGCAAGTAGCAGTTAGCATTTATCACACCTCTCTTTCATTAGTCTAGGGCATTGATAAGACTAAAATAAAATCGTGGGGCACGTTGGATTTCCATTATCCACAATTAGCGACTTCATGATACGTCTCACGATTTTATTTTAGTCTTATCAATGCCCTAGACTAATGAAGGAGAGGTGTGATAACTGCTAACTGCTACTTGCCTTTTTATTTTCTAGCTTTTAGTAAATTGTTATGTTTAATCACATTTAAACCGTTGATCTTAAAAAGTTTTTTTACTTATTTTATTTATATTCTCGCTCGATGCAAACCCATTCAATTAGGCTGATTCTTATTTTTTCGCTTGCGTGTAATGATGCATGATGTTTCGCTACGATTGGTTCGAAATATCGCCCATTGCTATTACATGAAAATTTTTAGACAATTTTTTGGTAGCCCCGAAAAAGTATTCTTATAAAGCCATTTCAATGTTCACTTGAATTGATAATGTACGATGCTTAGCTACTTTGATGTACGATTAATCTCGCAATGGTATTAATATATAAAAATTGTGCCTCGTTAGGTGCTCATTCTAGAAAGCACGATTTGAAGAGCATAAATTGGGCCAATCGACGAGGGAAAATATAATATTCCCTAATTTAATAGATGCGTAATAATATGTCCAATCGACAATGCGAGGTATCGAGAAATGGTCCAGTAGTAAGCCTTTAAATCTTTCATTATGTCGTTACGCGTGCAATTTTTAGATTTTCCTTTCATACCCAATACCTTCCCGTTAAACGTAGTCCTACGTTGAAAGTCAGAACTTTCTAGGAATGAGGTATGGAATTGTTTTTAAAGAAAATAAAATGAAATAAAAAGTTAAAGTTGCCTGCATTTTTCGTCACATTTGCTACATGCCTTTGTAAAAAAGGTGGAATTCGTTTTCAATTTGCAGTTGTTAGGGAAACACCATCGTTCTATCGTCGATTTCCGTTTTCTGTATGGCTGAAATCAGATGCATCGCTTTTCACACATTGCCACTATCACTCCAATGCTCGTCGCTTCCGGTGTGAAAGGTATCACCAGAGTGTACTCCTCTAACTCTACTCCCCGGCATCGTGAGCGGCGTACGTGAGCTGGAAGCATAAATAGGACCGTGAAACCGGGTGTCGACGTGGCTTTAATTGGGTGCAAAGTGCTGAGTTTCCACTGTCGCACTGATTGCACGCTGCGCACATTTCCGCCGAGTTGCATTCCCAGAATATTGCCGATCTCATCGAGTCATCGAATCACATCGAGGGGGGATACATTCAAAAGTCCCACACACCATTCGGTGCGACACATTTTACCCTTAGGTTTTGAGCTGATCGCTTCAATGAGACACAACTTGAACGGGTGTTATATTGGAGCTGTCGGGTTTTGGCTCGTGGTGATTCGCGGAAAGTGGCATCTCAGGTTAATATGGTGTTAAAGATTGCATCAGAAGTATGGATTAGTCACACACTTTAGTCACATTTGAATTGAATATTGAATCAGCACAGCTGAAGCTCAGTGGGGAACGAGAAAATGACGCGACCAAACAAACATGAAACCAGCAGCCTGTTGTTTTGTATTCTGATGCCGAGTTTAATTTTTGACGGGGGTAGGAATCAATTTTGAATGTGTATTTAAATTGAAATTAATGTTGGCTCCGGATCGGTTTATGTTTATATTTGAACTCTGCAAATATTGTCTGACTCCTCCTATTTGCTTGCGCATAGCATCCGGATGAAACAGGTTCTTTTCCAACAGATCAATTATGGAAGACTATTGATCCCACAAAATCTAATAACAGCACGCATCGAAACCCAAATCTCATCCGGAAACTAATTTAATCTTCATCGACTTTAATTTCATTAGCCTTATCCCTCAAAATGAGCAAACACATGTTCGAGAAACCATGAATACATGCAATTTCCTGTCAGTCACAATCTACGAACGTTTCATGTGTGGTGTGAGGGAACTGGGTGAAATAAACTTTCCAAGCAAGATTTCACCAGCATTCTACTCCTTTCTCGACTTTCCACCGAATTTTTGTCTTGTGTATCTCATTCGCTGTCTATTGATGCTGAAAGAATTTCTCAAAACTCTGGACCAATGTTCTTCCGAAAAAAAACACATAGCTTGGGAAATAAAACAGCTCCGAAGCCGTGGCCATAAGAATCCAATATTCCGTCCCGGTTCACGCCAACGTTCAATGCCATCCAAGAAAGCGTAAATCCCGTCGAAACGAAGCTATCATTGTTTAAACCAAAAGCCAAAAAGGAGCGAACACAGAAGCGCTTCGAATTCCAATCGAATATGAGATGCCATTCCTGCTTCTGTCGTGTCCTTTCACACAGTTTCGTTCTGCGCCACCCACCACCATCACCTATCATGCAGAGGGGGTCGGAGGGTCACCGGATCGAAGGATGTCGATCGTATCCGAAAGTTCCCGTATTAAATTCCTTGCATATTTCAGGAGCTTAGTTAGTAGGCAAATATTTGCCCTGCCCTTCTTTGCTTCACGGTTTTATTTTTTGGGAAAATGTTAACGACACGGGTGAATCACACGGATTCGTATGTTTTTCTGTTGATAGCTTAGCTAGGCGATGGGAGCAACACCGTGTGGACAGAAATGGCTAGCTTCAGCGATTGAATTGCTTTGAATATATTAAAGGTGTGAGCATAAGCTAGAAAGGACGACGATGTGTTTTATTAGGCGATTATCTGTCGCGAACAGAAGGCATAAAATTTATGTTGCAGAGAAAAGTCCTATGAGGTCTGATACTTTAGAATGTGTGGTGTTTCTGGTGACCTGTGTCTTTGCCATTACTTCTACCACTGGAATGTAAACCAAATTACAATCGTCATTATTGAATTTTTGTCGCAAAAAACTGTTTAAACTCATGTAATGGAAATAAAATGATTCTTTGACGAGCCATTTAGTGTTTTTTTCCATTTGTTATTAATCACGAAAAGCAACCACGATTTTCATGCTTAAGCTGTGTTGACCATTAAATAGTGTCTCATTACTCAAAATGGTGCTGTTTCGCGAGAACAATATGGTTTTTGAATGCAGTAGAGTCTTCTCTCCTTCTCAACACAATAGAATTGGTTTGCCAATCCCTATCCATGATAAAAACTAACAATAGTTCAAACTAAATCTGACTCAAATTCCGAATAGCATTTTTGTCATATACTGATCATATACTCGTAGAAGACTCCAGAGTTCATCCAGTCACTATCAGTTCGTCCAACGCCTTTTAGATACATGATTTGCCATTCACTTCGAGATGGTAGAATACTCATACTCGTTGCATCTTTGCGATTAACGGAGTTTTTCCTATCGTACAGAGTAGTTACAGAAATGATATACATCCTTGTTGCAGTTCGAAGACCTTTTGTCCTTTCGACATTCGGATATCGGCCTTTTCCATAGATTTACATTCATAGACACCCGGTTTTGTTATTGTCGTTTAAGTTGAAAACCTGATAAAACATTTTTTATTCTTGTTGGTTTGCGTGTGTGACCTACGATTGGCGAGTCAAGGGCTTACAAATATTTATTTACAAATAGCGATAGGTCCTCTCCAATTGTTGTTCCAGAACAGGACTGTCCGTTTAGCTCAATTAGCAGACTGTTTCTGTATTTGCATGAAAATATAATCAACATCGCGAATCATCCGGATCATGTTGATGAACAATGTTGATGAACACTCAATTCTTAAATCTATTCGTATATCTAGAGTGTATTTACGTTTCAACTTATTCTACTATTTATAGCAAGGGGACGAATTACCCACAAAGGAAGTAAAGGGTGGTATAAGGATATAGGTACAATCACAAACGAAGATCGAGAGCTTTAAGGAAAACATATATATATATATATATATATATATATATATATATATATATATATATATATATATATATATATATATGGGACATGCAATCAAGGTCTAACCGATCCAACACATCTCACACCGGCACATTGGGTTGTCTTCCTCGGGCCCGAAGGGAGTTTTCTAAATTCGATCTGGTGACCAGATACACCTTGCACGACCAAACAACGTGCTCGATGTCGTGATAAACTTGGCCAAAAACGCAGAGATTGCTGCTGGCACGATTGAAACGGAAGAGTAGTGCATCTAACGAACAGTGATTGGACATGAGTCGGGAGAAGGTGCGAATAAAGTCCCGACTCAATCCCAGACATTTGAACCATGCTTTGAGGCTAACCTTAGGGAGTGAAACCACCGGCCCAATTCATCTTCATTCCACTTGCGTTGCCAGTTAGCGATGGTATTTTTGCGGACTAGAGAATAAAATTCATTGAAGGCGATTTGACGCTGATAAATATCGCCTTCAATTGCACCTACCTTTGCTAATGAGTCAGCCCTCTCATTACCCGGAATTGCGCAATGTGAAGGGACCCAGACAAAGGTAATGACATAACAGCGTCTGGATAGTGCACTCAAAATTTCTCGTATTCTCTCAAGGAAGTACGGCGAGTGCTTTTCCGGCCTCACTGAACGGATAGCTTCGACAGAGCTAAGACTATCCGTTACAACGTAATAGTGTTCAACAGGTCATGAAGCGACGCTGTCCAGCGCCCAGTATATCGCTGCCAATTCAGCAATATATATTGAGCAAAGATACTGAAGATTGTGTGAGGTGCTAAAAAATACATTGAACACTCCAAATCCTGTGGACTCATTCATAGAGGAACAATCAGTAAAGTACATATTATCACAATTGATACGCCCATACTTTGCATTGAAGATCGTGAGAACGATCCCCGATAGAAGATAATCTGGAATATCATGGATTTTCTCCTTCATGAACAGATCAAAATGCACAGAGGGATTGATGTAGTCAGGAAAACAAACACGGTTGGGAATATACAAAGAAGGATCAACCTGCATGGAGATGAATTCATGATATGAATTCATGAATCCAGAGTGAAAATTTAGCTCGATCAGCTGCTCAAAATTTCCGATCACCAATGGGTTCATGACCTTACACCGGATGAAGAACCGAAGAGATAATAAATTGAAGCGATCTTTCAGTGGGAAAACCTCGAGACTTATGATATGCGTTGAGGGCAAACATCCCAACGCAATACGGAGACAAAGATACTGAATTCGCTCGAGTTTGATGAGGTGTCTTTTGGCAGCTGATTGAAAACAGAAACTGCCATACTCCATCACTGAGAGAATAGTTGTTCGATACAACATTATAAGATCTTCGGGGTGGGCTCCCCACCAGGTGCCGGTAATTGTACGGAGAAAGTTTATTCTTTGTAGGCGTTTTTTACTCAGATACCTAATATGGGCCCCCAAGTACATTTGGAGTCGAACCAGACCCCAAGATACTTGAATGACATAGCATGAGTGATCGGTTTACCCAAAATTTTAAGCCTTGGTTTTGCTGGTCTATGCTTCCTAGATAAAGCCACCATCTCTGTTTTCTCCGTGGAGAATTCGATCCCTAGCCCAATGGCCCAGGTTGAAAAATTATTCAAAGTATCTTGTAAGGGTTCTTGCAGGTCGGATTCGTTTGATTCTACGACAGACACCACTTCATCATCTGCAAGTTTTCTTAGGCTGCAATATTGTGTAAGGCAATTTTCAATGTCGCTTACATAGAAGTTGTACAAAAGGGGGCTTAAACAGGAGCCCTGAGGGAGGCCCATGTAAGAGACCCGACTTACTGCCGAATCGCCGTGGGAAAAATTTACATGTTTCTCACAAAGCAAACTATAAAACATGTTATTCAACAGAGGCGGCAGACCCCGAGAGTGAAACATAATCTATTGAAACAAAATCAAAGGCCCCCTTTATGTCCAAGAATACTGAAGCCATTTGTTTTTTTTCGGCATAAGCCATCTGAATTTCAGAAGAAAGCAACGCAAGACAATCATTCGTCCCCTTGCCCCTGCGGAAATGAAAATAATGTTTTAATAGATCTAAAAATAAAAAAGAATAAAAAATTTCGAAACAACGAAAAAAATACTTCGATTTAAAAAAAATATTTTTTTTTTTTTAACCAAAATATATATTTTTATTAAGGCTCATATGGCGTCAACCTGACGGGACCGGGAGTTCAATATTTCGACAATGTTTGCCTTATAACTATGTTAGTAATATGTAACCGATTACTCGCGGTTGGCTCCAGGTTAGTATTACAAGTGTTTTCGTAATTGTGATGTTGCTGTCTCCAATGCTCTGTACCTGTGCCCGACACGGGATTCTTCCTTTTGGGATGCAGCTGACCATTAATCAGCAACGCCCCCTAGTCTGTACCCCATATCTAGCGTGGTGCGTCTTCTCGACTCGAGGAATCCAGGATAGAATGGCCACTAGCCGGCGCAAACATCAGCTCGTGTAGAGTTGTCATGAGCGGTACAACCTTTGGCTCTTGTTGAATGATCAGTGGACTGCACAACCTTTGGCCCGTGTATCTGTAAAGAGTGTGTGTATGTATTGCCGCGACTAAGTAAAAGTTTATAGATCGGATAGGAGGGATATAAAACGGGGACACAACGAAGGAAACATCATTAAACGTTGACATTGGCGTTTCTGAGGAACAGGTATAGATAAAGCAGAAGATCAGGATCACGGCTACCTAAGATATCCCGGACGGGGATATCCGATTGTCTGCCTTGTTCTTTCAGTGCTCTAGAGAGCTGAGAGCGAGCAGCATGAAACCGGATACACGACCAGACAATATGCTCGATGTCGTGGTAGCCATCACCACAATCACAAAGATTGTTTGCTGCGAGCCCAATGCGATAGAGATGCGCGTTTAGGTTGTAGTGATTGGACATAAGCCGAGATATCACGCGAATGAAATCACGACCTACATTCAATCCCTTGAACCATGCACTCGTCGAGACCTTAGGGATAATCGTGTGTAACCAACGACCGAACTCATCACCACTCCACATGCGCTGCCAACTTACGAGCGTATACTGACGAGGAATGTGGAAAAATTCATTATAAGCAATTTGCCTTTCAAAAAGTGTGCCTTCTAAAGCGCCCACCTTAGCTAGCGAGTCCGCTTTCTCATTCCCCGGAATCGAGCAATGAGAGGAAACCCATGCTAAGGTAATCTTGAATAATTTTTCGACCAAAACACTCAATAGATGTCTTATTCTTGTTAGGAAATAAGATGAGCGTTTATCAACTTTCATTGAACGGATTGCCTCTATTGAACTGAGACTGTCTGAAAAAATAAAATAATGGTCGATGGACAATGTTTCAATGATCTGTAGTGCGTAGTATATCGCACCCAGTTCAGCGACATACACGGAACAAGGATCTTTGAGTTTGAAAGAGGCACTGGAAATTATTTTTGATAGAATTGTTTTATAATTTTTTGCGGTACACCATAGTAGATGAGTAGATGAGAGATGATTTCCAAATTTGTTACCCTATAGAATATTTTCCATAGCGCTGGTGATGAAGTTTAGATTTTACGAACACATGAATACAATACGATTACAGATTTCAGAAAAATCTAAAAAAATTATTGAAAAAAATAGAAATAATAAGAATTTTTATTGAAAATTTTTTAGCTATTTTATATATTTTTTATAGTTCTCGAGATTTCTTGAAAAAAATCACAAATATCAAACAATATATACGAACATATTTAAATATAAATTAAACCAGTACTGGGTCTGATTCAAAATTTGGAAATGTATATATTTTTTGTGCCGCTGTTAAAATTCTGAAAAAAATCACATATATCTAGGAAAGACGTAGACCCACGTGGTTTTATCACTATAATAGACCAAACTAAAGGTCGCAGTGGTATAATGCTCCTACAGAAGAACACATTTAAATACGAATTAGAGTAGTGCTGAATCTCTAAATCCCCCATAAAATTTTTCAATATTCAAAGATTTTTTTTTAGTACTTCAAATGCACTTTCAGTATTTTTTTCAATTTTTTATCTAGAATATATTAAGAATGGCGTGCAAAAAAAAATAAAAGAACGTTTTTGACCAATGGTAATCCACATAGGGGTTCAAAAAAATTGTGAAAATTCCTTATTTAGCAAGCTATACAATATTTTCCATAGAGCTGGTGGTTTGGTTTGGGGCACTCTTTACTTCCTTACCCAGCCAGGCCCATTGACATTGACATTGATACAAATTTGCACGGAGTACTAACTGTCCTATATTCCTGCGTAAATACGATAGAAAGAAATAATGGGCAGACTAGTCTGTTTAGTAATCCAAGAAAGGAGTGTATAAACATACATTATTTGATCTGAATGTTGTCGGTTTGCACACACATTTCGACGAAATAAAATTACTGTTATTCAACAAAAAAAAAAAACAAAGTATTAGTTATGGTTGAAAAACCATCTTACAGAATATAACGCCTCGTGTACCCGTGGCCGAGTGGTTAGCGTCTCACATTATCATGCCGGGTGTTCGGGTTCGATTCCCGTTCTGGCCGGGGTTTTTTTGTCAAAGAAATTTTCTTCGATTTGCACTGTGGTCACGCGTATTCTAGAGCTTGCCACTCAGAATGCATTCAAGGCGTGTTATTTGGCATAAGAAATCTCAACTGAGTATTAATGACTGACGCTAGTTAATGCATACGTTGAGACGGCAAAAGTTCCGCAGGGATCGTTAACGCCATTCAAGAAGAAGATAACGCCACGTTGGGCTCTATCAAAAGAAAACGAGATCAATATCTGATAATAGCGAAACGCACTACAAGCGCTGACAGATGTGCGTAAAATGAAGAGCTTCAAAAATAAATTTGTTCAATATAGAATAAGTGCAGTTCAACATGATCCGAAAAAGCTTTGGAAGAAAATCAAAATGTTATGTAACCAGGGCGTTACACCCAAACTAGCGTTGGCAGAAAACATTTCATCTTTGGCAGAAATGATGTCATTTCGTGTGCTGGAGAGTCAAATGCGCAAATAATGAGCTGTTTTAAAAGCTTAATAATGGTTTGTATTTATGCGTGCAGACGTCTCTTTCTGTTTTCTTTTCTCATTTCATTTGGGATTGTTCCCAAAAAAACCTATTCGACGTCGATGGGGATCGAACCAAGGCCGACACTGGAATGCAAAGTTATTTCACACGACCACGCTATCCATATAGCTGCCAGTGCTGTTATAAAGAAGCGTGATAATATTACACATCATCATAACATGAAGTTGGAAAGTGTTTTCTAAAAGGATAAAGAAGAACATTAGCGAGAATATATCTTTCTCTGTCTGGATCGTGTTTTTGGCAAACTATACGAAAAGCTTTCATATGCTTTCATTTAAGGTGTCTCCTGTTTCGCTCGCTCATATTGGCTCTAGCATATATATTATACAAATGATATACATGTATTGGGGAGTAGAAAATTTTCTGTTTTTCAGCTCATTTAATGTAATAAATCGGGATGCTATAACTTGTGCTAAAAACTAACTTTGGATGTAGTAATGAAATTGGAGTTGTTTTTGAAGGTGACAATGGACAATGACACAAACATAGCAGAAAAACTGAACAATGTTTTTACCTCAAGTTGCATCAAACTAATTGAAGTATTGTTTCTCAATCGAGACAACTAAATTTTACTTTCCCTATCATGTCTTCACAAATGAGATTCTTCAAAGCCATTTAAATGGAAGCATTGAGAGGTTATGTGATTATTATGAAAGGTTTCATTGTGATTAATCATAATAATAATACAGATAATGTACTAAAAACAGTTAGTAGTTATCACACTGCTTCCTTCATTAATCTAGGGCATTGATGAGACTAAAGTAAAATAGATAACCATTGGTGGACTAACAGAGGACATCATTAATTAAATATCTTGGCGTTATTTTAGATGCAACAATGCGCTTTGACAGACACATAAACTACACAATAAAGAAAGCAGCTCAAAATAGTACTTTGTAGAATAAATTGATTTCTCACATTCGGAAACAAAATGACGATCTACAAAGCATTCCCTCCGCATTTTTATTATTGTGCATCTGTGTTGTTCCTTGCTAATAGGAGACAAATGCAACGGATGCAACTTGTTTTTATAAAGGCTACCGTTTATTCAACACACCTCCAACTGTAGCAAAGACAACAACGAACATAAGAATATTCCGAACTATTTGCGAGGCGTTTTTGAAAACTGATTAGACTTCTGACCTGTTCGATAGTCTGTGTACGGTATGGGTTGACGAAGTATTGATGGATAGATTTTTGTTTTTGTGCGAGTATGTGTATCTGTGTGCTTGTTTTGGTTTTGTTTTTTTCATGTCTGCAGCGTATAATAATAATGGTATTTAATCAGTGTTAGTTTTTGAATTGTTATTTATTTTGAAATAACTGTGACGTCTACAATAGCATGAGCACCATGCGCGTTGACAGGCATAGAGAATTGAAAGAATTGAGATTGAATACAAAACGTGGAAACGGGGATGAAGCTAGGGATAACCCAACTCGTGAACTCATCTGTTAAGTAGATGGTTATAACGAGATTTTGTCTGGGTTGTATCATATATGATTGCTACTTCCAGTAGACATGTTTGTACCTGACCTGAAATGTTGGCTAGAACTAGGCTTGGGTATGCTCAGCTCTTTGGACTCGAGAACGATCGCATCAGCAGACCGTTATCGGGAGTCTAGTAAAGCGAGAAGACTCTTGTAAATTCAGGGCTGATATGGACATTGGTATTGGATTCAATTCTCGATTGGTTACGGATTTTTTCGGCTTGGAAATTTTATTGACATGCTATGGGCGAAATGCGCTCACGTAATTTGTTCATTTGGTAAAATTTCTTTGTCTGATAACTAACCAATCCGTTTTTTTATTTATATTATCTTGAATATTCGAATACTTAATTGACGAATTTCATGCCTTCTCGACTGGTCGTTGGCAGCACCATTTCAGATAGCAGTTAAACGTTGTGGATGTAAAGACATGGGTCATTTAAGCAGCTTTGCATACATGAAATATTCGAAAAATAATTAGACTAAACTAAAATAAAACATTATAACATAAAAACTATGATACCTACATAATTCATGTCAAAGGATGCAATGTAGGAAATTGTTCAAATTTTCACAAAAAAATTTCATTCCACGTAAATTCCACGTTTGACATGTTCTTGACATGTTTCTAAACAGAGAAAAGTTAGCAGATCATGCAAATTGCGATAATTTATACATAAAAATGTAATGAATACAGGTAAACTTTCAAAATTAAACACTTTCAAAATTGTACGTTGTATCGAATTGTACGTTATATCGAAGCATAATAAAGTACTCACAAACGTAGTCTATAATACATTATTGTGTTGCTATTTTAGTAAAGTTTATGAATAACTTCAATCAGAAGACGAAGCTAGCCTTTCTCATGATGTTTTCCTTCGTACTGTTGATTAAAGCTTGATTCATTTAGAATCCGGAATCACAAAACCAGCTGTATTTCGGGATTTATTGAAAGTACAAAACTTGTTTTAGCATCACAATACAGGTGATTCATTGTTCTGTCAGAAAAAAAATATTGAAAAAAAATTTCCTTTACACTTTGGAAATGTGTACGTTATATCGAGGTAAAATGTACGTTATATCGAGTGACGTTATATCGAGGGTACGTTATAACGAGGGTACGTTATATCGAAGTTTCCCTGTAGAACATTAATAGCATTTTTTTCGAAGAAAAACATGAAAAAGTTGTTGCTCGAAATTTTTTTTCCCTGTAAATGTGCCCATCGTCCGATATATGGAAAACTTGTTGGAAATTTTAAGGGCTATTTATATTTATTTTTTTCAGAATTTTAAAAGCATATTTTTTCCGAGAAAATGAATTTTAATTTTCAATCTTTTTTTACAATGAATTTTTTTTCCAAAAAAATATTTGATAATAAAACCTAAGTAATTTTCTACATTTCGTTCTGTGACCAACTTTTTGTAGATTTTATAGTTTTTAAATTAAGATTTTTCGAAAAAAAAGTTGAAAACACTCAAAATTTAAAAAGAAACCTACAAAACAATCTATCAGACTTACAAAATGTTGGTCAAAGAATGGAGTGTAGGAAATTATTTTGGTTTTAATTAAAAATTACCAAAGAATTTTTTGGAAAAAATTTCATTGAAAAAAAATATATTGAAAATTAAAATTTATTTTTCTCGAAAACATAAGCTTTTAAAATTCAGAAAAATTATTAATAGCGCTTAAAATTTCCACCAAGTTTCCATACATCGGACGATGGGCACATTTACATGGAAAAAGTTTTTCGAACAACAACTTTTTCATGTTTTTCTTTGAAAAAATACTATTAATGTTCTATTCGTTACATTTTTATGTATAAATTATCGCATTTTGAATGCTCTGCTAACTTTTCTTTATTTAGAAACATGTCAAGAACATGTCAAACATGAGAATTTACACACAAAAATGTTACGAGCAAATCATTATTTTTTTCAGGAGTCTTCATTCAAAAATGACTTATATTCCAAAAACTATAACAGATAAAATGTTGACGTCTTCGACAAAAGTTCATATTTTAATAAGATCTAAAACTTTGTCGAATACACTATATCGCTATCTTGACTTTAAACAAAATTAGGATTAGTTGTATGTTTTTCAAAGAAAACATGAAAAAATTGTTGTTGGAAAAACCTTTTCCCTGTAGAAGTGCCCATCTTCCGATGTATGGACGACTTGTTGGACATTTGAAGGGCTATTCATATGTATATTTTTGGGAATTTAAAAAAAATAAGTTTTTGAGAAAAAATAATTTTAATTTTTGAAATAACTTTCTTGTCAGAAAAAAATTTTTCCAACAAATTTTTGCTATTTTTTGTGAAATTTTGAACAATTTCCTACATTTCATACTTTGGCAAGAATTTTGTAGGTATCATAGTTTTTAAGTTATAAATTTTTGTAAAAAATTTAAAAAAATTGGCTTTTTCCAATAAGTAGTCTAATTCTTTTTAGAATATTTCAAGTATGTAAAGTTGCTTAAATGACCCATGCCTTTACACCTACTACGTTTCACTGCTATCTGAGATGGTGCTGCCAACTCCTAAGACGAGTTGGCATGAAATTCGTCAATTATCTTCGAGATCGTCTTCGTCCACCTCAAACCTTTATAGGGGATTGAGGTGGGACCATCATTACCATTATTAATAGTGTTAGCTATCTCAGCAGCTATTGGTGGTTTACTGATTCTTATTTTGTTGTGTCAACATTACAATCATTATCCTTTTCCGTTTGAAGTTGAAGAACCCAAACTATGAGTGTTTATTTTGTGGACAGACATCGTTGTATTCTATTATTCATCGCACCTTAAAGTGTAATGATCTGGAAAAAGCTGCCGTTCACACCACACCGCAACTGCTCTTCAAACAAAACATTCATTCAAGCACCTGTGTGCAGCATCCATCTTCGTGAAATTAATTGCGTTTGCGAGTCGAGAGAGGATAGAATAATGAGAACATCACTTCTGGTCCCTGCTCGGTTCTCGGTGTATGTTATGCACCATGAGCGCTATCAGGCCGCTGGCTGCCAGCCCGGCAATGGCATTATTTAGCGAGTGTTTAAAATTTAACTTTCCGAATCGGTGGTGGATCACGCGAGCACGAGAATTTCAATTTAATCTCGCTGTGACAGCAGTAGCATCAGCGCAGCAGTCAGGAAGCTGTTCCATGCCGAAAGTATATTTCCTGAAGGAGAGGAAAAAAAAATGCATACAAAAGATTCGTTGTGTATGCTCTATACATTGTTTCGCGCTAAAGCGCGCTCGCTTTCGTTGCTTGCTCCGTTCATTGGTTCGTTAACGGTACGGATTAACGAACGCTTGCATATCGCCACCGCGAAACGACGACAACGACCAGAACGAAATACACCGTTTTTCCGCAGCGCAATCCGCCATCGCTGTGGGGGCGGGGGACTGGGAACTTAAAAAGGAGGGAGGGTTACCGTTTGTTTGCGAGAATCAATTTGCATGCGAAATGACTCCGTCGCGTCTCGTTCATGCTGTGCAACTCGTCGTCATCATAGTCGGAGATGGTGGAATGACGACGGAAAAAAGAGAAAGAGGAAAATGCAGCCTCATAATCTGCTTCACCAAATTCCCGCCAGTAGGGAGGGGTCCGGGATCAACCTGAATATGTGGTGGTTGCAGCGAGTGAACATCCGCGCGAGTTTCTATACGTGAGTGGCGCATAAACGACGGCATGGTAAACAGACGGTTGACCCGGATCACGTTTCAGAAAGGAGAGAGAGAGAGAGAGAGTAAAAAAATGCGGAGATAAATAAGAACACGTAGCGAAGTACTAGTTGGGTGCGAAAATTTGTGGGTAGGAGTGATCTGATGATATAAGAATTTCTACGGAACGTTTACACGGAAGAGAATTTACTGCATTACCCGAGGGAGTCATTTCGTGAATCAGAATTGACAAGTGTACAAATATTTTGGTGGAAATTTGAATATCTTAGGATTGGTATTGATTTGAAGCGATGCTTGATAAGAATGAATAACAATATACTGTCTTCTTTCTTGAATGGCGTTAACGTTCCCTGTGGAGCTTTTGTCGTCTCAACATATGCATTAACTAGCGTCATTTATAAATACTTAGTCGAGATTTCTTAAGCCAAATAAGGCGTGTTATGAATGTATTCCGAGGGGCAAGCTCTAGATTACGCGTGACCACAGTGCAAGTCGAAGGAAATTTCTCTGACGAAAAATCCCCCGGCCAGAACGGGAATCGAACCCGCACACCCGGCTTGATAATGTGAGACGCTAACCACTCGGCCACTGATATACTGTGTTAGCAAGAATAAATACATTTCCATGGATAACTTTCATATTATTATACTGATATTTTTTTAAGGAAATTATGAGCGAAGTTACGAGCTGAATGCGGAAGAGTAGAGTAGAGAGACTGATTTTAGGAAAGGGCGTATTTAAAATCATTGATTTGTCTTTTGAAAAATCGTAGCCTAAAATCCAGATATCTGGTTAACATATAATGTTTGACAAAGTTGTTTGAAAATTAATGAACTGTTTAGGGGAAAAAAACATTTCAAATGCACTGATGAAAAATCTAGCTCAAAAATTAAATTTAATATAAGGTTATCCGAAAAATCAACTTTTCCCTCTTTTTTTCAAAAATGACTTTTTTCAATAATTCATAACTTTTGAACTACTAGACCGATTCAAATGATCGACATATCAAATTGGAGCCAATTACCTGGTCTTTTGAAAATACTACTGCAGAAAATCGGAGTTGGTCCAGTAGTACAAAAGTAATAAGTTTTTCAATAAAGTCATTTTTGGAAAAAAAAAAAGAAAAAATAATTTTTGGGACCATCGGTTAACTTTGAAAAATTATAATTTAAAAACGAAAAAAAAACCCTCTCTGGTTTCGACATATGTTATGTGAACAATCCTCAGCTTTTCAGAAAAAATAATAAAAACATATAGCACCCTTGGTCCCGAGACCCTTATAACAATAAAAAACGAATACAATCAATAATAACGAAAACAGAATTCGAATTTTCTGCAGATGTAGTATTTTTTCAAAAAAGACAAGGTGATTGGCTTTAATTGGATATGTCGATCATCTGAATCGATGTAGTCTTTTTTTAAAAAGTCATTTTTGGATAAAAGAGGAAAAAGTTGATTTTTCGGACAACTCTAAAATGGAAATGGTCACCCTAATGAAAAAAACAACTATATCAGTTTCGCATAGAATGGCTACGTATCTTAATACAGCAATATGAGCGAGCGGAACTAGAGACACATTGCAAATAAGCACGCGTTAAAGTTTTTCGCATACTTTGCCACATCTCCCGACTCATGTCCAATAACTATTCGTTAGGTGCACTACTCTTCCGTTTCAATCTTGCCAGCAGCAATCTCTGCGTCTGTGGCCAAGGTTATCACGACATCGAGCACGTTGTTTGGTCGTGCGAGGTGTATCTGGTCACCAGATCGAATTTAGAAAACTCCCTTCGGGCCCGAGGAAGACAACCCAATGTGCCGGTGAGAGACCTTGATAACATGTCCCAAATATATTTTTTCCCTCAAGCTATCGATCTTCGTGTGTGATTGTCCCTATATGCTTATACCCTCCTTTTCTTCCTTTGCGAGTAATTGGTCCCCTTGCTATAAACGGTAGAATAAGTTGAAATGCAAATACACTATAGATATACGAATAGATTTAAGAATTGAGTTTGATCATCAACATTTTTATAATCTCCTTATATCCCTCATCCCTTTCCTTAACAAAATGTCACCCTTCTAAACTCGAGTCAACCGCGAGTCATAGGTTTTCTACCTTACTAACCATAGAAAATTGGAAATTGTTTATATATAGTTATAAAAATATAGTTTTTCACGATACCATTGTACGTTTAACCTTGACAAATTGGATGGGCTTTCCAATGAAAATATACGAAACCAAATCGAATGGGGAGGTTTTTGGATAAGGTACACCGGGGCAAGTTGAAACGATTTTTTCGAAGTTCAACTTGAAAGCTATCTTAAAAAACCACTAAATCACTAAATTGAAATCTATTTGCAGCATATACAAGGTATAACAAATGACTTTAAATAAAAAATAGAGATTCACATTTTTTGAATGTTTCGAATTATATAAATTTTTAAAATGTTTTGTTTTCATATTCACATTCAATCTACGGGCAAGTTGAAACGCGGAACCATATGAGTTTATTGTGCGGTTTTGCTTCTCGGATTGTCTACAACTGATATTCTAAAACACTTAATTGAAGGAATAACATGAAATCATTTGCAAAAAAAGGGTTTGGTCAAGAATACTATTTTAGACTCTTTCATGTCATAATAGAGCCACTCAAAACGGCCACTAGTGAGGTTATCATTCAAATATTCAAATATTACGTAACGCGCTCAGAAAGGGAGGAGGGGATGCCTTGTGGAAACTTGTTCAGAAATAAATCCAAATAAGTGACCAAACAAATGACCATTTGTTACATGTTATGTAGGGAAGAGGGAGTCTGAAATAGTAAACAAATTACGTAATATTTGAACGACCCCTTGTTGCAAAATTAACAATTTTGACTTGTTTCATTGCTGTGTATTTAAAAATTACGTAGAACATAACATACTGAAGAACGAAATATGGATGATTCTTATTTTTTTGAATTTATCATCATTCATTCATACAGCAATCACCGACAAATAACGTCCGAAATCAAAGCTTAAAAAATAGTCGATTTTCACTGGTTTCAACTTGCCCCAGATGCGCTACTCTTTCGTATTAATCTTGCCGACAGCAATATCTGTGTTTGTGGCCAAGGTTACCACGATATCGAACACGTTGTTTGGTCGTGCGAGGGATATGTTGTTGCCAGATCGAATTTAGAAAACTCTCTTCGGGCCAGAGGAAGGCAGCCCAATGTGCCGGTGAGAGATGTGTAAGCTCGGCTATATCTTGATTACATGGTCCAAAGATATGTTTTCTTTAAAACTATCGATCTTCGAGTGTGATTGTTCTTACATCCTTTTCCCCTCCTTTTCGTCCTTTGCGAGATATCGGTTCCCTTGCATTAGGATAAGTTGAATTGTAATACATATTAGATGTAATGATGTAATGTTTTTAGGAATTGAGTGTGAAGTGTTAATGTGAATGTGAATGAGAATGAGAGTATGAGTGTGAACATTGTTACAATCTCCTTACATCCCATCCTTTTCTTAATGAAAATGTGTCACCCTTCTAAACTCGAGTCGACCGCGAGTAATCGGTTTCCTATTTTATTAACCATAGAATTTAGGAAACATGTTAATACATGCTAGCAGAAATATAGTTAAGAGTTTGGCTCCTTTAAACTTATGTAACTGAGCCTGTAAAAATAAACGATTTAATAAAAAAAAACTTTCCCCAGGGTTGGAAAACATGGTGTCAGTTGATATGCTCAAAGCTATAAGGAAAAAGATTTTTCAGTTTGGTTTCCAAAACCACTACTACACTTGAGTATCCTTATTTGATCACCTGACGTGGAATTCTTTTTTTTATATGGTAAAATATTCTCTATACCTGATCAAACATTTCATTTTCTCCGCTATCAAATCCATAGCCAATGACACCATTTGTACGCAATCTGTATCGAATTATCACTGATACTTCGTTTTTCGTTTAAGATTGCTTTCGGCCTTGCGGCAGAAAATAAATGGGATTGGGAGAGAAGACCATAGTGTTTAGAGTGAGGGAGACAATTCTCCTGTCACTTCCCAACTAAATGGAATACCGAGCGTCAGCTTAGATACAGATTTGTGTGATTTCAATAGCTTGTTTTCGAAGCAATTTTGAAGCTATCGAAACAAGTTTTCGGGTCAATCCGGCTACTATTCGATATCCGGCCGGATACTAGAAAAAAATATTTCATTACCCCAAGATGAATTATAATAACATTATTAATGGTTGCGTGTCCGCTACTAAGCGAACGATCGTAAGCTTATAATTCAGGTCCCTCAATTGACCATTTTTGTGTGTTATTCTAGCTATTTCATCCACGCAACAATTATCATGTAACGGTAATCCCAGTCCATTACCGCTTACATTATAGTCAGCTGCATCGGTAATTGGTATTGTTAATAACACAACAATGGAAGCCTCATATCAACAGTCCCGCTGTGTATGGTCCAAATGTGAACATTCGAATAATATAAATATTCTTACGCCGAAAAAGGTGACATTGTGTAATTTATAACATATGTATTGATAAGATAGGAATATTCATACGCATAAATGGCTACTGTGTGATATACAATAAAATTATCGTGAGATAAAAATGTACACGAATAAATTCGGCTCTGTTACAGCTTATAGCTAAAGGAGCCTAATAAAAATAAACAGATGGGATGAAAAAAAAATCATTCACACACTATTCAAAACAAGGTTTGGTTTCTGAAATGCATGAAGGTTTTTCAAAATTAAATCAATATTAACTCATTACATTAATTTATCAACAGTTTGTTTGCTGTTCATCAGAACAACCTTTTTTCAATTGAATCTACTAAGTCCAAACAAAGTATATTGTATGCTTCATCGACATATACCTGACAGTAAGAACCGAAGCTATTGCTGAAAAACGTGTTTTGATCACAAATGTCAATTACAAATACAGGAGAATCTCTGCACTCATACGATTTGAACTAAAGATTTGATCAAAATGTCTTGAATGCTTTAGGAAAAAAGTCACAGGAGGGTTGTGTCCGAGACACGACCGCATAGTTAACGTAGGATTCCGTTAGGCTATATGCTGATTTTGGATATGTTTGAAGACTTACATCGTTAAACTCTTTGATAATGATTTGGTGGCTCTGAAAAGGGCCGTTTTGTTTGGTTGTTGGGTATTGTTTGTTCACTCCACCAGTGTTTACCGAGTGTTGATGACAGATAAAAGATACGAGATATGATGAAAACCGCCTTCTGTGATCCTAGACGAGATGCCTCCTGTGTTATGTATGGATGAACTAACGAAAAAAAAACTCACCAATGTAATAAAAGATAATTAACAATACCGAACACAATTATCAATTTTTATCACCAGTACAAACATGTTACTTCAATATAGAGAAAACATATTTGAAATGAAAAAAGGGAATTTTCTTTTATAATTTTTACTTTCTTAGTGTTTATTCAACCCAATGCGAATTTTAATTGGACTAACAACAACTGATACTATATGTAGAGAATATGGTAAATTACTTTTTCTAATATTTCTTCACTTTTCCAATTTTTCTCGCCGTATAAACTTTCCTTGGGTGAAAATGAACACAACAAAAAAAAACAGCTTAAACCAAATGACCCGTTCTCGAGCATGTTCCCGCGCACCTTGGTTTTTATTTATGAAAATTGAAATAAATTGTTTCATATATCAAGTCATTTTTAACACAACTGCTACCATATACAATTTTACACTTACACATGTGCTGAATTTTTCACAATACACAATCGGTCATTGATATGAAAATCCACGAAGCAACCAAGATTTAAGTTCCAAATTTAAATTTTATTTGTTACAATTGATCGTATCACTCAACTTACTTGCAATATAAAATGCCCCCGACTTGCATATATTTGCAATGCTGATTTCCCCCGAGCACCTTGGTTATGATATCTCTGTTAGGGAATACATTTCTGTATGAATAAAATCTCCCACTACTTTTATGTACAGTGCAGCCCCGATTATCCGCGAAAGCGAGTTCCATAGTAATTCTATAGAGCTTCCCAAAATTTTTCAGTGAGACGTAGGCGCTTGCTCTTTTGTTTTGGTCAAAGCTTTCATATTATCAGACCACTGGTGCATATGTCCTTGCAGATGGATAGTTTAATGATTTCTGTACTGATAAAACGTAGTTTTCATGCTGAAATATCTTTATTTCGCGTTAACACCTCAGTTTTAGTCGTATATCGCGTTATCCGCGATTTTCGTTATTCGCGGCAGCTTGGTTTTGATGTCTCTGTTAGAGAACACATTTCGGTAGGAACAAAAGTTTCGCCTACCTTCATGTATTTGCAATGCCAATTTCCCCCAAGTAGCTTGGTTTTGATGTCTCTGTTAGGGACCCACCGCATGTGTCGTCAATTTCGACCCATCAGAAGTGGGTATTTCCGTTAGGATAGGGGTTGAGATTTTTCAGTTGTTTGATAGTAAGTTTCATGACTTATATTATTTTCTTCATAATTGTTATGGAGTACCGAAATTGATTGACGCAAAAATTTCATCAATCCATCATGAAATGACTGAACAATAAGCGTTTGAAATTGAACAATTTTCACGATGTGCTCGATCTTCGATTTTCAACATGTACTCCAATATGTTTCCGAAAGACGTAATCCTACGTCAAAATCAATGTCTGTGATTTTTATTGCGACGGATCGTTGCGCTTACCTTTTTTCTAAATATCAGTTCGCATGGTTTAGCCTAAAATGAGCTTACACTATGTTTGTTGATATTTATGTCACTTATGCCGAATACTGCTGAAAATGTGTTCGCGGCTCAGTGCACAGGGTCACAATGTTCTCCGCTACTGATGTACCGTGCCTTGGTGGTAACTACCACACAGGTTCTGCTGCTTTCAACAAGAAACATCGGGCTGCTTGTGCTATTAATAACACAACAAAGATCATTTCAATTGTATCTGGTGTCCGGTCTTTCTGAACAGTGGAACAAAAGGAATACTCTTCCGCCGAAATTGGTATTGTGTGATTTACCATACGTATAGATACGATAAACATGTAACATGTGCACGATCAAATCCGGCTCTGTCACAGTCAAAATGCTAATGAGCCCAAATAAATAAAACAAATGAGGAAAGCTTCTGCTCTTCATATTGAAAGGAAAATAAGCGATACGGAACCAAAAAGTGCCATGTATGAGTCTCTCCCCATAGTGGCCTCACAAGATTTGAAAATAGTTTAACAATAAAGTTCAACCACAGGAAGCTAGAAATGGTCACTTTTGGGCATCTAATTCTCCAATGAATCCAATGAAAACTATGCTGCCCCCTCTCTTGACTCACTCAGCATAAGCTGTATGAAAAGTTGCTAAATGCCCAGCCATCTAAACACGTAATCCAGTCCAACAATGAAACACAATTATCTTCGCTCCCTCGTCCATGCATTAGTCCGTAATTGTTCTCTTAATCTATATTTTCCAAAGTAATCCTCCACCATAAATCTGCCTCGCAAGATAAATCACTTCAAATTCGCCCTCATCAATGTTCTATTCGGTGCACACAAACGGTGAGAAGCGACAGGACTGACAAAAATATATAACAAGCAACTCACCTATACTGCCGAGCACGAGACGTAATTAATTTCCAAGATAAACAATTCCAAAAACCAACGTTAAATCAACCCTGCCATTACATTAAATCTTCAGACAAAATGAAAGAAAAAAAAGATTTAATCTTGAGGAAACAACAGGGTACGCCTTTTCCGAGGATTGTTCCCACTTCCCGCTATGTCCCCGCAAACTCGAAGTGACCGTTGTTACTCGAGAGCTCGAGAGTTCACAATCGGGATGAGGGCACCGTAACATAAAAAAACTTTGTATCATTTACTCAATTGGTCTGTACAACCGAGAGACACTGTGGGGGATGAAAAGTTTTTTTTCCAACAATCCCCTGGAACTTTTCTTCCCATTTCCTGTAATTGTGAACCCGATTGGAGAAAGTTGTGGTACATATTAAACCGCCTGTCGGGTCTGTTAAATTCCGGTCGATCGGTGAGCAGCAGGGAAAGTCTGTTTTCGTTCGTTCACAACACATTGTGTCCTGGGAAAAGTGGGCCAGTTGTCGCCCCCCGCCTCGTCCAGTAATGGTCATAATGGGGCGCACATTACACTCGAGCTTATTAGCCGAACTTACGCAACGCACAGCGGTGGATCCGTGAAACATTCGAGTGTACATACACATCCAGCTCTAATCACTTCCGATCCGCTTATGCCGTGGAGATTTAGTGCCGGAGCGACACACGTAACCAACTTACTAGAAGGACGAATACGATGTTGTTGTTTTTCCAACGGTGACCCTTCGCCAGTAACAACGTTTTGATTTTGTTCTAGCTGAGTACATTCAAGATCCATTGGAGAAAACACCATCTTCCGGAAGTGGGTCGTAAGTTTTGGGGAGTTTATGACCCTCTCTCTCTCCACACGGGTCGCACGCGCTTTCCAACACAACTTTCCTCGACAAGAGTGCCAATTTGATGGTACGTCTTAGAGAGGGAATCAGGTCAAGAGGAGTGTGGACTCGCTTGATACAGTGCCATCGATACTATCCACGTGAGTGGGGGATGATGATGCTGATAAAATGCGAGAGTGCGTCTTCAAGAGTTTCGCCTTTTCCGAACCGCTGACGAGTGTGTGTGTGGGTGTGGGTGTGTCTCGTTGCGTAAACGAGGGGTTGGTAGAGGGTTTCGAGGGTGATAAAGGTACATCAGAATAATGTTTGATTGACGATTGGAAAGTTTATTGTATAGAGATTTAGTTGAAATTCTATGACTGCAAATAATTCTGGAAATAGTATTACAATATGAGCTTAGAATGGATTGTACTAAAAAACTATTGGGGTTTTTGACGCGATTTTGTTAGGGAACAGAATGGGATTGAAACACACAAAATGGGGTAGCATACCGCAAACCTACCAGCCCATATGTTCGTGGTACTGATGGATTCCCTAGGCCCAACAAACTGAATTAATTAAACTGCCAGTCATCTGTGGACATGATGTGAAGCGTTCAGAAACCTTACCCTTCTAGAAAAGTTAAAATCAACTCCCCCGAAGCAATAATTTCCAAATCACAAAGCCTTCATGCGAAACTATGTGCTTCTTGTACGATTCTTTTCGTCCAAGCCGTTATCGCTACGATGTATGCATTTCTACTTTCTATTCAATCCCGGGACGGACATCCCACCTAACTTCTCATAAACAGCATAATGTGATGTGTACACAGGCTCTGATGTCTACCATTCAGCCCCAAGCGCCGGCGGTAGCGTAACCATAGCTTAATGCTATTTTTCTGTTTTTCTTTCAGCTAGTCCTGTCCGCAAATACAAACAAGCACACAAACACAAACACACGTATAATCGCATACGGCTTCATCTGTTGGCAAACCATTCCCCTCCATTGCACCTTCCCTGCACACAGGTAAGGATGCTGCGGCAAAATCAAATAGGCGTGTGCAGGCTTTTGTTTCCGCAACGAGATGAACACGACGCGACAGTATGAACCTCCTGACGTTTGCAGCAATGGAACCAAGTGCTTGCCTTTTTCGTTTCCATCAGCGGCACTGTCGGGACTGCAACAGCTGTATTTCGGTTGAACAGTGCCGATGGGAAGCGAACCATCATCCTCTCGTTTTTCGGGGCCGTGAGATAGGTTTGGTCTCAGGTGGTGTGTACTTACAAGATACCACGTCAACAACAAGAACTACGACCGCCGGATCTGAAAAATTGGGTGAATTTTGAGCCGAGACTTATGGAAAGTAGCACGGAGGCGGAAATGAGCCAATAAGGCTGATGTATGGCGGTTGGGTACACGCATTCATTTGATTAGGCTCGATTGTGAAAATGTGTTTTTTTTGTGTTTTTTTTTCCTTCCCAGCGGCGATTGTTTCCGTCTCTGCTTAGCACTCGTTCCTAGATGGCACACTGAAAAAAAAGTTTCACATTTTTCACGACTGTCGGAGAAGATTGAGCAATATTGTGTTGGAATGGGTATGAATGGCGGGAATGACTTTTTTACGTGCCCATTTACTAACATTCTTTTTATTTATCGGACAGCAGGTGTTCGAAAATGGCAATTTCAATGACAAAGGCATGCTTTCGCGTTTCTCCTTATGGGAGCTTTCTTCGCAAGCTACGACTATTTCCGTTTTTATGAATGAAATTATTGGTGCGAACAACAAAAAATAATTATCTCGCCCTGTCGCATTGTGGGGGCTTACTTCTTCAGATTTTATGTTTCATGTTTTGTTTTAAAATAGTTGTGAATTTTCTGTGAAATAAAGGAAAAACCTCGCGGATGCGACCTGGCGTAGTGGTATTGTTGGTAAGATTAAATGGTCGGGGTACCTCTCACGCTAAAGGTCACGAGTTCAATTCTCATTCCCGACATTCTTCCGAAGCGGAAGGTAAAAGTGACGAACCAGCAAAAAGTGTTCAAAGTCACTATACACAGAAAAAAAAATTGGAAAACCTTCAATTGATTTTAAAGCGTTTGTCCGATTTCAATTTAAAAATTCAAATAGTTAAATGCGAATTTTTGAAAGCATTATATTACGATGGCGTCTAGACCTAGAAAACTACGACTACACGATTAAATGGTCGGGGTTCTGCCAAAACGAACCAAGCGCTATTTTTGTTCATAATTGAGTTACTTACACCACAGGATGCAGAATTTCATAACCCATCGACTGAAAAATCACCATGTCATTCGGACAACTGACAAAATTCTGTGTAGCAGACTGTGAAAAAACGAGATTGTATTCAACCAGAGCGAACCATAGACCAACAACATGTCATCGGAGGATAGTGATCGTTTTGAGCTTGAGCTTGAGCTTGGATAGACTGTACAATTCGTAGTTGCTCTCCGTGATTGACCTGAACCAACCAAATTGCACAAAGAATACACAGAATGACGCTTGGGACTAGCAAATCATTCTCGTTGTGCAATTTTCGGTGATTCGAGCTTTAAATGGTCAATAACGACGCCGGCCACGTCCTTACAGTCACCAGGGGAAGGGAAGGAATGTTAGTATGATATTCGCCGCCCGAAGGCCAGAAGGGTCGCCTCTATAGCGTGGTTCCCTAGCGTTTATCATGGAAGGGATAGTTGTTAGTGGAGATGGTTAAGGAAAATCAGGATTCACTGCGGGAAGTGATGTGATTCTAAAAACGCGAACTCTAAACTATTTAGTGAAATAAGATTTGAAGAAAATATAGATTCTTATCGGATCGGTCATGCATTTCGCGTAGTACATAGATATATTTTTCCTGACCTGAGAAGGTCATAAAAAACTCTAGAGAACTGGAGAGTTAATGAATTGCATGATTGAAGAATGAGTAATTAAACAACTAAAGAATTAGAGGAGGAAGAATTACAAAATTACAACGTACATTACAATGAAATCACATGTCTACACACAAACTACCTGTCCACAATCGGGAATACACTGTCTTGTTTTGTTGTGCCACAAAAAAAAGAATAGCGTGAAGATAGATGAGAATCGAGCCGTATTTATGCGAATAGAGCGTAGGATACAAACCCGCATCAGAACGACTCCCCACATATAACACAATCATCACTCACAACTACACATAAAGTCTTAAGGAAACTGTCAAGAATATTTTAACGTTAAAAGATTTGAGATATATATGTATTGCAATAACGTTAAATACGCAATAACGAAGCTAAAATAAAAACACTTGAATGCCAGCCCGCTTTCCATCATCAAGTTTGAATTCGATATCATCAGAACCGATATCAACGGCAACAGAATAACTGAAATAAAAAAAAATATACGCAAAACATCCTTCCCTTTTACGAGTCCCCCAAATAATGATTTATTAGAGTGAGAAAAAAAACTCTGCCAATCCATGCCAGCTTCTCATCTGATTGTGATACGACCACTGCGACGAAAGAACTTTGCACTAGGAATGAAAACACACACATACACAAGCACTAGGAATACTTGGCCATACGATGCTAAGAAAACCAATCACCACAACATTTCATACAAACATCGAAGAATGAAAAACAACGCGAAACTGACGCGGCGTTGAAAAGTATAACGAAATTCATCGAACTATGTGCTCACTAGAACATACAAAGCGAACAAATGGCGTCGCTCGATTGACGAATCTTTCAATTGATATTCATGTTCACAATTATTTTATAATTCAGGAGAAATTTGCCGGTATACAACACACAATCAGAACACGATTCGAATTCGGTAGTGAAAGAAACCAGTATCATACACACGCGCACTATGAGTAAGGGACAGAAAAACATGTCGCGACACGAAGTTAACAACTCTCAAACTAATCGAATATGATTGTTCCGGATATGATTCCTGAGAATTTAAATTATTTTCATCATATTCGAATGATCCAGGTAGAAAGCACACTTTTCAAACACTAAACATCCGAAATATGGAGAGCAAAGAAAGAGCGCAAACGAACACGTCTGATCGACACCGTTGCCCGAGCCGAACTCACATCGGAGGATAGTGATCGTTTTCTCCAAAAAGACAGTTTTTCCAATTTATCCGAATTTTTATCAGATTTTTTTGTTTCGGACAGCTCTTGGGAACCGTTGTCGTCGGGATCTGGTAAGTAAGACATCCAAATGGTTGCCCTAAATTGTAAAATCGTGCTTTTAGCCATAACGAACCAAGTACAATGCATTTTTGAATTGATTTATTTTCATTTATTAAGACATTATTTTGTCAAAACCCGCAAAAGTGAGTCAATATAAATACTATCTATCAAATTACTCAGGAGCCGTTACAAAAAACTAATTTGTTGTGTAATAATATTATGTTAATAGTTAGCATGTTCTTGGTTCGCTCTGGCTGCAAAGATAATGAAGTTTTGCGTGTTTAGCAGCTACATAATTTTGTTTTTCATTTTTTCAAAGACTCTGAATCCAAAGTAAACGAAGATGTTGGCTCACAACATGAAAGGGAGGATGTTATTGAGAAAGACTTGGTTATGGAGAACGGAAATTTTAGAGGCAATAATACTCTAGGTGACATTTTTTGAATTGGTTCACTTTGGCAGAACATTTTTTTTAAATTATCTTCGATCATAACATTTTAGAACAAAAATGTAATGAAACAAATGAACAAATCTCGGATTCTCATCAGGACAACGTAGATTCACCGCCGCGTCTCAAAAAACGTAAACATGCTGAACCTCAATTTTGGAAAAAAAACTACTTAAACGTAATAGAAATGCAGGCAAATCATACATCAACACACGAGGAGCGGTAGTTGCGGCTAAGAAAATTGAAGCTCAAAAAAAATTGATTGCTCAAAAAACTGTAATAACAAAATTTCTTTTGAGCAATTTCAAACAATTTTACGAAAAAGCCTCGTGGGAAACACAAACAGCATTTATGGCCAAATCAACTCGTGTTTCAATAGTTCAACGGAGAAGAGTTCCCGATTCAGATCAATGGAAGAAACACCAATCCAGGCGTTATTATTTACAAGCTGGTAATGTGAGCATAGCGTTTTGCAAGTCCACGTTCATGGATATGTTGTGTATTAACTCTAGCAGAATCCATAGTGCTCTACAAAAGGCGAGTTCTGGATGTTTTGAAGATCAGAGAGGCAAACATCCACCAATTAATACAACACCACAAACAACTGTTACAAAAGGACGGATGCACATAGTATAGTAGTAGTTTCCAGTATACTCTAGTCACTATAGAAGAACTGACACTCCGGACAGTATGTACTTACCAAGCGGGCTGAACATGACAAAAATGCACTCCCTGTATATGGAATCGATTGGCAGTGAAAAATAGTTTGGAATAAATTTGTTGACGTACAAAAGGATCTTTCACCGTTACCATAATATTAAATTCCAACCTTCTAAAAAGGACACGTGCAAAACATGTGATCAGTTCAAGATCCAAATTGACGCTGAAGAAGCGGCAACTTCGGCAAAACGAAATGCAGCGATAATCGAGAAGCTTAAAACAGCAACTGATGATCATCATCGTTTGGTAGAACTAGCCAGCAAAATGCAAGCAAGGGATTCTGAGGTGGCGAAGCAGGAAGACTGCCACGTCATTTGTTTTGATCTACAAAAAACTTTTCCTCTGCCGATACTAACTACAGGAGAGGCATACTATAAGCGCCAATTGACTGTCTTCAACTTTGGAATCCATAGTTTCTCGACACAGCAAGGATTTATGTATTTGTGGCATGAAGCCATAGCTTCTCGTGGAGCACAGGACTTTGACTTTGTCAAACCTATATTGACGTAGGACTACGTCTAACCGGAAGATATAGGGGGTGAAATGGAAATCTAGGCACTGAACAAGTAGGAAAAAATGCAAGATTTGGAACGCTTATAACTCGAGCATTTCTCAATAGATCGCAAAGGTTTTTGCATCAATTGATAGGAAATATATCTACGCATCTATCATAACGAATAACATTTCATTTTTCTTGAGATAAATAATTGAATAATTGTAAAATATCAAGCATTGTCAAAATGCACTATGTGCCCATTTTTGATTGGTCCATTTTGCGCTCCTCAAATCGTACCGGCCAAAACGGGCAACCAGAGCAGCAGCGAAATAGAATGAAGCACGATTGGAAAGGAAAAAGAAAAAAATGAACGAAACATTGGTCGCAGTCTCACACATGCGTAATTCTCTACCAGCCAGTCAGCTTAAAAATCCCCGCTCCACTGCCGTAACGATCATTCTCATTCAAACCGTACACCACATCATTTCGCATCAGAACACATCAACAAACCAACCCAAGCAGCCATGTCTGGACATGGTAAAGGAGGAAAATGAAGGGAAAGGCAAAATCCCGCTCGAACCGTGTTGATCTAGAGTTCCCCGCAAGGGTAGCTAGGCCGAGCACGTTAGTACCAGTGCACCAGTCCACCTAGCCGGCGTTATATAGTTTCGGCCGCCGAAGTGATCGAGTTAGCTGGCAAAGCTGCTCGGGACGATAAGAAAACCCGCATTCGGAACAGAACACATTCGGTTCGGTGGACATCAAGACAACAGGCAGTTGCAGCGATTGGCGAGTGGCAAACGCAATCGCAAAACGGCATCAGGTAGCAGAAGAAAAAAGTTTGTTCTTTATACAAACTGCTTTGATCCAGAACAAATCCAGAACAAGGCGGCATCGAGGGCGTTCGAAATGGTTTTTTTCAAAACCACGAGTACTAAGTTTTCTAAATTGGAACCATTCCAAAAAACAAGGCGCTTTTCAGGGCCATTAAACCTCCCAAAAAAGAGTTTAGGAAATACAGTTCAATGCTTTCTAAAACAATATCCAAAATAATAATAAAACACAAATTGGTTTTTTTCATAATTTGTTTGCCAGGATATGATGAGTATGTGAATTTGGCAGTTGTTCTGAGCTTATTGATTTTCACCAATTCTTAAATTGCTTCTAGATTGAAAGTACAGTAATTTACACTTATCTCGACATTTAGCTAATTGGACGGACCTGTAATGCGACATATTTAGTTGGACATTTTTGTAAACATAGAGTTCGGGGTCCAAATTATGACCCCACATTGAAAGTCGACACTGTACCACTGTGATCGCAAAATGTTCAATTACAGGTTAAAACTACCTCCAATCCGATACTGAGTGGTGGTAATGCGACGTGCCATTGAATGTAATTTACTGTCACAAGCTGGATGGGAAGAAATTTTCCAATTGTGAAAGCTGTGGCGAGTGGCAAACGCAATAGCTAAACAGGAAGGTTAACCGAACAAGATGGGAATATCGAGTGATAACAAAAACACAACACCAAAGGTTCTTTTCATATCAACATATTCATAAAGAGTAAACAGTAAACTAATCCATTTTTCAGGTAGATAGGTAGGTATTCACGTAGGAGAAGAAAATAAAACAATATTATTAAAATATATATTTAACAAAAGCTGTCCCCTTTGTATAGTCCTACGTCACTCCGGTTATGTCCCCGACATTACCCACCCATCTTTTTTTGTTACAGGTAAGCTCTTGTTTGCTACGCTACGTTAAAGAGCATGTTTCCGCTAAAAAGCTCATTTGCTGGTCTGATGCATGTGGAGGCCAAAATCGCAATATTAAAGTTACTCTTTTGTGGATGTATCTGGTTGCGGATGATAGCTGTCCCATCGATGAAGTAGAGCACAAGTTTGGTGTAAGTGGTAACAGGTACTTACCTCATGAGCGAGACTTCAGCCAAATAGAAAAACAAGATGAAAAAAATTGTAATATGTATAGCTATGACGAATTTGTCAAAGTTGTCTCATCTTGTAAACAGAACAACAAAAAGTTTGTTGTCACTAAAATGACAAGTAACGACTTTTACTCCACTGAAGCGTTGCTGAAGCTAATCACCAATAGAAAAAAGGATAAAAACAAAGACAATATGCCTCGTTGGAAACACAAACAGCATTTATGGCTACAACCTAAACGCGCATCTCTATCGCATTGGGCTCGCAGCAAACAATCTTTGTGATTGTGGCGATGGCTACCACGACATCGAGCATATTGTCTGGTCGTGTATCCGGTTCCATGCTGCTCGCTCTCAGCTCTCTAGAGCACTGAGAGCAAAAGGCAGACATTCGGATATCCCCGTCCGGGATATCTTAGGTAGCCGTGATCCTGATCTTCTGCTTCATCTATACCTGTTCCTCAGAAACGCCGATGTCAACGTTTAATGATGTTTCCTTCGTTGTGTCCCTGTTTCATATCCCTCCTATCCGATCTATAAACTTTAACTTAAGGCTGATTTAGACGATGCCAGTCAGCGCTCTAGTTGACTGGCATCGTCTAAATCAGCCTTTAGTCGCGGCAATACATACACACACTCTTTACAGATACACGGGCCAAAGGTTGTGCAGTCCACTGATCATTCAACAAGAGCCAAAGGTTGTACCGCTCATGACAACTCTACACGAGCTGATGTTTGCGCCGGCTAGTGACCATTCTATCCTGGATTCCTCGAGTCGAGAAGACGCATCACACTAGATATGGGGTACAGACTAGGGGGCGTTGCTGATTAATGGTCAGCTGCATCCCAAAAGGAAGTATCCCGTGTCGGGCACAGGTACATAGCATTGGAGACAGCAACATCACAATTACGAAAACACTTGTAATACTAACCTCGAGCTAACCGCGAGTAATCGGTTACATATTACTAACATAGTTATAAGGCAAACATTGTCGAAATATTGAATTCCCGGCCCCGTCAGGTTGACGCCATATGAGCCTTAATAAAAATATATATTTTGGATAAAAAAAAAAGACAATATGAACTGGCTGAGTATGAGAGTCATTCGTGTGGTGAAATCCAAACTCGGAATACTTATGATTAAGTATAGCCACGGCCCAGATGATCCCTTCTTTGAGTTAGACTTGAAGAAGAGATTAGGAGGCCCTCCACCTTTTTTTGGTGGAACCAAAATGGAACTTTGACATCCAAATGGGCATAGCATTTCTCGTGCGAAGTACAACGACATTCTACATCTGATGAAATATATGCCTCCCATATACCATGAATTCTTTATGAAGCTGGTTCCCTATGATCAAAACAATGTTGAGATTGATTACGACCTGATCAGCAACGATGGAACATAAGTTTTTCTCTACCATTTTAATAGTATTATTGAAGTAATGATTGAATCTAAAAATACATCCAACCACACTGAACTGAATCCCATATTTTTTAACATTCATTCTTCCAAAGTGAACTGAGTGCATGCATACCAAAACTGATAGGATTTTTTTCAATATTGTTGTGTTATGTCAATATTGTAGGCTGTCAAAAAAGTCCTGCGTTATTTTTTTTGAATTTTCATTTGTTCATAAAATTAGTTACAATCATCTGTTTTAAGTCAAATATGCGCCGTTTTGTTCGATGACTTGTTCCCAACGAGATGCCAACTTCATAATACGCCTGTTATAGAAGCTCGCTTCCTTATTGGCAAAAAACTCGTATAGCCAATTTTCACAGGCCTCTTTGGTGGCTAACTTCTGACTACCTAGCTCGTTCGCCATGGACAAAAACAGGTGGTAGTCACTTGGTGCAAGGTCCGGACTATACGGCGGATGCAAAAGAACCTCCCATCCGAGCTCCCGGTCACCAAAGAAGTGTGTGGCCTGGCGTTGTCCTGATGGAAGACAATGCGGCCTATGTTTATCAAAGATGGCCTCTTCTTCATGAGTGCTACCTTCAAGCGTGTTGTAGCCTTCAAGCCAGTTGTTGGCAGTACAGGTCCGAATTGAGCGTTTGGCCATAGAGAAGCAGCTCATAATAGATTATTCCTTGACAATCCCACCAAACACACAGCAGAACCTTCCTGGCCGTTAATGAGGGCTTCGACCACGACCGTTTGCGCTTCACGTTGTCGTAAGTGACCCACTTTTCATCGCCAGTCACCATCCGCTTCAGAAACGGGTCGATTTTGTTGCGATTCAGCAGCGATTCACATGCGTCGATACGGTCAAAGATGTTTTTTTGCGTCAACGTGTGTGGCACCCATACATCGAGCTTCTTTGTGAATCCAAGCTTCTTCAAATGGTTAATAACGGTTTGATGACTTGACTTATCCCCAGCTCTTGGCCGATGCTACGGCTGCTACTATGCCGGTCTTTCTCGGCTAATTCAGCGATTTTGTCGCAATTTTCGACGACATGCCTTCCGGAGCGTGGCGCATCTTCGACGACCTCTACATGAGAACGAAAACATTGAAACCATCATTGTGCGGTGGAAATGGAAACTGTATCGGGTCCATAAACTGCACAAATTTTATTGGCAGCTTGAAATGCATTTTTGACTTTGTCATAGTAGTACTGTAAAATATGTCGGATTTTCTCTTTATTTTGCTCCATATTTGCGACACTATAACTCACGAACGACTTAACCAAACAAAACACTGTCAAGGACTATACTATAGCGCGAAAAAAATACCTTTCCAACAAGCTATAGTACGACTCGATACAATGAATACAACTAGAACTACGCGCTTACAACGACACCTCGCGGAAATACCGCAGGACTTTTTTGACAGCCTAATATATTTATAGTCTCAGTGCTTTGGAGACATCCTGTTTGTAACACGTGAGCGATAAAATAATAGATTTGATCAGCCGCGGTCCATTAGTGGGAGCTCAAACTTCAAATTGAAATATCTCAAAATAATGTTTTTGGCGCTTGGTTCGTTTTGGCAGGATTCCGACCAAACAGAAGGAAGAAAAATCCAATGACAATGCATCTGTCATGAATAATCTCACACAATCGAACAACCTCGAGAACCTTCCAAACTGTTTCTGATTTTCAAACAATTCATTCCGCCCGTTGAATTAGTTCCGTAACCGAGTGATTTGAGGGATTTCTCGACTGGATACTATAATAATAAGAAACCCAAACTATCACAGGACTATAATATCTCAAAATTCCTTCGAATAAGATCTCATACACACACTCTAATACTCTTTCACAACGGCAAACAAACTGCTCTTATGGCTCCGGAAACCTCACCCAAGCTATCCAGGAATCTTTCTGATATACTGTTCACGGTGGTTCTATTGCCTGACACGCGAAAGTTAATTTTGTTTGCTAGTTACTAGTGATTTTTTAACTAGCAGCACACTATCATTGATACTTATGGAGTTATTCGTTGTTTTCGTGGTAAGAAACTATGAATCATTCTTTTCGCGTCGTCCGTACGCTTTTTTTAGGTTAGGAAATCTCTACCAGCCTTATCTGGGAAAGGTTAACCCAGATGTCGTGTAGGACTCTCCGTAGTCCGTACGCTTCTGCTGTTTCATGATGCATGGGGTCTTCGATATGTAGCGACTGAGAGGCAAATGTAATCTTTTACCACAGAAGGTCATCATGACGTTTTGGTTCGCATGGTTGAGTATCATGAAATTCTAACCGAAGCAGGGTTGCTCGTTCTCGTTTATGTCATGAGCGGTAGCACATTACAACACACGAATACTAATGGGGTAATTGATTCCTGCAAGACCAAACGAAAGTGAGAAAATTTATTATTTGCAAGAAACTAGATGGATGAACAAGAAGTCTACGTGTGGTGAGATGAGTGAATTATACAATTGACTTAACAAGTCGCGTTTAACTCATTCTTCAAACGGCACATAACGATATACTCTTTAGCAATCTTTTTGATGGCATTATCAATGTGAGAATTAAAAGCTAATCTGTCATCAATAATCACTCTCCAGATATTGAATTTCATTAACTCGTTCAATAGTCTGACCTGGAATTACCGTTAAATCTGGTGTTTGCGGATAAAAATGGGCATGTATTTAGTCTCACCATTTGACTCCTTTGTTGCGATAAACAGAACAGTATCATCCGCAAACAAGTTGACATTACAAAAAAAGTAGATGGGCCTAGGCCTAGGGTCATGGACGAGAATTTGACGCAGGACTGTAATTGTTTGTAGTAATTGCATTTGAATTGAGTTTTTTCATTGTTACTCTGTTACTCTTTTGATACATCAAATGGAGAATCCGGAAACACATCCTAAATTGGACACGAGTGGCTCGACACTATTTGATTTTTTTTATATCGATGTTCAAAAATGTACACAAAATATATTAAAGTCATTACCACACTTTTCTTATACTTATTTAATGCAGAAGAGGACAAGGAGTCATCAATAATCAGTGCATTTTTTAGAAAAGCGAAAGCGAAAAAAATACTGAACAAACATATATCGCAATAACAATTTTGCGTAATATGCGTTTATTTCTTTATCTCGTTAAACTATAGTAGACAGCAATTACATACATTATATTACAATTACAATATATTACAATATACTTAATGAACAATTTATAGCTATATTTATGAAAATCAATTATTAGAGGTATCATGTATTTTGATTTAATAATGAGTTACAGTTACGAAATGCAACGCAACAAACATATAAGACAAAACTGTAATTCACGAATACAATGATCTTTCAGTCAATGACTTTTTCACTAGTTTCTTCGTCATTGTCACATCAATTACATTACTGTACTTATTGTATGTTCTCATGTCGACATGTTGTCCAGCCTAACTTTCTCAGGGCAAATAATAAAAATTGTTTTTTTTCTGATTCTAATCGATTGGAGTGCAGTTCTTGATAGGGTGCCCATACAACACTGCAATATTCTAAAATAGATCTTACAAAACTTATATGCAATGTTATTATTGTGTATGGATCCCTGAAATTGTAACTAAATCTTTTTATGAAACCAAGCATACTATTTGCTTTATTGATCATTGTATTGTAATGTTCGCCAAAAGTGAGTTTCGAATCAAGAATTATACCTAAATCTCTAATTTTGACGCATCTCTCTACAGTTCCAGATACTAGAGAATATATGAAGACATAAGATTTGTGTTTGAGTATACGATATAATATTACTTTCTTCACATTAATATCTAAAATACTTTTCACGCACCATTCGAGGAAATCCTATCTATTTCTTGTTGGAAAATCACAAGGTCACTACATTTGGTTACTTCCATGTACCATTTCATATCATCAGCATATATTAGAATGTTGAGGTTAGTTAGTACTAGTGACACATCATTTACGAATATGATGAAAAGTAGAGGGCCTAAGAGAGAACTTTGTGGAACTCCGGATGTGACATACACTGGACTAGAGATTTTTCCTCTAAAACGAACAAACTGTGTTCTATTGGTGAGGTAAGATTCTACCCACTTCAATAAAGTTCCAGTTACTCCCATACGTTGGAGCTTGACAATAAGCATTGGAATATCTACTCTGTCGAAAGCCTTGCTGAAGAGTCTCGACAACGTTGCCTCTATCCATTACCGCAAGAGAATAGGATACAAATTCTAACAGTTTTGTGACAGTGGATCTTCCTTTATAAAAACCATGTTGATTCGGTGAAATATAATGTCTTAACTGATTAAACATTTTAGTATTGACAATGGATTCAAATAATTTGGGTATACAAGATAATATGGCGATGCCGCGATAGTTATTTATGTCAGAACGGTTACCCGATTTGAATATGGGTAGTGGGAATGATTTTTTCAGATAAAAGGAAATATTGTGAATTTTAGCGATAAATTTAAAAGCCAGGACAAAGGATGAACGAAAGCCGATGCGAACTTTTTCAATAAGATTGGAGGGATACTATCCGACCCGGGACCTTCAGATGAATCTAGATCCTTAAGCGCGATAAGAAGTTCGTTAGCGGTAATATTATCAATTGAGACCGAGTTTGCACACTCGGGTAAAAACGAAAAATAATCGTAATCTCGAACCACGTTATTTGTTGTGTAGTTACCGTGGACAAAACGAACGAATTGATTACTAATATCACTATCATTTGATCCAACGTATTCTCCAAATTGCATACTTGATGGGATATTATTAGATTTCATCTTATCGCCGACAAAATTGAAAAATTTCTTAGGATCGGATTTAATATTATTTTCTATCCTTGTAATATAGCTTTCATATTGTAGTGATATTTCCACATCAAGGTTTTTACAAATATCTTTGTATATGGTTAAATTATCCAAAGTTTCGCTTGCTTTGTATCTTTTATAAGCTTTTTGTTTTTTGTTTTTGAGATTTTTAATATCACGAGTGAACCATACTGGTGTTTTGGAATTTGTATTAAGTTTTTTTCTTTCTTGTTGGAACATGTTCGCTTATGATTCTGTACAGATCATCATCAAAAATTTCAACAGCTTTGTCTATGTTCCTTTCATCTTTAAGTAGAAATGACCAATTTATATCATTAAGCTTATAATTAATTTGCTCGTAGTCTACCTTTTTGAAATCAAAATTTATTTCCAAATCACAATCGGCGGGGCGTGTACTTCTCCTATCGATAAATAAAGAGTATTCTATAGCGGTGTGGAATTTTTCATTTTTCCAAAAAGGACATTCAGCTTTCGAAACATGGAAATCTTCTGTACAATTTTTAGCATTAAAAATTTATTTCCTTGTCAGATCTTGAATCTGACGATCCGTTATGTGGCAATGTACTCTTATTTTTGGATTTTAGTACTATTTTCCGAACATATTTTTCTTTATTGATCGTATCATTACAAATTTCTAAAAATTCGATGAATTTCGTCAAAAATAGTTTTACCATCATGGGCCCATTTTTTAAATTTTCTGCATGACTTCTATTTTGTATGAAACAATTTTTAAAAAATCAAAAAATATGTATTTTGGATATTGCAAATTGAATTTTTATTTTGTAAATAAAAAAAGAGTCCACATTTTTTTTCTCAGTGTACATTTTTTTCATATTTAACCATCAATACTCTTTAACTCTTTCCAAGACACTATTTCGGTAGGACTCATAGTGTTTGAGATATAAATTATCGAAGATTTCTCTTACTCAAATCGATACGCCCTTTTCAAAAATTACGCTTGAGTCAAAAAAATCCCAATTGCTGTGGAAAACTCATATTTCCTCTAACCCAAACGGAATACATACTTTCATTCGAATCGAAAATACTCATGTTTTGTCATTTGTCGATTTCATTTGGAATTACTCTATAGGTTCAATAAAACGTATTTAATTATAATATAAATCAGAATCAACATTGTATGATATTTTAAATAAGATTGAAAATTTAGCTATGATTTTCCATAATCTTTGTGGGGCATGTGAATTTTTTTTTGTACCGTGCGAGAACATTTGAAAATGACCAACAGTAAAAAACTGATAAAAAGAGAAAAGTTATGTACCAAACCTCCAGAATCTAGCTATGAACTTCTCATGAAGCCATCAATGAAAAAAGCGTATCGTGGGTATCCCCAAAAGGGAAAATATTTTAAAACCAATCCCGTTGAGGTTTCCGAGCTAAACAAATTAAATTTATGCATGAATGAAAGATGAGATACACCCGAACCAGCAGAGCTCGTTAATTTTAATAAAACAAGAGGACACATTACGGAGAAAGGTTCCATCCAAAGTGTCAAATTTAAGCCTCATTTGTGTGGATGCGTCCCTTTTTTTCCCCACCCGAAGGCTCCGATGTTGTCGATATTTTTTTCGGTTTATTTCTCATTTCTTGATTTCTTTGATCCCGACCAGTGAACAAAGAATACATTTACGTTTCAGAACGAGACAGATACGATTCTTGTTGTCCTTTCTTCTACTTGGAAACAGCGCTCAGCGCTAAAGCGGATGTAATGGCGTTTTGATTACCGCAACCCGCCCCAGGGACGGACGCTAGAACTTAACGTAATAGGAAAGGCGTGGGGGATATTAACGACTGATACGTGACTAAGAATCAACCCCACTGGCGAGCACAAATTCAGCGCTGGATGAAAGATCGAAAACGGCAACATATTGTAATTTTAAATGAGTCAGTGTCAGTTCAACGTGGTAATTTCCGAATCGAATCAGAAGGTAATGTGCCTCTATTTGCGTTCATATTAGTTCTGTTAGATATTTCGGGCAACAATAACGATAATCATCTATCATCCGGAACCTTCAAGATTTGAACCATCATTCGCCGGATTGCCGTCCCATGCACAAAAAAAAACAACAACGCCAGGAAAAATCTCCCATGAAACTCACAAACTCGTTGATGCTTGGCTCCATTATCGCTTCCATCATGGACCGAGGGTCGGCGGAATAAGGAAAAAAAAGAACGTCGTGAACTCATCGCCGGAGGCAACCACCATAAAGGGGATAGATCACGACGTCCGTCGGTCCCTTTTTGTGTTTTCCGATGAGCATCTCATATCCCGAGCTCATGAATACGGAATGTGCTCCGGTCTTCTAAATTATGCTTCGTTTTTCTTCCATCCTCCCAGCTGGAACGTTCCCAGCCCTACCTTCGGAGGAGTCTACCTCATTCATCGCTGTCATGTGGGCGCCTCCCAAAGGCGAAAATGCAGTAACAAGCGCGTGCTGTGAGACTTCCTGGAAAGCTTTTTACCTGCCCACCGAACACATTCTACCATTCAGAACCGCCATTTCCCTGCACTTTGTGGGGGCCCTTTCATGTGTGACGTCTAAGAAGCGAGCGAGTCGATGAAAGAAGAAATAAACCGTGATTCACACGACACCTTCCTCCCACTTAATGTATATTACCCCTTTTTCATAATTTTTCCCATCTTCATTTCGCTGCATCAGCTCTCTATCCCTCACTCGTTGATACCACCTGACGAAGGGTTAAATGAAAATTCACTTTCCCTGTTCCGGGCATACAATTTCGAAGGATGATTATACACAAACAAAGTTATACGTCCTTTCAATTTCTGCACTTCCATTCAGTGCTCAGATTCTTTTCAGCCGGGACTGTAACATTCCATTATGGACCGAATTGAGCAAAAAAAAGAGCATTGACGTATATCATTATGTGCTCGCGTGTGTGTGTGTGTTTGTGTTTGGGAATATTACTAAAGATGCTTTTGATAAGATCTACATGCTACTTCGTTGCCGTAATGGGGCGTACACTGATTCGGCTCGACTGGGTGGGATAGCGTTCCAGGTTGTGGATGTTTGTTGATGATTTTGTATTCGGTTTAATATAACTTTACTATTTCACTATTTTCATTTCGATTTCTAGGCCGACAATTTGAGTGCATGGAATGTGTCTTCTTGTAGTTTTTATTTTTCAAAAGGTGTCGTGCACAAATAAGGTAACGCTTGAAGTGTGAGGGGGTTGGAGCGACCGAGGTCACGATACTTACTATATCACCACTGAGGGGGTTAAAATCCGTATTTTTAGCGTTAAGTAATTTGTGTACGGTGGGTGCCTGATCAGAGATGTTTATTTCTCAAAACGATGAATGTTCCATATGAAAAATATATTGTATTCTCCTCAGGTGATTATCTTACAATCAGCAGGCAGCTAAATGTAAATATCCTAAAACTTCTGACTAAAACACGTTCCTTGTTTATCAATGAGAAAAAAAACCGGAGACGGGTTATATTTTTTTATATCCGTTGTCTCAGTAAGTTGCATCTGAATCAATTTTTCATTCTAATTTTTTCATTTTATTTATTATATCAACAGGCCTTTACATTAGTGCCCTAATGATATCTAAATCTAATTTAAATCTAAGTCTAAATGAAGATTTTATTAATGTCTAAGAACTACGAGGAACATTTTTTTGAGAGTTGAGCGAGATAGGTGAAAATCGAACGATGAAAAACATCGGTTTAGCACTCGACACATACTCGCTACGGGCTCGTTGTGCCCGTAATTTGTGCGGGAGTGAGGGAGACGAATAAAAGTGTAGTAGCGTAGGTTTCGATAGCAAATGGTTTTTTTTCTATTAATCCGTTTATTTTTACAGGCTCAGTTACATAAGTTTAAAGGAGCCAAACTCTTAACTATATTTCAACTAGCATATATCAACATGTTGTTTCCTTAATTCTATGGTTAATGAAATAGGAAACCGATTACTCGCGGTCGACTCGAGTTTAGAAGGGTGATATATTTTCATTAGGAAAAGGATGGAATGTAAGGAGATGTGTGTTTACACTCGCACTCACATTCACATTCACATTCTCATTCACACTGACACTTCACACTCAATTCTTGAAACTATCCTTCCATCTAATATGTATTTACAATTTAACTTATTCTAATGTTAGTAGGAAGGGAACCGATAGCTCGCGAAGGACGAAAAGGAGGGGAAAAGGATGTATGAACAATCACACTCGAAGATCGATAGCTTTAAGGAAAACATATATTTGGGACATGTAATCAAGGTCTAACCGAGCCAACACATCTCTCACCGGCACATTGGACTGCTTTCCTCCAGCCCGAAGGGAGTTTTCTTAATTCGATCTGGCGACAAGATACAACTCGCGCGACCAAACAACGTGTTCGATGTCGTGGTAACCATGGCCACAACCGCAGAGATTGCTGTCGGCAAGATTAAAACGAAAAAGCAGCGCGTCTAACGAACAATGATTGGACATGAGTCGGGAGAAGGTGCGAATAAAGTCCCGACTCAAGTCCAGACTTTTGAACCACGGATTGAGGCTAACCTTAGGGATAATTGAGTGGAGCCACCGGCCCAATTCATCTTCGTTCCATTTGCGTTGCCAGTTAACGATGGTATTTTTACGAACTAAAGAATAAAATTCATTGAAGGCGATTTGACGCTGATAAATATCGCCTTCAATTGCACCTACCTTTGCTAATGAGTCAGCCCTCTCATTACCCGGAATTGAGCAATGTGAAGGGACCCAGACAAAGGTAATGACATAACAGCGTCTGGTTAAAGCACTCAAAATTTCTCGTATTCTCTCAAGGAAGCACGGCGAGTGCTTTTCCGGCCTCACTGAACGGATAGCTTCGACAGAGCTAAGACTATCCGTTACAATGTAATAGTGTTCAACAGGTCGTGAGGCGACGCTGTCCAGCGCCCAGTGTATTGCTGCCAATTCAGCAATATACACTGAGCAAGGATACTGAAGACTGTGTGAGGTGCTAAAAAATTTGTCGAACACGCCAAATCCTGTGGACTCATTCATAGAGGACCCATCAGTAAAGTACATATTATCACAATTGACACGCCCATACTTTGCTTCGAAAATCGTAGGAACGATCCCCGATCGATGATAATCTGATGTTCCATGGATATCCTGCTTCATGGACAGATCAAAATGCACAGAGGAATTGATGTAGTCAGGAAAACAAACACGGTTGGGAATATACGAAGAAGGATCAACCTGCATGGAGACGAATTCATGATATGAGCTCATGAATCCAGAATGAAAATTTAGCTCGATCAGCTGCTCAAAATTTCCGATCACCAATGGGTTCATAACCTTACACCGGATGAGGAACCGAAGAGATAATAAATTGAAGCGATCATTTAGTGGGAGTACGCCTGCCAAAACCTCGAGGCTCATGGTATGCGTTGAGGGCATACATCCAAACGCAATACGGAGACAAAGATACTGAATTCGCTCGAGTTTGATGAGGTGTGTTTTGGCAGCTGATTGAAAACAGAAACTGCCATACTCTATCACTGAGAGAATAGTTGTTCGATACAACATAATAAGATCTTCGGGATGGGCTCCCCACCAGGTGCCGGTAATTGAACGGAGAAAGTTTATTCTTTGTTGACATTCTTTACTTTACATTGCAAGGATATTCGTGAGAATCAGATCCGATATAAAAGTAGCCTTAGCTACGTCTCTATTTACGTACGCTCAGTAGATCAAGTCCAATTAATTTACAGCGGTTCTCGTAGTGAGGAAGATTTGAGGGATCATTCCAGGGCAGATTACGTAAAACGAAACGAACAAATTTACGCTGGGTCGCTTCGATGCGCTGAATACCGTTTTGATAGTAAGGCGACCATGTTATGCATGCATACTCGAGAATTGAGCGAACCAACGCACAATAGAGTGCCTTGATGCAATAAACGTCTTTGAATTGTTTCGTGACACGAAAGATGAATCCGAGAGTTCTAGAAGCTTTGGCTAATAATAATAAGATATATGATCCTTGAAAGTGAGTTTACTGTCAATGATGACTCCTAGATCGTTGATTGCTACTACACGGCTTAAAATCACACTGCGCAATTTATATTCATAAACGACAGATGAACGTTTCCTCGAGAAGAATATAATGGAACATTTTTCAGAATTCAAAACCATTCTATTGTTATCACACCATTCAGCGAAAATGTCAAGCTGCTGCTGCAGGTACACTGCGTCATTAAGACAATTGACGGGCCAAAACAACTTGAAGCCATCGGCGTAAGAGTAGGGGGTCTTCGTAGCCACTTGGTTACGCGTTCGCTTACTAAGCGATCGATCGTGAGTTCAAACTCAGGGCCCTCAATTGACCATCTTTGTGTTGTTATAGAATAACTACGTCCACGCAACCATCATCAGCTATGGAGATCGATCCACTGTGGAACAAAGATCGATTCATCCATACAACTGCTCTGTTCTGCAAGAAACATCGGGCTACTGTTCTATAAATAACCCAACAATGATCAATACCAACTGTCTCCGGTGTCCGGTCTGCTGAACAATGGAAGAACAGATAGAATACCCTTACGCCTAAATGGCCACTACAGTGTAATTTACCATAATGTAATGGAACAGAAAACCTATCGCCTAAATGGCTACTACTACTACTACTGTGTAATTTACAATTTATAGAAACATAAACATATGTACATGTACACGATAAAAACCCGGCTCTGTTACAGATAAAATGCTAATGAGCCTGATAAATAAATGAATGGGATAAAAAAAAATCGGCGTAAGAGAGTTTGTGGCACTCCAAGCAAAAGTTAACGTCGTTCAGGTACAGAAGAAAAATGTAAGGGCCAAGATGACTACCTTGAGGAACACCCGATGATACTGGAAACGGAGAAGATACAGTGTCACCTATTTTCACTGACATCACACGACCAGTCAGGTATGAACGTAACCAGTTCAAGAAGTTGCCGTGGAATCCGAGACGTCGGAGTTTAGCGACCGCTATTTCGTGGTTTATTTTATCAAACGCAGCTGATAAATCTGTATAAATTGCATCAATTTGTTGACGTGACTATAGAGAGCGAGCGATGAATGAGGTGTACAGTACCAGATTTGTTGAAATAGATCGCTTGGGAACGAAACCATGTTGTTGATGTGAGATGTAACTACTGCATGCATGGGAGATGAATTCCAAAACTATGAGCTCAAATAACTTAGACACCGAACAAAGGCTGGCGATTCCTCTGTAATTCTTGACATTTTTCCTGCAGCCTTTTTTGAATACTGGAAAAACGAAAGAAATTCTCGATAAATGAATGAGTAGAAAAAAAAAACTTTGGTTTCGATTTTTAAATTTTGCTGAACGTTCTTCTTGAAGATGTGTGAGTAGATGAGTATAAAAATTGAATTATCACAAATACTACGCACACCATGCATGATATGAAAACCAGCGATGTACGGAACCCAAAGCTCTCCTTAACGTTGGATTAACCACTCAACATAAACTTAATCAAAATGATACTTTTCAGCGCACCCCTTTCCATAGCTAACTTCCATATTGAAAATACCCTGCTCAAATTATACCCCCTCATTAATTTGAATCGACGATCGATCAAATCGATTGTTTTTGAATTAATTTGCAAAGGGCCTGGCCGGGTAGAGGAGTAAAAAGTACCTCCTAACCAAATCATCAGCTGTATGGCAAATATTGTATCGGATATTAATTAAGAAATTTTGGCGGTTTATTTGAACCCCTATGTGGTTTAACATAGGATCTATAGTGAAAAACGTACTTTTTCGTTTATTTCACGCCATCCTCAAAAGCTTCGAGATAAAAAATTTGGAAAAAATACTAAATGTGCATCTACGGTGTATCAAGAAAAATTATCAAAAAAAAAATCATAAAAAATTAAAGTACTAAAAAATATTGAGATTTTGATTTTTTTTTTGTGATTTAGAGATTCAGTATTACTCTAATTCATATTTAAATGTGTCCCTACGGCTTTTCTAGATATATGGGATTTTTTCAGATTTTTTTCAGTGTTGCGCGGTACAAAAACATATATTTTTTTATATTTCCAAAGGGTCTGGCTGGCTAAGGGAGTAAAAAGTCCCCCAAACCAAATCACCAGCTGTATGGAAAATATTGTATAGGGTACTAAATGAAACATTTGGAAGAAGTACCATATATTTGAGTCCTTATATGGTACACCACAGGGTTTATGATGAAAAATGCACCTTTTTTGTTTTTTTCACGCCATTCTCAATAGCTTTGAGACAAAAATATGAAAAAATAGTGAAAGTACATCTTACTAAGATGTATCGATAAATATCTTCAAACTAGTTTTTCATCAAAAAATCTAATGATAAAAAAATTTAAATACGCAGTACAAAATAACTTTATACATTTTCTGACATTACGAAATTTTGAAAAAAAATATAACTTCGAGACCCACTTCTGCTCTAATTTTTTATTTAAATGCGTTCGTATGTGTCTTTTTTTTTAAATGTGGCGTAATTTTTCCTGAATTTTTAAAAGCATTGCGAGACACAAAAATAAATTTTCTTCATCGTCTGCATTATTATTTTTATTTTCTTAAAATCGATTATTTTATTGTATTCGTGGTTTTCAATTGTAAGATTAAAATTTAAAAAAAATAAAAACAACTCGGATTTTTTTAAGTTCTTTTCATTAATCCGAATGTTCTTTCCACTTTAAATTTTTTTTCTCACAGAGATTTCACAGAGGTTTCTGAATTTGGTAAACCATCTAAATTCAATATAAAGATAATCTCATATACTTTAAGATATGAGAAAAACAATTGTACAAGCATTGCGCTGTATACTGTATATACGGACAAAATTTAGACATATGAAAAACAAAATTTAAAAAATAATAAAGCAGTAATGGGTCTCCAAATTCAAAAAAATTAAAAATGCCCAAAGGCCAAAAAAACATTTTTTTTCGCGCAATCCTCTTCAAAATTCAAGGAAAAAATACGCTACATGTGGTAAAAAAAAACAATGCATATGATCGCATTTAAATAAAAATTAGAATTAAATTGGATCTTAAAGTAATTTTTTTTTCAATTTCGAAATGCCTGAAAATATATTTAATTTCTTGTACCGCGAAAAAACACTCTAAAAATTCTGAAAAAAAAATCACATATACTGAAAATAGACGTAGGAAGAAATTGGAATACAAACTAGAGTAGTACTGAATCTCAAAATAAAAAAAATTAAACTTAATTTGAAATAAAAATAAAATTAATTTAAAATTTCTTTTAGTGTTTGATTTTCTGATGAAAAAATTGTTTGAAAATATTGATCAATACACCTAAGTAAGATGTACTTTCAATATTTTTTTCATATTTTTGCCTCAAATCTATTAAGAATGGCGTGAAAAAACGAAAGGTGCATTTTTCATCATAGATCCTATGTTGTACCATATAAGAACTCAAATATATGGTACTACTGCCAAAATATTTTATTTAGTACCCCATACAATATTTTCCATACAGCTGGTGATTTGGTTTGCGAGACTTTTCACTCCCTTACCCAGCCAGACTCTATGAATTTATAAAAAAAAGTATTTTTTGTACCGCGCAACACTGAAAAAAAATCACAAATGTCTAAAAAAGCCGCAGAAAGTACATTTAAATATGAATTAGAGTAGTACCGAATCTCTAAATCCAAAAAAAAATAATTAAAATCTCAATATTTTTTTAGTACTAAAATTTTTGATGACATTTTTTTTGATAATTTTTCTTGATACACCGTAGTAAGATGCACATTCAGTATTTTTTTTTCAAATTTTTATCTCGAAGCTTTTGAGGATGGCGTGAAATAAACGAAGAAGTACGTTTTTCACTATAGATCCTATGTTAAACCACATAGGGATTCAAATAAACCGTCAAAATTTCTTATTTAATATTCTATACAATATTTTCCATACTGCTAGTGATTTGGTTTGGGGGCACTTTTTACTCCCTTACCAGGCCATGCCCTTTATCAATTTCGTGTGCTAATTAACTTGTGTGTCGTTGCTTTTCGTGTGCAGCAAACTAGTGAAACAAAAAAAAACAAGTATGAATTGCGAAATTTGTGGTACCGGGATCGCCGATAATATCAATCTGTGGGAGTGCGCAGATTGTCCGAGACGATTCAATGCTGCTTGCATCGGTGTACATGGTAAAAAGGTCGTCGAAATCACATCGTACGTCTTACTTTGTAGTAAATGCCAGAGTCACGTGCGTACCGAGTTCGACATCAAGGAGCTTAAGCTGATGTCACATTAGGCGGATTCGCCGCCGCGGATTCCGCGAGTAAAACCGCAGCGGAGGATCTATAGTGTATTGTGAATGAGCCATGCCACACAGAGCGGGGCGGTTTTCAAATGGAGAAAATAACCGTCGCGATATCCGCGGCGGCGAATCTGCCTAATGTGACATCAGCCTTAAGGAGGAAACAGAATGCCGCGTTGTGCGTTGCTTCTCATCAGCTGTCATAGCTTGCGTTTTGTACTAAAACATTCGTCCGACGCAGTCTGTTGATTTGCAATAACAATCTAGCATTCGCGTCACCACTTTTCATGTAAACAAAAACAAAATAAAATTCGTATTAAAATCTTGTTCTAGTTGTGTCCACGGATTCATTGATTTTTTTCAAAAACAACACATTAACATATCCGCGCTGGCGGCATTGAGCTTTGTTTGTAAAGACAACTCTATATTATGAAGAAAAAAATTCAGCAACAATGTTGGAATTGTTTGGCCATATGGTTGAAAGAAAGTCAGAAACAAATGTTTCAAGTAATCAAATAACATGATGTGAAAATTTTCATTCAAATTTTAGCCCCTTATGGCCCTAATTTGAAGTTACCACCAGATGTCGACACCATGTCACTGTCTTCGCGAATTCGGCGCAAGCAGTTTAGAACAAATGTTAGCGTTTAGTACAACGATGCTAATGACGCAACGCATTATTGTGTTCGACTTAATGGAAACACACATATTTAGAACGGAGTACCAAAGCACAATTGTCGCAATGCGATGCATAGCGCGGCATTCTGGTCCCACATTTACTCAGCAGCAATCGAAGTTGGCTGAACAGCTGCAGCAAAACACGGAAATCATCCATCGGCTGACTCAACAACAAAGAATGTAAGCATTATACCGTTTTGTCTCATATTCCGAACAGTCTCTAATTTCGAAAACTTCATTTTTGAATATAAATTGACTAAACTTTTATGTTATAAATAATTGAATAATGAAAACAGCCATTTTCTGAGGTATAGGCTTCATTTTGACATCATTTTCAGGTATCAATACAACCTATAATTTATAATATTAGACATTTGCAAAAAAGTGACAGTCAAAAACAATTATAGAATCTTTGCGTTAGCAAATTCCGTAAAAAATCAGCATCGTTAATTTTTTAGTTTTTGCTGTTGTTTCAACTATTTTGATTGCTGTTTCCAAGTTAAGTGCTAGAAAATGTAAGAAACTTCAATACAATATCATTTCTTTCATTCTGAAAAAAAAATCACATATACTGAAAATAGACGTAGGAAGAAATTGGAATACAAACTAGAGTAGTACTGAATCTCAAAATAAAAAAAAATAAAACTTAATTTGAAATAAAAATAAAATTAATTTAAAATTTCTTTTAGTGTTTGATTTTCTGATGAAAAAATTGTTTGAAAATATTGATCAATACACCTAAGTAAGATGTACTTTCAATACTTTTTTCATATTTTTGCCTCAAATCTATTAAGAATGGCGTGAAAAAACGAAAGGTGCATTTTTCATCATAGATCCTATGTTGTACCATATAAGAACTCAAATATATGGTACTACTGCCAAAATATTTTATTTAGTACCCCATACAATATTTTCCATACAGCTGGTGATTTGGTTTGCTAGACTTTTCACTCCCTTACCCAGCCAGACTCTATGAATTTATAAAAAAAAAAGTATTTTTTGTACCGCGCAACACTGAAAAAAAATCACAAATGTCTAAAAAAGCCGCAGAAAGTACATTTAAATATGAATTAGAGTAGTACCGAATCTCTAAATCAAAAAAAAAAATTAAAATTTCAATATTTTTTTAGTACTAAAATTTTTGATGACATTTTTTTGATAATTTTTCTTGATACACCGTAGTAAGATGCACATTCAGTATTTTTTTTCAAATTTTTATCTCGAAGCTTTTGAGGATGGCGTGAAATAAACGAAGAAGTACGTTTTTCACTATAGATCCTATGTTAAACCACATAGGGATTCAAATAAACCGTCAAAATTTCTTATTTAATATTCTATACAATATTTTCCATACTGCTAGTGATTTGGTTTGGGGGCACTTTTTACTCCCTTACCAGGCCATGCCGTTTATCAATTTCGTGTGCTAATTAACTTGTGTGTCGTTGCTTTTCGTGTGCAGCGAACTAGTGAAACAAAAAAAAAACAAGTATGAATTGCGAAATTTGTGGTACCGGGATCGCCGATAATATCAATCTGTGGGAGTGCGCAGATTGTCCGAGACGATTCCATGCTGCTTGCATCGGTGTACATGGTAAAAAGGTCGTCGAAATCACATCGTACGTCTTACTTTGTAGTAAATGCCAGAGTCACGTGCGTACCGAGTTCGACATCAAGGAGCTTAAGCTGATGTCACATTAGGCGGATTCGCCGCCGCGGATTCCGCGAGTAAAACCGCAGCGGAGGATCTATAGTGTATTGTGAATGAGCCATGTCACACAGAGCGGGGCGGTTTTCAAATGGAGAAAATAACCGTCGCGATATCCGCGGCGGCGAATCTGCCTAATGTGACATCAGCCTTAAGGAGGAAACAGAATGCCGCGTTGTGCGTTGCTTCTCATCAGCTGTCATAGCTTGCGTTTTGTACTAAAACATTCATCCGACGCAGTCTGTTGATTTGCAATAACAATCTAGCATTCGCGTCACCACTTTTCATGTAAACAAAAACAAAATAAAATTCGTATTAAAATCTTGTTCTAGTTGTGTCCACGGATTCATTGATTTTTTTCAAAAACAACACATTAACATATCCGCGCTGGCGGCATTGAGCTTTGTTTGTAAAGACAACTCTATATTATGAAGAAAAAAATTCAGCAACAATGTTGGAATTGTTTGGCCATATGGTTGAAAGAAAGTCAGAAACAAATGTTTCAAGTAATCAAATAACATGATGTGAAAATTTTCATTCAAATTTTAGCCCCTTATGGCCCTAATTTGAAGTTACCACCAGATGTCGACACCATGTCACTGTCTTCGCGAATTCGGCGCAAGCAGTTTAGAACAAATGTTAGCGTTTAGTACAACGATGCTAATGACGCAACGCATTATTGTGTTCGACTTAATGGAAACACACATATTTAGAACGGAGTACCAAAGCACAATTGTCGCAATGCGATGCATAGCGCGGCATTCTGGTCCCACATTTACTCAGCAGCAATCGAAGTTGGCTGAACAGCTGCAGCAAAACACGGAAATCATCCATCGGCTGACTCAACAACAAAGAATGTAAGCATTATACCGTTTTGTCTCATATTCCGAACAGTCTCTAATTTCGAAAACTTCATTTTTGAATATAAATTGACTAAACTTTTATGTTATAAATAATTGAATAATGAAAACAGCCATTTTCTGAGGTATAGGCTTCATTTTGACATCATTTTCAGGTATCAATACAACCTATAATTTATAATAATAGACATTTGCAAAAAAGTGACAGTCAAAAACAATTATAGAATCTTTGCGTTAGCAAATTCCGTAAAAAATCAGCATCGTTAATTTTTTAGTTTTTGCTGTTGTTTCAACTATTTTGATTGCTGTTTCCAAGTTAAGTGCTAGAAAATGTAAGAAACTTCAATACAATATCATTTCTTTCACCCAGTTAAGAAATGATATTGTATGCAGAAATCTCCATTAAAATTTATATTGAAGTAGTGTTCGGAATATGAATCAAATTTCTACGCATGATACAAATTCCGAACACTTCATTTTCAAATGTAAATTTACTGAACTTTAATGTTATTAATAATTGAATAATCAAAACCCTAAAATTCTTTGGCTTTTAGCCTTCATTTTAAAATCATGAACAGGTATCGATACAGTCTATAATATACAGGGTTTTCCATTTCGGGCTTCCGAAAGTATACAGCCCTGCGCTGACAACCGTTTGACATAGCTGTCAATCAAAGCGTCATATCGTTAGTTAAATGTCTGCCATTTTACAATATGGATCGTTTTAGCATCGCACAACGTGTTAATTTTGTTAAATTAACCTATAAAAATGATGAAAAACCGGCAAATGTTTTTCGAGCATTACGGACGGATTTTGGTCGTCATGGAGAGCCTACAGAACACACAATCGCTTATGTAGTGTGTAAATTTGAACAAACTGGATCCGTAGCGGATATTGTGAAACCTGTGCATCATCGTAATGTGCGTTCGGCCGAAAATATTGCTGCTGTTGCTGCCAGTGTGGAGGATGAGCCGAATGTTTCGATTCCACGGTGTGCTCAGCAATTGGGCTTGTCAAACACATCATTGTGGCGAATTTTGCATTTGGACTTGCACCTACATCCATATAAAGTCCAACTGGTACAAAAATTAGAGCGTGGTGACCATGGAATGCGTCGGGCATACGTCGATTGGGTGAACAAACAACAGCAGCAAAATGCTGAATTTTCGCATTTTTTCTTCAGCGATGAGGCACATTTCGAGCTCGGTGGCTATGTGAACACCCAAAATTTCCGTATATGGGGCTCAGAAAATCTACACGTGATTGTTGAGAGGCCATTGCATCCGCCAAAAGTCACTGTTTGGTGCGCATTATGGTCTGGTGGAATCATCGGGCCGTATTTCTTTGAAAATGAGGACGGCGAGACGGTAACTGTGAATGGTGAGCGCTATGGCCGCATGTTAACCGTTTTTTTTCCACAAATTGAAGATATGGATAAGCATGACATGTGGTTTCAGCAGGAAGGCGCCACGTGCCACACAACACGACCGAACATGGCCATATTGCGAACGAAATTTGAGGGACGCATAATTTCACGTTTTGGTGATGCCAATTGGCCGTCCAGATCATGCGATTTGAACCCGCTAGACTTTTTTCTGTGGGATTATGCGAAAGACCGTGTCTATACCAACTCTCCGCAAACTCTTGAACATTTGAAAGACAACATTCGTGAAGTTATGACCGAGATACCGCCCCATATGTGTCGAAAAGTCATCGAAAATTATCTGTTCCGGATCAAGGTGTGCGAGGAAGCCCTAGGTGGACATTTGAATGATGTTGTATTTCACACCTAATGGCATAAACCAAACTTTAATTTGAAATAAAAGTTTCATCGAAATTCAAATTCTAAGTGTGTTTTATTTCATTTTACTTTCGGAATTCAAAGTTGGAAAACCCTGTATTATATTGAACATTTGCAAAAAAAAGTGACAGTCAAAACCAATGAATTAATTTTGCGTTAGCAAATTCTGTAACAAACAAGCATCGTTAATTTTTTAGTTTTTGTAGCTGCATTACTCGAGAATTGATCAAGCAAATGAAACCAAATTTGGCATATCGAGGTTTTAGGGTGCAATAAATGTTTCTATGATGGTTAGACTCTCCACCCCCTCTCTAAGGGGGGGGGGGCTGCCATACAATTGAAACACAAATTTCTGCATTACTCGAAAACTAATCAAGCACAATTTGGGACGTGAGGGTTTTTAAGTATGAGAAATGTTTCTATAGTGGTATGACACCCCTCCCTCCTCTGGAATGCAAAGGGGGTCCCATAAAACTATTACACATATTTCGACCAAAAATATTCCAACCAAACATGGCAATTGAAAATTTTCAGAAAACTCTGGAGGAAAAGGGAAAATTTGAAAAATAAATTCACATATGTTCTACAATTACATCGTCACAAGTGCTGTTAGTCTATTTGATGTTTGCGCTAGTGAAATTGAACTTCGTTCGAAACTGGAAATGGATTTTAATGTGATGAAACGCACTTTCATATCTTCTATCTATACCATAAAAAAGGATCGCCAGATGTGTTGATAAGAGCAGAACTCGAGGAAGGAATTTTTTTTTTTTATCTGTATTATAGTGACTTTCAACTCATTTGGCTGGTTCGTCACTTTTACTTCCATTTTTGGAAGAATGTCGGGAGTGAGAATTGAACTCGTGACCTTTAGCGTGAGAGGCATGGATGTTACCACTACGCCAGATCGCCTCCACGTAGAGGAAGGAATTGTCCGATTTAGGGCTGTCTTTATTCTATTATATTTTCTGTATAAACATTTATTCCATGTAACGGAGAAACATGTTATTTGCAAGGGGCTGGAAAATCTTGAACGAGAATTGTGTCTGAAAATAATCTGATATTATAATGATGAGTTTTGTTAGAAATACTAGGAATTTTATAAAGGGTGTGTCACATCAAATTGCATCACGGAAAAACCGCTGTAGAAATTCGCACAGTAGACCGATCATTTTGAAAATTTTAGACAGTAAAAAAAACTATTAAACAACTTTTGGCATTTTCTTTTTATTCATACTTCGAGCCCAAGCCCGTATGCTCGCACCTTCCTCTTTACCCCGTCCATAAGGTTCTGTACAACGTCAGGTTGTAGTTTTTTTTTTAACAGAAATCCATTTTCTCTTGAAGTCCGCCTCCGATTTGACAACTTTTGGGTTCTTCCGGAGGGCCTGCTTCATAATCGCCCAATATTTCTCTATTGAGCGAAGCTCCGGCGCGTTGGGCGGGTTCATTTCCTTTGGCACGAAGGTGACCCCGTTGGCTTCGTACCACTCCAACACGTCCTTTGAATAGTGGCACGAAGCGAGATCCGGCCAGAAGATGGTCGGGCCCTCGTGCTGCTTCAATAGTGGTAGTAAGCGCTTCTGTAGGCACTCCTTAAGGTAAACCTGCCCGTTTACCGTGCCGTTCATCACGAAGGGGGCGCTCCGCTTTCCGCAAGAGCAGATCGCTTGCCACACCATGTACTTTTTGGCAAACTTGGATAGTTTCTGCTTGCGAATCTCCTCCGGAACGCTGAATTTGTCCTCTGCGGAGAAGAACAACAGGCCCGGCAGCTGACGAAAGTCCGCTTTGGCGTAGGTTTCGTCGTCCATTACCAGGCAATGCGGCTTCGTCAGCATTTCGGTGTACAGCTTCCGGGCTCGCGTCTTTCCCACCATGTTTTGCCTTTCGTCGCGGTTAGGAGCCTTCTGAACCTTGTATGTACGCAGGCCCTCCCGTTGTATGGTCCGCTGGACGAATGAACTTGACAAATTCAGCTTATTGGCGACATCCCGGACCGAACTTCTCGGATCACGTCTAAACTGCTTAACTACGCGCTTGTGATCTTTTTCACTGACGGAGCATCCATTTTTGCCGTTCTTCACCTTCCGGTCGATGGTTAGGTTCTCGAAGTATCGTTTTAGTACTCTGCTGACCGTGGATTGGACGATTCCCAGCATCTTACCGATGTCCCGATGTGACAACTCCGGATTCTCGAAATGAGTGCACAGGATTAATTCATGACGCTCTTTTTCGTTCGACGACATTTTTCCAAATTTACGAAAAATTGACAGTGAAGCATGGCCAACGTGATCTATACACTCTTATCTGATTATAAGCGAAAGCAGAAGATATAATTCCTAAAAATTAAATTTCTACAGCGTTTTTTCCGTGATGCAATTTGATGTGACATACCCTTTAGTAAAAGGTAAATTCAACGGGGTCAAATAGAAGATCAATCAATGAACAGTTCTGCGATGGGAACCATGAACTTCCTCATAGTAAGAAAACGTAAATGTTTGTAACAAAAAACAAATTTAGGGCGGGACGAAGTTTGCCGGGTCAGCTAGTGAACAATAAATACAATCGATAATTACGATAGCAAAATCCAATTTTTTGCAAGTCAAATGAAAAAGATGAAAAATCAATTTAATTTCGCGAAAGATTACCATTTTGAGTAATGAGACACTGTTCAATGGCCATCAAAGTTTAAGTGTTCGGAATTTGAGACAAAACGGTATTCACATTTCCGATAATAGTCAAAACGTCTCCATCGGTAGTTTCAGTTATCATCGGAAGAAATCAAAAAAGTTTGAAAGAAATTTAGTGAAATGACTGAAAAAGGTGCTCTTTATTTGTTGAGAGTCTATGATAGTAGTTTTTTTTTCCTGAATACTCTGGGATATGATAAGAACAGCAGGTTCGTGTGTTTCAATCAATTGAATTTGTGAAGGCAATCTGCAATGTTGATAATTTTAGCAACATGATTTACCGATATCACGATCAATCGTATAAAGATGGTGAAGTTATCATGTTAAGAACTACTTTCTACTACTGATTCGATTGTTTCATTATCTACTTAAAGATTCAAATGCAGAGATTTAGGTAATTATAATATTAAAATAAACACAATTGCTTCTTTTTGTTCATCGCAGTGCAGTGTACAGAAAATAGTAATTATATGAACAGTGTTTCAATGGTTTCTTATATTCATCTTGTTTCCTAATAGATAAGTAATAAGTAACCAGACACTATCGCGACCGGCATGTTTGGACTCTACAAAGAATGCGATTCAAAGGTAGATTGATCTTATAGCACATAATACTGATAATTGTTGATTTTCGAACGTTGTTGACAAACAGTGATTTTTCGGAAACGTTTTTTTCAAAATGGCTCTAATGTTTTCGAACAAAATGAAATGAATTCAGGTTTTTCCTTAGTCATCCGTCTGTGTTTGTTCGTTTAAAAATGTAAAACTAGTGCATTTATGAATGCCCTATATTTGAAAATTAAAGTGACTTTTTGCTCGCAGTGCAGGTTTTGGCCGATGTTCGATTTTTCGATCAGTCACTTCCCGGAAAATGGAAGATGGGAAAAAAATGAACATAAGGGGTTCTTTAGCGCCAATAATCAAAATTACACTAATGGCTTTCGTCAAGAAATATTTTTTACAGATCGGTCGTTAATGTGGTAATTACCGCAGAATACCGTCGAATTCTGATCAATTTTGAAATTAGGACTCTAAGCAAGGATCGATAAATGCAAACCCTTGCTAAACAAACCAATGCTGTTTTGGGTGATTAGTTTTTACAAAAAAATTCAGAAGTGTGATCAAGAGCTCCACTCGTACAGTAAATACAAAAAACGCTAGCTACAACACTGTAGCAGGTGTACCCGGAAGTCCTATTTTCAAATTCAATTCCTCAATCAGTCTACCTGGGGAGCGGTTGTTTGTGCAGATGGCGTTTTCAATTCAACAGAAACCAATACACCAACCAGTTGAGCAAAGTATAATTGGCATGCATTTGCCCACCCGAGCTTCCAAGAAAAACAAACAACGAAAACAGAAAAAATCAACCAAGCGAAACCCCACATTGCCCACTCCAAGCATCATACAGTCCCGTCAGGTTCAGATTAACAAACAACAGCAACTCAGTAACGTGTGTAACTCATGATTTTTGTTTTTTATCTTAATTGGACATGAAAGGTCAAGCGTTTTTCTTTTTTTTTCCTTTGTTCAATTTCGATGGAGGAGAAACTACCGAACGGGAACGTTTTGTTCCGCAGGCCAAATTATTTCGAGCAGCCAAACACTGGCACGGAAAGGAATCGTGCAGCAGGAGAAATCACAAAGTTAACCCACAGATGACGAGGGATTCTCATAATTAAATTCATTACTGTTAGTGCTGATCCTGGGCAGCGATCCGGGTTGGGTTGATGGTCGTTTGAAAAGACACAAAAAACCAAATAAGTATCGCTAGCTGCTGGTCTGGAAAGTGGATGTCTAAATTTTTGTTGGGATTTCAGCTAGCACCAGCAATTACATTCGCTTAATTCCATTTTTATTCGAATTAAAAGTTTCAGCTGACCCTTGTTAACAAACGAGCAAATGGACGCTAGTGTCGGGGCTGGTTCTAGTTTTGATTGACTGGTTGGGGAACGTTGTGGACGTGGATTAATCGTGAATTCGAAACTTGCTTGTGCTCAACATTAACTGTTTTGGGGAGAGTGGAACCGGAAATATTGCAAACATTTTTGTGTTGAGCGTGGTGAGAAACCATGGAAAAATGGTAGCTGTGTCAGTTCAGACCGAATTTAGAACACAAAAAAGGCACACTGCGTATTCTCCCACGCCTTTGAGCTGCGCTCCCACATAAATCGCATTTCATATTTCACGCAGACCGCGCGGAATAGTTGCAACATTCCATTCGCTCGAATGCCGCATTGCTGCACCTAATTAAACCCACATCAATCCCATTACGGACTGAGACCAGTCGGATGCAGAATGCATAATTAATTATTACAGCTTAAACTTAAATATTCTCGAATTCGATCACTTGTCAGCAAGGGAACACTCCCTAAAAGGAACTGAAAAACGAAGAGTGGAGTGCAGAGAGAGATTGGTTGTGAAAACAAAAAAAAGCAAATAAAATAAAATAAAAAACGAATAGTACTGGGCACAATCCGCAGCGCTTCGGTAAATTTGGTCATTAATTTAATTATAAAATAACATCCTCCCCCTCCAGTGTGTATACAACACTCACATGCGCAAAAAAGCACTCACACACATACACTCTCATCAGAAATAACGGTACGTCGATGATAAAAAAAAAGTAAATCATCATCTCCAAACAAGCCGAAATAATTTCCCTAAATGATGAGATTGAGTGCGTGACATGGACGGCAATTTCCGGCAGTTGCTCAGCATTTCCACCGGAACACAAAAACGTTTGTGGCGCAAGGGGCAAGTGATTAAAATACGAAATAATTAATCGAACCTCTTCTCTGTGCAGTTGGAGGAGCTGTCTGTGTTTTCCTCCGCAGTAGAGGAAAATAGCGAAAATAATGCGTGCGGTGCAGAGGGGATGTGCTACCCGTCGCCAAAATGAAATATTCAACGCAATCAATTATTGATGGCCGGAATCGGACAGCTGCAGGAGCATCATCACTATTATCGCAAGCGGCGTTGTCCTTGATTACTCAGGAGCGTGGGGACGTGGTGTGGGAATAATTTTCCGCCATTTACCCCCCCCCCCGAGTCCGGAACGGAAGTGATGAATTTTTGTATTGGTGGCGCACGGACCATTGTTGGCCCATTTTCGGGAAAAAGCATCATTGTAGCGTCACAGAGGCGCAAAATGTTTCGCGATTAATTTTGACTTTTCGGGTCATTTGTTAAAAAGGACATGGCCCGAGGTGCTCCCGTTTCGGATATAAACTGAAACCATAAATTGAAGTGTGGTGTATTTCGTGGAGGGATGGCATTTGTACGGGCATGGAAAGTACGGCTGTTTGAAATTGTGGTTTGCCTGTGGCTTGGGGTTGAGTATTGAAAAGAACTCAAATACACCCAGGTTTTTTTTACGCGGGGGATACATACCTCGTAGAAAAAACCGCGTTAATTGGAAAATCCACGTAAAAAAAAAATTATTACTTTTTTGGAGTGAATCGTTCATTATTTTCCGGAAATAGATTTTTCACATTTTATTCACACCTAGTGGTTACCCAAAAACTCTCAATGTTTATGTTATTACGAAAAATCCATCCCCAACCATAGTCGAGCAATCAAAAATCAGATGTCAAGTTTCTCGATAGAGCAATTGGTACCACCGTCAGTAATCAAAAATTCGAACAAGAAAAGAAAACTAAAGTTGGAGCAAAAGTGAAATTCCACTTCAAAAAATCACAATTTTCATTATCTTATGACTTATTTTGATTGCGACTAATGAACTCGAAATCCAGAAGTTGTTGAAATTTCTTGGAAAAACAACATATTAAACATTAAAATAAAAATTCAACTGATCAAAATGGAATTTGTTTTAAAATTGATGATGTTCTAGACCGACAGCGTGAAAGAGAAGAAAGTGTCCAAAAATTTCCCTATCCTTAGTAGTTGAAAATCCGAGTTATTTCTCCTTTAAGTTCCTCCAAATTTTGTGGCGTCATTAACATGGTAACGGTTCTTCACGTACCCCCAGAGGAAATAATCGACGACGAGAAATGTTGAAATTCTTACCATAAGAAAACAAAGTTTCATAAGGGCTTCGGTTGCTCGAGTAATACGATTTCACTAAAAATACACGTTCTTGTAAATTGTACATAGACGAATTTCATGCCAACTCGATTGGCCGTTGGCAGCACCATCTCAGATAGCAGTGAAACGTTGTGGGTGTAAAAACATGAGTCAACTTTGCATACTTGAAATATTCGAAAAATAATTAGACTACTTTTGGAGAAAGCCAAATTTTTTTCCTGATTTTGTACAACAAATTTTAACTTAAAAACTATGATACCTACAAAATTCATGTTAAAGGATGAAATGTAGGAAATTGTTTAAATTTTCATAAAAAAATACCAAAAATTTGTTTGGGTAAAAAGTTGTTTTGAAAATTAAAATTAATTTTTCTCAGAAACGTATTTTTTAAAAATTCACAAACATATGTATATCAATAGTCCTTAAAATTTCCAACAAGTCGTCCATACATCGGAAGATGGGCTCTTTTACAGGGACTTTTAAAGTTTTTCTAAGAACAACATTTTTATATTTAGCGATATAGTGTAGTCAAAATAGCGATATAGTGTATTCGACAAAGTTTTAGATCTTGTTAAAATATAAACTTTTGTCGAAGACATCAACTTTCTATCTTTTATAGTTTTTGTAATATAAGTCATTTTTGTATGAATACTCCTAAAAAAAATAATGTTTTGCTCGTAACATGTTTGTGTGTAAATTCTCACGTTTGACATGATCTTGACATGTTTCTAAATAGAGAAAAGTTAGCAGAGCATGTAAATTGCGATATTTTATACATAAAAAAGTAGAAGGGTCTGAGCCTAGGGACACGGAATGAAGTTTGACGTAGGACTGTGATCGTTCAGAACACTTGGTTATTTCAAATGTAATTCTTTTCATTGTTCAGAAATATGTTAGTTTAACTCTTTTAAAACTCTAAATAGTAGCCCTGAAAAGGGCCGTTTATTGTATGTACTCATAACCTTCAAACGTTTTGTAACGAACAAAGAAAGACAATAAGCTTCTGGCAGGAAGTTCAACTGTCTATCTGAAAATGATTAATGAATATCAGTGGGACACATAACAGGGTGAAATGGTAGATGAAGTATATGTGAATGGGTAAACAAAAAAAAAATATACCGTCATTGATTACATTGAATATGAAATTTAGGAGGAAGAAACGTTAAAACAAGTTACAAACACTCACGATTCCGTGATATTTTGAGGTAAAATACACATGAAATCATGAAGTTGCTTCATTTTTAATGAATAGCTATGGTACAAGTAAACTTCGATATAACGTACATTTCACTTTCAAAATTGTACGTTGTATCGAATTGTACGTTATATCGAAGCATAATAAAGTAAGGACCGTATCGTTAATTATGGGTACGCTCAAAACACAGCTTTATTTCAAATATTGCATTTATTTTTCAGTTCTGATATCAAAATATTGTATCTTATGAATGAAAGAAAGGAGTAACAGTAAAAAATAATCAAGATTCTGATTTTCGCGCCAATGATCGCACCTGCTTCTTGATGTCCCTCATTAGGTTCTGGACAACCGTCTCATCGACTTGTTTGCTCACATTTATCCAATCCTTTTTGAACTGCTCAAGGTCATCGGCTGCCTTGTCCTTCTTCCGCAGTCGTCCCTTCATCAAAGCCCAAAATTTTTCAATAGGTCTTATTTGCGGACAATTTGGAGGATTCATCTCCTTTTCCACAAAATCGACATTATTCTCGCGATACCAATCCAAGGTCAAACGTGCATAGTGGCATGATGCCAAATCAGGCCAAAATAGTGTCGGACCAGTGTGCTTTCGGATGAGCGGTAACACACGCTTTTGGAGACATTCTTTCCGGTAAATTTCACCATTCATATTCCCGAGAGTGAAGAAAGGAGATGATTTCATGCCACATTGACAAACAGCTTGCCAAACCAGCACTTTCTTACCGAATTTTTCGCAAAAAATTGACTTCTCCGCGTTCGGGACATCTGTTCCTTGCTTTACAGTGTAAAACTGTGCCCCAGGAAGAGTTTTGTAGTCCAGTTTGACGTAGGTTTCATCATCCATGACGATGCACAGTTCGCGTTTGCTTAAAATCCCATCGTAAAGCTTACGGGCACGGGTTTTCACGGAACTTGCCTGAATTTGGCTGCGTTTGGGACATTTTTGCTTTCTATATGCCTTCAGTGAGTTACGTTCTTTGGCACGTTGAACCATACCGATTGATGTTCCACACTTTTTTGCGCAATCCCGTATCGATAATTCCTTTTTTCTTTCAAATTGCCTGCAAATCTTTTTATCCAAGTTTGGCTTGGATGGCCCAGGTTTTCTGCCGCGACCGGGTAGATCCTTCAATGTATTATACATACCAAATCGCTTGATAGCGTTTTGGACCGCATGGACGCTTACTCCTTCCGCCTTCGCCAATTTTCTCATTGATATTCCTGTTTCGGAGCAGTATCTGGTCACAATGGATTTTCGTTTTTCTTCTGTTAGCCCTCTCATGATTGCACTTTTAGGAAAAAACGATCTTTTCACAATGCTAACTGAACGCTAACTGTGTCAACAACAGGAGAAAAATAAACAGCTGTCAAAACAAGCTATAGTCTTTTTCAGACGGAGACTCTAAGGCGTACCCATAAATAACGATACGGTCCTTACTCACAAACGTAGTCTATAATACATTATTGTGTTGCTGTTTTAGTAAAGTTAATGAATAACTTCAATCAGAAGACGAAGCCAGCCTTTCTCATGATGTTTCCCTTCGTACTGTTGATTAAAATTTGATTCATTTAGAATCCGGAATAACAAAACCAGCTGCATTTCGGAATTGATTGAAGATACAAAACTTGTTTTAGCATCACAATACAGATAATTAATTGTTCTATCAGAAAAAAAAATATTGAAAAAAATTTACATTTACACTTTGGAAATGTGCACGTTATATCGAGGTAAAATGTACGTTATATCGAGTGACGTTATATCGAGGGTACGTTATAACGAGGGTACGTTATATCGAAGTTTCCCTGTATTGTGATTTCTTTCCATTATCTTATTTTTATTATTAGGCATCGAGAGCAGTAGCTTTTTCGGTGAAGTAATGTTCGTTTGCAGACTATCACAATCAAGTCGTATTGGTTCTACTGCCCAACCTATCAAGAAGGAATTGAGTCATTATGAAATGAATATGAGTCATGAAGATTATTAATATTTCATTTCGTTTCATTTTTGTGGTGCGATGTAATGCCGATTTCAATAAGTCCTCGCATGACAATCGCTGCATCCTCCTAATTAATGAACGATCACTGTATGGGTGACACTTTTCTCGTTGCTCTGATGAAATCTTGCATGAAGTTTTAATGATGCATGAAATCTGGCATCTGATTACTTTAACATCTTGCTGATATGATAGATAGAACGAATTATTGCACGCAATTTTGTGTTACATACAACATTCATGGAATCGAAGTTGGAAGAAAGAATGCATAATACATGATTTACCTTCGCATCCGCTCGCAAAACATACCTCTTTTATTTGTTAAATTGCTGGATATAATTGCCGTCTAATGGTATATATTATAACATATATCGTAAGAACGATTCTGCGTAATATGCATTTGAAAACTCTTAACGTAGTCCTACGTCAAAAATGTTACGAATTAAACATTAATAGCATTATTTCAAAGAAACAAATGAAAAAATTGTTGTTCGAAAAACTTTTTCTATGTAAATGTTGCCATCGTCCGATGTATGGAAAACTTGCTGAAAATGTTAAGGGTTATTTATATCTATTTTTTCAAAATTTTAAAAGCATATTTTTTCGAGAAAAATAAGTTTTAATTTTCAAAATATTTTTTTTTCAATGAAATATTTTTCCAAAAAATTCTTTGATAATTTTTAATGAAAACTTAAGCGATTTCCTACATTTCATTCTCTAACCAACTTTTTGTAGATCTTATAGTTTTTAAATTAAGATTTTTCGAAAAAAAAAGTTGAAAAACCTCAAATTAAAAAAAACTACAAAAAAAACTATCAGACCTACAAAATTTTAGTCAAAGAATGGAATGTAGGAAATTATTTTGGTTTTCATTAAAAATTATCAAAGATTTTTTTGGAAAAAAGGTTATTGAAAAAAAAATATTCTGAAAATTAAAATTCATTTTTCTATATAGCCTTGGAAAATGAATCTAAATAGCCCTTAAAAATTCCAACAAGTTTTCCATACATCGGACGATGGGCACATTCACATGGAAAACGTTTTTCTAACAACAACTTTTTCATGTTTTTCTTTTGAAAAATGCTATTAATGTTCAATTCGTTACATTTTTATGTATAAATTATCGCATTTTACATCCTCTGCTAACTTTTCTCTATTCAGAAACATGTCAAGAACATGTTAAAGGTGAGAATTTACACACAAAAATATTACGAGCAAAACATCATTTTTTTCAGGAGTCTTCATACAAAAATGACTTATATCACAAAAACTATAAAAGATAGAAAGTTGATGTCTTCGACAAAAGTTTATATTATAACAAGATCTAAAACCTTGTCGAATACACTATACCACTATCTTGACTTTGAACAAAATTAGGATATGTTGTATTTTTGTCAAAGAAAACATGCAAAAGTTGTTGTTCGAAAAAAAATTTCCCTGTTAAAGTGCCCATCTTCCGATGTATGGACGACTCGTTGAAAATTTTAAGGGCTATTCATATATCTATTTTAGTGAATTAAAAAAAAATACGTTACATAAATTGATAAAAACCTACACGATAAAAACGTGAATTGAGCACGGATTTATTGGGCAACACACAATACAATTACTGATAAATGCCTATTATCCGTAAATGGAGAATAATTCATTTTACGCATCAACTCCCATTGTGAGCTAACGCCCGAATTTAGGCAGAAAGAATGCTTGTTGCGTCGGGGAATAAAGCGAGTGGTTAGCACAATCGAAAGAAACACTCAAAAACTCAAACACATCGTCAAATTATTACGTTTTTTTTGCTATATTCATTGTTCATGTTTAAAGCAAAAACAAATGGTGGATAACTTTCCCGTCTAATGATATATAACACAACATATGGCGCAATAACGATTTTGAGTAATATGCGTTTGAAAACTCTTAATAAATCGTTACATTTCTCGTAGAGTGACCCCCCTACGTAGAAATCAAAGACATAGTCCTATGTCAAAATAACTTTTTGGTCAGTGAAATTTTTATCCAAAATATTTTTGGTGTTTTCTTTGGGATTTGTGATTTTGTGATTTAAACAATTTCCTTCATTTCATCCTTTGACAAGAATTTTGTAGGTATCATAGTTTTTAAGTTATAGATTTTTGTGAAAAATTAAGAAAAAAAAAATTCACTTTTTCCAAAAAGTAGTCTAATTCTTTTTCGAATATTTCAAGTATGCAAAGTCATTCGTCTTCGTGAAGTCGAGGCCGCCGGGTGTATTTTCGCCCGTCTGGTGATACCGTTACTTTCGCTGCTGGTGAAATAGTAATTGTTTCACCCAAACGGGATTTTTGGACTGCAAAAGTGTGAAGCGAACAAAGCGGAAGGAAGAAGACCTGCATCGCGGGCGCTGTGTGCTGGCGTGTTTATCGCCATATCATCGTCATCGAAATCATCACTGTGGAGCCATACACCGTTGCAGCTGTGCTGTACGATAGACACGCGGTTCGCTGGGAACCGTTCTAATTCAACCGCACGGGTGTGCGATATAAGTATATTTTTTATTAGATTAAGGTTTTTAGTTTAAGAAATAATCAGAAAAAAAAATTGAGAAATCACTGAAAAATTGTACATCTGCCACTTTATATGGCAGGATGCGGAGAACCCGTTGACATGGAGATTGAATCCACTGTCCATCCCTCCACATCTACGGGAGGTGGGAAGTCGCTTAAACGCGTTCCCCCTTCAGAAGAAGTCTTTTCGGGGGAGGAATTAACCCACCTAAACAAGCCCCCCTCAAGAAAATTTGCAAACCTCTCCTCTTCACCCCCTCAATCTCCTGCTCCCATTCCTCCTCTCGCTCTCCCTCTCGCTCCACTCCCGTTCTCGCTCCCCCTCACGCTCCCGCTCCCGCTGAACTCCCGATCACGCCACCCAACCCTGCTGTTTCCGCTTCCGCTCAACAATCGACCCCGCTTTCCTCTCCTGTTGTGTCTCCACCCCGTGTCAAGGTTTATCCAGAAAATGCAACTGGAACTGGCCCATGGGTTGTTTTCTTCCGACCTAAACCTAAAGGAAAATCTCTGAATGTCATTCAGATCATGAAAGATTTGACAAAAAATTATTCCTCCGTGGTCGAAATTTCCAAGGTTCGCCCGAACAAACTGCGTGTTGTCGTGGCTGATCGGAAGCAAGCTAACGTCATTGTTGTCGACAAGCGGTTCATTTTAGAATATCGCGCATACGTGCCCTGCCATAACGTAGAAATTGCGGGAGTGATTACAGAAACGGGTCTGACGTGTGAATTTATTAAAAAAGGAAATGGAAAGTTCAAGAAGCTCCCCTCGATGGAAGTCGAGATCTTGGACTGTCGCCAATTAGGCAAAGTCTCCCAGGAAGGGGGAGAAACTAAATTCACGCCGTCCGACTCGTTTCGAGTAACTTTTGCTGGTTCCGCTCTCCCTGACTACGTTATGGTGGACAAATTGAGACTGGCGGTGCGACTCTTTGTGCCAAAGCCCATGACTTGTAACAAATGCAAGTCAGTTGGTCACACTTCAGATTATTGTGCCAACAAGGAGCGCTGTGCAACTTGCGGAGAGCAACATGTGGGGGAATCCTGCAGTGCGACTGAGCATAAATGTCCATATTGCGGGGGAACTCCACACGCGCTCTCAGCTTGTGAAACTTATAAGAGTCGCTGGGAGAAACAGAAGCGCTCTTTAAAGGAACGCTCGAAGCGCACATTTGCGGAAATTTTAAAGGGCGCTTCTCCACTGACCCAACAACAACAACAACCAATCTCAACACACAATACTTGATGCCAGTTGATGAAATGGAAGCGGACACAGCTAGCGGGGACACATCGTTTATTTCTAAAGGGAATCCCCGACGCAAGAATGTGACCACTCCCAAAGTTCAAGAACAAGTCCCCCCGGTAATACCCCCTGTTAGCTTGCCTAAAAAATCGAGTGCCACGGACAAGCAAAATCAGGTTCCTCCTGGCTTCCGTGGGAATAGTTCACCTTCGAACAACCCAGCACTCGAGGGGACATCAAAAACCCCAACTGTCCCTGTTTTTCCGTCCAGTTCAACTTCCCAATCGGGATTTATAAAGTTGTTTGACCTTCTGGATCAAATCTTCAAGTCTTCAAGTCTTCATTGACTCCATCAGAACCATTGTCATCTCAATGCTTCCAGTATTAAAGACAATTTTGCAACAATTGATGCAAACATGGCCCCCCTCCTTGCAATGATTATCTCTCTTGATGTCTAATTTAAATAGAGAGGTCGGAGATATCATTGTTTTACAGTGGAATTGTCGTAGTCTCATCCCTAAATTGGATACATTCAAATTTTTAATTCATAAATTCAATTGTGATGTTTTTGCTCTGTCCGAAACTTGGCTTTCTTCGCGAGATGATCTCTCTTTCCATGATTTCAATATTATACGCTTGGACCGTGATGACAGATACGGAGGGGTGCTATTGGGGATCAATAAGTGCCACTCATTTTTTCGAATTGACTTTCCACCTATTGGAGGGTTTGAAGCTGTTGCTTGTCATGCAAACATCAGAGGAAAAGACCTCTGTATTGTCAGCTTGTATTGGCCGCCGAGAGCTGCGGTTAGCCGCAAGCAACTTGTTGACATGTGCTCACTTCTTCCTGAGCCACGATTGATCTTGGGAGACTTCAACTCTCACGGAACTGCCTGGGGGGAACAGTACGACGACAATCGTTCATCGTTGATATATGACCTTTGTAACAGCTTCAATATGACCGTTTTGAATACTGGGGAAACAACACGTGTTCCTAAACCTCCTGCTAAGTGCTCTTGACCTCTCGCTTTGCTCGAATTCACTATCGTTAGATTGCAAGTGGAATGTAATCCAGGACCCCAACGGTAGTGATCACTTGCCAATCAAAATTTCCGTCACCATTGGGTCGAATTCTTCTGAATCTATAAATATGGCATATGACCTCACAAGACACATTGACTGGAACAAGTATGCGGACGCGATTGCTCTAGCCATCAATTCCAGAGATGGTTTACCTCCATTGGAGGAGTATAACTTCCTTTCTCGTTTGATATATGACAGCGCGGTTCGCGCTCAAACGAAACCCATCCCAGGTTCCACCATTTCCCGAAGGCCTCCCAATCTATGGTGGGATAGCCAATGTTCCATGCTTTATATAGAAAAATCGAATGCATTTAAAGCTTTTCGGAAACGTGGAACTCCTGAAAATTTTCAAACGTATTTAGCCCTTGAGAATCAGTTCAAAAATTTGATCAAAGGGAAAAAACGTGCTTATTGGCGAAATTTCGTGGGAGGTTTGTCACGAGAAACGTCAATGAAAAAATTATGGAAAGTGGCTCGAAACATGAGAAATCGCTCTTCAACGAATGAAAGCGAAGAATATTCACATCGATGGATTTTTAATTTTGCACGAAAGGTTTGTCCCGATTTCGCTCCCGTGCAAAAAATTGTTCGAAATATACCACAAGATAGGTGCGATCTTGATTCTGAGTTTTCGATGGTCGAATTCTCTCTTGCTCTCCTTTCATGTAACAATTCTGCTCCGGGATCGGATCGAATTAAGTTCAACTTGTTGAAAAATCTCCCTGATGTGGCGAAACATCGCTTGTTGAATTTATTCAATCGGTTTCTGGAACATAATGTTGTTCCAGATGATTGGAGACAAGTACGAGTTTTAGCAATTCAAAAACTCGGAAAACCCGCGTCCGACTTCAATTCGTACCGCCCAATAGCAATGCTGTCTTGTATACGGAAATTGTTGGAGAAAATGATCTTGTTTCGCCTTGATCGATGGGTTGAAACGAATGGCCTACTCTCAGATACACAATATGGGTTCCGCAGGGGCAAGGGGACAAATGATTGTCTTGCGTTGGTTTCTTCAGAAATTCAAATGGCTTACGCCGAAAAAAAAACAAATGGCTTCAGTATTCTTGGACATAAAGGGGGCCTTTGATTCAGTTTCAATAGAGGTCCTGTCAGACAAATTACACTCTCGGGGTCTGCCGCCTCTATTGAATAATATGTTATATAACTTGCTTTGTGAGAAACATTTGAATTTTTCTCACGGGGATTCGACAGTAAGTCGGGTCTCCTACATGGGACTCCCCCAGGGCTCATGTTTAAGCCCCCTTTTGTACAACTTCTATGTAAGCGACATCGACAATTGCCTTACACAAAATTGCAGCCTAAGACAACTTGCAGATGATGGAGTGGTGTCTGTCGTAGGATCAAACGAATCCGACCTGCAAGGATCCTTACAAGATACTTTGAACAATTTTTCAACCTGGGCCATTGGGCTAGGGATCGAAATCTCCACAGAGAAAACAGAGATGGTGGTTTTTTCTAGGAGGCATAGACCAGCAAAACCAAAGCTTCAACTTTTGGGTAAACCGATCACTCATGCTATGTCATTCAAATATCTTGGGGTCTGGTTCGACTCCAAATGTACTTGGGAGGCCCATATTAGGTATCTGAGTAAAAAATGTCAACAAAGAATAAACTTTCTCCGTACAATTACCGGCACCTGGTGGGGAGCCCATCCCGAAGATCTTATAATGTTGTATCGAACAACTATTCTCTCAGTGATGGAGTATGGCAGTTTCTGTTTTCAATCAGCTGCCAAAACACACCTCATTAAACTCGAGCAAACTATGTAGCCAAATGTTTTTATCATTCTAATTATTTTGTATATCTTGCTTCTAGGTTCAGCAGATCATTGGAAACATGCTGGAATAGATGTAGTACCTGTTAAGATATAACGTTGTGACTGATAAGCACGATTGAAATCCACTGATCACTGAATTACTGTAACGCACAACCGATAGAAGGTGTGTTTGTGGCACCTGTTGACCAAAGAGAGAGAAAGAGCTAACGATGTCTTGCTACCCGGACCGAACAAACACCCAGTAATTAGTTCACACTCAGAAACGAGAATTCGGCGCACCGGCCGGTTGCGTGGGTCATGGTGACGGTCAACGATTCTGCCCTCTCCGGCTGGGACTCGCCGGACTATTTTCGGCTGTTTAGCGAAGGTTCTCCCGCTGACGTCAGCCGATCCGGTCAGCCCTCACAGCATACCTACTCTGCCCTGGGCCATTCCTCGAGTCACACCACCGGCGCCACCCATGGAATCAATAGCAGTAGAAGCAGTAATGGCTCAACGGTGGCGTCCAATGCTTCTTACCTCTATTACGGCGATGATCCGGGACGGAACGATAGCCGTTTGGGACCGGACGGCCGAGACGAGTATCCTCCGCCGGGAGGAAGCAATTTTATGCTGCTCATGGAGGATTTTGGTGAATATTTTTACAACTATAATGGAAGTGGTCCACCGAACGGTTCGATGCTTGCCACTGGGGATCCGGGCTTCCAGGTCAACTGCTCGCTCGCGAATAGCACCTGCGTCCAGTCGAGCGGAGGTGAGTACCGCTGAACCCTTACATTGTTTATGTTTGTTGCAGGCAAATCGGAGGCAAATGGTGAATTGAAACGAATTTTGATGGACCTTGGTTTCATCGCCGTTTGGCCGTATACCAACACAACTGTGCGTAGGGAAGGGAAGTGATTTTAAAGTGATTGCCGGCTTGATTGCCCTTTTTCTGACTTGGGTGAATTCCATTAGTTAAATTATTTTTGATGGTAAACCAGTTTGTGAACGCAGCCTGTGTTTGGGCTTAATTTGGAGGGATTCTTAAAAGCGTGTAGATCCTATTCTACTCTCGATAGTAATCGGAAAACCTTCTGCTGAATTTCGTCTAGCACTGCTTTCACGTAGGCCTAAACACTTTGCCATACTTAGGAAACGATTGAATCAAGATGAGCAAAATTCCAGGAAGGAAACCATTGGAACAAGCCAAAAGCAACTTTACAGCATGATGTAAAACTCTTGATGGAAAGAGAATGGAAATTTCTTCAAACGAAAGTTGGCCAAAGTTTGGACTCCCCATCTATTTCGGGCTAGATCTGGCACCCTTGCGATGTTTACGGCCCGATGCTAACTCACACAGACGGCCCCATTGACGACAGGTGAGAGTGGCCAGCAGCATTCATGGGGCTAGACCCTGACCAGTAAATTGGGCCGGGAGCAAAACTGAGCAACAGATGAGCAGCTCAGCAAGAACTTTTCAAATTAAATCTCAAATTGGAATTAGATTAGGGAATTTCAACATCTCCCACCGAACTGCTTTATGCTTTATGCTGCTCATCGTCGGGCAGTGAATCAAAGCCAACACCAAACGGCAGCAGCGGTAGGGAAATGATTTTTCACATTTTTCGGGTCGTTACTTCCCTCAATCTCCGCATCGCGCCTGGTTGGAATTGAGCTTTTATCACAGTGCGTTTTTTTTTTCAGCAATAAATTTAACGATTTTTTTTTGTTGCGCTGTTGGTGGTTGACTTCGGTGGATGCTTTCCCTATTTTTCCTTGTTTCGCCATTTTGTGAATAAACCAATTCCATAATAAGGATTACGCGTGTTCTTTCGTGCTTTCGTAATCTTCCCTATCGCCGGCGTCCGGCGTGGGCCCATCGTTTGCAATCCTAATTACGACTACGCAGGGGTGGAATTTGTGTGTTTTCAGTTGCCATGAAATTTTATTCCCCCGCCCGGTGGCGCTGGGTAATGAAAAGTGAATTAACTTTGGATCTCCCTCCGGTACTAACGGCCGTGTTTTGATGATGAAAGGATCGACGGGCGAAAGGAAAGGAATGAAGAAAAGAAAGCTTGTAAAGTAGAAAAAATCATTTCATCATCAGCCGACCGGAAAAAGAGTTGTCTGAGGGCTCTTTGGCACAACAACAGCGGCAATGAAAAAAGGTTTTCCATCAATCAACAGCGTCGTATGGCGCGCTAGGTTCCGAATAGAGGCGTAGCGGTATGGAAATAATTCACTCGACAGTGACGGCTGTTTTTGTGTGGTCTTTTCGCTTTCCATAGTTGATTCTGATGGACGATTGGATGGAAAAACGTGGGATGATTGTTGTTAGGGTTTGTATTGTTGATTGTGTACGACGAATAACATGGACTTGGTTTCCGTTTTGGTGTTGCAAAGTTGTGGTGCCCGTAAACACTACGGGTTTTAGTGATCAGATTAATAATTACCGATTAACGATTAACGCATATACGAGGTGTCAGTTCTAATATAAAAAACCAGTGTTGACTGATTTTTATATGCAACAAATATTTTTAATTGTACAAATTTTGGTATATATTTTTGAAAGAGAACGTACAGGTAAAATAGATTTTTACACCTTCCTGTACTGGTGAAAATGAGGCAACACTTACCCCGACCTGGAAAGTCGATTATTTTCTATCTTTTAATTTTCGGGTAGCTTTTAGCATCATCAATGTTCTTCTTCTTGAATGGCACTAACGTTCCCAGTGGAACTTTGACCTTCTCAACGTAGGTATTACTTGCGTCATTTTTATTAGTAGTACTTAGTTGAGATTTCTATGCCGGATAAAAAGCCTTGAATGTATTCTGGAATTGGCAAGTTCTAGAATACGTGGACCACAGTGCAAGCCAGAAGAAATTTCTTCGACGAAAAATCACCCGGTCAGAACGGCAATCGAACCCGAACCCCCGGCATGATAATCTGGGACGGTAACCAATCGACCACGGGAGCACAGCATCATCAATGTTAACGACTCCAAAAACATAAGGCAACTTTTTTGTAAATAATTTGCTTTGCATTCATTACAACGTATCGAATATCGTAAATTCGAGTTTTCTTAAATCCGAAAAATCACTCAAGGGAGAGGTACAGAAAATCGGAGTCTTCAAAAATGTTTTTGATGTCAAATGTGCCATGTGCTTTTTGTGCCAAAAAGTCCATTTTTAGACAAAAAAGTTTTGTTTCGAGATATCCTCTTGGATGATTATTTGGTTTTCTAGAAACTCAAATTTTAACGTCTGCGACTCTAGTAAGTGCCCGATTGAGCTGATATTTAGCATTGGGTATTTTATCGTGTAAATCAACTTTCTGCACGAAGTTCATATGAATAAATCAGATGGCCATTTTCTCTGACATCCCAAATCATACTTTTTGCCTCGTATTCCGAAATTCCGTCTGTTATTATAGGGAGCTTAATCAGATGACACCCTCCAGACATACTGTTCTGAATCATATTTCGGACGCTTAAGGCATATGATGCAGAAAACAGATCTAAACGTTATGCACAGGTATTGTTTTGTGGATATTTTTGATAAATTAGTTCAATATGCCTTTAAGCCTTCTACCAATGAGGTACATATAGAGGTGGAGCAGTAGGCGAAGTGTATCTGTACAGGTAAACTTCGATATAACGTACATTTCACTTTCAAAATTGTACGTTGTATCGAATTGTACGTTATATCGAAGCATAATAAAGTACTCACAAACGTAGTCTATAATACTTTATTGTGTTGCTTTTTTAGTAAAGTTAATGAATAACTTCAATCAGAAGACGAAGCCAGCCTTTCTCATGATGTTTCCCTTCGTACTGTTGATTAAAATTTGATTCATTTAGAATCCGGAATCACAAAACCAGCTGTATTTCGGGATTGATTGAAGGTACAAAACTTGTTTTAGCATCACAATACAGATAATTAATTGTTCTATCAGAAAAAAAATATTGAAAAAATTTTTCCTTTACACTTTAGAAATGTGTACTTTATATCGAGGTAAAATGTACGTTATATCGAGTGACGTTATATCGAGGGTACGTTATAACGAGGGTACGTTATATCGAAGTTTTCCTGTATTGGCAAGCAAAATATCGTGTCGTAATTATTTGCATTCAATATGGAATGTATATGGAAGAAACAAAACAATGTTGAAAGTACTCACGGTTGCATGATAATTTGAGCCAAAATTCTCATGAAATCATTCAATTGGTTGGTTTTTAACAGATGACAATTATATCGTTGCTTATATCGATTGTTCGTGTGGTTAAAAGGTCCAGAGAGCAGTCGTATGCTTAGTTCTCGAGAGCAGTAACATTTTCGGTTAAATTTTGATTAATTGGCGATTATTATCTCACAACATATACACCGACACTGAGAGCCTTCGAAACATCAACTGCATAACGGTAAAATAATGAAACTTCGTTTGTTTCTATGAACGTGGGGGAGTGAAAATGGCACATAGAAATATCACTTTTATTCATCTTTTTCAACGTGATTTCACAAATATTCACTCCACGCTATCACATTAGCCTCATATTCAGCGGTAGCTCTTGAAAAATGTACGTTTTTAATTGATGAATTACTTCCTGAAAATAGCATTTTTACATGGATGCGGTGAGCAATCAAAGATAAACACAACGACTGACGTCACTATTTGCGTAATAGTTATGGCAGCGCATGCTATGTCGCTCGAAACTCGACCATCTTCATTACCTTTTTTCCAGGACATTGGCCTTCTACTTTGGTACCTATTTGATTGAAAACATAAAAAATCATCGAATAAAATGCTTTTCAAATGGAGCGAATAAGAATCAAACTTCGGACACTGAATCGAATTTTGGACAGATTGAATTCAAATTTCGGACACTTTATTTTGTAATTGTTTAGACGAAAATTACATTACACTTGATTATATTTTATGGTCAACTGCGAAACAATCACCAAGCAATCACAGTAAACTATTAACGATGATGAGAACTGATGAAACACGGGAGAAATTTAAATATTTATGAACGGGTAACTTCTACGTACTCACGCTAAGGAAACGTCAAACACAAACGATAATGAGTAGTGTTGATAGATTTTTGCCGATTATGTAATAATGTACTTGGTTTAAATTGAATTTACTTCCCAATAAAATGATCCAAAACTGAATGAAATTGGTAGTAGGTGGTAGCTAATAAATGAAACTATCTTTTGGTGCAAAAACATTATCATTTGGTTGTTTTCCAAAGACATGAAAAATTATCAAAGTTACTTTTCACTGATTAATCTACTAATCGACCCCGTTGAATTTACTTTTTACTAAAAAAATCCTAGTTCTTCTTCTTCTTCAATGGCACTAACGTTCCTAGAGGAACTTCGCCGTCTCAACGTAGTATTACTTGCGTCATTTTTATTAGTACTTAGTTGAGATTTCTATGCCAAATAACACGCCTTGAATGCATTCTGAGTGGCAATCTCTAGAATACGCGTGATCACAGTGCAAGTCGGAGGAAATTTCTTTGACGAAAAATTCCCCCGACCAGAACGGGAATCGAACCCGAACACCCTGCATGTTAGTTATGACGCTAACCACTCGGCCAAGGGAGCACAAAAAAATCCTAGTACTTCTACCAAAACTCATCATTATAATATCAGATTATTTTCAGACACAATTCTCGTTCAAGATTTTCAACCACTTGCAAATAACATGTTTCCCCGTTACATGGAATAAATGTTAGATTCAGAAAATATAATAGAATAAAGACAGACCCTCCCCTCTTCTCACCTTAGAGAGGGGGATGAGTGTCCATTCACCATAAAAACGTTTCGTGCCCCCTAAAATCTTCACATGCCAAATTTGACTCCATTTGCTTGATAAGTTTTCGAGTTGTGCAGAAATTTGGTTTTCATTTGTATGACAGCCCACCGTTAGAGAGAGGGGAGAAGTGTCGATCCACCTTAGAAATGTTTCTTCCCCATAAATCCTCCACATACTAAAATTTAGTTTCGTTTGCTTGAATAGTTCTTGAATTATGCGGAAATGTATGCTTCATTTGTATGGCAGCCCTCCTCCCCCCTCAGAGAGACGTTTCCATGATGAATAAACATCCTCCCACTCTCTAAGAAGGGGCTGCCGTACAAATGAGGCATAAATTTCTCAATAACTCAAGAACTAATCAAGCAAACAGAGTCAAATTTGGCATGTGGAGGTTTTAGGAGGCAATAAATGTTTCTATGGTGGTTTGACACTCTCCCCCCTCTGTAAAGAGGGGACTGAATAATTCCAGAACTAATCAAGCAAATGGAATCAAACTTGGCATATATAGGTTTTAAGGATCGATGAACGATTCAATGGTAGTTCGGCTCTTCTCACCCCCCTCTAATGGGAGGCTACCATACAAATGAAAGACAAATTTCTACATAACTCGAGAACCAATCAAGCAAATCGAGCGAAATTTGGCATCTGGAGGTTTTAGGGGGCACAAACCGTGTCTATGGTGAATTGACATTCCTGCTCCCTCTCTAGAGGGGAGTTGCCATACAAATGAAACCCAAATTTCTGTATAACTCGAAAATTAATCAAGCAAATGGAACCAAATTTGGCGTGTGGAAGTTTTAGGGTGCAATAAATATTTCTGTGGTGGTTACATACCCCTTCCATTCTCTGTAAGTGGAGGGCTGCCATACAAATGAAAAGAATTCTGTATAACTCATGAACTTGTCAAGCAAATGGAGCCAAATTTGGAATGAGAAGGTTTTTGGATACGAGAAATGTTTCTATTAAGGTATGACTTGTATGGTATGAATGTTTGACATTCATACATTAATGAAAAAAATGATTTCTTGAGATTCGATTATGTATAGGATTTGAAAATAATTGTTGAAAAAACAATGGTCGAAGAAGGAACAATGGTTTGAAGGTTTATATATTGGGTTGGGGAAAAAGAAATGTCGTATATTGTCAATATATGGCAACACTTAAACATATCTTGTGTTGTACTTATCGCATCGGGTCATACTATACGGCTATTTAAAGACGACAATCTGTGCTACAAGTGTCGTTTTGACAGTGTTGTGATTGTCCGTTTCAGTCTCAAGTTATAGCGTGTCAAAGATGGAGTCCACCAAGCAATAAATTCGCCATATTTTACGTTTTTACTACCTGCGAGGTAAAACTGCAACGAAGGCGGCCGAAAAAATTCGTGTAGTTTATGGACCCGATATTGTAACGATTCGCACAGCACATCGTTGGTTTGATCGATTTCGTTCTGGTGTAGTGGCTGTCGAAGATTCACCCCGTACTGGTAGGCCAATCGTCGTGGAAACCGATAAAATCGTTGAAATCATTCAAGTAGGCCGGCATGTGAGCACTCGCTCGATTGGCCAGGAACTGGATATAGACCATAAAACCGTTTGGAGCCATTTGCAGAAGATAGGATTCCAAAAAAAGCTGGATGTATGGGTGCCACACGAGTTGACGCAAAAAAATCTTTTAAATCGAATCAACGCCTGCGATGCACTGCTGAAACGGAACGAACTCGACCCATTTTTGAAGAAGATGGTGACTGGTTATGAAAAGTGGATCACATACGACAACCTAAAGCAAAAAAGTCGTGGTCGAAGCGCGGTGAGCCGACCCAAACCATAGCCAAGCCCGGATTGACCGCCAGGAAGGTTTTGCTGTGTGTTTGATGGGATTGGAAGGGAATCATCCACTATGAGTTGCTCAACTATGGCCAGACCCTCAACTCGGTTGTCTACTGTGAGCAGCTTGACTGCTTGAAGCAGGCGATTAATCAGAAGCGGCCAGAAATGAAATGATTGTTTTCCACCAGGAAAACGCTCGGCCTCACACATCTTTGATGACCCGCCAGAAGCTACGGGAGCTCGGATGGGATGTCCTATTGCACGTAAAATAGCTCATTGACTTCAATTGGTATGTCGATCATCTAAATCGGTCTAGTAACTCAAACGTTATGAATTTTTGAATAAAGGCATTTCTGGAAAAAGGAAAAAAAATTAGACTTTTTGGAGCATCGGTTAACTTTGAAAAATCATAACTTCAAAACGGAAAAAACACCTCTCTGATTTTTGGATATGTTATGTAAAAAAACCTCAGCTTTTAAGAAAAAAATATTAAAAAATATAGCACCCTTGGTCCCGAGACCATAAAAAACATACGATCAATAATTATGAAAACGGAATCCAATTTTTTACAAGTGTAATATTTTTGCAAAGAAGATTGGAAATCGGTGAAGTAGTTCAAAAAAATTTTGGAAAAAAGGGGAAAAAGTTGATTTTTTACGCAACTCTAAAATGGAAATGGTCACCCCAATAAAAAAAATACAGGTAATGTTTTGCGATAAAGATCAAAATTACCACTTTTCACGAAAATTGGAGAACCACTATATCACATGGAATGGCTGTTATACTATTTATTGTAAAATGTTGCATAGCCCAAGATAAACGTGAGAAAATCAGAACTCTTCGGGTTTCGAGGAGCAAATACCGATGAACATAATCATTGGTTACAAAAATGAAATACACTCTTAATTAGGACTCATCAAGAAATAGCGTTTATTTAATTAATTTTAACTTTTTTTTTGACTATTCGTATTGTGTCTATGATGATATACGTAATTAATTTCTAGAATAACAAGACCACAAAATATACAATACAACTATTTCACAGTGTTTTTATTCAAATTATACTCCGTGTACATATCTGACTAAGTTGAATTAGCACCGTGTGAATCTCAGAATGACACTGTTCATCTCCCCCTCCCCTTCCAAACCTGGAATAAACATCGAAATTCAATTACAAAATAAGCTTAGAAACGACATCCTCTCTCCAGCCTCTTCGTTCTGGCCTGCAAAAGTTTCGCAAGCAAACAATTTTAAAACGATTACTCCGCAATCGTTCAGACAAGTTCGAAAACAAAAGTTAAGCTTAATCAATCAATGGCCGGAAAGTTTCCCGTCAGTTTCAATTCATTACGTCGGAAAGCGATCGGAACTTGATTTGCGCAATTGAAGTGCTTCCTCTCTGCCGTCATGGTGCTGTCCATTCGATTACGCACAAACTGTGCCGGGAGGTGGAAGGTTGAATAATTTCCAAGATCATTAACATTCTCAGGCTCGGTGTCAATCACCAGCTGCTGAAATGATATTTCGCTCTGAATTTGAACCGCTTCCGAAGTGTTCGCGAAGCAAAAGCGAAAGTTTTTGTTTACCTTTCGGAGAAAACGTTCGGTGAATTTTATTAATAAGTTAGCTTGGTTCCGAAGTATTCCACCAACGAGACTCGCCGGCTAATGGATAGCGTTGGTGAAAATTTAATTACACAAGGCGATAATCCGACCCGAAGGCTCAAAACTCGACTCACAAAAACTTTCTTTGATGTCCAAGATATGATGATGGATATTTTTTCCCCCATTCAAGGCTCGTCTTTAATATTTGCTGGCGCCTGTAAATAGTATGATTCATGGTGGCGGGCAAAGTTAAAAATGCCTCCTTTTAGAGGCGTGAAAAACTCAACCAAGGGGATCCGGATGTGGTTTCTGCCATCTGTGTCTTCCGAGAGGTAATTCCAAGTCTATTGTAAACTTTCCTGCTCGGAGGTAAGCAGCACTCGAAAGAGCCGACAAACAATGGTATTACTCAGCTCGTCCTGACGTACAGACATAATAACGACAGGCAGATCTTCTCACTCACTTTGAGAAATTGCCCATCTGGGTCTCGTAAAATGTATTCCGCCTTCTGGCCGCCCCCACCATATCGTACACTCCTTCTTACCATGGAGCGTTAATGACAAAGTATGTTTGTGTGTCTTCGAGTCATAAATAAGAGTAAATTGTTTCATTGTGTACATCAATGTGTTCCGTGGCACCGTACATGGAGTGACATTGACGGGTTAGTAGTAGTCAAGGGGTTGACCCGCTGACGGGGCGACGATGAATCCCATTCTGGTTTCTGGTTTGGTGTGATGTATTTTAATTACAACTCACACTTGCACACGTACGCATCTATTACACCCCTTTCCATTCCAAGCCAGGTTCGGCCAGGCGGGACCCGAGGGGGAGTGAGTGATTGTACCTGCCCAAGGAATGAAACCGATTCCGAGATGTGTTCATTCTCACAGCATGAGCACAAGGGGTGTCGAGAAAAATTACAGAAGCTAAACGATTCTCTCGAAAGTGATGTGAGTAACGATAAGATCGTAAAACGAAGGTATGTTGGGAGCTCATTGAGAGCGGGTAAAGAATTCATTGGACCATAAATTTTGTATCACCAACAAAAGCGGATTTGTCACCAAGAATTCTTCGGGAGAAATTGTAAGTGAAATCATGATACGTTAATTGTTTGCATTTTGTGGTTTTGGTTTCGGAATAAGGATGAATCATAGGTTTTAATTTTCAGTTTTCGCAACACTGAATTATCGGAATCAACCGAAACTTCAGAGAACATATTCCTTACATGAGTAGATAAAAATTTGAAAGTGTATGTCACGACCAACAAAGAAACAACACACAATACAGAAGAAAACCGAGCTGTGTTTCCCTAACACGGACTTCAAAATCAATGTGCCTGGGGAAATCCGCTTTGTCAAAACATGCAAGTCGGGGATATTTTTTGGCGTTGAGTACTTTTGTATCGTTTGTCGTTGTGCAGACCGGAATTTGTTTCCCTAAAACGAACTCTTAAACTGAGAAGACTGGGAAAATCGCCATTTCAGATACTAGAGGTGAATGAACTTTCGTGGTTCGAGAACTACGTAAACATGAGATGTGCAATAATTTTAGAGGGAAATGTAAAATACAATCATCGTTCGACAATCCTTCCGTTCACATATTTTGGTAGTCCTAGGCATCATATGAAACGTAGAAGGACGTTCATCAAATTTATTTGTAAGGAAGAACACAATCTATTACAAAAATTTCGATGTATTCTAAAATAATATTGCAAAATATAATTACGTAGTTCTACGTCGAAAATATGCGGTCGTGTCCTAGATACAACCCCTTAAATTTTTTTATAAAGTTTTGAGGCATAGTATTGCTTTGAAATGTATTCGTACGTGTTTTTATATTTACGATTTTTTTTATAATGTTATTTTTTATTTTCATGAAATCGATTATTTAATTGTGTTTGTGGATTTGAATTTAGAAGACTAAACAAATCATCATCTGATCTATTTGTATAACTATCCAATTTCGAATAAATTCGATGGTAATTCGTTGAATTATCGATGGTAATACAAGTAATGGTGCAACACTTTGTGTATTTTATCCATGTTTTCATTTACAATCTGGTGAGAATGGCGTAAAAAACTGCGCTTTTTACCATAGCTCTTGTAGTGAATCAAATTACCTAATTTTCTTATTTAGTACCCTATGCAATATTTTCCAGAGCGCTAGTGATAAGTTGTGAGGCCCTTCTTACGAATACATGAATATAATATAATCATAGTTTTTATAATGGTAAAAAAAAGAAATAAAAAAATATTAAAAATTTATTGCAGTTCTAGAAATATTCTGAAAAAAATTATAAAAATAAAAAAAAACACATGAACATATTTGAAAATAAATTAAACCAGTACTAGGTCTGAAAATTCTAAAAACAATCATATTTTAGGAATGCAATTTTTGTTGTAAGAATTTTGTTCAAATTCTGAAAAAAATCGCATATCTATAAGGGGCGAAGGAACACATTTGAATATTAATTATAGTATTACTGAATCTCTAGATCCCTAAAAAATCTCATTAATTGAAAAAAAAGTTTTCTACTAAAATTTTTGATGAAAAAAATTTGCCAGCACTACAATCGCGTTAAAGAATTAAAGAATTAAAGAATTAAAAGATTAAAGAATTAAGGAATTAATGAATTAGGGATTAAAGAATTAAAGAATTAAAGAATTAAAGAATTAAAGAATTAAAGAATTAAAGAATTAAAGAATTAAAGAATTAAAGAATTAAAGAATTAAAGAATTAAAGAATTAAAGAATTAAAGAATTAAAGAATTAAAGAATTAAAGAATTAAAGAATTAAGGAATTAAAGAATTAAAGAATTAAAGAATTAAAGAATTAAAGAATTAAAGAATTAAAGAATTAAAGAATTAAAGAATTAAAGAATTAAAGAATTAAAGAATTAAAGAATTAAAGAATTAAAGAATTAAAGAATTAAAGAATTAAAGAATTAAAGAATTAAAGAATTAAAGAATTAAAGAATTAAAGAATTAAAGAATTAAAGAATTAAAGAATTAAAGAATTAAAGAATTAAAGAATTAAAGAATTAAAGAATTAAAGAATTAAAGAATTAAATAATTAAAGAATTAAAGAATTAAAGAATTAAAGAATTAAAGAATTAAAGAATTAAAGAATTAAAGAATTATAGAATTAAAGAATTAAAGAATTAAAGAATTAAAGAATTAAAGAATTGAAGAATTAAAGAATTAAGGAATTAAAGAATTAAAGAATTAAAGAATTAAAGAATTAAAGAATTAAAGAATTAAAGAATTAAAGAATTAAAGAATTAAAGAATTAAAGAATTAAAGAATTAAAGAATTAAAGAATTAAAGAATTAAAGAATTAAAGAATTAAAGAATTAAAGAATTAAAGAATTAAAGAATTAAAGAATTAAAGAATTAAAGAATTAAAGAATTAAAGAATTAAAGAATTAAAGAATTAAAGAATTAAAGAATTAAAGAATTAAAGAATTAAAGAATTAAAGAATTAAAGAATTAAAGAATTAAAGAATTAAAGAATTAAAGAATTAAAGAATTAAAGAATTAAAGAATTAAAGAATTAAAGAATTAAAGAATTAAAGAATTAAAGAATTAAAGAATTAAAGAATTAAAGAATTAAAGAATTAAAGAATTAAAAAATTAAAGAATTAAAGAATTAAAGAATTAAAGAATTAAAGAATTAAAGAATTAAAGAATTAAAGAATTAAAGAATTAAAGAATTAAAGAATTAAAGAATTAAAGAATTAAAGAATTAAAGAATTAAAGAATTAAAGAATTAAAGAATTAAAGAATTAAAGAATTAAAGAATTAAAGAATTAAAGAATTAAAGAATTAAAGAATTAAAGAATTAAAGAATTAAAGAATTAAAGAATTAAAGAATTAAAGGAATCAACCGAAAATTCAGAGAACATATTCCTTACATGAGTAGATAAAAATTTGAAAGTGTATGTTACGACCAACAAAGAAACAACACACAATACAGAAGAAAACTATACAAAAAGAACACTATAAACGCATCCTCTGCGGTGAATCTGAGGCCGCACCTGAAAAAAGGACATTTATTATATTATATAAACAGATACGTATGCTTCCTTATCTTTTAGTTAGTCACAGCCTGAAAAGAACGTTGTATACACATAATTGGACAACACATAATACTCACCTTTAAGGACAACACAACAATCATAACACTCATATAAACAATAACAACCCAATTGTCAAAGAACAGGAACGGATGGAAATGAACCTGCTATACAACGAAAATTCCAGACGCAATACAAACAAAGTCATTCGCTATTCAGATGACTATGGGACCAACCATATAAATAGGGCACGAAATGGCTAGAACAGGGTCAGTTTCAAATGACCCATCGAACAGTGTAGACCAAACATCTTTGGCCATATTCGTTCTCATCTCTACATCTTCATCGGGTAGCCAGTCTACTCTATACTCATCCACTCTTCGGAACTCTGTTCAAAAACTATCTGGGTGGGGACAGCGCATCTTACTATGGCGGTGTAAAATTTTAGTACTAAAAAAATATTTTCACACATTTTGATTTTTTTTAGAATTTTGAGATCCAGTGTTGGTTTAATTAATATATTAAAATATGTTCGTATGTTTGTATGTATGTGATTTTTTTTCTGAAAATTTCTAGGATTGCGCGGTACGAAAATATCTAATAATTTAAAAAAAATATTTTTTTTAAATTTCCTTTTCCTGAAATTTTGCAATATTTTTTTATTTTCCTGAAATCTATATTTGTATTGTATTCAAGTGTTCGAAAAAAGTGCCCCCAACATTATCACTAGAGCTATGGAAAATATTGTATAGGGTACCAAATAAGAAAATTAGGTAATTTTCTAAATTCCCATATGGTTCACTACAAAAGCTATAGTGAAAACGTAGTTTTTCTTTTTTTACTCCATTCTCAATTGACTTGAGAATGAAAATTTAAGAAAATACTCAAAGTGCGTCTACTATGGTGTACCAAGATAAATTATAATTTTTTTTTATCGAAAATAAAAGTTTTGAAACTGAAATTGGAAATTTTGGATTTTTTTAAATTTTTAGATCCATACAAACATAATTTTCATTTAGCTGTAAGTGTTTTTGATATGTGATTTTTTCAGAATTGTAGAGCGTGCTGCGGTACAATTTTTTGGTGATTCGAAATTTTGTAATTTTTGACGTAGAACGTCTTTTAGGAAGGGTGCCAAATCAGAAAACAGTGAAACAGTTATGAAATAAAGTTAACGTCAATAACTATTTTCACTGTCAACGAATTCTCATGATTTGCATACCAATCGAATCGGAAATTCGCTAAGATTTGTTTGATATGCTATACATTACAATTCGCTAATCTCTAAACGGTTTAAATTCATGAAAACTGGAAGTACTTCCTTTTTCCCATACATTTGTTCTGCCGATTTGTGTGTTAACCCTACTCGTATTTCGAATGCTTATAACTCGAACATTACTTAACAGATTGGAAAGATATTTGCATCAATTGATAGGAAATATTTCTACGCGTCTATCACAATTAAAAAATGTTACTTTTCATGAGATGAACAATTGAACAACTGTAAAATGTCAAACGTTATCTAAACGCCCTAACTGCCATGTTTTGGTTGGCCCGATTTACAGCTTTCCCAACACAGACTTCAAAATCAAAGTACCTGAGGAAATCCGGTTTGCAAATATGCATGCAAGTCGGGGGTATTTTTGTTCCCACCGAGCTGTGTTTCCCTAACACGGACTTCAAAATCAATGTGCCTGGGGAAATCCGCTTTGTCAAAACATGCAAGTCGGGGATATTTTTTGGCGTTGAGTACTTTTGTATCGTTTGTCGTTGTGCAGACCGGAATTTGTTTCCCTAAAACGAACTCTTAAACTGAGAAGACTGGGAAAATCGCCATTTCAGATACTAGAGGTGAATGAACTTTCGTGGTTCGAGAACTACGTAAACATGAGATGTGCAATAATTTTAGAGGGAAATGTAAAATACAATCATCGTTCGACAATCCTTCCGTTCACATATTTTGGTAGTCCTAGGCATCATATGAAACGTAGAAGGACGTTCATCAAATTTATTTGTAAGGAAGAACACAATCTATTACAAAAATTTCGATGTATTCTAAAATAATATTGCAAAATATAATTACGTAGTTCTACGTCGAAAATATGCGGTCGTGTCCTAGATACAACCCCTTAAATTTTTTTATAAAGTTTTGAGGCATAGTATTGCTTTGAAATGTATTCGTACGTGTTTTTATATTTACGATTTTTTTTTATAATGTTATTTTTTATTTTCATGAAATCGATTATTTAATTGTGTTTGTGGATTTGAATTTAGAAGACTAAACAAATCATCATCTGATCTATTTGTATAACTATCCAATTTCGAATAAATTCGATGGTAATTCGTTGAATTATCGATGGTAATACAAGTAATGGTGCAACACTTTGTGTATTTTATCCATGTTTTCATTTACAAGCTGGTGAGAATGGCGTAAAAAACTGCGCTTTTTACCATAGCTCTTGTAGTGAATCAAATTACCTAATTTTCTTATTTAGTACCCTATGCAATATTTTCCAGAGCGCTAGTGATAAGTTGTGAGGACCTTCTTACGAATACATGAATACAATATAATCATAGTTTTTATAATGGTAAAAAAAAGAAATAAAAAAATATTAAAAATTTTTTGCAGTTCTAGAAATATTCTGAAAAAAATTACAAAAATAAAAAAAAAAAAACACATGAACATATTTGAAAATAAATTAAACCAGTACTAGGTCTGAAAATTCTAAAAACAATCATATTTTAGGAATGCAATTTTTGTTGTAAGAATTTTGTTCAAATTCTGAAAAAAATCGCATATCTATAAGGGGCGAAGGAACACATTTGAATATTAATTATAGTATTACTGAATCTCTAGATCCCTAAAAAATCTCATTAATTGAAAAAAAAAGTTTTCTACTAAAATTTTTGATGAAAAAAATTTGCCAGCACTACAATCGCGTTAAAGAATTAAAGAATTAAGGAATTAAAGAATTAAGGAATTAAAGAATTAAAGAATTAAAGAATTAAAGAATTAAAGAATTAAAGAATTAAAGAATTAAAGAATTAAAGAATTAAAGAATTAAAGAATTAAAGAATTAAAGAATTAAAGAATTAAAGAATTAAAGAATTAAAGAATTAAAGAATTAAAGAATTAAAGAATTAAAGAATTAAAGAATTAAAGAATTAAAGAATTAAAGAATTAAAGAATTAAAGAATTAAAGAATTAAAGAATTAAAGAATTAAAGAATTAAAGAATTAAAGAATTAAAGAATTAAAGAATTAAAGAATTAAAGAATTAAAGAATTAAAGAATTAAAGAATTAAAGAATTAAAGAATTAAAGAATTAAAGAATTAAAGAATTAAAGAATTAAAGAATTAAAGAATTAAAGAATTAAAGAATTAAAGAATTAAAGAATTAAAGAATTAAAGAATTAAAGAATTAAAGAATTAAAGAATTAAAGAATTAAAGAATTAAAGAATTAAAGAATTAAAGAATTAAAGAATTAAAGAATTAAAGAATTAAAGAATTAAAGAATTAAAGAATTAAAGAATTAAAGAATTAAAGAATTAAAGAATTAAAGAATTAAAGAATTAAAGAATTAAAGAATTAAAGAATTAAAGAATTAAAGAATTAAAGAATTAAAGAATTAAAGAATTAAAGAATTAAAGAATTAAAGAATTAAAGAATTAAAGAATTAAAGAATTAAAGAATTAAAGAATTAAAGAATTAAAGAATTAAAGAATTAAAGAATTAAAGAATTAAAGAATTAAAGAATTAAAGAATTAAAGAATTAAAGAATTAAAGAATTAAAGAATTAAAGAATTAAAGAATTAAAGAATTAAAGAATTAAAGAATTAAAGAATTAAAGAATTAAAGAATTAAAGAATTAAAGAATTAAAGAATTAAAGAATTAAAGAATTAAAGAATTAAAGAATTAAAGAATTAAAGAATTAAAGAATTAAAGAATTAAAGAATTAAAGAATTAAAGAATTAAAGAATTAAAGAATTAAAGAATTAAAGAATTAAAGAATTAAAGAATTAAAGAATTAAAGAATTAAAGAATTAAAGAATTAAAGAATTAAAGAATTAAAGAATTAAAGAATTAAAGAATTAAAGAATTAAAGAATTAAAGAATTAAAGAATTAAAGAATTAAAGAATTAAAGAATTAAAGAATTAAAGAATTAAAGAATTAAAGAATTAAAGAATTAAAGAATTAAAGAATTAAAGAATTAAAGAATTAAAGAATTAAAGAATTAAAGAATTAAAGAATTAAAGAATTAAAGAATTAAAGAATTAAAGAATTAAAGAATTAAAGAATTAAAGAATTAAAGAATTAAAGAATTAAAGAATTAAAGAATTAAAGAATTAAAGAATTAAAGAATTAAAGAATTAAAGAATTAAAGAATTAAAGAATTAAAGAATTAAAGAATTAAAGAATTAAAGAATTAAAGAATTAAAGAATTAAAGAATTAAAGAATTAAAGAATTAAAGAATTAAAGAATTAAAGAATTAAAGAATTAAAGAATTGAAGAATTAAAGAATTAAAGAATTAAAGAATTAAAGAATTAAAGAATTAAAGAATTAAAGAATTAAAGAATTAAAGAATTAAAGAATTAAAGAATTAAAGAATTAAAGAATTAAAGAATTAAAGAATTAAAGAATTAAAGAATTAAAGAATTAAAGAATTAAAGAATTAAAGAATTAAAGAATTAAAGAATTAAAGAATTAAAGAATTAAAGAATTAAAGAATTAAAGAATTAAAGAATTAAAGAATTAAAGAATTAAAGAATTAAAGAATTAAAGAATTAAAGAATTAAAGAATTAAAGAATTAAAGAATTAAAGAATTAAAGAATTAAAGAATTAAAGAATTAAAGAATTAAAGAATTAAAGAATTAAAGAATTAAAGAATTAAAGAATTAAAGAATTGATGAAATAAATAAATTTTCAAAGTAAACCGATGGTCAAAAGATTAAATTTCCATTTTTTTAAATCCAAAAATGCCTTCATTAAAAAATATAACTTTTGAACTACTGGACCCATTTAGATGATCGACATATCAAATTGAAGTCAATGAGCCATAGATCCTATGATAAACTTAGGGGTTCAAAAAATGGTCAAAATTTCTTATATGGTAACTTATATAATATTTTCCATAGAGCTGGTGATTTGGTTTGGGGGCACTTTTTACTTCCTTACCCAACAGGCCCTTTATAGTATAGCCTTCTCAATAGAGCTCTTCTAAGCAGTGTTGCCACACGTACAGATTTATCAGGAAGGGTACAGATTTTTTTCATAATTTGTTTTACAGATTCTGTACGGTACAGAGTACAGATTTTCGTCAAAAAGTACAGATTGGTACAGATTTTTCTGCGTGCGAAATTTCTTACATTCGAACAAAGCATAATTAAGGTACATGACGACTTTTACTGCTGCAGCGTCGCTTGAATAATTTTTTTTTAAATTTTAATTCATGATAGTACACAATCTAGATCCAAAAAAAACTATGTATAAACATTATAAAACACACGAAGGGCTTGAAAATGTAAATGTAGTATTTGTAGTAAATAAATGAGTATGTTTTCATACTAACAAACAGTGTCTTAGAATATCAACAAATATTCACGAGAAACGAATATGATTTTGTTCCTGTGTAAATGACTTTTTTTCAGCTTGAAACACACTGCCCTCATTATATGACAATAACAAACGAGTTCATTTTGTTCATATCGCTGTTGCATGAGCAAATTTGCTATAACGAATGAATACGACATTGAGTGGGGTTCATAAATTTGCTGTTATTTATACTTTGGATATCAAAAGCAACAAATTGATATTCATCACATCCGAAACGATATTCGTTCTGGCAGTGAATTTAAGTTCAAAATAAATTTTATTTGGCGAGACGGTAGCAACGGCATATGCAGAATGGATACAACGAGTGGTTTTGGCTACCGTCGAGTCATTTGCGACATCGGGAATTTCATAAGGTATTTCCGATTACGGCATCCGGGAAATGCAAAACCCAACCGCACACAGCAGCCTCAGGTTAGAAGTTAACAACAGCTGATATTCATTTGGCTGAAATGAAATTCAGTTCTGACGTTTCCGATAATCAAGATGAAAATGACACTGGGTGGAAAAAATAAACATCAAAACATATTGAAGGACAAAAGTTCATTTGCTCATATTCAATGGTTGCCAGGGTCTGTCATTTTAATTTTCGTTTGGAATATATAGGTTTTCGATGCAACCTAGCCCGAAAATCTATGCATTTGATCTTAGCGAAGGTGATTTTTTCCAACACTGCAACAAATATTTTCGATGGTACAGATTTTTGGACAGAAAAGTACAGATGAGAAAGACTTTCATCCCCTCTTGTACAGATTAAAATCTGGCAACACTGCTTCTAAGCATTACACTTTTTCCAATAAACAATCCTGTCATCGAATGATTTTTTATAGCTGTATTTAGGAATTGACGTCAGTTCTCGCATTAAATTCGTTTTTATGTCTTCAATTCTATTAGAAAGGGTTTTCCCAAGCGGTAATTTGAGTTTAAGAAATAGTAAAAAATTACACCCATGTCTCGTGGTAAGTAATAATGCTTCGGATCAGCGTGTGATCAGTATATGATCATTTGAGCATATCTTCAGCCACATGATCGATGATTTTTGTTTTTGTTGAAAATTGAGCTCTGTTGGCACTAGTCGTGTTGTGACGTTTCTCATGCCCCAAACATCAACCAAAATATGACGAACGGCTCGTGAGAGATTTTTAGTTCACGGGCTAGCTCTCTCAAACCTAAATGAAGATTTCCGAGCATCATTCCTTCTATTTTGTCGATGTTTTCATCAGTCGAAGAGATTGATAGTCGTCCTTAATGTGGCAAAACGATTTTATTTGCAACACAAAATTTCACGCAATATCTTCAGAAATTGAAATTATTCATAGAAATCATCCATAGCAAAAATCGCCGAGCAATAAAAAAATAACTTGTTCTTAAAAACGCTTTAAATAAACTAAATGACAGAACGTGCTCAGTATTCACATTAGCACTACCGACAGCCGTTCAGCTCATACAAGTGAGGTGCTCATTTGGAACAGCTCTTCAGCTCTGTTGAATTTTGCGGTTGTCCACACAATTGTATAACTACCATGGGACATTTAATAGTGTGTATTTTCTTAATAGACGGAAAGCAAAAAAATAAGCGAATTTAATTTGTAATTGTACACAAACTAAAACTAATATGAATTCTAATAATATAATATACAACAAATATTCAATGCTGAAATACAACATAGAAGATGCTTAGGATATGCTGAACTTAAACAACAGAAAAAATAGGAAAAATTAAAGTTAAATTAAAGAAGTAACGAACGATTGAATATCTTCAAACAAAAACTTTTTTCCTATCTGGCATCTCTGCTAAAGCTAAAGAACGAAGAGGGACACACGAAAACGAACTGACGTCATATCATGAAGCGCGCGAGACGAAAAATTCTTTCGCGTCTCACAATTCACACTCTCTGCAGCTTTTGCGCACCACAGCTTTGCAGCTCTTCAACTCAACAGCTCAGCAGCTCATCAGCTCAGCTGCTCATTAGCTCAACAGCTCATCAGCTCAACAGCTCAGCAGCTCATCAGCTCTCCAGCTCCGTAATGAGCCGATGAGCTGCGTTGTTTTGATTGCGAGCCGATCCGATTCCACTCACTATGATGAAGCGATTCAAATGAACAGCTCATGAGCGGATGGCACATCTCTAGTTCAGCTGAAGGATTTAAAATTACAAATCCCCCGTATAGTTTTGACAGAATGTAATACCAACAGAACAACATTCGGCGCCTATTATAAATCCGTAAAATCATATGTCTACGAAAATTGGAATATTTCGAATATTTCAAATTTTGCGTAAAAACAAAAACAAAGTTTTAATTTGGCCCAAAGTGAAGATCATTTTTAAATACCACACCTAAGGGAAATCATACGGTTTCGCTTCCAAATGGGATTTAAATTTCATAATCACCCAAATATCCATTCCCACCTGGGGTAAAATCGTCCCTAAACGAAATCAACGGTATATCGCCCATAATTTAACTACCGTTCCAATACGACCGAATGTCACGGAGATCACTTTCTCCAAAACTTGCAATGCTTCACAATGTCGTATCTCATTGCCACTAACACACACACACACACACACAGATCCACTTTCCAGTCAACATAATTTAACCGAATACCTCCGTAATCGTGTCTCGGGTGCCATAAAGTTGTCTTCTGGCTTCCTGCTGTAGGTTAACTCGTGCAGTTCCTCTCCACCGCCAGAGCCCGGATGATGACGTACCGGTGCTGAAATTTATTAATATTGGGATGTCATAATTTTGTAATACGACTGGGATGGAATCAAATTTATGTTCGTTTTGCCGGGCTTGTTCTACCAGTATTACTATAACCTACACACACACACATCCTTAGATAGATACAGTTACACGTCAGCAAAGTTCCGGTAGCAGCAGTATCATCACCACTTCCAGTGTCTGGCAAAGTTTGTGCAAAGCACTCCAGTAAGATATGAACTGTTCCGGATATTTGTATTTTCCCACCCACTCCCGCACTTCCACGCATCTGGAGTATGTTAACTTTGCTACCTCCGGCGGGATGAAACGAGGTTGCATATTTTCTACACATCAAGCTCTTTGTGGTGGATACACACGGCACATTTCTTAGTTTAATAAGGAAAAGGGTAATTTTCATTTTAATTTGAGTTTAAATTTCCAACGTAATTCAAGTCAGTTTTACGATTTTCTCAGGGGCTTTCCTCGGTTTGATTTTATTCTTGAGCAGATGATGAATTTTGGAGTTTAACAACTATCACGCTCTCTTCTCTTCCAGATGACTACAACTACTGGGGCCTGATCCTAGTGCTGTTCCCAATCCTGACCCTGTTCGGCAATGTGCTAGTGATACTGGCCGTGTGCCGCGAGCGGACTTTACAAACGGTGACCAACTACTTCATAGTGTCCCTCGCGTTGGCCGATCTGCTGGTCGCGGTCGTGGTGATGCCATTTGCCGTCTACGTGCTGGTAAGTGTACCCATGTTTCCTACTGCTTCCAGTTGCAATTCATGGTCTGTCTGGGGGGCAACATTCCACAACGGTTCCAGAACTGCGCCCACGGCGGCGGGAGAGCGCAAAAGGATGCAGGAATGTCGGTTTAACAAGAACGAACAAATAGCTTTCGCCAGAAATTAAAACCTACATTTGGTTTGCGCAAATTTCGGTACATTGTTTTGCCGTTTCGTCTGTTTCTTTCCGACAGCAAGAAACGCCATCGAAGCTGCTCTTCCGTTCATTTTATTTCGTCGGCGTTGCTGCATCTGTTTATTTTCTGCTGAAATATTCAGCACAGCATTCCCAAACCCGAAAGGACGGGGTAGTGGTGGCTTTCGGTGTTGCTGTTCCCGGTCGGAGATTTGTTGGTGGCGGTTATTACTTTTCTAACAGACTGGCCAACGTTTCTTATGCAACGGGGGTTTACTGCAGTAATGTTTGCTTTTTCATCTAACGATGTAAGCAAGTATGAATAATTCATAACTGTTCGTATGGGAGTGAAATTTTGTGCAGTGAAGAAACATCGGGAGATGACATTCTCCTAAGTGTGGTGCATTTGAGAGGGAATCAAAAACTAAGCAAAAACAAAGAACTAAGGATGTGACTTCATGTTTTCAGATTGTTTTTTGTTTTTTGTTTTTAAAGAAAAATTTCAACGAACCAAAACACGTGTAAGAAAAGCAGTTGTCAAAAATTAACTGAACATTCAAAATAGCCGTACTTGTCAGCATAAGTGAGAGACATGAGTACCAACATAATGCCACCAAAAATATAAAGGGTGTGTCACATCAAATTGCATCACGGAAAAAACGCTGTAGAAATTCGCCCAGTAGACCGATCCTTTTGAAAATTTTAGACAGTAAAATAAAAACTATTAAACAACTTTTGGCATTTTCTTTTTATTCATACTTCGAGCCCAAGCCCGTATGCTCGCACCTTCCTCTTTACGCCGTCCATAAGGGGCTGTCCACATACCACGTGGACAACTTTAGGGGTGGTAGGGGTTACAAAAATGTCCACGTTTGTCCACGGTGAGGGGGGAGGGGGTCTATATCACATCCACGTGGACACTAATAAATATTTTGAAAAACAAATATATATCTGTGTTCAACAATATAAGAAAAATATTCTGCATTGCAAGCAAATCTATACGTATTTCTGCTGTCTGATAGCACTGCGCGGTAAAAATTCTATATTTATACACATCGTTGAAATTTTTGCCGAAATTTGTATTCAGAGAGTATCGCACATGAGCTGAGAGCTATCGATTTGTTTTAATTGATTTTAAAGAATCTTACGTTATCATTATCAATCAGAATTGGGACGCTATTATCGGCAGGATCAGATACCACTAAAGCATGTTGGAATGTTGTAATATTAATTAAACACGACATTGTTTTCGATGTTTCGATTCAGTTTCCGCTCTCAATGTAAAAACCGCTTCGTTTATGTTATTCAAGAACTCGAACAACAAATTCATTCACGGGGACCTATCTTTAGAGAAGTCTTCCTAGCAGCGATGCTCTTCTTCGGTGAATTATAATATTTTGTGGAATACGCTTCTAGTTATTGGGTAGTCCAGCAAGTTTGGGTGCGCTACTGATGATAATCGAATCGAGACGCTGATGAACAATAATCCTCGGTATACGACACATCAATTAGCAGGTTCCTTACAAGTATCTATGTTCATGAGCACCTGGTGAAACTAGATTAAGGAACGCTACAATGTATGAGTTCTACACCTGTTGACCGAAAACATGAAATGGATCGTATCTTCATCAACAACTCACTTCATAAATGCAATGAAAACTCGCAGTTTGATGCAAATAGTGTCAGGCGAAGAAAAATATTATCCTTTACAACAATGTTGAGCGAAAAAAAATCTTTGAGGTGAGCGAAATGAACCATCATATCTTCATATCTCCAAAACCGATCTTCACCTGCAGAAAGTCATTCTTTGTGTCTAGTAAGATAGATAAAAAATTATGCATTATAAGCTTCTACCAAACATACAATTGATAAACTTCAACAAGCACTATTCATAACTAAACGAAGCAAAATCGTCAATCTAGAACAAACGTTCAGAATTGGCCAAGGCGTCCTCTTCCAGAATAATGCCATACCTCATATTTCTTTGGAAGCCCCTCCAAAAATTTTTAGAGTTTGACTAGGATGAGATAGTCTACCGGCTATCATCAGATATTGCAATTTTTGTTCATCACGTTCGCTAAGTAAGCGATCGATCGTGAGTTTAAAACTCAGGGTCCTCAATTGACCATCTTTGTGTTGTAACAGAATAACTACGTCCACGCAACAATTATCAGCGATGGAAATCGATCCACGGCCGAAATAAGATCGATTCATCCTTACAACTGCACTGCTCTGCAAGAAACATCGGGCTGTTGTTCTATTAATAACACAACAATGATCATATTAACTGTGTCCGCTGTCCGGTGGTCCAGCTGGACAATGGAAGAACAGATAGAGTACTCTTACGCCTTAATGGCTATTGTATAATGTACCATATGCAATGGTATGAAAGGAATACTCTTACATCTAATATGGCAACTGTGTCATGCGCTATTTATAGATTTGACAAAAAAATGTGACATGTACACGATAAAATGCTAATGAACCTAAATAAATAAACAAATGGGATAAAAAAAATAATTTCGACTCATTGGACACAGTTTTTTAACGAGAAAACAAAGAAGTTCTGCGATGATAAATTCAGCAAGTTGCATGAAGAATGATGAATGATCGGCAATTTTGGAGTTGAACACGCCAAAACTACATAGCACAACACAACATGTCTATATCCTTATACATGTTATGATTTTCAATCACTGTATTCCAACTACGAAGCACTTGATTTCATTGTCTTATTCTCTTGAAAACTCACAGTTCAGCCAGCTTGCGTCGGTTTATGATAGAAAATGTCCGAGATTAGATTTACATGTGATGTTTTGCTATAACGTAAATATTATGTTTTATAACGTGATCACATGATAAATGATATTTGGAAGTAAACAAACAGCAATACAAATAGCTTCACGAGTTGTTGTCCCTCAAAGCTGTCAAAGAATTGAGAAGAAATTGCCTCTGTTAATTATGTTCACATGTTTATAATGTACAAACATATAATAGAGAATAGAAACAAACATAAACTTAAATTTAGGCGCAATTCAGCTATTTTTACGATTATTTTTTCCAAGAAATAGAGAAATGTCCACGTGGACAACAGGGGGAGGGGTATAGACAATGTCCATGTTTGTCCACGGTGGGGGAGGGGGGTGTCTGAAATCGTAGTTTTTCTGTCCACGTGGTATGTGGACAGCCCCTAAGGTTCTGTACAACGTCAGGTTGTAGTTTTTTTTTAACAGAAATCCATTTTCTCTTGAAGTCCGCCTCCGATTTGACAACTTTTGGGTTCTTCCGGAGGGTCTGCTTCATAATCGCCCAATATTTCTCTATTGGGCGAAGTTCCGGCGCGTTGGACGGGTTCATTTCCTTTGGCACGAAGGTGACCCCGTTGGCTTCGTACCACTCCAACACGTCCTTTGAATAGTGGCACGAAGCGAGATCCGGCCAGAAGATGGTCGGGCCCTCGTGCTACTTCAATAGTGGTAGTAAGCGCTTCTGTAGGCACTCCTCAAGGTAAACCTGCCCGTTTACCGTGCCGGTCATCACGAAGGGGGCGCTCCGCTTTCCGCAAGAGCAGATCGCTTGCCACACCATGTACTTTTTGGCAAACTTGGATAGTTTCTGCTTGCGAATCTCCTCCGGAACGCTGAATTTGTCCTCTGCGGAGAAGAACAACAGGCCCGGCAGCTGACGAAAGTCCGCTTTGACGTAGGTTTCGTCGTCCATTACCAGGCAATGCGGCTTCGTCAGCATTTCGGTGTACAGCTTCCGGGCTCGCGTCTTCCCCACCATGTTTTGCCTTTCGTCGCGGTTAGGAGCCTTCTGAACCTTGTATGTACGCAGGCCCTCCCGCTGCTTGGTCCGCTGGACGAATGAACTTGACAAATTCAGCTTATTGGCGACATCCCGGACCGAACTTCTCGGATTACGTCTAAACTGCTTAACTACGCGCTTGTGATCTTTTTCACTGACGGAGCATCCATTTTTGCCGTTCTTCACCTTCCGGTCGATGGTTAGGTTCTCGAAGTATCGTTTTAGTACTCTGCTGACCGTGGATTGGACGATTCCCAGCATCTTACCGATGTCCCGATGTGACAACTCCGGATTCTCGAAATGAGTGCACAGGATTAATTCACGACGCTCTTTTTCGTTCGACGACATTTTTCCAAATTTACGAAAAATTGACAGTGAAGCATGGTCAACGTGATCTATACACTCTTATCTGATTATAAGCGAAAGCTGAAGATATAATTCCTAAAAATTAAATTTCTACAGCGTTGTTTCCGTGATGCAATTTGATGTGACACACCCTTTAGAATCGAATATACGTAACCCGCGTAAATTCGAAAGTCATATTTCCATTTTAGGGGGGAGCTAATTTTTTTTCCACTTTTTACCAAAAATGCCTTTTTTCAAAAACTCTTAAATTCTGAGCTACTGGACCGATTCAGATGATCGACATATCAAATTGAAGCCAATTAGCCAATTAGTCTTTTGTGAGAAAAATATTGCCCTAGCCAAATTTTTGATTTTGGTTTCGTAATTATTGATTGTATTTGTTTTTTTATAGTTTACAAGGTTTCGGGATCAAGAGCGCTATATGTTTTCATATTTTTTTCTTGAAAGGTTTTTTACATAACACATAAAAAAATCAGATTTTGTCATGATTTGTTTTGTTCGTTTTTGAGTTATGATTTTTCAATGTTAACATGTTTTCAGTCCTCGTTCAATATTCCTATTGTTTCGATTGTAGCATGGCTACATTATCAATACTCATTATTACGAGGGTAGTTCAAAAAATAAGTTTCAGTGCCTCAGAAATCGAAGAAAAATAAAGTTAGGACAAAAAAATGAGATGATTTTCGTAGTCTACGTTTTATTTTCTATTTTTCTACATAATCGCCGGAACGTTCGTGGCATTTTTCATAGTGTGGCACGAGTTTCTCTATTCCGAACGTAAAGTGCGTAGCGTCCAACTTTTTGATGTATGATGCAACTGCGTCACGAATTTCTTCAGTGTTATCGAATCGTTGACCGTCGAACGCCTGTTTCATCACCGGGAATAAGTGATAGTTGCTAGAGGCGAGGTCTGGGGAGTAAGGAGGATGCTCGAACACAGTCCATTTAAATTTTTTTAATTGCTCTTGAGTTACGCGAGCACAATGGAGCCGCGAATTATCGTGGATGAGGAACACTCCTCTCGCCTTTTGTTCTTAATCGCGGCGTTCGGCGGTCAACGATTCGATAACACTGAAGAAATTCGTGACGCAATTACATCGTATTTCAAAAAGTTGGACGCTACGCACTTCGCACTCGAAATAGAATAACTCGTGCCACGCTATGAAAAATGCCTCGAACGTTACGGCGATTATGTAGAAAAATAGAAAATAAAATGTAGATTACGAAAGTCAACTTGTTTTTTGTCCTAACTTTATTTTTCCGAAATTTCTGAGGCACTGAAACCTATTTTTTGAACGACCCTCGTATTTCTTACCCTAGACCGGGGGTTCTCAAAGTGGTCGATATCAGTTTCCCAGGGGTCGACAAGATACTATATAAGTTGTTTTACGTGAACCAACTCGTTATAAGAATGACTAATATTTTAGTGGAAAGAATTATTGTCGAAACTTGTATTAATAATTATTAATTACACTTGATATTTTCTGAATTTTATGTCTATATTGATATGATATCAAAAATGATATCAAGTTAACTCACTTGATCAACCACAAATTTTTGGGGGTAGATGGTATCACTTCATTCTGGAAAAGGGATCTCTTGCCCAAAATAGTTTGAGAGTCTTTATTCTAGACCATCATGTTATACGTTAAAACTTGAATCAATTTGGATTATTGCTTTTGTATCGCATAAGTTAATTAGATTGGACTTAGGTAATAGATCTTTCCCGGACTATAAGGAACTCCATATCGATACTCTTTTTGATAAGATTAGATATTTAAATAAACAATCTTATGGTTTATAACTATGCACATGGCAGACTGTTATATTTTTCATTAAGCTACCTGCGCAACCAAAACATGTTAACTTTGAAAAATAATAATCCAAAAACGAAAAAAATGCCTCTCTGAGTTTTGGATATGTTATGCAATAAAAGCTCAGTGAAAAATTTCTCTACGAAAAAGAAAAATTTTACGCTTTCGCGTGAGTTCTGTTCTTAGACTACCTTTATTTCTATTTTGCTAAAATATATATACACGTTTTTCTTACTCATGAGAAGGAGAAAGAATTCTCCTTTACCTAAACTACAGGTACTAAAAAACTAAAAAGAGAAAAGAAAATATTTGTCGCCTGTTCATCAGGTCTAAAATTTATGTTATTGTTTTTCTTTCCCTATCCTATCCGGAGACGTAAACAATCTTCTTGGGGAATACATTTTTCTTCTTTTTCTATTTCCTTTGTTTCGTCCACAAGCGGCCGAAGCATCCTAGTTTATTGCCCTTATCCGCAATAAATGAATCTCTCAATTTTTATAATTTTATTGCTTCAATTTGCTCTTGTTTCCCTTTTTTTTTATTTGGGGTTCCCTATCGGGTTGTGATGTCTATTTTCCATCCGTAACACTCAGCTTTCAAGAGAAAAATATGAAATATATAGCGCCCTCTATTTTTAACCACATAAACTAAAAAAAACAAATACAATCAATAATCACTAAAACAAAATCCAAATTGTTTACAAGTGTAACAACGTTTCAAAGAAATCTAGCTAATTGGTTTCAATTTGATATGTTGATCTGGATCGTTCCAGTAAGAGTGGCAACTTAAAGTTTGGAATTCAAAAAAAGACAAGCTGTCAAAAAAAAGCAAACATACTTGAAGAGGACCTGATTTATTGAAATTAAAGATAGGGAAAGGTGGCTCTGACCCGACCAACTATTATTTCAACGACTATTCATCACATTAAATTTAATTTTTTTTTTGCTACTTCGGCGTTGAAATGCATACTATAGCTCTTTAACTATTTTTTCTAATGCTCGGCGAGGTTCATGAGTATTAAAGAAAAGGGAAAACTGAGGCCAAATCGGAATTCCCCTGCATGGTCCAGAGCCGAATCTCTATTTTTTTGCTAATCAACTCCCAATTATGGGGGTCTTCTAGCCACATTGGTTGCGCGTTCGCTTAGTAAGCGATCGAACGTTAGTTCAAAACTCAGTGCCCTCATTGACCATCTTTGTGTTGTTACAGAATAACTACGTCCACGCAACAATTATCAGCGATGGAGATCGATTCATCCATACAACTGCTCTACTCTGCAAGAAACATCGGGCTGCTGCTCTATTAATAACTCCACAATGATCATATAAACTGTCTCCGCTGTCCGGTGGTCTAACTGGATAATGAAAGAACAGAAGGAATACTCTTACGCCGAAAAATGGCAACTGTGTAATGTTCTATTTATAGATATCAGCCATTCCATGCCAAACCGATATAGTGGTTCTAAGATTTCCGTGAAAATTGGTAGTTTTGTTCTTTATCGCAAAACATTAGACCCGTATTTTTTTTATTTTTTCAGTTGAGTGACCATTTCCATTTTAGGGTTATCCGAAAAATCAACTTTTTCCTCTTTTTTCCAAAAATGACTTATTTATCAAAAATTCATAGCTTTTGAACTACTCGACCGATTCAGATGATCGACATCCAGGGAACTAAAGCCAATCAATTTTTGAAAAAATACTACACCTGCACAAAATTCGAATTCTGCTCTCGTTATTATTGATTGTATTCTTTTTTTTTATTGTTTTCATAGTCTCGGGACCAGGGACGCCATATATTTTTATATTTTTTTCTTGAAAGCTGAGTTTTTTTCACATATTATATGTCAAAACCAAAGAGATGTATTTTTCGTTTTTGAGTTATGATTTTTCAAAGTTAAACGAAGGTTTAACTTTCCAACACAAAAATTCGTAACTTTTGATCTACTGAACCGATTCATGTAATCGATATATAAAATTGAAGCCAATTAAAAAGTCTTTTTTGAAAAATATTAGACTTGCGAAAAAAAAATGGATTTTGATTTCGTAGTTATTTTTTTGATTAGTTTGTTATAGTTTACATGGTTTCGGGACCAAGGATGCCATATTTTTTTTTATTTTTTCTTGAAAGTTGACTTTTTTTTACATAACATATCCAAAATTGAGAGACGTGTTATTTTTCGTTTTTAAGTTATGATTTTTCGAAATCAACATGTATTCAGTCTTCGTTCAATATTTCTATGCGACTAGATTGGGTGTATGCGACTACAATTCAATTAATTGGCGAATGTTTCATTTTTTCAGAAAAGGCTAGCTAATTGGCTTTAATTTGATATATATAAATACATTTTTGAAAAAAGTCATTTTTGGAAAGAAAGTGAAAAACTATTCTTGGACCATCGGTTAAATTTGAAAAATCATTACTCAAAAACGAAAAAAAACACCTCTCTGGTTTCGACATATGTTATGTGAAAAATCCTCAGCTTTTCAGGAAAAAATATACATAAATATAGCGCCCTTGGTCCCGAGACTATGAAAACAATAGCACGAATACAATCAATAACAACGAAAACAGAATTCAAATTATCTGCAGGTGTAGTATTTTTTCAAAAAAGACCAGGTGATTGACTTTAATTTGATATGTTGATCATCTGAATCGGTCTAGTAGTTCAAAAGTTATGAATTTGAAAAAACTTTTTGAAAAAAAGAGAAAAAAGTTGATTTTTCGGACAACCCTAAAATGGAAATGGTCACCCTAATGGAAAAATAAAAAAATACGGGTCAAATGTTTTGCGGTAGAGGACAAACTACCAATTTTCACGAAAATCTGAGAACCACTGTATCGGTTTGGCATGGAATGGCTTTATGATAAACATGTGGCATGTACACGATTAAAACTCGGCTCTTTTTTTTTTATCCCATCCGTTTATTAGGCTCATTTAGCAATTCAGCTGTCACAGAGCCGAATTTATTCGTATACATTTTTATGTTAAGATAACTATTGTTGTATATTATTTAGGCTTAAGATTCCTATCCATCGATAAACATTTGTTTTTTTTTTCTTTATGTATAACACAGTAGCTGTTTAGGCCTAAGAATATTCCAATTCTATCGATACACAACACATGCCGCCTTTTTCGGCGTTAGAATATTCCTATTGTTCGAATGTTCACAGTTGGACTGTTCACAACGGGACTGCTGATATGAGGCTTCCATTGCTGTGTTAGAATTAGCACCAATTACCGATACAGCAGATCGTAATGTGAGCGGTAAGGGACTGGGATTACCGACACATGATGATTGTTGCGTGGACGTAGTAGCTAGAATAACACACAAAGATGGTCAGTTGAGGGGCCCTGAGTTATTAGCTCATGATCGTTCGCTTAGTAGCGGACACGCAACCAATTAGGCTACGAAGACCCCCTTAAAACTCGGCTCTGTTACAGCTAAATGCTCATGAGCCTAAAATAAACAAATGGGATGAAAAAAAATAAAAGATCCCAGTTATATAGGGAAAGGGCGAAAATAACTGACGAGCGGAAAACAAATATAAACTTTGTTTTGACTCCCGGTTTGCTGATACTGACTCTAAATGACCAGCAATGATTGAAAACCCCTTCGATAGGGGTATTAGGTGAAAGGGCATTAACAGCGGTAGTCGAATGTCGTATTCGATGCCATTTTGGAAACGAAGATAGTTGCTTCCGGTTCATGGAAATGAACCGGAAGCAACTAAGAGAGGCGAGGATCGGAAACGGAAACGGTCAACGCTCAACGCCTGCCCTGTGCAAGCCATTGATGGTTTAAGGGTTCAGGGTCACCCCGATTTTATTAAGATAACTGCATGTCGTCTGCTACAGGTTACAGGTAAATTAAATTTTCGTAGCTTGTTTTGTTGAGCAGACCATAAGCAATCAAAATTACCTGGTTTTGTCTAAATGAACTTTTAACTCCTCCATACCCCGATTGTTTTTTTTTCGAAGTTGTGTACTTCCTTTTGCCGACTATTGTATAGGTGACCAAATTGAACTTAAGGCGTATTCTGTTTAAATTCATCAGAATATCAATAGCCGTTTGCTCGTTTGCACCAAAAGATTTCTCTATGTAAAAAGCGGTTGAGTAAGCGCTTCAATTCGAACGTTTTCAATTTAGTATTTCAGCTGTTGAATTGGAGTGCAATTGTGGGTGAAATTTCAAATGCAATTTCTTTTGGACCGAGTTCTGCCGTTAGAATGCGATGAGTGATAATGTGGTGAATATTGTCTTACAAGACGTCGCTCATCTGCGATTTATCACCAGATACATCAAATAGCCTTAGTCTAACCGTGTTAAATCTTATGGTTGGATGCCAATTGACGGGTCCAATACGCGAAATTATTCTTTCGCCGATCTTTTTTTAATAAAGCAATTGTGGCCCGTCTCGCGTTATGTCTTTGAGGAAAAATGGAACATAATGATTCCACCAACCTAGAAAGTGTACCAAGTATGTTCACACACTGTACGAATAACGAATGCGTGTTATCTTGAAGAGCAAACAAAATCGAACTAATTGCTCTGATGAACGCTTATGCTGACTGTAAAACAGATGAATAGAGAGATGATTCTCTCGAACAGAACCATGGTTTAAAAAAAATCTGCACAATATGCTGGCGATTATTCAGGTATTAGTATATTCATGACGAAAAGACAGATCAAACTAAACACAAAACAAGTGACAACTGTCAAAATGACGCCCATATCAAAAAGTGTTGCCATCATAAGATTACATATCTCTATAAAACCCATTTATCTCGAAAACGGCAAGGAAAATTATCCCTCAATAAGGATATGAAAAAAAAACATAACACATTCTGACGAAATATAAAGAGCTATGTATAAAGAGGTCCTTTGGGTCTCAACGGAACATTTTTATGTTTCCACCTAAACGTGTAACACAACCGTATTTTTTTCAAGAAATGCTATTCCACGCCAAATCAGCCGAAAAAACGACAGATTTTTATTTTTTTCATATAAAATAGAAGTCATGTAAAAATTCAAAAAAATAGTTACAAGATAGTAAAACTATTTTTGACGAACTTCGTGGAATTTTTATGAATTTTCTAAGCTTCGAATTTTTGTATGTTAACAATTATTTTTAGTCACAAATTATGAATCCTGATGTGATTCAAAATAAAAAAGCTCTTTATGAATCTCCTTCTAAATGCAGCCATTCTCGAAAAAATATTAAAAATATTTCAAATTTATTGTCTGTTCTATAGAAAATAGGCTCTTTTGATATACTTGTCGTGTTATACCGCCATGTTTAAGAAATTTGATGAATTTTCTTATAATTTTAAATAACTTTTCCAAATATATCATTATGGCAAACATATATGTTTAAGAGTTACGTTGAAAAATATTTGGAGACATGTGGGTTAATACAAAACGTAGCGATAACTTTTTTCATCGTAACTCCTGAACATATAGTTTTACCATAATGATGTATTTGGAAAAGTTGTTGAAAATAATAAGCAAATTCATAAATTTTCATGAACATGGCGGTATAACACGACAAACATATTAAAAGAGCCTATTTACTATAATGAACACAATAAATTAGAAATATTTTTTTAAATATCTCGAAAATGGTTGCATTTAGAGGTAGATTGATAAAGAGCTTTTTCGTTTTAAATCACATCAGAATTCATAATTTGTGGCTAAAATGATTGTTAACATACAAAAATTCGAAGTTTCAAATTTCATAAAAATTCGATATCTCACAAAGTTCGTCAAAAATACTTTGTCTTGGACTCATTTTTTAAATTTTCTACATAATATATATTTTAGATATTAAAAGGATTAATAAATATTTTAGATATTGCAAATTAAAGTTTTTTTTATAAATATAAAAAGAGTACTATTTTTTTTCTCAGTGTTTATTTTTTCTCGTTTTAACATCAATATTCTATAACTCTTTCTAAGACACTATTTCGATACGACTCATAGTTTTTGAGACATAAGTTATCAAAGATTTCTCTAACTAAAAGTAACACTTGAGTCAAAAAATTCACAAATGCTGTGGAAAACTCATATTTTCTCCAACCCAAACGGACTACAAACTTTCGTTCGAATCAAAAATACAAGTTTTTAATGTCGGCATTTTTAGTTCGATTTCATTTGGATTTGTACATACAGTGATAGACATTCGGTTACCCGCACTAGAAAAAAAAATTGAAACACTTACAAAACCACTAGTAATATTCTTTTTATCGGGATACTTATTTGCTGTAGTGATAGTATATAGTTAAGTCACTTTTATTGAGAAGACGTGCGTCACAATCACACACACACAAGGCGGCATCGGTGGATATAAACATTCAAACGACGTTTTTTCCCGAGACATACGTTTAGCCGCAGGGCATAAAAATCGAGTTTTCGCATAATCACCAAGCCTATATCTGTGTTTTTGAAAAAATACTTGGGAATGTTCAATTTACAATATATACATTTGATGTGCAACGTAAGAAGTTGATCAGAGTAGTGATTTACGTAGAATTTAAGGGAATGGCGAAGAGTATTCTATTGACGGGAGAGGGACGGAAAATAATGAAGATATTCAGTGAACAAAAGTTTTCTAATCTCTCGATCGTAACAAAAATTGATCAATCTGAGAAATTGGTAAGAAATTTCTTTAAATAGAGCCAGAAATATGGGATATAACGACCAACAAATGGGAACACCAAAGTTACTTTGCGTCTTAAAGGTTGAATAAGACACGAAGCAACCAGGAAACGATGTCCTGCTCATACATTAAGGCAGAAAATCGGTTGTTCCAGTAACGAAGAGGCATATTGCGCGCATCTTGAATGAGTCACCAAACATCATGTGAAAGAAACCTCAAGGGAAGCCGAAACTGACCGCCACCCATAAGCAGAACCATCTTATTTTCGCCCCGCAAAACTGGCAATGTTGATGGTCGTTGCTATTGATAAATTGAATTTAAGTCAACGGCATGTCGTGAGATCGAAGCGAAACTTTGAGGGCGGAAGTTTGAGCCGTTTCCGTTTCCTATCACAGCTTCTCATTTGTTTCATTCTCACCCGAATAAACTCCTAAAAGTATCTTCAATTACTGGAGGACCTTTTGATTGGCCATATTGAGAATAACGCTACCGAGGATGTCGTTTTTTCAGCAGGATTATGCATAGATCCACGTTTCCAAGCAATCGAAGGCATGGTTTGCCGAGAAGGACATTCCGCTTCTCGAATGACCTACTGGCAGTCGATTGCAATCCCATAGAGAACCTATGGAGAATCTTGGCCGAGATGGTCTATGCAAACGGATAACAATTTGACAACATTTCCAGTCTCAAGGCAGTAATTCAGGAATGTTGGGCTATAATCAATATGGCAACACTTTAAAAACTGTCTGACTAGATGCCAAAGCGAGTTTTCAAAGTGATCCGAAATGGAGGTAGATATACTAAATATTAGCTACCGATCGGACTCGAAATTTGCCGCACAAATTTTCTTTTATTGAAATTTTAGGATGCGGCTAAACGAATGTCCACCCTGATTCCACATATTTGAATTACTTAAAAAACAAAAAGTGAATTTATACTTTTTTTTTTAGAATGAATTCGATGAAAATAAACAATAATCGTCTTTTATGAGCAAAACTGTACAAATAATTGACTTATTTTTAAAAATATTGAGGAAAAATAGGGTGCGGCTAAACGAATGTCTACCACTGTATAAATGGTACGGTGGTACGGTTTTGACATATAACATATGTGCAAAGTAGACCAAAAACCGGAGAGGGTCGGGTTAGCGAACGGCTGATTTGGCGTGGAATTGTTCTATATTCTTGATAAAGTTTACACTGCAATCAATAGAAACGAAAATCAAAATAAATTAATGCAATATAGTAATCGTTCTTTCCAAGATCTTGGCAAATAATCGCGAAAAACATGAAACCGCATAAAATCGACTATGACTACCGATGTGTTCGGGTATGAATTTCTCGAGAACAATCATACCAATATCAAACGCACGATAAAAAATCAAATCAACGAAGTTCCAGCCAATATTGTGCTACCCACCCAAAATGGCATCTGTGCAACCAAACCCGAATCTGGCTGTTATTAAGTCACGTTTTGATCACAATTTCTTCGCCATTCCACCGTTCCTGCCTAATTAATAGCGCTCCAAATTAACACTTTCAACCAACGAAGCATGAGACAGCATGGTACGACAATTGCCAGTATCACCCCGCGGAGAAGTTTCTGCCTTGAAAGTGCTGTAGCGGCAACCCGCAACGCCATAATAAATCATAGCAGCTTTTCAAGCTTGAGGGGAATTAATAGACCATGTGGCTACAGGTCTCCACCGATAAGATTTATTACCTCAAACCACCAAATCTCATCCTGACTGCTATGAATTGATTTCCCTCCGTCCTAGTGTCCGTTCGTCGTCCGGAAGTGACGGAGACGGGCCTGGCCGATCAGATGTCCAGCGGCGCGCGAGACAAAGCAGTGGCGTCCAATTTCCGGCCGTAGGATGAATGGGAATTTAGTAGCAAATTGGTTTGCATCCTTCCGTTTTGGGGTAAGAACGGTCCGAGAACTAATAATCGTTCTCAAATCATCATCCGCCGAATGAAATCTGTTGGGGGGCGTTTCTGCCACTTCGGCAACAGAGACGTGTTTATCTTTCCCGCATTCCTTCCGATTGTGGTGCTTCGAAACGGTCACTTCGACGTTACACCACAAAACAGCGCCACTCAATCACTTGGCTGAAGCACACTATCAAATCGGGCACAGCTGAAATGAAGTGCTATGGCCGGTTTGTGGGCCGCAAACGCTTTTTCCTACCGCAATCCCACGAAAAACGAGCCAGCAAACGGAGTTCCAACGATTCCATCGTAGCCTATAAATCTCGCTTATTTGACATTTACCCCACAGCCACACATCAAGTGCACACTCTCGAGCGAACTTGAATCCGGAGACCAGACAAGCCGCGATCATCCCCTGCCGCAATCCGTCCGAGGAACCACCCCCCCGGATGGTTCAAAAAATCAGCTACACTGCTTGTGGAAAAATAGACGGAATTGGATAGGAGAACGGATCCAATTTCAAACAATCGACACTTTCTATGAGGAGAGTGGCTGTGTGGGCTACAATTGAGAGACCGTCTCGATAAATCTCCCTGACACCAGAAGTATCTGGCCGAGCCTTTCGCTACCGCAAGCTGTTCAGCCGAGTCGGGGATGCGAAAGGAAAAAATGCCACAAAAGTAAGTCAGTTTTATTGCGGTTGAAATTGATTGCATTCTAGGCCGAAAAGTAGAGAGCAAAAAATATGAGAATATATTTCGCCGCACACACACAAAAAAAAGCGTTAGCGGTACGTGTTTCGAATTCCGGAAAGCACGCGCCTCTTCGGAGGTTTGGCTTGGATCCAAGCGGCCAATTTTGGCTTTTGAAGTATCCGAACCTGCTGATGAGGGAGCGCTGCGTACGCCGTGTATGTTATATTTATTGGGTCGATTATTAAGTTTGAGTGAGGGATACGGAACTGCCAACAGTGCGTCTTCCGATAAATTTATCTGAAATTCCAACGAAGCGTTTCCGAGCGCCAGTGATCCGTTTCACGCGGAAAGTTCGAAGTTGTTCAGCCGAAACACACGCTGGCAAGTTACTTCCCGGGCGAGTCCCGAGCAGCGAGCCTCCGCTACTGAGAATAAATCATGTTGGCATAATATTCCGCCTAATGTATTCATCACACGGGGGAGGAGAGCATGCACAGATTTGCGAGATTTACTGTGGCAGCGCCCACTTTCGCATGTATATATATAACCGTCAAAGTCTGGTTCAAGAGGTTATGCTCGTGATACGGCTCATCCGCGTTTACCTTCACGATGTTTATTTCTTAATTTTCCGAGAATTTACATTCGTTTCATAACTCTTTTCAGCGGATTACTCAAATTTTCAATTAAGATCAGAACGTTTGAAAAGCAAATACAATATTTCTAACAGAGGGATGGGTAACCATGATGTTTACAAGCCGTAAGTAAGCTGTTCTATAGAAGAAGTATATTTTGTCATTAGAAGATATTTCAATTCGATCCTCGTTTGTATCGACTCGGGTATCAAATAGCTATATCTATAAAGCAAGGTGGCTATCAGAAACTTTGTTATCTCAGGTCACTCTCAGACGCAGAATCAACGGGATTCCCTCTAGTTGACGGAGCATGATAACAAGATAACCATTCATCAAGTGAGATGAACAATAGAGATGGAATAATGTAGTGGAAATTAACATTTAGAGCTCGACAGTTATTCTCTAGACGAAAACTGTCTTCGACAAAGTTGTTACACACGATAAAGCGCTCATTTTCATGTTCGACAATATTGTAGTCCTAGTTATTAAAAACATTTTTGTAGAACAAAGTTCATTTCTATCTCTTGAAATAACCGATATAGCGCTTTTTTCCTAATTTACGTTGGGGTCACCATTAAAAAACTGTTTTTTTTTGCTCTAACTTTTATATTTTAAATACAAACATACAAACTGTCTTCGTCAATGTCTCAATTCTGCTCAAAGTTATTGATGGGTGTTCACCCAAAGACTCATGATTTCAATTTTAATTTACTCAAATACTAAAAATAACATATCTTTCAAAATCACATATTATATTTGTTCTTTCGATTTTCGCCAACAAACATTTTTATGTATGCCCCAGAAAAAATGGCAAGCAATTGTAGAGAGCGTATTTTTTGAGAAGAAATATCAATAACTTTCAGTGAAATTGAGATATTGACAAATTCTGCATCCCAAAATATTTGTATCAGTATGTTCTAAAAGTCGTTCGAAGACAGTTTGTATGTAGAATTTGAAATATAAAAGTTAGAACAGAAAAACTGTTTTGTTTAATGGTAACCCCAACGCAAATTAGAAAAAAGCGCTATATCGGTTATTTCAAGAGATAGAAATGAACTTTGTTCTACAAAGATGTTTTAAATAACTGGTACTACAACATTTTCGAGCTATGTTTACCTCTATATATAGAGATAAGAAAGTTAGAGTTTTTATTTCATCGAAAATGTTGGTCAGCCTATTTTTGGCAACATAAAAATGAGCGCTCTATCATACGTAACAACTTTGTCGAAGACAGTTTTTGTCTAGAGAATAACTGTCGAGCACTAAATGCTAATTTCTACTTAAATGCATCTCCTGGACCATTGTGTGATGGAACATAAAACATTGATTTTCCTTAAGGGTGTAGTACACTATGAACATCATTGAATTTAGGGGAAATGGGGGGAAAGTGGTTACCCTAAGGGAAATGCCCATTTCCTGTGTCCACATACCACAACAATTTCCGTTTTTCGAAGAATATTGTAGCTCAACTTATTGTTGCTCAAGATAACAAGCGATTTTGAAATAGTACATAACAAGCGACATTGAAAATAGTACATTGTCCATTATTAGAAAAAAATGAGCTAGGCCTATTCACCTAGAGTCGTAATTGAAATTTTCTCATACGTACAAAAACGTAGCAGAAAACACATAACATTTCTCATAATGAGACTTAGTTTTGGTTGGGGTGGCATTTTTTTCTGGGTCAAACTACAAGAGCAGAATGTGCTAAGGTATGTTTATGTTTGTTTATGTTTGTTTATGTTTGTTTATGTTTGTTTATTCATTACTATCAACAGGCCTGAACATGAGTGCCCTAATGATACCTAATAAATTAATAACTTAAAATACTTAATCTACTTAAAACTATGCCTAACTGGAAAGAGCGGAAAAGAATGCCTTTCCTCAACTGGCGCGAGATAAGTGAAAGTCATAAGATAAGTAACAGCGGTTAAATACACGAGACATACTCGATACGGGTTCGTTGTAACCGTAGTTTGTTCGAGAGTGAGGAAGGCAGAGAAATGTATGTGAACGCAGGTTACGAGGGCGTATATTAAAATCGATCGACTGAAGAAGATCAGCACAATCGATTTTCGAGGAAATTAGATCGGATATAAAAGTTGCCTTCGCTACATCTCTACGTAAGCTCAACAAATCGAGTCCGATCAATTTACAACGATCCTCATAGCTGGGTAAGTTCGAAGGATCGCTCAGCGTTTGAACACAGAAACATTGTCAGTAGTAATTCTCCATTGACCACTTTGCCCCCCAAACAACAACGTAATTTCTATGCGAAATAATCACTGAAATTGAACAAAATATCTGTCCACCTTTCCTAAAATATGTGAGCAGTCGTCCAAACTATTGATTTGTCGAGAATATTACCAAATTTCACTAGAAATTCCTTAAATCCGGAATGCACAAAACTACGGCCGAATGACTACCGAGAAAGCGATTTTTGTTTTTATTTATATTTTGACATGCGACAGCTCCACTGAAGTACAGGGTGACTCAAAAGTCATGAAATTCTTCAAACATAAGATGACTATCAATATGGTGTCATTAGTCAATAGTTATACTATCAAACAAGCGTGGACCACTTTACCCCACCTGATTACTTTGCCCCCACTACCCCTATGTTTGATCCACTCTGTTGAAAATCAAATCTTAGGTGAATGTGTTAATATCCTTTGTTCAGTTCCTGAAGAGACGCGTAAACTGCATCACAACCCTCACGCCTTTGTGATTCTCCTGCCAGCTAGCAGAGAAGCCTAGCAACGAGGAGCAGGCAGTTATTTTACAACGGGAAGGCACCAACAACAGTCTAATCTAGAGATGAAACGGATATTCGGTATCCTGTCTATATTTGGTATCCGCCCAGATACCGGATATTAGAAAAAACAATAATTCCTCATTAACAGATGATAAATCATAACCGGAACTTGTAAAGCTTGTTAATTCTTTTTTGATTTGTAGTTAATTAAGTGTACCGTCTCTCAGATTATCATCCAGGAAGTTCTTAATTTTTATAATTTTGAATATACAAATAATTGGTTAATGTTCTTTGCATATTGAAATTATATGGCACAAAATCTGTGCCACATGCCATGATTATCGTAAGAGAAAGTCGATTCAGAGAATCAATCAAAGCAAAAGCAAAAATTAGGCAAAATTGCCTAAATTATACAGAATTTATTGGAATTTTGAAAACTGCCTTCTGATTTGGGAATAATCGCATTATCGAAAAAGTATTCATCAGAAAAAGGGACATTTTTCATTCCATTCAAACTAAAAAAAAATACCTACAGGGGCGTTCCTGAAATCAAATGAAAGCGGATTGATAATTGGATTTACTATTGGCTTGGTTAATAAAACACTGTGTTAATCTACAAAATCTTAAACTAAATCATAAAACATCGATTTTTTTCTTTCTAGTATTGTTATCCACTACACCTACACACAAATAGATAGAAGTGTTCAAGTATTACATCTCGAAACTTGAAGCTTAGATTAAGCTTTAAAATGATGTACATCCCATCTTCATGCGTTGGTTTTTCACAAAGCTACAGCGTTTCTAAAATCACTTGAAAACTTCGACTTCGCGCTCCGTTCCGAGTTTTGTCGAGTGTACAATCAACGACATAGTATTGCTAACTAGGAATAAGATTTAGATGCATAGTTTTATTTAAAAATTATTATTGAAGTATTATTTGAATATTGAAAGTGTTAATCTCAATGTGACACCGACTATTACCATAATAGGTACACTTATTACGGAACTTCAGGAACACTATTACCATAATGGGTACATGGAAGTGGCATTTTCATATATGTTCGTTATACAATTAGGCATTTACTCATCGAAATATCAGTGAGAATCTTCAAAAACAGAGTTCAAACTGTTAGAAAAAGTATACTTTCAGAGGGAATAAAGGAAATCGGGATTTTTGAAAAAAATATGAAAAATGTTCTCAAATTGCATGAAACGCGAAATCTACTGCCATCTTGAAAAATTTTTTTTTTTTAAAAATCGACACTCTCAGACTTTCAAGAGACTGTCGTTTTTTCAGAATATGAGGCGATTTTTCGTACGGGACTCCCTGCGAAGTGTTTATTTTCACTAGCTCATTCGGACTTCATTTACTATTGCCGCTGTTTTCAAAAAAAAAATATTTTTTGACGCCGAATGTCTTGAAATCGCATGAAACGTCGAGATTTACTGTTATCTCGAAAAATAAAATTTCTTCAAAAATCGACTTTTCAGACTAAAAAACCAAAAAGTCAATTTTTGACCGAAAAAATTTTCCGAGGTAACAGTAAATCTTGACGTTTCATGTAATTCTAAGACATTTGGCATCATTTTTTTTCAAGAACCCCATTTTTTTTTACTCCCCCTTGGGTGATTTTCAGAAAACTTAAATTTTGACATCTGCGACAGTAGTAAATGAAGTCCGAATAAGCTAACATTTTGCATAGGGTAGTATTTCGTGGAAATCCACATTTTTAATCAAGTTCTGTTTGAAAATTCTAAGCTCACTTTTTTCTCATACATCCATTGGCACTCTAGTGTACATATTCATATCGTAAAAAAATCGAAAATATGATGTTCCTCTCTAAATTTTTACTGAAATTGATCCAACAATTTTGGAGGATAAGAGTTAGGTGAGAGATATGGTCCAGTTTTGCTAATGTGCAAATACTTACAACCATATATCTTTTTTTAAATGCAACAAATATCATATGTTTCTGAGAATGAACACTGTGACTGGAGCACTGTTCGACATTATTTTATGTTTTCCGCAGCGAAAAAAAAAACAGTTGGTGTACAGTTGGATGACGTCGAGGGAATTATTTTCGGGTGACCTATTTATGCGATAAACATACGGTTCTCGCTGCACAGCCTATGGTAAATCTCATTCTACATGTTGATGCGAATCGTTTTACTCGGTCTGTTTGCTGATGCGTCCTGACAGAACGTGAATTTAAAACTCGATGGACACATCCATGTGACAAATGAATTCGCTTCATGTGATATGAAAATGCTTTAAAACAACGATCGTGCGACTATATCGAGCTTCAAATATTTGTTGTTTGTATGTAAAAAATCGCTTAAACGCATGCTACCGGCTTGTGCTAGGTCAAACGATAATAATGATGGATACAGTTCATGTGAATAATTTATTTCAACGTTAATCAATTAAAACAGGCATTAGGCATATGGTTGCAACCTGTGACACCAATACTTTGGCTAGTTGTCATTTAAGCAACTTTTAGTTATGTGAATGTTCACTATACACTTCGTGGTTATTCTCCATGATTGACTTGAATCAGTGAACTTGTACAGAGAATACACTGAATGGTGCTTGGGAATAGATAATCATTCTGCAAGTTTCGATGATTCGAGCTTGAAATAGTCAATAAGGGGAAGGATAAGGAATATGTGTATGATTTTCTTGCACTACACAATTGATTTCCTTGTGAACAAACAGACCACTAATCCAATCAGTGATGGATTCGCATTTGCGGAAATAGCATACAACTGCACGCTGTATTCAGCCATCCTTACAGAAAGCAACATGTCACAGTAATTACCGGCATGATTATGATCCCTACTGACAGACGATGTCGCGGGGGAGAAGAGAGGCCATCGGAGCGCAGCAACAATGCGGGAAGGATGACAGTCAAGGCAGAGCTTTCCAACGTTACGCAATAGCAAATGGACGCTTGAATTATACATACTGGTCCTGAAGTGCCGGTTCAGCACCACACCAGAAAGAGGCACCCAACAAATACGATTCTCTCTTCAAAGAAACTCTTTCATGGGTGGAAAACAGACCCGACAACAAAAGAAGCCATGGTCCGCTAAATTAATGACATACCCACGAAACGAACCACTGCTTTTCAAGAGGGAAGACCAGATTTGCCCAAGGGGTAGATATGCGTGATTGGAAAATAAAAACAAACATTGCAAACACGGACTTCAAAGTGAAGCATAGAATTTCGTGAATGTGGAACCTCTATTTCGTTTGACGAGATAAAAAAGAAACAGGCGAGAACATGATTGAAAAACTTTTCAATTCCAAAAAAAGGAGAGAAAAGTGTAAACCGCTGAAGCCGCAAATATACTTTACTGTTTGCAATGCTGATTACATCCATTTCCAATTGGATTTGCATTTTACGAGCGCACCAACCTCGTCAACATCATCAAACCATTTTACCATAAATTATTTTGCACTTTGGCACTGTTTTCCATCGTAAAGAAGAGTTCGGTAAACTTTTACCGCGACAAATGTTGGTACGTCGCGCCAAAGGCGATAGAGACAACGGCACGGATGGGAAAAAAAAGTGTGCACCCCCAAGTAAACAACATTATTCCACAAAGCATTGAAACAGAAAGAAAGAGAGGAAACCCAAAAAAAAAGGACCTCTTTTCATGTTCTCCCACCCGGACCGGTTCGACAAACAATATGAACTTGCACACGGAACCACTCAGCCGGAAGCATATAATTTCTAATCCAACCAGTCAACAGTTTCTTTTTTTTTGTGTTGTTTTGGAGGGACTCTCGCAGTTCGCAGTATTTTTTCTGCTTGTCTCTCGTTGAGTCGGTGGAAATGCGACAAGCTGATGGTGGAATTTGAACAGCGGGTGGAGGGTTCTAAATTGGGATTAATGCTTAATAAGTGGTTTTATTAGTTAACCAAACTCGGAAAAAAGATTGAGCAAAAAAGGGCAAACTTGGTACGTTTCTCAATTTTTTTTTGTTCGTTGTCCTTTTTTGGAAACAATTTTCGCTGATTGTTATAGAACTTCTCAGTGAGGATAATTCAACAAAGTAAAAAATGTTTTCAACAAAAAAAAGTACTAACAAACATTGTTTTCTTGAAATCGTAAGTATAATTAATTTAGTAAACTAGTGAAACTAGTAGGTCATAAACAGTTCAATTTTTAGGTTCTTTGTCAGCTCGATACATTAAGTTTCATAACTATAGAACCACTCATTTTTCTGAGTTTTCAGAGATATGTAAGAAGTTGGTTGAATTGAAGTATCTAGTGTGGGATATAATAACTATCTTCATTTATGAGACTGGACATTTGTATTTTATTGTTGTGTCCAGGCGCGAAACATTCAAAAAACTTAAATTCCAGCGTTTCATAAATATAGAAGCACATGGGAAAACTCTCAATCCATTACAAAATTAACGTCAATTTCACATGAATTACAATGAGTTTCTAAATTGTAGGTCATCTTTAGTTCACAATCTGCGCCATGTTGTAGTGTGTAACTCGTTCTACGCAGAGAATACTGCTCGTTTAAGCTCTTCAAATCACTCTTCAATATGTGTGGTTCTATAGTTATGAAACGCAGTGTAGAAGACGAAAATGATTTTTAGTTGCTTCCTATCTAGCAAGTCACAAAGAGCTCAATGTGATTGCGACGCAAATCCAAGGCCAAACCTAAGCATTTTTTTTTTGCTGCGAAAACCATTGCAATGGTTGCTGACGTGAGTGGACTCTTGTTGGGTTTGTTGGAGATATGGAAAAAATATTCTAGGATAATATCTAGAAAAATCCAAAAAAATCAAAAAAAATTCCAACAATTCTACAATTTTTTTAAAATGCATTTCGGTTTAAACATGTGTAGCGAGTGAACTTTTCTTAAGATGCGAAATTGCAGGCTAATAATAATATACTCAGTTACTGTTTTGTCTCAGTTTGATTTCTTTTCTGAATCATGTCAATAGCATGTATAATAGTCAAGACAATCGACACAAAGTTTCAATCATTCTTAAAAAACATTGTTCGACCAATTTTTACGCGGCGTATACTGTTCGGGGAAATCCAATCTCGGTTTGTGTTCTACATTCTGTCAAATATATAACGGGATTTTCTGTTTCTGAAGAAAACGACGAATTTCATGCCAACTCGTCTTAGGAGCTGGCAGCATCATCTCAGATAGCAGTGAAACGTGAAACGAAAATCAATAAAAAAATGTTTTGCGCTTTTCAAAAAATAGTTCAATTCTTTTAAGAATATTTAGTGTAATTAATGTACATCCATGTAGATTAATGTAATAAAAAGATTAAATCCCTTAGATTTGCAGTTTCAAGAGCCTTTTTTGGAGTGCACTGGGGTATAATACTGAGCAACAAGGAAAATATTACAGAATGAAAGATAAATAAAATTTTTAAAACATCAAATTAGGTTAGGTGTACCAAATATGAAAGAAACATGTCACCAACTAATAGAAATTCGCGAATAAATACTCTATTTTAGTTCTAAAGTATACTTTTTCTAGAAGTTTGATGCTGATGATGGAACGGATAGTAGTTTGACCGGATTCCGGATACCGGATATCCGGCAGCCGATATTCGGATCTTTTTTTTTGCTTATACGATTTTTTTTTTATAACAAACATAGCTGTTCTTTATTTCAATTTTACATAGAGATTTATAAATGAAATTATTTTCTAAGTTTCCTAATGTTCTACAGTATTAGCTATTGGGAACCGTTTACCCGCGGTTTACTCGGTGTTAGCAACTCATGTTGACGCTTCTCAATCACTCTATCACTCATACGTATGCACATTCATTCATACAAGCATATCACGTACAAAAGGAGTAGGGGACCTTAACTTACTTAGCCTAATTTACAGTTTCATAATACATTTATCCAACGATTGTAAGCCACTCTAAACATATGCCTGTTATTCCATCGTCTCTCTCGAATCATAGTCATGAAACTTTCAAGTTTATTACTTTTTGATTTCAGGATAAAGCCTATTCCTAATGCAGTCAGCCACAACGCAACTTTGCTTTGCTATTGTCCATTTTGTATGTATCTAAAAAGTAATTCTTCAGGGTCAGTTATAGCTAACTTTAATTTTTGTTTTATAGAGTTTGCTATCCAGTCCCAAATGATTTTACCATCTTTACACATTTTGATTCTATGTTCTATTGTGTAAATTTTCCCACAAGTTTCACACAAGTTATCCACAGTTCTCAATATTTTCTTATCATACAGTTTCGATTTCGTAGGAATTATTTCGTTGAGCATCAAAAACAGGTAATGCTTCTCTTCTGAACATGAAATTTGCATTAACATTTTGCCAACAAATGTCCCAGGCCTTATTTGGGTATTTGTTCTCAATTTTCGGTGACGTGTTATGCTTACTCCGAAGATAATTATAAATCATTTTAGATGTAGATTTCTTAACAATCCTTTCAATCCTTTTTTTTTACATTGGCTTCATGAATCCATTTTTTCGCGTTTCGACTTATTGCACGACTATGTACTTGTGCGATAATGAAATCATCTTTCGTGCCATTCTGATGACGGTGAAGGATATTTTTAATGAATAGAGATTTCATCTTGTTCTCAGCATCAATGAGCGCGATGCCGCCTTTGGCTACATCCCGATATAACTGATCTAAATTAACCCTGAAAATTCCGATCCCTTTGAATATGAAATTTCTACAAATAGTTTTTATTTTGGCTATATGAGAATTATTTGGCGGGTATATTTGAGATATATACCACAGCTTAGAAAGAATGAAGTTATTAAGTATCCATGCTTTCTGAAATATGTTCAAATGACGTTTATGGTGCATTGCAATTAAAAAAATTATTGACTGTTTAATCTTTGAGTAGTTGACCTCGATCGTATCATTACAATTTTTACAAATTTCTATACCTAATATGCGCAATGAATCAGTTTCTCGCAAAAATGGGGGCCTATAAGGCAATTGTTTAGTCTAAGGAAAGAAGATTTTTTTAAATTCAATTTAATTTTAACATATCGCCTAAAATTTTCGAATATTTCAATAATTTTATCAAACTCTTCATTGTCCCGAAGAAAGATATCGTCTGCATATGCGATAACTTAGTAGAAGTTATTGTTTATGAGACAGCCTTTGATGTTGATCAACTTGCATGTTGGTCTGTGATCCATCCTCGTAATTAAACGTGTACAGTTCTTCAGAGTCCGCGATGAATGTGGAGAATGTCGGTTCGTTGGCGAGCTTGACATAAAACTGTCCGCCATTTTCTTCTTTATAAATTGAATGAATGTCCGCTGCTGTTAGTTTGAGATTTACGATTGTGAATTTAAGCACTTTCAGATGAGACGGCACTTTACTGCTGGGACCGAAAACTAATTTGACTGTGTTTTTTCCTTATACTGTTGGCCATTTTCTCTTTAACTCTTTCTCGGAAGAATGATTCCGCTATTGATTAAAAGAACAATGGTCCTCAAACAATAGTCACTGAGGACTATTGGTTGTAATATTCTTCGGGAGTAATACGAATATACAACTGCATTGGTCAAGCACTTGTCCGAGAATGAAATTCGAGAAGCTGCCTGTGTGCGTGAAGCTTATAAAGGAATACATTTTATGGAGAAATAAACGAAAAAATGATGATTGAAATTTCCCTTTTAGCACGAATATTTTTTTTAATAGAGTATCAAGTTTTCTGTAAGGAATTTTGAATTTTGATTGCGTATTACAATGCACAATGGTCCAGGAGATGCATTTAAGTGGAAATTAGCCTTTAGATCTCGACGGTTATTCTCTAGACAAAAACTGTCTTCGACAAAGTTGTTACATATGATAGAGCGCTCATTTTCATGTTGCCAAAAATAGGGTGACCAACATTTTCGATGAAATAAAAAATCTAACTTTCTTATCTCTATAGATAGAGGTAAACATAGTTCGACGATTTTGTAGTCCTAGTTATTTGAGACATCTTTGTAGGACAAAATTTTTTTTCTATCTCTTGAAATAACCGATATAGCGCCTTTTTCCTAAGCTGCGTTGGGGCCACCATAAAAAACTGGTTTTTGCTCAAACTTTTATATTTCAAATTCTACATACAAACTGTCTTCGAACGACTTTTAGAACATACTGATTCAAACATTTTGCGATGCAGAACTTGTCAATATCTCAATTTGACTCAAAGTCTTTGACTCAATATTTCTTCCCAAAAAATACGCTTTCTTCAATTGCTTGTCATTCTTTCTGGGGCAAACATAAACAAAGTTTATTGGCGGCATTTGAAAGAACAGAATTCACTCTACATAGTGTGTGATTTTCAAAACTATGTTATTTTTAGTGTTTGAGTAAATTAAAATTGAAATCATGAGTTCGTGGGTGAAAAACCATCAATAACTTTGAGTAAGATTAAGATATAGACAAGTTCTGAACCGAAAAATGTTGGTCTTGATAAGCTCTAAAAGTCGCACGAAGACAGTTTTAATGTAGAATTTTAAATATAAAAGTTAGAGCAAAAAAAAGCTTTCTCATGATCACCCTTATGCAACTTAGGAAAAAAGAGCTAAATCGATTATATTAAGAGATAGAAAGAAGCTTTGTTCTACAAAGTTAATTAAAATATTTGGGGCTACAATATTGTCGAACTATGTTTACCTCTATCTATAGAGATAAGAAAGTTAGATTTTTTATTTCATCGACAATTTTGGTCACCCTATTTTTGATAACATAAAAATGAGCGCTCTATTATATGTAATAACTTTGTCGAAGACAGTTTTTGTCTAAAGAATAACTATCTTCCACAAAGTTGTTTTTTATCTAAGTTGCATTACGATAACCATAAAAAAACGGTTATTCTACTGTAACTTTTATTCTTAAAATTCTACATCAAAATTGTCTTTGTACGACTTTTAGAGCTCATCAATACCAACATTTTGCGATGCAGAACTCGTCAATATCTTAATCCTGCTCAAAGTTATTGATGGGTTTTCACCCGAAAACTCATGATTTCAATTTTAATTTACAAATCTTTTTACAAAAAATTACAAAAAATAACATATCTTTGAAAATCACATATTATACAGAGTGAAGTTTGTTCTTTCAAATTCCGTCAACAAACATTTTTTATGTTTGCCCCAGAAAGAATGGCAAGCAATTGAATAAAGCGAATTTTTTGGGAAGAAATATCAATAACTTATTTTTATATTTAATTGACAAGTTCTGCACCGCAAAATGTTTGTATCAGTATGTTCTAAAAGTTTTTCGAAGACAGTTTGTATGTAGAATTTGAAATATAAATAGTTAGAGCAGAAAAACTATTTTTTTAATGGTGACCCCAAGGCAAATTAGGAAAAAGGCGCTATATCGGTTATTTCAAGAAATAGAAAAGAACTTTGTTCTACAAAGATGTTTTAAATAACTGGGACTACAATATTGTCGAACTATGTTTATCTCTATCTACAGAGATAAGAAAGTTAGATTTTTTTTATTTCATCGAAAATTTTGGTCACCCTATTTTTGGCAACATAAATATGAGTTTGTTTTTGTTTAGAGAACAACTGTCGAGCTCTAAAGGCTAATTTCCACTTAAATGCATCTCCTGGACCATTGTGCAATGATGGAATTTTCGTGGATATATTGATCCTGTTAATTGATCCTATCTAATACGGGTCGAGTAAGGGTAAGTACTACGCATATAAATAAGCAAAGAACATCAACTAATTAATTTATTCAAGATTAAAAAACTTAAAACAGTCTTCAGGAATGAGAATCTGAGGGAGGATACTCTTACTTTATTGCAAATCAATACTATCATAGGGGGCCACACACTCACTAACTACACAACAGTAGAGCAGTGCGTTAGGCTTCTGAAACCGTTTGGAGGAACAACAAAAACTAGAAGCTTTGGCCTCAGATGAAAATTTCATGATATGTCGAGATTTATAGTTATCTCGAAAAAACATTTTTTTAAAACTCCAACTATGACCACTTTGCGCCAATCTCCCTTAAGACCGATTGAGCCTAAAATTTTGCACAGGGTGTTTTTTCGAGGTGGTGAACATTTGGCATTGAGTTACCTTTTTGAGTTTTTCATGTTGAGTCACATGTAGATTCTATTTTTCATATTACTTTTCTTAAATGGTTACGATTTCAAAAAGTATTAAAATTTCATATTTAGGTGTGTCCAACACGGCCCCACTATACTTCAAACTTGATTAAATCAAAAGGGGTTTCCAATAATAATATTAAAAAAATATCGAAGGTAGGTGTTTTGAAATATAAAAGTTTTCAATATTAAATTTAAATTTTGAGCAAGGTTTTTGAACAACATATTTTAAATTTTATTCTTCATTAATAGTTAATTGATATTCCAACAACTTTGTGATCGTATTTTAATCAGACATCTGGATTTTGAGTCATGATTTTTTTAAAGAAAGATTAATGATTTTGAATACGGCCTTTTCAAAAATTAGTCGTAATTTAGATTGGTCATATTATAATGAAAAAACAAAAAATTATCCAGATTATCTCAGGAGGTGATAGACGATCATATTTGATGGAAAAAAAAACTCCTACGCAAATGTTCGAATTTCAACAATGACAGAGTTATAGAACTTTTTTGTATCGGACTCTGTTGCTTAAACTGACTCTACATTAAAAAGTACGCTACGGAAGACGATTCTGATGCTTTCATTTGAAAGATGAGAAAATTTAGTACAGGATATAGTAATGGAACTACTAAATTAGTGGATTTAAATAACATTTTGGAAGTGAAAAAATTAAAAGTTAATTATTTTCAATGTGTTATTATTAATTTTATCCTAAAATTTTATATTAAACTATATTGTTTCTATCAACTAAATTGAAGTTCTTAAACCGCTCTACAATTTGTTCTTTGACGCCCCACTTCTATCTTTCTTAATTTGGCTGCAATATCGATGTAAACAATTCCTGGTGAAAATTCAAGCAAAATCTTAAAAAATCACGATGTTTACCCCACTTACGATTTTTACCCCACTTACTTACAGACACTTAAACATCACCTTAACGCTGAAAGGTTACATTTCTTCTTGCAATGAGCCATATTTGAAATATAACAAAAATATGTTTTTCCAAACTGTATATAATCGAGTCCAAAATTGTATATAATCGAATCACATATAATCGAGTCTGTATATAATCGAGTCCGACCTGTACCAAGTTTCAAAAAAATCTGAGGGTCGGGTCAAATTTGATTTTTTTTGGCCGATTTGGCGTGGAATTGTTCTAGAGTTTATCTTACAGTTCCTCGCATTAGTGTTTACAGTAAAAGACTGTTCTCTGAGTATTTATTATTTTTGAATTATGTATAAATGATAGCAATAAGCTATTTTGTTATGATTTATGTTGTGTAGATGAAAATTTATTGATTTTTTTCCTAATATCCAGTATCCGATAGGATGGTGGGTCACAGGATGTCACAGTAGTGTATTTTTAGGAGTTATTGATATTTATTTAAAGAAAAATATATAATTGTATGGAAATTCTCCAGATTTTTTTTTCTTAGTTGATGCTCGTTCTATTGAAACATGAAAAGAATGTGATTCAATCTGTTAAACCTCGCTTTCCATGGCATTTGATTGACTCTAAGTATCTCTACGCAACATCCTGTTCATCACTGTTGTACATTAGATAAATTGTCAGTAGTAAAAGCTCATTGCATCTGCTACTGCTGAAGGCTTTTCTCCATAAACCATTAATCTTAGACTAGCGAATCGGCTGTACTTGAACGATTTAAGAATGTTGAATTTGACTGCAAATTTTTTCAGTCAGCGTAATGAGAACTCTTGTTGAAACTCTGTGATTGGGTTCACGCTTGTTGCCCAGGTTATTTTCCAGGTACAAATATCACACAATTTATAAATACACATTTGAAAAGCTTATTTCATTTCATAGTTTTCCTTCCTTCCGAAGTCCGCCATGTCGATGCGTTAGAGTTGGTATCTTTCCTGCGGGCAATTCGGGATCTCTGTAGAACTGCTTTCAATGATACACGTTTTTGACTATAGATACGTCACAAAATAATAGCGCAAACGTATTGTTATAGAACACATTTATGAGAATTATCCAAATGATTAAAATGTAACCAATGACTGTTATCTTAAACTGTTATTTCAAACGTTTTGATGTTCTTCATGATATCGAACTAGAAGTATAATGGAAATTAGTGAACCAAAACACCGACCTCATGATAATCGAATTAAAGTCGGGAATATGTTCCAAATTAATTATATTTCCAACTCTTCTTCAAATTACCTCTCTAAACGGACCCCCAGCCCAGATCAACATCATTTGGCAAACCTAACGAAATAGCCACCCACCCAAACCATGGAACAAGCAAGTTGCGAAGCTGGATAAAAATTATAATAACCAGATTATTCCAAAGTATAATATTAACCTCGGCACAAATAGTTTAATACCCAACTGCTGGTATCGCTTTCGTCACCACCGTCTCGTTTTTTTTTCTTCTCTCTCGACGGCTGAAAAACTTTCCAATCCAGGGGAAAAGCTGATTCGCGGAATGAAAAATTTTCTGAGGGAAACAAAAAAAAAATACCGGTATGAAAATTGTGCCACAGGAACCGGGCGGGTGGGAAGAGCGCAGACTCGAAAATATTGTTTCCTCGAGCTGCGCTCGCGTAAAAGATTTACTTCCTGTAATATGGCAATAAAATATGGAATAATAACTTGCGACAACAAAATTTTCCCAGAGCGGTAACTAATTTCAACGAAGGTGGTGATTAGTTGTGGATTTATGATTATTTGACGGGTTGACAACTGTGATAATTCGAGCTTTACTTACCCATAACATGCAATACGGACGTATCAACCCGATTGGCTTACAAGTATTACTCAAGCATTTGGCTTTAAATTTCGGTAAATGGATGCAAATGGTAAGCCACGTCAAGTTTCGAACTTTTTTTCGCGAGAAGAAAACTTGCTCACGGTTAGAAAGAAACGCTGAAAAAAAAGAAGCTCGGAAACTGCAACGTCAAGTGCATCTTTATGCAGCGAAAAACTTTGTCACCACTGGAACCGAATCGAGCGAGTCGGAAGAAAAGTGGGAACATAATAAAGCTTTCAAATCGCTCCACTCTTGGCCGATATTTCCCGTTCTGCCGGGTGGTATTAGCAAGACATAAAGTGGGTCAGTTTAAGGAAATTTCTCCGTAGTCTCCCCGTCAAACGTGATTTTCTTGACACCCTCCAAGTGCAGCAAGTATTTTCGAGACTGCCAACATCCTCTGTGCAGAAGTGCTTCTTTGGCTGTTCGATAGAACGAACAGCCCTTTTTTTTTTTAAGCGCAAAAAATATGTTTTTCTTCTGCTTTCGCTCTGTGTCGAACTGGCTGAATTGATTGAGAAAAGGATCTCCGGGAACATGTTATCGTCTTATGCTCTAGTCTCGGATTTGTTTTCTTCGTTACTTCGAACGGCAAGGATTTACTTTTATCGGAACGCTGTGAAAGGAGTGCATGCAACAGAACAGAAGCCCTCCTCGACTTTGCGACTATCGGTGTAATCCAGTTCCGGGCGAATTGCACATTTTGAGGATGCATTCCGTTTCCAATGGCATTGCATCCGGCTTTGGAATTGGACGTTGCAATTGATTCGATGCATGGATGCGGCCCATGAATAAGCGCACGCTGATTGCATCCGATGTTTACTCAGCAGAAGTAGCACAGTTTTCGAGCGAAACGCTGGATTAAAAAGTTGTTTCAGTATGTTACGATGTAAAAGATGCATCATTTGAAATCATCTTACAAAAAAACGCAAGATGTTTCTGCTTTTTCGCCTTGTATTTGATTCTGTCATTTAAGTTTCTAGCAACATAAACTACCGCTCGATTTTTTTCCAAATATCGTGTTATTTTTCACTGCAAAATCCCAACAACAAAACATATAGTTTTTCAACTAATTCATGGCATGTGTATTTTGTGGGTCCATCATCTTTATTTGCATACAGTTACGGAACTATACAAAATATGGAATAATAGATGGTTTTCTTAGAAGACATATCAATGTAAACGTTTGAATGGAACATGAAATGAAACATTTTTCAACGATACAATTATCAAATTGTTTGATTGCTTCACTCAGTTTTGCTTGAGTGGGCGTCAAACACGGACACCAGCGAAGAGAAAATACATATTATTTCAGTTCATATAGACAAAGCCGGAAACACAAGCCGGGTGAGTTATAAATTTGAATATTCAATTTTGTTTTTATCGTTCCCGGTTCCGGTAACATTGACTGTTTATAGTGGATAGTTACCTGCGTTCTAGTCGCCAATTGACAGACATGATAGGGCAGGGCTAGTTGGTCATTTTTGAATCAATTTGGCTATAACTTTGAAGTACGAAGTTTTGCGTTAGAATGTTATGTACCACAATGAAGCGTACCTTTTACCCTTTCAATGAAAAATAACCAGAGGATCATTTATTTGACTTTTATTTTTTAATAAACGCGTCTATATTTCAGAATAAATTGACCAACTAACCCCACACACGGGGTAAGTTGGTCAATAACAGACATGTTCTTTTTGAGCAAATAAAAAGCGTTTTTCCATTAGAAGTTTCCTTTATTATAAATTAATTTATTAAATCAAAACAAAAACAGTTAACAAATATCATCTAGTCAAGTAAAAATGGGTGGGTTATATCTATGATATAACCGCTAGGTTGACGTGGTACTATATCAGCTTAGCAATCATTTGTTTTTGTTGATTAAATTTTTGATTGAATGAAACAATTTCCGACATGTTTGAATTTGCAATGCCAGTTTCCCCACACTCCATGGATTAGAAGTCTGTGTTAGAGAAACACATTTCAGTCGGAATAAAAATACCCCCAACTTGCATGTATATGCAATGCCAATTTCCCCACACTCCATGGAATTGAAGTCTGTGTTAGGGAAGCACATTTCGGTCGGAACAAACATATCCCCGACTTGCATGTATTTGCAATGACGATTTCTCCAAGGCTACTTGGTTTTGATAGCTGTGTTGGGGAAACCGTAAAACGGGCAAATCCAAACGAGGCAGTTAGGGCGTTTTGATAACGCTTAACATTTTACAGTTATTCAATTATTTATCTTATGAAAAATAAAATTTTATTAATTGCGATAAAAGCGTAGAAATATTCCTTATCAATTGATGCAAACATCTTTTCGATCCAGTAAGAAATGTTCGAGATATAAGCATTCGGAATCTTTCATTTCTCCCTGCATTTTCTGTGTTTAGGTTTTCATTTTACCCCCCATATACTCCGGTTAGACGTAGTCCCACGTCAAAAACAAATTAATGAAAATTTTAAATTTTCATCGTTGTTGAAAAAAGTGAGGCAATCTTTTCTAGCGATTTCGTTTCTCTTCCACTATGCGGCGCACCAGAGATGACAGGTTTGAAGACATGTCTTCATTTTGAAGACATTTGATTTTGTGAAGACATTTTGAAGATATTATGAAATATGTGAAGACTTTTCAGTATGATAGCGTACGTGTATTTTTAAAACATATTATTTGCATGAAATTCTATCTATTGGCCGAAAATATCGTCAAAAAAGTAGGACTTTAGTCTCAGCGAACGAAGCGGTTTGAATACACATTGTCTCAAGAAGACATTAGTTCATTTACGCTCGAAAATTAGAATGATTGTGACATTGCGTTTCTATTATTTTGAGCCTATACTATACAATAGATTAACCTAGATTTTTCAAACGACCTTTTCACAAATCGAAGGTTTTCCGGTTAAATACCTTTTCAACAATTAGTTTTATGGATATGGTTTGAGTTACAACCAGAACTTCAAAGCTGAAATGAACAAATAGAGATATCACAGTTTCGTTTTTATGTAAAGAACTTTCCTCCGACATTATGGTGAAGACATTTGAAGACATTTTCTCGTACCATGTGAAGAAATTTGAAAAAAAAACTGGCATCCCTGCGGCGCACAACTGGTTTCTTGCTTGCATTTGTTTTGATGACATTTGTACCGATCGCCCCAAGGTATATTGAAATAACCTCCAGGTATGCTACATTAATCGACGAATTATTGTGAGTTCTGATATTCAATGTTACCGTTTATTATACAGGGTGGCGCATAAGTCACGCAACCGATTTGCACAATAAAAAATTTCGTATAAAAAAATGTCCCACAATACAAAATCTTTATTCTCGAATAAAAAACGATACAAAGTCGACAACTGAACCGCTTAGAACCAACACGCTCGACAGTTTTTTTTTCTTCAGAGAGCGTTGTGTGACTTATGCGCGGCCCTGTATTTAATGAAAATTTTACAGCAAAAAATATAAAGATGACAATGTAGTTATATTGTAAGTGGTTTGTGCGGTGGTTGGTATCAAGTTGTCTCGTTGCAAATACACTGGATTTAGCGGTAAAACATATGCTTCCTATATTTGTTTATAGCTTGCGTAATGAAGCGCGACATACCTGGAAAATTTATATGCGTTGCTCTCAAACGAGCAATTTGTGTGACCAACTAGGCCCTCTATATATGAACAAGAATATTCATGAAAATTCAATAAAAATAATTTTAAAAGCGATTTCCATTAACATTTAAAACTAATACATACCATAAACTTTGCCATACAAATGAAACACAAATTTCTGCATTGCTCGAGAATTAATCAAGAAAATGAAACCAAATTTGGCATGTGGAATTCATGGTGTTCAAAATGTAGTGGGTTCTTCGAGTGAAGCCATTTTTTAGCGGCGGCGCAATTGGGTTTTTCATGATCATTGAATATGTGCTTTCATAAAATAGAGATAATGGTGTGTTCTATATTTCAAATAAGTCAGTCAGCAGGAACGAGGTCAAATTTTGTTTTTGATCAGGAGGAATGTCATAACACATTTCCAGCTGTATTTGACAATGTAGAAGAACCTCATCTATCGGATTCTATAGCAAACTCAAATTGGAAATAGGAAAAAAAAATATATATGACGCCATTTTGTGGTGGCGGACGTTTTTTATAAATAACTGTGTAGTAGAACAAACCTTTTATTTGATGCCCATATTGACGGGGTTCTGAAAAAAATATATATATTTTGTGGTGGCGGTGGTTTTTTTTAAATATTTTGTGATGGCGGCTATTTTTCATAAATAACTGTGTTCTACTAGTCAATCCTTTTCATTTGATCCCCATATTGATGGAGTTCTGAGAAAATATGTAATCTCCCATTTTGTAGTGGCCATCATTTTGGATTTGCATTTTTTATTAATAACATTGTTCTACCATTCAAGCCCCTTCATTTGATACCCATATTGACGGGGTTCGGAAATAAATATATAAGGCGCTATTTTGTTGTGGCGACCATTTTTGATTTGCATTTTTCATAAATAACTGTGTTCTACTAGTCGATCCCTTCCATTTGATATCCATATTTATGGGGTTTTGAGCTGTAATCCGCCATTTTGTAGCGGCCGCCATCTTAGATTTTCAAGATCATGGAATACGCAGTTTTATAATGACACCAGAGATAAAGGTGTGTTCCAAATTTCAGATCAATCGGCCAACTGGAAGGGAGTCAAATTTCTATCAACGTGTGATAGCGCTACAGACAAAGTCACAAAGTTACAAACGTGCATACAAACGGGTCAAACTACATAAAATCGTGTAATCAAAACGACATTTGTTTACGGTTACCTATCACAGTAATCTCTTGATGTTGAGGTTTTTCGATTCATGCGCGTGTAAAGCAAAATTATATAACTCTGGCATCTTCCTAGCCACTAGCCTAGCACAATAATTTCGTTATTTGTGCAGAACATACTATTTTTGGGAAATATTGTAAGATGCTTCTAACTTACCTACGGGGCCAGGAACAACTGGGATTTTACCAGGAAATGGAGATGAGCCAATCGTAATGTATAGAATTCGATACTGGGAATTTATGGAACTACGCCCAAATGAATCTTTCTGTTACTGAGAGTAACTTTTCGATCTTTCATTAACATGTATATCACTTTATTACCTGATATCTTGCCATCACCCAATAACGGGGTAGATGATACTGTATATGCATGCACTTCGTCCTACGGGTAATCATTGATTCAGGTAATCAGTATAAAATTTCTCCTATAAAGCTGTACATCGACTGCCTTGGGAACACAATCCTTCGCTCAGCGCACAGAACAGACGTTTAGCTCGTTTATTAAGTAGATTAAATCGAAACACTTTTTCCGTAATGAATTGCCGGAGATTACCGAGGAACTACGAATATAGTGGCACATTGACGAACAGTGTCGATGTAGATCATCGCAGTGATTTCTCAGAGCTTTCAACGGGACATTCCGAAGATTCGAACGTGTTCGCTGATGATAGTAATAAGTTACTACAATTCAATGATATTCAAGATCAACAGATTTTGGACGATCAAACAGTGGGTCAACTGATGCTGTGTTCTGTTCAACGAAAAATGGACCAACTGGCTGAGATTTGTCTAACGAATGGTCTTCTCAGCACAGGAACCGACGGTAATGAGGTGGAGCACAGAGCACCTATATCAACTCCAGAGTATGACGACATGGAGAATGCAGATCTACTCAAAGTATTGCAGTTTATAAATATGAGAGTAAGCAAACTGGAGACGATGCTATCGGAGGAGGAATGCTCAAGCGCGGATGAATGGCAGGAGCTGGAGAAACAGGATGTTGATCATGATCATGCGGCAGATCATTGCTATCGATGTTTGGAGCAGCCTGAGTTTGAATTTTCGTCGTAAAAATGTTGTATTCAATTAATAAAAAGGCGTTTTGTATATAAATTTGCGTAGATTATATCTTATATTCAATAAATCGAACGAACTCCCGACAGATACCAAGGACGGATTTGCCTGGAATAACAGCCGGTCTTCCAGCATTAAAATCTGAAAACCACTGTCGATGGGTGGAAGTGAGACACCTTTTCGGGTACATTATAGTTTTGAACTCGCAAGAGGCAAAGTCGAAGAGTGTAGGTTTTCAAGAGGTCAATATCCGCCACACGTGCTGTGCATGTCAACGATGGTAATTTTAGAATACGGTGTGACTACTGTAGATAATTGACCTCATTTGTCGATTTTGGGAAGCAATCAACCGCTAACGTGGTTATAATTTCGTTCGCCTGGAATTCTAGAAGGGAATCAGTCAAGATAATGATTTGTTCAGCGGACTTTTTTTTTGGTTTTAAATAATGAGTTCTAGGCGCTAATTGAGATTGACTTAGTCATGTTTAAATATCAGCTATCGTAAGGGTTACGACATGCTCGTAATTACATGTTTTATGCTGTTTCCGACCTCGACTGCACTTATTTCCTCGGGGAAGTGGAATCTCATATCAAGGGCGCCGGCATTCCCCCTCTCAAGCATCACGGTCGTACGTGTGATGAATTAGGGCGAAATTATTAAAATTTATGATGAGTAAAATCGTGCTAAATGGGCTCCCTGCTCCGTGCTCGTCCTGTGGTAGAGGTTTCCCGTGGCGGTTGGGTCGGGGAGAGCGCATAAAGTGAAATTAATAGTGAATAATTTGTGTGCCACCCGAAGTGGTAGTGGATTCTCTGGAAAGAGCACATATTTTCTTTTCTTTTTTTTTTTGTAAAAACGGGACTAAGGGATATTTATTTTTGTCGCTGTAGAACGAAGGGGAACACAGTCCAGATTTACTCGGATTTTATCACACACGCTGTATGATATGCTGTAACATCCAGAGTGGGGATTACCGGATTCCTCACTAATAGTACATCTAGATGACGCAAACGGGAGGAGGTAGATTAAATTGGGCTAGTACTTTATCTTGGTACCGCTGGTAATTTTTCACTTTATTTTGTTTGCACCATTTAGTTGCTGAATGTCATTGGGTTGGGGAAAATTACAGTCAACCTATAGAAAGTGTTGTTCGAAACATGCAACCGTGGGAGAAAGGTGTTTCATTACACAATTTTTTTATTTTACTAACGTACTAACTGACCCAGCGAACTTCATCCCACCCACAATAGATATTTTGATTGAAATCATACATGATTTATATTCGCGGTATATATTTTTTTCGACACATGAATCTGATGCAGATTAAGGCGCATCAAACCTTATACTGACTATTCAAATCCGTTGCTCCCTTAAATCGTGAGGAACGGGCATCAAATCATTTATATACATAGATATAGATATATATTAGGGTGGCAGCGAAACTGGTCATGTCAAATTTCAAAAACCGACCATGTAAATTTTGTTTATTGGCACAAAAAAAAACTGTGCAAAATTTCAGCTCAATCGGACATGTGCCTCAAAGCTCTCAAAGTTTTGACTTTTTGATCCTCGAAAATCTCCGAAGAAAAGGAAGGAAATCTTCAAAGGAAATTTGGAAAATCGAATTTTTTTTCGATGCCAAATGACCTAAAAATGCATGAAACGTCGAGATCTGGTGTTATCTCGAAAAAAAATTTTGGTCGAAAATTTGGACCAATTCAGATGTTTGACATATTAAATTAAAGCCAACTAGCTGGTCTTTTTTGGAAAAATACTACAGCTGCGGAAAATTTGAATTATGTTTTCGTTATTATTGATTGTATTTGTTTTTTATTGTTTTCATGGTCTCGGGACGAAAGGTGCTATATTTTTTTATATTTTTTTCAGAATAGCTGAAGATTTTTCACATAACATATCTCGAAACCAGCGATGCGTTTTTCGTTTTTGAGTTATAATTTTTCAAAGGTAACCGATGGTCCGAAAAATAACTTTTTCCCACTTTTCCACTACAAAAAATCTCTGAACACACTCTGAACAAAAATGAATTTCGTTTTAGTAATTAATGATCATATTTGTTTTTTATAGCTTACATCGTTTCGGGACCAAGGGTGCTACATTTTTCTATATTTTTTCCTGAAAGCTGAGGTTTTTTCAAATAATATATCCGAATACTAGAGAGGTGTTATTTTTCGTCTTTAAGTTATGGTTTTTCAAAGTTAACATGTTTTCAGTTTTCGTTCAATATTTCTATGCAACTAGACTGGATGTATGTGACTATAATCCAATAATTTGGCAAGTATGTTATTTTTTTAAAATAGACCCAGTAGTTCAAAAGTAATAATTTTTTGGAAAAAGTCATTTTTGGGAAAAATGATTTTTGGAGCATCGGGTAACTTTGAAAAATCATAACTCAAAAACGAAAGAAAACGCCTCCCTGGTTTCGAGATATGTTTTGTGAAAAATCCTCAGTTTTCCATAAAAAATAAAAATATATAGCGTCCTTGGTCCCGAGACCATGAAACCTATAAAAAAACAAATACAATCAATAATGACAGAGCGAAAACCTGAAATTTCTGCAAGCGTAGCAAGCTAATTTGCTTTAATTTGATATGTTGACCTCTAAATCGGTTCAGTAGTTCACAGGTTATGAATTTTTGAAAAATTGTCATTTTTGGAAAAAAGGGGGAAAAATGGATATTTTCACCTTAAAATGAAAATGGGCACCCTAACAAAAAAGAAAAAAAAAATGGTTCTAATAGTTTGCGATAAAGAACGAAACTAACACTTTTTACGAAAATCTGACAACTACTATATCGGTTTGACATGGAATGGCTGTATATATATTAAGGTGGCAGCGAAAACGGTTATGTCAAATTTCAAAAACCGACCATGTACATTTTGTTTATTGGTCCAACAAAAATTTCAAGGTTTCAGCTGAATCGGACATGATTTAGGGGTGCCTCAAGGCGTTCAAAATTTCGATTTTTTGATCCTCGAAAATCTTCCAAAGGGAGAGAAAAATTTCAAACGCTAAAGGAAATTAGGAAAATCTATTTTTTTCGATGCCAAATGACTTAAAAATACATGAAACGTCGAGATCTGTCGTCATCTCGAAAAAAAAATTTGTCCAAAATTCGATATTTTAGGACTTAGCCTAAAAGGCAATGAACGTATGGAAAAAAAATATTATCGAATTTAAAGAACCGACCATGTACATTTTGTTTATTGGTCCAAAAAATAAAAGAAACTAAAAGTATCTCAACACAAAACAACATTTAGTGAGTTGTTATATAAAACGGGAAGTTCCCCGGGAATACTATCTGTGACAGACAGCAAAAGTCCATTTCATAACACTTTCGGGAGAACAAACTAAAAGGTTCTTACCCATTAATTTGTTTTAACGCTCAATGGATCAGCGCGAACTAATGATTTCGCCTGAGCTGATGCCAGCACCAGAGCTGAACGACATAGAGGGACCAAGAGCAGCTCAAATGCCCCAAACAGGCCCCCCACAGCAAATAACAGTTGATAACTTATTGCAACACATAAAAACTCTAACGGATAACCAAAATTTACTGATTGGTCAAATCCAAAATCTAAGAGAAAAAACAGAGGATCCTATCCTGCAATTCAGGACGCCGGATCCCATCAAATTATTGCCAAATTTCAGCGGCAATAAAAAAGAAACTAAAGCATGGATACAAGACGTAGAAAGTACGAAAGTAGTAAGTATTTATTCCAACGGTACGTGGACAAACCCATGTATCCGCAGCTAATAAGGGCCGTAAAAGCCAAAGTAATAGGAGAGGCAAAAGAAATTTTAATCGCCTCAGGTAACCCAAACACATGGGCAGAAATCAAGGACGCGCTCCTTAATTCATACGGAGATCGTCGCGACTTAACTTCGCACATTCAATCCTTATTTTATATTAAACAAGGGAAGAAAACACTGACAGAGTTCTACAATAAAATTAAATCAATTGATACAGCTATAAAAGCAACAGCATCCACTATAGATGATTACAAAGACTCAACAAGGGCCATTAACAGCTTAATCAGCTTAGTAACACCTCCACGATTCATAGATGGGCTTAATGAGAATGTATCTATGCACGTAAGAAGCTGCCGACCGGAAACGTTAGAGGACGCATATAGCATAACCATGCAGTTCACCAATGCAGCATATAGAACAAAATTAAACGAAATTCAATCACAAAGAATACAGACTAGACCGACACCACCGACACAGACGAATGTAAGAAACATCGCCCCAGGAGTAAGCAAACAAAATACTAACCCCCCCTCGGGAAATTTCAAGCCAGGTTCTAGAAGAGTGAAAAACTACAAAAACAATAATGACGAAGACGTATCCATGAGGACCTACACTTCAAAAATGCAGGTGAATAACAACGATATAAACGAACCCGAAAACTATGAACAAACAGAATCACCGGAAGAACTGGAGAATTTAATGGATTCTGAAGACGACGAAGCTTTAGGCGATGAATTGAATTTTCAGCTGACACATATGCCAAACGTACCGCCATAAATAATTACTTCATCCCATATCTAACGGTTAACACAACGAAGGGAGAGATGAAATTTTTAGTCGACACAGACGCGAATAAAAACTACATCTCACCGCGTCATGTTAATCTAGAAAACGCTAAAACCGAAAACAAAATAACGGTAAAGAATATAAACGGCACCCATAAAATTAATAAAACAGTTTCTCTAGATCTTTTCGAAATCAAGAAAAAGGTGAAATATTACGTCTTCGAATTTCACGATTTTTTTGACGGCCTGATTGGGTATGAGACACTGAGAGATCTTAAAGCTCAGCTCGACATAGGCAGAAACCAATTGAAAGTAGGAAGGAAAATCTTTAATCTAAAGAAGAAATTCCTACAGGAACAAAAAGTTAACCTAACGGAACAAGAGTTCCAATTTTTGAAAATTAAAACAGCAGCTAATGGTGACTTTGTGGTAAGCGAAGAGGAAGCATTCGGAAAATTCTCAATCCTTCCTGGGGTGTACCATAGCTGCGATAATGAAGCTTACGTGGCAGTCAGGAACCATGAGAAAACTGCCATTGAGACTAACTTCACTGAACTGAGTACGAAGGGAGAAGAATTCGCGGTCTCAGAAAAGCCGCCGAACGATTCAAAGATTCGGTTCGAAGTAACCGATGAATCACTGACTACTCTAGAAAAAAAAGCATTGCAAAAAATAATCGACGAAAATGCAGAAATTTTGTATTTTGATGACCAAAAGCTCACTTTTACTCATCAAATCAAACATAAAATTCGTACCGTGGATAATATTCCAATCCACACAAAGTCATACAAATACCCACAGGTTTTTGAAGATGAGGTACAAAAACAAATAAAAAAAATGCTAAGAGATGGGATCATTCAAGAATCCATATCTCCTTACACATCTCCTGTATGGATAGTGCCTAAAAAAACAGATCCATCAGGCGTTAAGAAATTTCGATTAGTCATAGACTATCGGAAACTTAACGAAAAGACAATTTCAGACAGATATCCTATTCCCGATATCACTGAAATTTTGGACAAACTAGGTAGAGCCTTACTTCTCTACACTAGATCTAGTCTCCGGATTCCACCAGATCCAGCTAGATAAGGAAGATTTCGAAAAAACGGCCTTTGCTGTAAGTTCAGGCAAATACGAATTCACTCGTATGCCTTTCGGCCTCAAGAACGCACCCGCTACATTTCAAAGAGTTATGGATGCAGTTCTTAGAGACCTCGTCGGTAAATGTTGCCTAGTCTACATGGACGACATTATTATCTTCTCTAGCTCATTTGAAGAGCATATCAAGGACATACGCAAAGTATTCAGGAAATTAAAAGAAGCCTGTCTAAAAATCCAATTAGACAAATGCTATTTTTTCAGGCACGAAGTGCAATTTTTGGGGCACACCGTGACCAAGGATGGAGTAAAACCAAACTCCGACAAGATTGACGTAATAAGAAACTGGTATGTACCAAAAAAACGAGAAAGAATTGAAACAATTTCTTGGAACAATTGGGTATTATCGTCGTTTTATCAAAGACTTCGCTAAGATGGTCAAACCATTGACGCAATTGTTGCGGAAAGACACACTCTTCGAATTCACCCCAGACAGAATTCAATGTTTCGAAAGATGTAAAGCCTTACTGACAATGGATCCAATTCTTGCATACCCGGACTTCACGAAGAATTTTACTCACAACAGACGCAAGCAACTTTGCTGTTGGTGCGGTATTGTCGCAAGGACAAATAGCCTACCCTTAGCCTACGCATCAAGAACATTAAATAAGTCAGAGGAAAATCTCTGCACAACAGAAAAGGAGTTACTGGCTATTGTATGGGCCGTGAAACACTTCCGCCCTTATTTATACGGGCGCCGATTCAAACTCATTACAGACCATAAACCATTAATCTACTCCATGACAAGTGCCAATCAATAGATAATTAGGTGGAAACTGGATTTGAGCGAATTCGATTTCGAACCCGTGTACAAGCCTGGAAAAGAGAACGTCGTTGCGGATGCTCTATCTAGACTACAACCGAACGAAATTAATTTAAACAATCAAAGTCCAAACGACCAAAACAATTCAGAAAGCGAAACAAACACAGAAGACGACAACGACGGAATGACAGTGCACTCAGCTGACACAAGCGATGACCACTACATTTGGACTACAGAAAAACCTATTAACACATTTAGAACTCAAATAGTACTCAAAATCTCTACAATTGACGTCGAAGCTCATGAGCAGATTTTCCCGAAATACCACCGATTTACGATATCAAAACCGGAATACAAAGAAATCGACATAGTTAACATTTTTAAAACAAAACTGAATGCAAGAGGTATAAATTGTATATATTGTCCATATCATTAATACAACTAATCCAAGAAACGTACAGAAAACACTTTTCTCACAACAGAATCTTTAAGATTTTTATTTCACAGGTACTCTTACAGGATGTTAGATTACCAGAAGACCAAGATGAGATCGTTCGCAAGACTCATGAATACGCGCACCGAGGCATAAAAGAAAACAAGGCACAAATACTAGCAGACTATTTCTTCCCAGAAATTGACAAGAGGCTAATAATTTTTATAAGCAACTGTCCTACCTGTAAAAAATGCAAGTACGACAGAAAGCCACCAAAATTAATTCAAAAAACCAACTCCGCGGAAAGACCATTTCAGAAAGTACACATCGACGTTTTCTTCATGAAAAGAGAGAAAATGCTAACGGTTGTGGACGCCTTTTCAAAATTCGCAAACGTGATCGCTCTTGAAACCAGAACTATCGTAGATCTGAAAAGAGCAATCACGGAACACATAAGAACCTTTGGCAGACCAGAGACAATAATTTGCGACCAAGAACCCGGATTTACATCCATCGACTTTATTGGATTTTTGCAAGATCTAAACATTGAAATACACCACACGAGCTCTAGTAACTCTAATGGAATTGTAGAAAGATTCCACTCAACCCTTATTGAGTTATATAGAACTCTACAAGCAAAATATAAAGAACTTAGTTTCTCCGACAGAATCAACATTATAACAGACATCTATAATAATACAATACATTCAACAACAGGGTATAAACCAAGACAAATCATCTTCAATTACCAGAACAAAACAGATACGGAAGAAATTTTACAAAAGTACAACAATATACAGTCAGCAATCAAAATAATGATGAGAAAACATAAAAAACAAGTGGAGGAAGATAACAAATCGAGAGAGAAACCCAAACAATTAGAAATAGAAAAGAACGTTTATGTGAAAGTTACTCAAAGAATAACTAAGGACAGAGAGCCTTTCAAAGTTTCTAAAGTTAAAGAAAACAACGAGCTCACTTTTAAAGATTCATATGGCATTAAAGTACATAAAAATAGATTGAAAATGTAATTCTTCGCCTTTACCTTTATTTCAGACTAATAACGTTGACGCAAACAACACTCTATCACGACGTTTCAACAAAAAATGGACTTTTGACCATCAAACTAGACACAGCCAGGACAATGATAGGTTACGAAAGACTAATGCACAAAATCAACCTGGAGGACATAAGACAAAACATCAACTACATCGAAAATCTTACCATCGCTCTAAATGTAACAGACCACCTGGAACACACACTACAGTTCAAATTAAAGAAGGCTCATGAAAAACTGGATGGACTTTATCCGAAAAGATCTAAAAGAGGACTTGTTAATGTATTAGGAAAAGCTATAAAATTCATTGCTGGTAATCCCGATGAAGAGGACTTAGACCTCATTAATCAAAACTTGGAAATTTTAGAGAGCAATAGCAACAAAATAATTAATAATCAAGCAAAACAGATAAAGATTAACAACTTGTTGCAGACAACTATAAACAAGGTATCGAAAACCTTGAAACTAATTAAGGAACAAATTAACACAAATGACGCACTTTTTCGAAAGGACCTAGAATTCATCAATTTAATTTTCAATATCGATATTTTAATAAAAACCTTAGAAGATTTAGAGGAACAAATCGCATTCTCAAAATCTAACCTCTTGAACAAAAATATTTTAAATGCGCAAGAAAAAGAATACATTTGGAAATTTTTAACAAATCAGCAAATAAATATTAAGTTCGAAGAAGAAATATACAAATTCATAAAATCAATTGTATCCCTGCAAAACAATCATATCATAATAATCATCAAAATTCCTGTAATCGAACCGGAGGAATACACACTAATGCAGCTGGAACCCATCAACATAAATGGAAGCCGAATCAACACGAACATCCGCTACGTTACCAAGCATCAACAAACGCTTTACGAACAGAAAGATAAATGTTTCATCTGTGAGAACACGTACCCTGTGAACGACGAGTGCATCTTCAGCATACTGACAAACCAAAAAGCCAAATGCCTGATGTCCAAAGAACCAGATCACCCAATCATCAAAGAAATCAATACAGGAACTATATTGATTAACAGTCACAAAGCAGTTAATATACTGGATTCATGCGGGGATTCCCGAATTGTCTCGACACCCGTCATCATCGAAACAGGTAACTGTACAGTCACCATACACAATTTTACATTCAAAAGTACCTTCAAGACAACGAAACAATACGAATATCTCACACCAATATTTGGTAAAGAGATAGAAGTAACACGATAGAATCCTAATATCGAGGAGATACATCAAATGAATATGGTAAACCTAGAGGAAATCAGAAACCTGAAACTCCACATGATTAGTTCACAGACCATTGGGGGAACAGCCATTGCCTGTATCGCCCTTTCAGCAATTATCATACTTTGTATTCGCAGATACAAACCCAAGGTTACTCAGCGAAATCTAGCCAAGAAAGAAGAGACTGTTACTCTGCAGATTACTAACCATAGACCAAGCTCTCCGAATGATCAACCCAAAGCCACAGCAACCAAGGTCCAGGCAGGCGAGCCAAATTTCTTATCGAAGTCACTCTTCTCCGTACCAGGATTGGTGTTGCCGATGAAGCATCAGAAGGCAACCGAGGACGTTTGACACTTAGGGTGGAGGCGTTATGGCGAATCCCGATGCAACCCACCTTAGCAACAGGTTAGAGCTGAACGAGCTCGAAGCAAAACGATGACGGTAGCAGAACGGATGTGCCACGCGCATAATCAAACCACATCAACACGCGATATGGATAGCATGGACGACGCGACGCCGGAATGTGCTGACCCATGAAAATAGATTTAATAAAAGAGGTCTGCAGGGCCACGCTAGTTTAGTCTTAGTTTAACCTTTCGTGTAATCGATTCATAAAAGAGAAATAAAATTATTTTTTTGTTACGCTTGACCCACGACAACCGTAACTTATATATATATATATATATATATATATATATATATATATATATATATATATATATATATATATATATATATATATATATATATATATATATATATATATATATATATATATATATATATATATATATATATATATATATATATATATATATATATATATATATATATATATATATATATATATATATATATATATATATATATATATATATATATATATATATATATATATATATATATATATATATATATATATATATATACAAAATTTGTTAAGAAAAATTACTTCCCAATTTTCTAGCTTCCATACCAAATATGCTAAAATTCCAATTTTTCAACTTTCCGAATGGTTTTCATAACCTTTTTGCCATGAAAACCTGACGCAGACTAAGACACACCAAATCTGATACTGACTGTTCAAATCCGTTGCTCCGTTCTCAAGTTAAATCGTCAAGAACGTACACTAAATTGTTTTTATTTATATAGATTATCCTTATTTTCAATCGTGACCAAATCTATGTAAGCCTTACGCGTCACTCTCAATCTCGCTATTCTAACTCGATAACGACTACTGTGGCTTTCACGAGTAATGGTTTTCTACCATTGTCTTGCAAATTGTACCACCAAATCTCTAATCCACCTCACCCAAAAAAAATTTACTTCCTCGTCCCGAGTAACTGAGCTCTTCTGCATCACGCTCCGCACCATCTGCGGGTGCCATCCGGAGATGATTGCATGATTACCGCACATTTTGTGCATCTGGATGGAACGGATCTCTGTCCGATTTAGGACTGCGGTTTCTCGTGCATACGAATCCGAATCCTGCTCCTTTGGGATATAATGTAGCATTGTGGCGAGAACCTCCCACACGTCATTACGTCCGTTTTGCCCCATTCCGGATCGTCATCATCATCATTATCATCACCGCCATCAACCGATGATTTCTGTAAGCTCCCGGAGAAGGAAGGACCATTTTTGCACGACCCGCCCTAATGCACGTATCTGGTTCTGGCAATATTTGGACACCCTGGAATTACACATTATGGCAAATGTTGGAAAGTACTTTCGCTTGCCGATTGTCGGTTGAGAAATGGCAGCCGGGGAAGCTGTGTTTGTGAGTGGAGGGAATTGAATTATAATGAAAGTTTATACGCTTCTGGCTTCTGTTCGTTTGTGGCATTCGCTTAAACTCTGCTCTCATTCAGTGGGAGCTGTTGAAACTTTAAGCTTATAAAGCATTGTTCCTCGATGGCAGGTTTCCTGATGCGAAATAGTTTCTTCTTGTTCCCCTCACCATCACACCCACGCTATGGTAAAGGCGGGAGCCCAAAAACTTTTCACATATCGTGTGAAACTGAGTGCTGTATTTTTTTGGGAACGAAATTCGAGCTTGTAGTAATCTTGATTTCATTTGCAGATTATTCCCAAACAAAGTTTTGGGTGGATCTCTCATGCAAATTCTATTCAAATGAGCAACTTATTCCCGGCAAACGGTGAGCTGATCTATGCAGTGCATAATTCAGCCAAACTGGGTTGATTACCAACGCAAACTTTTGCGTCAGTTTTTATGAGCATCTTATTAATATTTCATCACATTCTTTCGATAGTCACGGTTGCGAATCGGGGATTTTATTTGTTTTCACAGAAGTCAAGCTCAAACATCGTTCAAGTTTTAAGCCATCAAGCAAACACATAATCTGTTCCTCGCTTCAAAAGTAAGTCATGGTATAGAATGGAAAGAGACCCCAAACAGAACTATTTGTAACGAATACGATTCATTTACCGAACTTCGATACTTTTTTGCTTATAGCTTCTGTGCTTTGTGCAAAGCTTGCAATAGGCAAGCCAGAAAAATATAGAGCGGACTTTCTTAATTTCACTACTAAGATTAATTTTGTATTTCGACCAACAGACAATAATGATATGAGTGTCCTCAAGAAAATTGCCAAAAATATAGTTTCACTTTTATATTAATTAAAATATTGATTTTGTATGAATGATGTACTTTCAAATTCGATTATAAGCATTCTCCAGTCATTCACAATCACGTAGCCCATACACGTAGAAGAAAGTTGTCATTTTCAAACAGTCACCATAAAATTCATAGGATGTGATATTGAAATCTGTTAAAAAAATTCAAAAAAAAAACAGATAATGCGTTGGAAATAAATAAAAGAACACTATTATAACACAACAAGAATCTAAAGCACTTACGGAAAATAAGGTCACTCGAATGCCATTTACATGGATACAACGTTTACTCGAATGGTAAATTCTGAATAAGAAAGAAAGAAATAATTTAAAAAAAAAACCATTTTTTAACAATCCTGTAACAATTGCAATCTTTAACAATCCTGATAACAAATTAAAATCAGTTGATCACCACCCGACAGAGAAGCTTATTTTTGAAAGAAGGAATTATTTTCTGTAATTGTTGAATTAAAATATTTACGTTTTTTAAATTCAATTCAAATACTTTGAACCAAAAAAAAAATAAACGCAAAAGAACAGCTCAGATTTAAGATCAAAAATTTGTATAGAATAATATTTTTTTTTGTACTGACCAAATAACTCAGTACACATTGGTTTTAGCATAAGCATTTATTTAGCATAATTTTTTGTAATTTGTTTTTTTGTAATGTATTAGGCTGTCAAAAAAGTCCTGCAGTATTTCGCGCTATAATATAGTCCTTGACAGTGTTTTGTTTGGTTAATTCGTTCGTGAGTTATAGTGTCGCAAATATGGAGCAAAATAAAGAGAAAATCCGACATATTTTACAGTACTACTATGACAAAGGCAAAAATGCATCTCAAGCTGCCAATAAAATTTGTGCAGTTTATGGACCCGATACAGTTTCCGGAAGGCCTGTCGTCGAAAATTGCGACAAAATCGCTGAATTAGCCGAGAAAGACCGGCATAGTAGCAGCCGTAGCATCGGCCAAGAGCTGGGAATAAGTAATCAAACCGTTATTAACCATTTGAAGAAGCTTGGATTCACAAAGAAGCTCGATGTATGGGTGCCACACACGTTGACACAAAAAAACATCTTTGACCGTATCGACGCATGTGAATCGCTGCTGAATCGCAACAAAATCGACCCGTGACTGGCGATGAAAAGTGGGTCACTTACGACAACGTGAAGCGCAAACGGTCGTGGTCGAAGCCCGCTGAAGCGGCTCAGACGGTGGCCAAGCCCTCATTAACGGCCAGGAAGGTTTTGCTGTGTGTTTGGATTGTCAAGGAATAATCTATTATGAGCTGCTTCCCTATGGCCAAACGCTCAATTCGGACCTGTACTGCCAACAACTGGACCGCTTGAAGGTAGCACTCATGAAGAAGAGGCCATCTTTGATAAACAGAGGCCGCATTGTCTTCCATCAGGACAACTCCAGGCCACACACTTCTTTGGTGACGCGCCAGAAGCTCCGGGAGCTCGGATGGGAGGTTCTTTTGCATCCGCCGTATAGTCCGGACCTTGCACCAAGTGACTACCACCTGTTTTTGTCCATGGCGAACGATCTAGGTAGTCAGAAGTTAGCCACAAAAGAGGCCTGTGAAAATTGACTATCCGAGTTTTTTGCCAATAAGGAAGCGAGCTTCTATAACAGGGGTATTATGAAGTTGGCATCTCGTTGGGAACAGGTCATCGAACAGAACGGCGCATATTTGACTTAAAACAGATGATTGTAACTAATTTAATGAATAAATGAAAATTCAAAAAAAAAATATCGCAGGACTTTTTTGACAGCCTAATATTAACGCCACCGCAGCGTGACACAACGAAGTCTCCAGCTTCATTTTCAAATTTTCTCATTGCTAGGCTAACCAAACGTACTGTTCTGAACGGGACAGTACCGTTTTCTCGACAGATTTTAGAGTATTCAGAGTATACAGAAACTTATGATTCCAGTGGAATACCTGTCACTATTTTCAATAATTTTATTCGAAAGGACATCTGATGAATGAATTGGGATTTACATCGTTGCATTCGCAGATATTTTACACAACTATCTTCGTAATGCAATCGATAATCATTGTTCTTCTTCCTTTCCTTTGATCACGGAGACTTCAAATCTTACGATTCATTCTTTTCAGAATAATCAATGGCAATCAATGGCTTTGCTATCAAAATTAAAACTATATTCATATCTACACGATTACACAAAAACTGTGATTTCATCGGTGTAGCATCATATTCACTACATATATTCACAAACTCCCATTAATATGGGTAACTCATGAACGAGCTTCACTAGTAGAACACAGTTATCTATGAAAAATGTAAATCCAAGATGGTTGCCACATCAAAATGGCGGACCACATATTTTCTCAAAACCCCAATAATATGGGTATCAAATGGAAGGAATTGACTAGTAGAACACAGTTATTTATGAAAAAATGCAAATTTAAAATGGCCTCCAACACAAATAGGCGATAAATATTTTTCTCAAGACCCATTTATTATGGGTATCAAATGAAAGGGCTTGAATAGTAGATCACATAACTTGAAAACTCCAAATCCGAGATGGTCGCAATCACAAATTAGCAAATTACTTTTTTAAACGGTGTTATTTAGCTTGAACTCATTGTATGTATGTATATATGTCTGTAGAGTTGTCCCACATTAATAGAAATTTAACCACCTTTATCTCTGCTGTCATTTTAAAACTTGTTATTACATGATCTTGATCAAATTTGTCTACCGATGCAAATTAGCTGATTCCATATTATCTTAAAAATGTTGATTGGCATATGTGTATCAAACGAACGAACTTGACTTGGAGAACACACTATGTATTTTTTGCAATCCACCCAATATTGATATCAAATGAAATGGTTTGACTAATAGAATACAGTACAATAGTTTTATTGTAGAGAAATATTCTAATGGAAGAGATAATGTACTGAAAACTAGAAAATAAAATAAGTAAAAAAAAACATTTTAACGGTTTCATTGTGATTAAACATAACAATGTACTAAAAGCTAGAAAATAATTAGGCAAGTAGCCCTAGATTAATAAAGTAAGGGGTGTGATAACTGCTAACTGCTACTTGTCTAATTATTTTCTAGCTTTTTGTACATTGTTATGAAGTCACATTGAAACCATTTAACTTAAAAAGTTTTTTTTACTTATTTTATTAGAATTAGTATTTTTGAAGAATTTTAGGGCTGCTGAAAATGTACGATATTAATTCGGGAGTCATTTTCATGTAAAAAAAAAAATCAAGGGGTTGTATCTGAGACACGACCGCTTAGGACGTAGAACTACGTGATCTTTTTTTTTTTAATTTCGGATATTATTTGCGAATACGTCGAAATTTCTTAACTAACTCTTTAGTAAAAAGATCCGGGGACCCCGAATAGTTTTAATAGCTTGCGTGAATATTTAACGAGAGGCATCTTACGTGCATCGCCATTCAACAAGCATCAAACACGCGTCTAACAGATGCACTCAAAGGGGAAACATGAAACACAAAATAAACAGAATAAGCGACCTTGGTTGTTTCGGGCACAGAGAGATTCTAAGAATTTTCCTCAGAGGAGATGCAATACTTATACGCTAGCGACAGCTTACCTACTATGCAAGGGTGGAGTTTACTTCGTATATATTTTCTTTTCGCTATCCCCCTTCGTTGTTTCTATTTTAGCGGCTGTATAAGTTGCCCGTTATTGTTAGCTCTGTTCGGGAAAGCACACAAATAGACAGAACAAATGTATAGGTAATTGGGAATGCTTCAAATTTTCATCAATTTAAACCATATACAGACTATGGGATTGTAATGTATAGCATATAGAACAAATCTTAGAAAATTTCCGATTTTATTGGTACGCAAATCGTTAAAATCCGTTCGCAGTAAAAATAGTTAATAACGTTAACTTTATTTCATAAAAACGTAATCTGTTTTCTGATTTGACACCCTTAATGTAAGACGTAGTACTACTTCAAAAACGCAATTCTAGGTCACCGGCAGAGAACTGTATTTAAATTCGTTGAAAATGTAACCAGTTGATAAGTTTCTCACTGTAAGCCTTTTATTGAGGATGTACTTTGTAAGATCATGCGGTTTTTCCAATAAAATACAGTACCGTTATTTCGACCATTTTTGGTTGTCCTGTCAGGAAAAGCATTGTTCCCCAGTTGAAAAAACCTACATCTTTTCAAGTATTCTTCTCTGTGTACAGTTCATTGTTTTCAATTGTGTAGATACGTAGTGTGAGTTCATTGTTACAATCGTTTCTAATTCTTGTGTTATCCAATTGGCGTTTTTAATATGTTGTGTATTTGTTGTGATCAACTGTGATATTTGCGTTAAGTTACTCTAACATAGTGATAGGGTTGTATAAATGTGTACTGTCGTAATTATAATTTCTCTATAAAATTTATTTATTGACATGGAACATTTATAATAAAACTTGCAATAAACGTAATCTTCCTCGCAAAGTCTCTGCAGCATTGAAATGTTAGTTCGTTATAGAGAGCTAAGCGGAGATATCTATGAATGTTTGATTGATTGGTTTTATTCACTTAATGAAAATCTTCAAAAAAAAATTTTTTTTAGATTTCATAAAAAATGAAAGGGAAGAATTATTTTTTAACTAGTGAGGGGCAAAGTGATATTGGCAGTTTGATTGACTTAGATGGAATACAGAAAACGAAATTTATTTAAACTGTGAGAAAATTTTACGATACTGCGTCGGAGTACATTGAAAAATGGAATATTAGTCTAGTAAACACGCAACGGTATAAACGAACTGTATTAAAGTCCATTCCCAACTGACCATTCAAAGTGGCATTTGTAAAAATCTTACGAATATCGAAAAGAATTCAAATTGATGGGATAAAAAGGTGGCTAATAATTCTTGCTAGTTGCAAATCGTTGGGTGCAAATATTTTCAGAAATAGAATAGAAATAGAAATAGAACAGGAATGAGGAATGGTGTGAGGAATTTGTGAAGCTTATTAATTATTAATTATCATTTTATGTCTTCTAGTAGTACTGAATACCACATTCTTCCATGATGAACAATATGTGGGCGACGGAAACTCAATGTGGAAATCATGAAATAATTGTCAAACAGAACTTTTACCAGAAATGTGACAAATTTTGTGAGAAAATTTTCAAAAATCGTAATTATCTAAATACTGTTTCGTTATAGAGAACAAATCACATACATACATACATTAATGCAAGAATGTTTGATGATTTGGTTTCATTCTCGATTTCAAATAAATTCTTGAAAAAATGGTTTTTGAGGTTTTTTTGACTTACGTGTCCCGTTCTTATACTGAAACTATTTGGTCAGCCCACTCATTACTGTTTCTTCATTTTACTTCGAATTTTTGTTGCTCTATCAAATTGTTTTGATTTAATCTAACTTACCCACAAGTGATTTGAAAAAGCTAGTTTTTCATCTGATTTGTCGGATTTTTTCCTTCTACATTCAGGTAAACGTTACATTCGTGTAAATGTTGCATTCGAGTAAATGTCGCAATCGGGTAACTGTCTGTTCGGGTAAACGTTGTATTCTGGTATTTGTTACATTCAGGTGAATGTCATTTGGATATGTGTTACATTCGGATAAATGTGCTTCGGGTAAACGTGTTTCGGGTGGATGGTATTCGGGTGAATGTGACACAACCACACAAATATCGAGGTTACAGCGCTTGCAACACAAAATAATGGGGTTGATTCTAAAATGTACCGTTTGGTCTCATATTCCGAACACTTAAGCTTTGATGTCCATTAAACAGTGTCTCATTACTCAAAATGGTACTCTTTCGGGAAATTAATTTGATTTTCAGATACAATAGAGCCTTCTTTTTCATTTTTACTACAATAAAATTGTTTTACAAATACATATTCATGGTGAAAAACTAAAAATAAGTTTTATCACTTTTGTCTCATAATCCGAACATTTCTGTCTCAAATTCCGAACAGCAAAAATGCAATTTAAAAAAAAAAATCATAACTTTTAAACTACTGGACCGATTCATATGATCGATATGTCAAATTAAAGTCAATTAGCTATTTTTTTTTTGAAAAAATGTTATACTCTCAAAAAATTTGGATTTTGCTTTTGTAAATGTTGATTGTATTTGTTTCTTACAGTTTACGTGGTTTCGGGACCAAAGGCGCTATATCGGTATCGATACTTGTAAATGATGTTAAAATGAAGCCTATAACCCAAAGAATGTCAGGGTTTTGAATATTGAATTATTTATAACATTAAAGTTCAGTAAATTCACATTTAAAAATGAGGTGTTCGCAATTTGAATCATGCGTAGAAACTTATATTCCAAACACTAATATTAATGAAGATTTCTGTATAAAATATCATTTTATTTCATCCATTTAATGTAGATTCTTACCATTTTTATCACTTAACATGAAAACAACAAACAAAATAGTTGATACAACTACAAAAAATGAAAAATGAACGATGCTTGTTTTTTACGGAATTTGCTAACGCAAACATTTTATCATTGGATTTGATAGGCTGTATCGATACCTGTAAATGTCAAAATGAAGCCTATACCTCAAACAATGTCTGTGTTTTCATTATTCAATTATTTATAACATAAACATTTAATAAATTTACATTCAAAAATTAAGTGTTCGGAATTTGAGACTGTTCGGAATATGAGACAAGACGGTAATAGGGTCACTAATAGGTGCAAATCAATATTTTGTAACAAGTTCCGAATTAAAAATAGAAATAACTATTTTTATTGGCACCCAAAACCATACGTTTTGCCTCGTATTCAGAAAAAAAAAACTAAATCCCAAAGTGTCGATTTACTCAAAGTTATAAATTTTTTCCAAAATTTCGAAATGCCAGAAAATCTATAACATTTTTTTGTACTGTGTATTTTTTTATATTTTATTTTTATTATTAGATATTTGATATTATCAATCTAGAAAAGCCGTAAGAGCACATTTAATTACGAATTAGAGTAGTACTGAATCGCTAAATCCCAAAATTTTTATTTTTTTTATTACTAAAATTTTTGATGAAATTTTTTTTGATAATTTTTCTTGATACACCGTGGTAAGATGTACATTCAGTATTTTTTTAAATTTTTATCTCGGATCTATTGAGGATGGCGTGAAATAAACGAAAAAGTACGTTTTTCACTATAGATCCTACGTCAAACCACATAGGGGTTCAAATAAACCACCAAAATTTCTTATTTAATATCCTTTACAATATTTGCCATACAGCTAGTGATTTGGTTTGGGGGCACGTTTTACTCCCTTACCCGGCCAGGCCCTTTGTTTTTTTTCGAGATGACAGTAGATCTCGACGTTTAAAGACATTTGGCATCAACTTTTTTTTTTAAAAAACCCGATTTCCTTTACTCCCCTATTGGGTGATTTTTTCGATTTTCAAAAAACTCACTCTTTGACCGCTTTGCGCTACTCTCCGTTGAGTCCGATTGAGCTGATATTTAGCATAGGGTGTTTTTTTCGAGGTGGTGCACATTTTTTTTTGGGAAACTTTTTGAAATTCAAGATGACCATTTTCATTGGCACCTTAGTATACAGCCATTTCATGTCAAACCGATATAGTGGTTCTCAGATTTTCTTGAAAAGTTGTAGTTTTGTTCTTTATCGTAAGATAATGAAAAAATTTAAAAAAATAACGGGTCTATTTTTTTAAATTTTTTCATTAGGGTGCTCATTTCCATTTTAGGTGTAATATTTTTAAGAAAAGACTAGCTCATTGGCTTCATTTTTATTTGTCGATTATCTGAATCGGTCCAGTAGTTCAAAAGTTATGAATTTTTAAAGAAGTAATTCTTGGAAGAAAAGTCAATAAAAATGATTTTCGGACCATCGGTTGACCTTGAAAAATCATAACTTAAAAACGAAAAAAAATCACATCTTTGATTTTTGAATATGTTATGTAAAAATAAAACCTCAGCTTTCAAGAAAAAAATATAAAAAATACAGCGCTCTCTAGTCCAAAACCAAGTAATTTTTGGGAAAAAAGGCGGAAAAATAAATTTTTTGAACCACCCTAAAAAGGAAAAGAGCACTTCAATGAAAAATTAAAAAAATACGGGTTTAATATTTTGCGATCACGAAAATCTGGAAACCACCATATCGGTTTGACATTAAATGGCTGTATACATCAATACTGTATCTGAAGAAGTGTTCTCTTAATCGGATTGTACCGTGTAGAATTTGTTTTTTGTATATTATTTTTAATTTTTTTGTATTTTTCAATATTATGTCTGTCATGATTTTGGTGATGATGGATCTTTTTTTAAAAAAAATGAAAGTGGTAAACAAAAGTATGAGCCACGCGCGCGTGTAGCACATGTATAAAGGGTATAAAATAAAAGTTTTGTCATGGCCGGTCTGAGATTTTTCCTTTAACGAAAATTTCTCGACTTCTCTGGATGGGGTTATTTATTGTCTATCCAAAACTAGACTGGCGATTGGACTTATGCTCTGGTGGACCAATTGGATGCAAGGGTCTTGTCGGGACTGTATCGGCTCTGTGGCGGACAAGACTGAGTATTTCAATCAAGGCATATTAAGAATGTTGGTTTGTCTTTTGAAAATGTAATGAAATAACTTTTTTTTTGAATTTATATCTGTAAGTAAAATCAGTTCGTTTTTTTTTTTTTGTTAAACTGATTTCAAAGCTGAGGAAAAAATATTTTCTTCTAGATACCGTTCTGAATCATATTTCGGACGATTAAGGCATGTGATGCAGAAAACAGGTCTAAACTTTATGCACAGGTATTATTTGGTTGATATTTTTAATAAATTAGTTCCATATGTTTTTAAGCTTTCTGCTTTGTTACCTATTTGTTCGAAAACGTAAATAAATCATCGAATAAAATGCTTTTCAAATGAAGCGAATAAAAATCAAACTTCGGACACTAAATCAAATTTCGGACGGATTGAATTCAAATTTCGGACACTTTATTTTGTAATTTATTGAACGAGAATTACATTACACTTGATTACATTTTATAGTCAACTGCAAAACACTTACCAAGCAATCACAGTAAACTGTTAACGATGATGAGAACTAATGAAACACGTGAGAAATTTCAATATTGATGAACGGGTAAAATCTACGCAAACGTCAAACACAAACGATAATGAGTGGATTTTGGACTTTTTCCTACTATTTAATAATTTGAATGTAATTCTCAAATGAAGTGATAGTGAAACCAAGGGATTACTCTAAAGAAGCAATTGTGATATTAATTTTATAGTTATATCATCAGTGCATTAAGCATTTCAAGATATTAGAACAAAGTGTCCGAAATATGATTCAGAACGGTAGCTCGTTTTGCTCAAATCTCTGTAAGGGAAGGTGGCGGAACCATCATCATCAACAGCTTGTATTAGAGACAGTGTATTACAGGAGTTATGCACATTTCGGATCATGAAATGGTTGAAACTCCTCCTGATGCGAACAATTGCGCATTTCCCAATCAACTAGCAACACCTGAACGGAAGGAATCGAATTCCAAATCCCATTCCCCAAATGAATCTGCCAAATACCTTAGACGATTACGCACCTCGCATACCCGACCGCGTGCCTGATTGGGATTTCACTCACGAGGGCACACCTCGCGGCTGCGGGGCGCAACACGATGGTGGCGTTGTACTGAACATAAATTTGCATTCCATTAAAATAATATATCGCTAATATCGCTGATTACAGAGCGGCACGGAGTACCTTATGGCGGTCATAAGTCGACAATATGCTGTTGCTGCTGCTGAAATTCCGCCGACAGCGATTCGCTCGAGGAAGATGAGAAGCGAGCCTCCCCTCCCCCAAACGGGTGGCTGACCGAACGCGAGCTCGTGCCAGGAAGTGGATTTAGTTACAGGAAGTGATTATATGATTATATGGTTATCCTCTTTTGAACGAGGCAGCACATTAAAACGGCACTCTGGCGTGGGTGGTGGTAAGTATGTGGGAGGGATTTCGCAGAGCGCAAAGGATGGCTTCGGGCGAATTTACAGCGAGAAGCTGTCTTGTGGACCGCTGATGGGGGATATTTGAATAACGGTAATTAAGGTAGCTTGATTTTGTGTGCTGCTCTCGCATCAAAACACAATTCAACATACGAATGGAAGCGATTAGAGATTGATTGGAGCGGCGGGAATCAGTCCACATTAAGTGACTAATGTCCAATAGTTGATTTGATGGGTTTATCTGTGAACTTTACATATTTACTCTACCCGCGGGTATTTATAATTTATCTAGTCCGATTTCAGGCGGCACTAAATTTCTTGGAATATCTGATTTTCGTTTTAATGAAACGAACGCATTTAAATACCAGCATGTTGAAGGCTGAAAACAAATATAACAAACTTGAGACTATCGCTGTCAAACGATAATCCTGAACTTCCCCGAGAGAGATCCCGACGTCAAGATATTAAAATTTTCATAATCTCCTTCAAACGGAGAGTGATTTGCCTTCACAAGATCTTCGGGACGGGTGAGGTTCCCACGGGTAGCGTTCAGTTCGGCTTTCCTGGAACGAATGCTCATAAAAAGCGAAGCAAGGGAAAACCACACTGACAGGAATACTATTACTTTCTCCAGTGAGCCCACACTCCCACACCTGCCTCGGTGGAAAGATCAAAGCTTTCGCGATGGAAGGAAACTTTATTCCGCCCACGCAACCCTTTTCTTTGATTTTGGAAGACAAGAAAGCGGCCAAGATCTTGAAGGGTCGCTTTTCGCCGGTTTCATTTATTCGTTTATACATTCAGAAACACGGTTTATTTTTCACCCACCCGCTTCGCTTGAGACGACAGAGGGGCAAATTTCTACACGTGGGACAACATCTCGTGCTCGGAGGTTCGTTTATCACAGACACATTGACTCGAATGATGGAATCCAGGGAAAGCTGGAAAAGCTGGAAAAGCTGTATTTTTTTATCGGAACAAAAGAATAAGGGAATCGCCATACCGGATGTTGTGGGGAAAAAACGATTATAATGCATTCCGAGTGCAACGAAAATAATGAATTTTAGTGATTTTTTTTTCGGATGTTAGGAATAAAGTGATGTGTTCGAGTATGTTGGTTATTGATTAAGGTATATTTGAAGATGTATTTTCCATTTTTTGAGTGCACGAATAGTGATTATTACACTGTTGACAGCTGGATGAGTAGATGCTGTTTGAAAATCGGTACCTTGCAAGGTGGAATCGATTGTTACGACCCAGTGAATATTGCTGCGATTATCGTGATTAACACGTTCGTCGCCCAGCGCTATTCGGTTGTGTTTTTGCGGGGCCCAAATTGTCTGTCGGTACGCTAGACAGTAATCAGAGAAATTAACCGAAAATAATGATATTCCAAAATATTTATGAAACTAAAAACAACCCTTAATCGGTCCTATATTCCTTAATGATCGATTCAGAACTACTTTTTGCATAAGCATGAAGAAAGATTACTCAAACTGTGCTCTACAGCAGGGTAAATATGCTCTATGAATGTATATCTAGATGAGACACCAGCGGGAGGAAGGAAGTCGGCCTAGCCGAAGACGTCTGCATTTAACTCAAACAGCAATACTCTAGTTTTCAATTTACGATACCATTTGTTGGAATTGATAGCAAATAATGCCGATTAAAAATACATTTCAATACAATACACAATGGTCCAGGAGATGTATTTAAGTGGAAATTAGACATTTGTTCTCTAGGCAAAAACTGTCTTCGACAAAGTTGTTACATATGATAGAGCGCTCGTTTTTATGTTATCAAAAATAGGGTGACCAAAATTGACGATGAAATAAAAAATCTAACTTTCTTATCTTCATAGATAGAGGTAAACATGGTTCGATAATGTTGTAGTCCCAGTTATTTGAGACATCTTTGTAGAACAAAGTTTTTTTCTATCTCTTGAAGTAACCGAGTTAGTAACTTTTTTCTGAGGTACGTTAGGATCACCATGAAAAAAACAATTTTTTTTTCTTTAACTTTTATATTTCAAATTCTACATACAAACTGTCTTCGGAAGACTTTTAGAACTTACTAATACAAACATTTTGCGATGCAGAACTTGTCAATATCTCAACCTCACTCACAGTTATTGACATTTCTTCCCAAGAAACACGCTCTTTTCATTTGTTTGTCATTCTTTTTGGGGCAAACATAAAAAAAAATATTGACGGAATTTGAAAGAAAAAATTTCACTTTATATAATATGTGATTTTCAAAACTATATTATTTTTTGTGTTTGAGTGAATCAAAATTGAAATTATGAGTTTTTGGGTAAAAAACATCAATAACTTTGAGTAGGATTGAGATATTGAAAAGTTCAGCATCGCAAAATGTTGGAATTGATAAGCTCTAAAAGTCGTACGAAGACAGTTTTGATGTAGAATTTAAAATATAAAAGTTAAAGTAAAAATATCCGTTTTTTCATGATTATGAGATTCATGAGATATTTGTTCTTTAGACAAAAACTGTCTTCAACAAAGTTGTTACATATGATAGAGCGCTCATTTTTATGTTATCAAAAATAGGGTGACCAAATTTGTCGATGAAATAAAAAATCTAACTTTCTTATCTTTATAGATAGAGATAGTTGAACAAGTTGAACAAGTTGAACAATGTTGTAGCCCCAGTTATTTTAAATAACTTTGTAGAACAAAGCTTTTTTCTATCTTTTAATACAATCGATTTAGCGCTTTTTTTCCAAGTTGCATTAGGGTGACCATGAAAAAACGGCTTTTTTGCTTTAACTATTATATTTCAAGTTCTACATCAAAGCTGTCTCCGTACGACTTTTAGGGCTTATCAGTTCCAACATTTCGAGATGCAGAACTTGTCAATATCTTAATCCTACTCAAAGTTATTGATGTTTTTTTTTATCCAAAAACTCATGATTTCAATTTTAATTTACTCATACACAAAAAATAACATAGTATTGAAAATCACACATCATGTAGAGTGAAATATGCTCTTTCAAATGCCGTCAATAAACTTTGTTTATGTTTGCCCCAGAAAGAATGACAAACAATTGAAGAGAGCGTATTTTTTTAGAAGAAATATCAATAACTTTTAAGTGAAGTTGAGATATTGACAATTTCTGCATCGCAAAATGTTTGTATTAGTAAGCTCTTAAAGTCTTCCGAAGACAGTTTGTATGTAGAACTTGAACTATAAGTAAGAGCAAAAAACTGTTTTTTCCATAGTGATCCTAACGTAACTTAGAAAAAAGTCGTTATATCGATTATTTCAAGAGATAAAAAAAAAAACTTTGTTCTACAAAGATGTCTCAAATAACTGGGACTACAACATTATCGAACCATGTTTACCTTTATCTATAAAGATAAGAAAGTTAGATTTTGGTCACCCTATTTTTGATAACCTAAAAATGAGCGCTCTATCATATTTAACAATTTTGTCGAAGACAGTTTTTGTCTAGAGAATAACTGTCGAGCTCTAAATGCTGATTTCCACTAAAATGCATCTCCTGGACCATTGTGCAATGCCATATCATTAGAATATTTGTAAGATCATCCGAAATATAAATGAATAAACCGTGTAGTATCAACATTTTTATGTTTTTGATTTTATTATTTTTCTATGCATTCTCTATTTATATTTGAGTGCCTATACCCTTCTCAAAAATCCCATTAAATTTGAACGAGAAAAGATCTGGGCGACGGGACGACGGACGTGTTAAATAAAATATGACTGTTGATACATCATGTATAGGTTCAATCACGGCTCTACAACACAGTTGTTTGCGGATGCACTAAATTTAATTTTCTGGAAATGAGCATTTCAGAATCCGAACAAGTTCAGTTTTGTTGTTTTGAAGGTGCTTTCCTGCAAGCAACGAAACCAATACGGGGCTGCTACCAACGAAAAGGTTCTCAACAAGACGTCTCTGAACTGTTCTGGATCTTTCAGATAAGTTAATGCGTCAGTAATTTGCGTTGTTAGCTTCCGTTGATTTAATGTGGCACCGATGACTTGTCATGTTGAATAGAACAAGTGCTCACAAGAACAAGTGGAGTCATATACGTATGACTCAAATTGGAGATTAGAACGATTATCAAAACTTCTTTTTGATTATTATTATTTTGTCCGTCACTGTAACAAGGTAACAAGAGAATGAATTTTTTTTACAAAAATATATTTTATGAAATCAATCATATAAGTTGTTTTTGTAACTACATGATCTGACAAAGTAGGTTCTAAATAGAATGTTTCTAGTGAAAAACTTACTAACTTGTTAATTAGTTGATGAAAAACAGATGATGTGCATAGTTTGAAACTATAAGATTGTCTTGCCAAAATTATTATTTTAATCGAAATGGATATCGATATAAAATTCCGGGAAAGATGCATTGTACAATTTAAATCTAATTAATTTCTGAGGTATAAAATCAATAATCGAAACCGACTCAAGTCTACACGTACAACATGATAATCTAGGATTTGAAATTATAATGAGTATTTTTAATGTAACCATTTTACAGTCGCTATAAATGAATTTAGGCGCATGGTAATTTTGTCGTATATGAATATTGAACGAAGACTGAAAACATGTTTACTTTAAAAAATCATAAATCAAAGTGTTATGAAAAAAAAAAATCATAAAAAATTTAAGTACCAGAAAAAAAATTGAAATTTTGATTTTTTTTTTGACGTAGAACTACGTCTTTCATTAAGGGTGCCAAATCAGAAAACAGGTCACGTTTTTATGAAATAAAGTTAACGTTAATAACTATTTTTGCCGTGAACGGATTCTGGTGATTTACATACCAAACGAATCGAAAATTCCCTAAGATTTGTTTGATATGCTAAACATTACAATCCCATAGTCTGTATGTGGTTTCAATTGATGAAAATTGGAAGCATTCTCATTTCCTCCTACATTTGTTCTGTCCATTTGTGTGCTTTCCCGAACAGAGCTGTCAATAACGAGAAACTTATCGACGAGCAACGAAGGAGAATCGTAAGATGTGAAGTCTGGTGTAGTGCAGATTTTCCAAGGGCCTTTTTCAAGACTAGAGACGAATGAACTGAAGAAATTTAAAGTCTCTTTAATTCAACAAGGAAAGGAAGGAAAAGCAAACTTTCAGTATCGTTCTGGATACGAAACAATGAACATCACTTGTTCTTCCTTGATTTGCGCCATCACATGTCTTCGTTTCGGACAGAGCTGTGGACGTGACCAAATTACTCACTCGCTAATGTCTCTGGCATTGCAATCATTGCATCAAACTGATGCCATTGTATTAATGATTTGAGCTACACAATTGTGTGGGGAATCATCAAGCTAGGCTATCGTCAGTTCACCAAGGAAATAAATGTTCTGGAATTTTGTCAGTGATTTGGTTTCACATGATGAAAGGAAAACTCTCCCCACAAAGGACGGCAGCTAAGCTAATCTAAACTGGCAATATTAACAGAAAGGGCTTCTGTTGAGAAGAGCGCAAAACAGAGATAAGTGTGTGTATATTTAGTTGCTTCAAGCCATCGATAAATGGATATTTGTGTGCGTACGTGCGTGATTTATAACCCGTACTTAAAAATAGTGCATCTTCGCTACGCTGAAACCCCATTTGCAATGATAAATATAAACAAGGAGGGGAGATAACGAGAGGGAATTATTTACGCTAGGGTATTAGTAATGAATCCCTGCTGAGGCAAATATTTAGCCTTTTTCCAAGCAGTTAACATTGTTTGTTTTCTGTCATCATAAAGGCTTCGTTGATGCCTTTGAAATTGCATCAATGCATTGAACTGACGCTATGGTGAAGTAGGTGTTAAGGCGACCAAACTGGTAGAATGGTTATTACAAAATTTTCGTAGCATTTTAAAATAATATCCTCTGTTATATACAAGCGACTTGAATTAAACCACAGCGTAGTTCTACGTCAACAATGCGGTCGTGTTGAATACAACCTCGTATAATTTTTTCATTTAGAGTCATCTCCAGCGTTATGGGAAATATTGTAGGGGAAGCGAGGGTAAGACGGATATGTTAAGAAAAAACTGTAACAATTGTATCTTTGGAATCTCATGTTTTCCAAAACTTAAAAGCACTTTCTTACAGTTCAATATACTGGTTTTCGAAATAATTGACCAAATGTTTTATAAAAATGTGTTTTTTCATGTTTTTTACTGAAATTACAACAAGCCGAAAAGTAGAACATTTCTATCGATGCGGGTATAATGGGCATGTACTGGGGGGAATATGGATAGATTAATAATATACGAAGCGAAAAAGTTTATCGCTCGCGAGAGGAACAATTTCGCTCTCTCTCAGTGTTGTATGTCCAGAAACTGGAACAGAACAAAAAGAGAAAGCAATATAAAAAAAGTTCAATATTCTTCCTTTTCACTTTCCATCATGCATTGGATGTGATTATGGATGTGGCTGTCTATTTCAACCCCACCAGTGCAATTATTTCAATAATATAAATTTACCACATACGAATTAATTTATTTTTCAGTACATCCCTAATATCGCTTCTCTGTCGACTCACAAACCGAAATATAAGCAAATTCAATTTTGCAATTGAACCACTCAAAATGCTTAATATCGAAGCCACAAAAATTACATCCAACCGTGACATCATGTTTGATTTTCGGTTTTTGTTTCCCAATTCCACTTTTGATAAATATTCATAATCATATAATGGTTCAAATATTATAGAATAACATGTAGAAGCGGTTCCCGAAATTTGAAATTAATTATGTAACTATACAAATCAACACCCTGTCCATTATACCCCCACTGTCTGTCTTACTCGCAACTCCCCTATAGGGTACCAAATGGTTAGGTGAAAATAGGTTATTTTGCTGAATCCTTATGTATGAAAAAAAACCCTCAAAGTATGGTCACGCGTATTCTAGAGCTTGCCACTCAGAATACATTCAAGGCGTGTTGTTTGGCTGAGAAATCACAACTAAGTACTAGTAAAAATGATAATACTACGTTGAGACAGCGAAGTTCCTCTAGGAACGTTAGTGCCAATTAGGAAGAAGAAGCTATTCAGAATGACGTGAAAAATATATATTTGGTACCCTGTACAATATTTTCCATAGAGCCGGTGATTTGGGTTGGGAGCACTTTTTACTTACTTGCCCTGTCAACACTTTTCGAAATTTCTTATTTATTGTTTAACACTTTAAGTCCCGATTTTTTCTTGCTCCGCTTTCCATTCTGCGCGCATCAAGATCATTTGCACAATATCAGTGTCGGTCCCAGTTCCCAAAGATACTTATTATATTAATAGAATATAGTCAGCAATACGACTAGAAAGTAGTCAAATTTCGTAAAACATCCGAAAACAAACCGTATATATTTTTATTTTATTATTTTATAACTGTAAGTCCCAGTCAGTCAGCACTTTCCTGCCAAAAAGCTCAACGTCGGCCCCTAGGGACCGACACTGGGCTTAACGTGTTAAGGGTTATGATGATGTACATAAATTTTTTGGCAAAAAGGGGTAGTTTTGTTTGCTTTTTCAAGTATTCGATGAGTTATAGCATAAACTGTACTATCAATTTACCTGTAAATTTGCCTGTTAATCGATCTTACAGTAAAGCTGTTTATTGTTATGTTAATGTTATGTTAATTTTTAACTGATGGAAAAATATGCAGTTCAATCACTATCTCATCTGGAGCACCTCAAGGTTTTGTAATAGGTTGATTTTCATTTTCATTGTTTATAATAGGTAACATATATGTAGGCTAACTACAATTTAGACTCACAGCGAGTATGTCATCTGTTTTTATCAAAGTTAATTTATTTAAAAATAATTAACTGAATGCCGTAGTAATCCACTGTGCTGGAACTATGGAGTATTGGAAATGATTTACATGCAGTTTTGTGAAACTATTTTGTTTGGAGCTTGTTTTGAATCAAATGTGGTGTGAACAAGAATGTATTCGATTGTGGGGTATTAATAAAAGGGAACCTTCACTTTACAAGTATGAATGATTAAATGACATGGGAAAATGATCGTCACGAGAAAAGTGCCAAGTAAGACATACAAGATTTATACTGTAAGACAAAAAAAATCATTATGAGGAAGTGAATCCATTCGACTTCGGAAGGATTTTTTGATTTTATTTCAATACCGTAGATGGAACTTGTTCTTGATCTTCAATAACCTACTTCCAATAAATTTTGTATTATGAATATGACATGTTTAATTCATAGTTCGAAAGAACGACGAACATTTAATGTTTCAGAGAAAAAAACACTAATGTAGTACTGAATAACCAACTTCCGAACAACTGCCCTCGATCACAAAAAAAAACAAATGCACAAAACCAATTAATGAACGAATCATCGAAACAGTGGGAAACCGCCGACTGTCCGAGATGACCATTCCGAACGTTTGCCAAGAAGAATGGCGCAGAGCAACTAGCATTGCGGAACCCCGAACAAACCATGGGAAGTCCTTATCCGGTTGCCAGCGGACAAGAATAGCGTGAAGAACGGGAGCTGGAGATAACAACCGTTCCGCCTCTGAGGACGGACAATGGGATTGATGGTGGGGAATTTTTCAATTCGCTTTCGCCGGACACCGCCGGTCTGCCCCACCACCACTGTCAATCCCGTCGGAAGCCATCGATGCTCTGCCGATGATGGTCCCATTATTGAGAGCTTTTGTTCTATTTCCAGCGTTAGAGTGTATCATCGCCAGCCCACCCATCATCTCCGCCCAGTGGTTGCGGGCAAATCTCCTCACCGCTTTTCTGTGTGCAGTGAAATGCGATAATGATGAAAGCCGAGCGTAAGAGTCCTCGACCATCCTGACTTTGCCGCCTGCTGGTTCTGATGGGTTCAAGTGGCTCAGATTATTTCGGAATAATAAATCGATAAATTTTATATACAATTCATTGGGCCGAGACCGGAATGGGACTCCACTCGTGTTCCCATCCTGCTGCAACAGGATGATAATGAGAACATAAAACTGTTCAGTAATAAAATGGAACCATGTTCGGTACGGGACCAGAGATTAGCCTGCTTTTTTTCCCAATGTTTATAGCAAATATGTTTTTCCCTGGTCCTATCTACATAAATCAATCGAAACCTTGGAACTTTTTTGATTGAGTTCCTGAATTCATCCATCCTGTATCACTCCAAACTTTGACTATAACAATGGCAATTGTACTTTTCCATTCCACTAGCAAAGACGAAACCTTCCATTATTAAACAGCATTCCATTCAATCAGTTTTCTCCGAAAATGGGCTTCACGTACACTTCTTTCATTGCCCCCTGCTCTCATCTCATCCGTGAGAAACTTTTTGGCACGGAAAAAGTCCTACTTCGTCTGGAATCCTTTTGTCAGAAATTCTAGGAAACGATGCTCTCCCCGCCCGTATCGCAAACAGCCCAGGTTGTCGACTCAGAATCCAGGACAGTGCTTACGTGTATGGCTTCCATCATCAGAGCATCATCATAACGATATACAACATTGTTGCTACCAGAGCGGTTGTCTCCGTCCTGCGATGGTTTTATTTTTGAGCGAACTTTGACATTGCGATTGTGTCCGGAGCCTGGTTCTATTTGTGGAGGATATAAATTTATTATTAATTACAACTTACGGGAGTACGAATGCGCACACATGCGGAATACACAATCATCGGTGGTCACTTTTGAATACAGCTTCTCGGTACGCTAGTTGATGTTTATTTCAAAGATTATGAGCTGGAAGGTGAAAGGTGGAAGGTTGTTGAACGTAGACTGGTGTTTTAATTTCATATCTGGTTCAATGTCGTTGGATATGTCGCAATTTGAATAAGAAGAGGAAAGAATGCTCGTTTGTTCGTGTAATTTTTGAGATTTGCAAAAATGAAAATAACCAACACTGAATAGACCGATTCCAACGAGGCGTGACAACGTTTTTTAATTGGCTGTATGCTGTACTGTATGCAGTGCGATGAAATACATATTGAAGATCGAGAAACTGGAAATGGCCAAAAACTTTATCAATTATAATCTTTTTCATATACCACACAAAAAAAAATCACACAAAGGCATGTTTTCCTGTACTCTGAATATAGGAGTCGGAGTAGTGGTCTTCATAATTATTTAACACGTTCACTCTGGTCGAAAAAATCGAATTTTCTTGTTTTTTTTTCATTTTTGGGAAGCTTATGCCCTTAGAAATGATGTGCTGGAAATTTGATTTCGTTGGAAAGCTACCGCCAAAAGTATGAGCACCCGAGCATTTTAATTTACATTCAATATATTTCAATTTTTATATTACATTTCAATACATTTCGACCTTCCAGACAGGGGTCCATGTATTTTTCGTTTTTTTGAATATAAAAGAGGAATTTGATTTTTGATTTAACCCCTTAAAGTCAGAACCTTTCTCACATGAAAAAAAAAATAAATTTATCAAAATTCTCTCAGGAAGTGATAGACGATCAAATTTGGTGAAAAAATCCCTTCTACGCATATGTTCTAATTTCAACAATGACAGAGTTATGGAACTTTTTTTTGTTCGGACTTTGTTGCCTCGAACAGACTCTACATTACAAAGTACGCTACGGAATACAATTCTGTTACTTTCATTCGAAAGACGGGAAAATTTAGTACTGGATATAGTATTGGAACATCTAAATTAGTTCATTTTGATAACATTTTGGAAGTGAAAAACTTGAAAGTTAATAATTTTTAATGTGTTATTATTAATTTCATCGTAAATTTTTATTAAACTAGAATGTTTCTATCAATTAAATTGAAGCTCTCAAACCGCCCTACAATTTTTTCTTTGACACCCAACTTCTATATTTCTTAATTTGGCTGCAATATCGATTCTTGGTGAAAATTCAAGCAAAATTTTCTAAAATCACGATTTTTACTTCATTGTACATGTAATATCCACTTAAATTACATTTCAACGTTGGGAGGTTACATTTCTTTTTGAAATAAGTCATATTTGAAATATAAAAAAATATTTTTTTTCCAAACTGTATATAATCGAGTCCAAAATTGTATATAATCGAATCACATATAATCGAAATTATATCGGAGTCGAAATGCCAACTGATTCATTATTTCTTTCATTGAACACTTTTTTCATGGTTGGGCCTAACATATGCTTAAACTATGTTTTTTGATATATTGGTTACTTATGCTGATGGTTGCAGAAAATGTGTTAGCGACTCGGTGCACTGGGTCGCGATGTTTCTCGTTATCGGTGTACCGTGCCTGGGTGGTAACTTCGAGTCTGTATATAATCGAGTCCGACCAGTAGATACTGATTAACTACTCAGATATGCTATAAGTTATTTCAATTGACATCTCTTGATGTAGTTCTATGTCTCTCCGGTTATGTCTCCGACATTGGGCCTGATCACGAATATCACTGCCACGAACGCTTTCACGTCACTTACACTTCACTTAATCTTTTCGTGTCTATCATCTTTGTCACGGACAGTTACGTGTAAAAATGAACTCCGTGAAGTGAAAGTGTTCATTCCCGTTTATAAGAGACATGTTGGTTGCATAATGTCGGGTGTTTAAACGTTGTGTCGCTTGCATAATTTCGGACCTTTGACGTTATGTAGGTAAAATTAATACAGCGTAGGAGATACTATTCCATTTCACTAATCGTATGTTTTAGAATGACAAGTTTGCGATTATACCTCGATGATTAGTTTGCTGAATCAAATGCTGGCTCGAAGATGAGGAGGAATACTTGGTTGCTCGGGAATAATGTAGTTGTTGAACATATAGGAATGTAATTTAACGTTGGAGATAAAACTTGACTATTATGTTTAATAATCGAAATCTCGCATACTCTTGTACTTAGCTCTGTCTTACTCGTTTGAGTAGTGAGAAATATTTAGAATCATTTTTTATTAACCATTTCTACAATTTTGATGAACAATAATATCTTCTATATCTCAGAACAAACCCGAATTTATCCACCTCACGATCGGTATAATCTTAGCTACTCTCATATGGGATTCTGAAGTCCTCTTATCCTTCCCATACTCGTGTAATTTGATAGTCCCGTGTATGAGGTTTTATTCAATTATTTAAACAGAAAATGGTCAGCACTTTTTAAATATTATTTCATTCAAAGTATGTCTTCAAAAAATACCGTTAAAAATATCTATAACGTAAAAAGTTATAACTATCGTCCTGATTCTGGTCTGGTCCGCCAATTGTGAATGTTTGAATTACAAAAACTAGCTCTGCAGTTTTGGAAAAACTTTATAGTTATTATTTTATATGAACAAATCAATATTATACATAATCAATCATAATGATCGTATTTGGGCCAGTGGCCTCCATTGCCATTTTATGGTATTGCAACTCTCTCTTAGTCTAATCCTAAAAATAGAAACAAAAAATTTCTGTTCATTCAGGACAATCGGAAGTAGACCTTCGCCATGTTTCAATGGGCCTACGGGAGCTACATTTTCAATCCTTAATTACATCCCATAGCGCATTTACCGAATCCAAATAAACAAATTTATGTCCTCTTGATACGTCAGAATTTCGTTCTAAAAAGGCCACCAGGCGAGTGAATTGCTGTTTGTTTATCTTTTGTTTCTTAGACAAGACAAGACAATATTCAAAATGTTTGCAAAAAAGCTAAATAAATACGAAATTAAACTTACTCCATTCCGCGTGACTAGCTTTCACCATCTAAAACACAAGTGACAAATATACCTGTTTTTCTCCGTGACATGACAGTACCGTGGTATTCATAATAACACCGAGTTCATCAAAGTTGCCACGACGGATGAACTCTTCTGGATTCTACACACACGGTGACAGCCGTAATAAGGTTGTATACAATTCACTTCGTAATCACCGTGAAGTGACGTTCGTGATCAGACCCATTACCACTCGTTTTTTTTTCCTTTTTCATTATTCTTCGCGCGCCCATGGATGAATGCTAATACTATCATTCCATTTGTATTATGGTATGTCATCCAGTCTTTTAACGAACCGCAAGTCACCATCTTCGATTCCAAAATGGCATCGAAATGCGATATTCGGCTTCCCCTGGATCCCCTGGATGGTGTTCCATATTTTTTGTCATCTATTATTTATCAATATTATTAGCATACCGAAAGTCGAAACAAGACTATATTCTACTGACCCGGCAAACTTCGTCCCGCCCAAAATGGACCTACAAACATTCACGTTTTTTTAAATACGATCGTGGGTCCTATACACGATGTAATTGAAGAACATATGGGAATTAAATTTTCCGAATTTTCCCATTTTCCTTCAGAGTTTTCCGAAAATGTTCAGTTCACCACCAAATGTTCACCACCAAATGTTCACCAATTTTTTAGTGATTGGATTTTGGAATTGTTAAATTAAGTTTTGAGACACAGTACTGCTTTTAAATGGGTTCGTACGTGATTTTTTATATTTATGTTTTTGTTTTCAAAATGTATCGAGGATTGAACGTACTATTTTTCCTAATTTTCACAGTCTGAATTTTTTATTTTTATGAAATCGATGAGTAACAAAATCGTGGATTTAAATTCATAAGACTAAACATATTAAAATCTGATTTATTTATAGAATTATCCAATTTCGTATAAAAAAAGTTTTGAAGTGCTAGAAAAGGATTAAATTTTCGATCGTAGTTTTATCTTAGTAAGATGCATTATGAGAATTTATTCCATATTTTATTTTCCAAGTAATTGAGAATGTCGTGAAAAAAGGAAAAACTACGTTTACAGCCATAGCTGTTATAGTAAACCATATTATAGTGATTCAGAAAATTAATCTAATTTTCTAATTTGTAACAATACTTTCCATAGCGTGATTAGGTTTTTTACGAATACACGAATACAATACAATAAGAGATTTAAGGAAAATAAAAAAATTGAAAATTACAAAAATAGAAACAAATGATTATATTCAAAAAAATATTAGATATTTTCGAACCGCACAGTTCTCGAAATATTCTGAAAAAAACACCAACACCAGAAAGACATATACACAAACAAATAAACATAAATATTTCTTAAATAAACATTTAACCTGTAATGAGTCTCAAAATTCTAAAAAATTATAGGAGGTTGTGTCCAAGACAAAAATGCCAATGCACACGGGAGCAGTGAAGATGCACTATTGTTACGTACGGGTTATGAAGCACGCACGTACGCACACAAAGGCATTCATCGACGGCTTGAAGCGATCAAATATACACACACTTATTTCCGTTTTGCGCTCTTTTCAACAGAAACCCTTTCTGTTAACATTTTCGGCCTAGATTAGCTTAGCTTTCACCCTTTGCGGAGAAAGTATTGCTATCTAAACCAAATCACAGACAAAATTCCAGAATATTCATTTTCTTGTTGAGCTGACGATAGCCTAGCTTGATGATTCCCCACACCATTGTGTAGCTCAAAATCTAAATGCAATGGCGTCAGTATGATGCAATGCCAGATCGCCTCCACGAGCACCCTTAATGAAAGACGTAGTTCTAAAAGAAAACTCAAATTTTAGAAATATATATTTTTTGTATCGCGAAACACTCTTAAAATTTTGAAAAAAATCACACATATCTAAAAATGGCGTGGAAACACATATAAAATACGAAGAAGGGAAAAAAAATAAAAAATTTTTTTTCAATATTTCAAGTTTTTTTAGAACAATTTTTTGATAAAGAAAAAAATTGATAATGTTTCTTGATACACTTTAGTAAGACGCACTTTCAGCATTTTTTTTCAAATTTTTATCTCGAATCTATCAAGAATGGCGCGCAAAAAATTGAAAAGAACGTTTTTTACCATAGATCCTAGGGTAAAGCTAATAGGGGTTCAAAAAATAATCAAAATTTCTTATTTGTTAACCTATACAATATTTCTCATAGAGCGGGTGATTTGGTTTGTGGGTACTTTTTACTTCCTTACACGGCCAGGCCCTTTGGTTCCGTTTGATTGATTAGTTCTCGAGTTATGCAGCTCCCTCTTAGAGAGGGGTGAGAAGGATCGAACCATCATCAAAAGATTCTGGTATTGCATCTTGGAGAAAGCCGAAATAGTTTTCATTTTAACCAGAAATAAATGCTGCTAAAGCGTCTTCGTCAATAAATTTTGAGATCGCCCCCTAACTAGCGGCATATATATTGTCTTCCTTTGCAAGCGTTTCAATATTTTGCCCTATCAGTTTTGTAATTTGATAGTACTTTTGTACGGTCATTTCATCACATCTTCTGTTGTTCCACAGTTAGGATTTGTACGTTGAAAGTTCAAACTATTATCAAGTTATTAATAACTGCCTGTTCATAAATGGCAAAAACGTTTTTTGATATGACCGGTATGAATGTGTTGAGAGTTTTTTTCTGCTGTGTTTATTCAAGTGTTTAATTATTTTTTAATCCCGTCGAAAGAGGCAATAGAAGTGATTCCATAGGCAACATATAATCGTACAGCACGATTCAAAATGCCTCCATCGATCACAGTTTTTGAAGAAATACCAAATGTAACATCCTGAAACGAAACGATACGGAGTGAAATGAGAATGTTGCGCATATTGTATTCAACACGAATTCTGGCAATCGAATCCGAGCCGTAAGGCCCGCATTATTCAGCAGATAAGGAGCTTGGTCCTATCTAATAATACTTCGATGGAATAAAAAGCACATCATCAATTCAAAATTCTACTTGTTGCTCGAGGGCTAGCATAAGAATGACCCGCTTCCCACTCTTGCTCCACTTAGCTGCGGGCCCCATTCAGAAACACGTCGTTTGCTCCATTTCCAAAAGTGGGGCGCAAACAAAAAAGCCCACCCTCAAAGCAGCATATTGTAAAGAAAACCTGCCAGAAAATGCGTAGATATAAAATATCTCGCCCCGTCCATCAGTCCACGGTATGAATAACGAATGACGGTGTAATATTTTCCAAATTATCGGCCATAAAAATTTCCGCGAATCCAATCGTTTACAACTGCTAGCTGTTGGGTGCCCCACTTCCAAGTTATATGGTGCGCGCGACAAAAGCGAATTCCCCGGGCTGAGATGTGACCACCGCTGCTTTTGATGGGCCCATCATTAGCGTTCGGAAAACGCTTTCCTCCCATGCCATCCGGCACCCACGTCCACGAATTGAGCTCTTGTCGTTAAAAGTGACCATTTCTAAGATTTCATGTTGTTGCCCCAACATCTGGTTGTCATGCTGCTGGTGTCTTTAAAGTACGGCCAGAAAAGCTCTGGGGAAGATAGGCAGCAGGTGGAATCAGTATAGCGTTCGAATAGTTTACGTTACTGTGGTGGGAAGCTACGGGCGACTCATCCTTCCTAGAAGATCGCGAATGCTTCAAGGTTTGAAACTGTGATTGAAATTGGAAAAACTACGCAGAATGGAATCTATTGTGTGGCTGGGAAGTTTTAAAATAGGCGTTTTGTTATTGGAAAGTCTCTAAATTACTCGATTTCCACCGGTTGGAAATATATTCAAACGTAGCAAACATTCAGGACAAAAGAACGGACGCCTTCCAATAAGGGCTTCTTGATTGGCAACCGTACGTCAACTCTTCTACTTTCATTTACAACCATCGAGCTTCGGTTGCCTGTTTCCCCCGTTCCTTGCCATAAACAACGACACAACACGGTTCGCGGCCTGGTGCGCTGATCAATAATCGTCTTAGCAGCAAATCCCGCATTCGGTCGGATTTCATTACGGTAATCCGATACTCAATGCCGTTCGGTTCGGCGGAAAGAACCCATCCAATTCATTATACCGACGCATAAATCAACTGCCACCGGTAATAAATCTGAATCGGGAGATTTCCGGAGCTTGTGCATGGGGTGGAATGTTGTTTGTGCGCGCCCTCCCGCTGTCGGTATTGATTAAGCCACTCGTTGGACCCGGTATTGGGGTAGGACCGCGCGGTATCGGTAATCGGGTTAAGATCCAGATTTTTCAAATTTCCCAAACGCTTCACGATTGCTATCGATGGGTGGAAATTCAAATCAATCAAATCAAATAGTGAAATGTTGGTCATTTATCCGAGCAGCGATTGGAATCAGTTTCCGCATTCCTAGTCTGAAATTTATTCATTATCAATGAAGGGTGTTGCTTTAGTCAGAATTTCGCGGTTATTTCCAAAACTAAATGAATTAAATATTAATTTCCGCACCGCAAAGGGATACAGCTGTTCCAAACTCTGAAGTACATTTCATACAAGCTTAACAGGTCTTTGCCACCTCATTCCACACCGATGTGTTCGCATACTTTACTGTAGTTTTATACACTCATAACAGATTGAGACCCAACTTTACAGCCGCGCGGGAAAATCACTGAGCATCGCCGAGAGGTACTGTGGTATCCGAACCGATTGTAATTAGCACCCGAGTTGATTAGCATAAAACATTTACGCCGTTCGCTGTCACAGGTGTTCACCACCACGCGCTCAAACTGGTATAAGCAAGTACAACGGGTGTCGTACGTGGCAACCATTTCAGGGCAGCAAATTTGTGTTCATGGAGAACGCTAAATTCCAACCAACACTTCCATTTCAAGCGTGCTTACATCTCGTTTAATTCAAAGGTTCCACCAGGGTTGTCAATATTTTTTTTAAATGTCTCTCAGTACTAAGTAAATTTAACACGTTGAGGCCCTCAATGTTCTTGTGTCGCTTTCCTTTCAGGTCGCATCGAGAAAACTTGTAAAATATAAGTGAAGGTTCCAGCTCCCAATTATATTTATTGTATAAATAGATAATAGTCAGAAATTCGACTAGTCACATTTTTGAACACATCCTAAGACACACCTTACTTTGTAACTTTCAGTCCCAGTGATCAACGCTCTTCTTACAAGAAGTTCAGTGTCCGTAGGGTCCGACGCGGGGTTCACCGTGTTAATCACTTTTCGCTGTTATATGTTTTCGTACTCCAAAACTTACTATAGAATATTTTACATTTATTCATTACTATCAACAGGCCTGAACCTGAGTGCCCTAATGTTACTAAGACTGCAAGGCTAACATCTACTTAAAACTATGCCTGACTGGAAAGAGCGGTCATGTACGCCTTTTTCAAGCCTGCACGATGTTACCAATAATTTTCTAAGTCTTCGGTCACAACATGTTGTCTGTGTCAAATAATGTCTATTTAATGTGTAAGTAAAATCTTGTTTTGTTGTAACTGGTCTAATTGTTGTTAAATGTAAATACCTTGACAAAAAATCGATATAAACCGACTAACCCGACATCAGGCCGACCTGGTTTGATATCATGCGAAAAATACATCTGTCAGGAAATGGAAGAAGAAAATGGAAGCAGGAAATGAGCGAGAGGAAAGGGAAGGAGGTGACTTAGAAGGAGAGATTGGGCTGACTCGGTCCTTTTAGTCCGGAGCCAGGAAACGAAAAACAATCGGAAAAGTTGGAGAAAGTTAATTGTAAAGAGAGTAAAAGACAAGCTGCAGAAAGTTGAAAATTAGGAAAAGAAAAGTGTCGTGAAAGTAAAAAGTGAAAGAAGTAGAGAGAGAGAGAGAAAGAGAAAGAGAGAGAGAGAGAGAGAGAAGACCTCCTTCTGATTTCGTCAAGCGGACCCTGAGCCACGTTACACCATCCTCGGGTGTCCTGCGGAAAAACTCCGGCAACCTACCACCACGTTCTCACGCGAAGCTTTCCGGGCGATCGAGATTTCGGAGAATCCAGGAAAACACCACCTTCCTCCCAGCATCAACGGTGATCCGCAGCGCGACGACGACGACGCCTACGACGACCACGAAGGACAGCAAGGGCCCCAACGATTACGGTACCATGCTGACCCGATAAACCGAAACAATTTAAAAAAATCAACTCTAACTACCCTCTATTTTCCTCTATCATCAAAGCCAGTCCGTTTGTCCAGACAACTTCTCGTGTTCGCATTTAGGTTCTCCGCTTTACTGGTTTTCAGAAGGTCGGAACAGTCTTCCCGAGGGTCAAAGCCGACCCTGAGAAATATAAAACACTAGGTGAGCTAAGCTGTGCAGTACGGCTAAAGCCGTAGTTAACAACAAGATATGACTTTCGCGAACATGGCGAGTAGTGACGGTTAAAAACACGAAACATTCTCGTTACGGGTTGGTTGTAACCGTAATTTGTACCACAGTAAGGGAGGCAGAGACATGCATGAGAACGCAGATTACGAAGGCGTAGGGTTGAAATTTCGAGGAAATCAGATCTAATATGAAAGTTGCCTTCGTTACATATCTACGTAAGTTCAGCAAATCGAGTCCGATCAACGACTCTCTAAGCTTGGTACGAGGGTTATTCAAAAATTATTTTCAGTGTCTCAGAAGTCGCGGAAAAATAAAGTTAGGACAAAAAACAAGGTGATTTTCGTAATCTACGTTTGATTTTCTATTTTATCTACATAATCGCCGTAACGTAATCTACGGGAATAAGTGATAGTCGCTAGAAGCGAGGTCTGGGGAGTAAGAAGGATGCTCGAACACAGTCCATTTGAATTTTTTCAATTACTCTTGAGTTACGCGAGCAGAATGGGGCTGCGCATTATCGTGGATGAGGAACATCTATTAACCAATTAACCTTTTTGTTTTCAATCGCGGTTCTTAATCGGTCCAAAACTTCACAATAGTACGGTGATGAAACAGGCGTTCGGCGGTCAACGATTCGATAACACTGAAGAAATTCGTGACGCAGCTACATCGTACTTCAAAAAGTTGGACGTTACGCACTTCGTGCTCGGAATAGAAAAACTCGTGCCACGCTATTAAAAATGCCTCGAACGTTACGGCGATTATGTTGAAAAATAGAAAATAAAACGTAGTAAAGTAGTAAAATCACCTATCGAAAATCCTATTATTTACCGAGTTAGAGCCATTTTAGTGATGCAGTGTCTAACCTGTTACGGCCATAACAATGAACTTCAAACGCGTTTTTCTCGAAACTAGTTTTTTCAAACTGGCGTACACGATATCTCAAGTTCTACTGAACCGATTCATGTGAAATTTATATGGGTACAATCTGCAGGCATCTCTCTATCGCATGAACCTCCAAAAAATAATACATTTTAAATTTTACTATTTTTTAAAAATTGAGAAACGTAAGAAACAACGTTTTAATAAGCATTTTGTTTTTCAAACGGTTATTATTTTGTCAAAAAAATATGTTTTTGACTTGTCCGAGGTTCATGCGATAGCGGCATCTTTACTGATTCAGAATCTGTTCGATTTTTTTGTTTCAGATAACCAGAAGGGCTGGAATCGTGGAATCCAAACTGCCGTTCGTTTCACTCTTTCCAGCACCTCGTTTAGTCTTCTGTTGACCATCCTTTCCACGACTTTTCCGTAGTTGTATAGTTGCGTAGCGTTATGAATCTCTAGCCACTAACACTAGATGTTTATTCTAAGGTAGGGGAACTTTGGGTAAGACGCGCCGTGTCGGTAAAACGCCCCACCATCAGAAATCATGGAAAATGCAGCAATCGGCAGGATTTTTCTGCACTCATAACTACCTTTTTTCATTATAAATACAATTAAATGAATTGTAGCACAAAAAACACGTCTATCTTCATAAAATAATGATACATAAAACAATGCATGATTTCATGCAATTTTGACCGCTTCTGTCATAATACTTTTGAAGCATACAAAAAACTTATTTTGATTTTGTAAACTTCATAACATTCTCAAATTTTACCAGAGCTATCCATTGAGTTCCAATGAAAAAATGTGAAAAATCATGTTTTATATCAAAATGCAATTTTCTAATCCATCTCATAATGGGGCACATCGCTCCAGTATGGAGATTAATAAAGAGTTAGTCAGTTTCAGTGTTACTAAATCACTCAGATATTTTCTGCAATTGTTTGATGCCTAGATGATTTCTGAAAAGCATAAAACCATGTTAACCCTTCTTTTTCTTGTATTATGTAATGAAACACAGAACGAACACAATCATTACAATGTTTCCTAGTACTAAAACTCATCCATTATTCAGAATAATACAATCCTTAGAAACAAAATACAAACGCATAAATATAACGGCCAAAAGTCTGGCAGCCCATTTGTGAACAGCGGCACGTGGCAATTTTGTTTTGAATAGCGGCACATATTAATACGATTGTGAACACGAAGGTTGGATTTAGAATTCCTCGACGTTTTCGGTTCGACAACAAAAATGCCCCGAAAAGTTGAGACCATTTGATGATCCTTACTGAAAGAAAAATAATGGAAGCGGAAGGTATAAGCAACGAATAAAGAATTATCCGAAATAAACGCTTCGATGTCGTTTGACATTTTGACCCGTTGTTGTGGTGCATTTTGGACACGCTTATGAGCATTTTAAAGGGTGTGTCACATCAAATTGCATCACGGAAAAAACGCTGTAGAAATTCGCCCAGTAGACCGATCCTTTTGAAAATTTTAGACAGTAAAATAAAAACTATTAAACAACTTTTGGCATTTTCTTTTTAATCATACTTCGAGCCCAAGCCCGTATGCTCGCACCTTCCTCTTTACCCCGTCCATAAGGTTCTGTACAACGTCAGGTTGTAGTTTTTTTGAACAGAAATCCATTTTCTCTTGAAGTCCGCCTCCGATTTGACAACTTTTGGGTTCTTCCGGAGGGCCTGCTTCATAATCGCCCAATATTTCTCTATTGGGCGAAGCTCCGGCGCGTTGGGCGGGTTCATTTCCTTTGGCACGAAGGTGACCCCGTTGGCTTCGTACCACTCCAACACGTCCTTTGAATAGTGGCACGAAGCGAGATCCGGCCAGAAGATGGTCGGGCCCTCGTGCTGCTTCAATAGTGGTAGTAAGCGCTTCTGTAGGCACTCCTTAAGGTAAACCTGCCCGTTTACCGTACCGGTCATCACGAAGGGGGCGCTCCGCTTTCCGCAAGAGTAGATCGCTTGCCGCACCATGTACTTTTTGGCAAACTTGGATAGTTTCTGCTTGCGAATTTCCTCCGGAACGCTGAATTTGTCCTCTGCGGAGAAGAACAACAGGCCCGGCAGCTGACGAAAGTCCGCTTTGACGTAGGTTTCGTCGTCCATTACCAGGCAATGCGGCTTCGTCAGCATTTCGGTGTACAGCTTCCGGGCTCGCGTCTTCCCCACCATGTTTTGCCTTTCGTCGCGGTTAGGAGCCTTCTGAACCTTGTATGTACGCAGGCCCTCCCGCTGCTTGGTCCGCTGGACGAATGAACTTGACAAATTCAGCTTATTGGCGACATCCCGGACCGAACTTCTCGGATCACGTCTAAACTGCTTAACTACGCGCTTGTGATCTTTTTCACTGACGGAGCATCCATTTTTGCCGTTCTTCACCTTCCGGTCGATGGTTAGGTTCTCGAAGTATCGTTTTAGTACTCTGCTGACCGTGGATTGGACGATTCCCAGCATCTTACCGATATCCCGATATGACAACTTCGGATTCTCGAAATGAGTGCACAGGATTATTTCACGATGCTCTTTTTCGTTCGACGACATTTTTCCAAATTTACGAAAAATTGACAGTGAAGCATGGCCAACGTGATCTATACACTCTTATCTGATTATAAGCGAAAGCTGAAGATATAATTCCTAAAAATTAAATTTCTACAGCGTTTTTTCCGTGATGCAATTTGATGAATATGAATGGGTTTAGAATTTACGTTATTGCTGTTGGTTAGCCTATTCGTAATCCTTCTTGCTTATGTCATTACGAACAAAACAGACGTAGCTACGTTATGGATGTGAAGAAACGTTGAAATATGTAGTAAAAATACATATTTCATCCTGTTTTGCTTAACATGGGCGTCTTGCCTGGACTTCCCCTATAGGTATGACATTTTCAGTCTTCCACACTTTAGAGATTGTATCGTCTGAATTGAGTGTTGGGAAAAGGAAAAAAAGCCTTCACACTCCACCTATAGCTGCTCTTTGAGCTGTGTTGAATAAACTTTCGAGGCAGACATTTCAGCAATGTAATCAGCTAGAATTTCACTAGTGCAGGCGAAGTAATTATTTTTTTTTTCCTTTTCCCCTCAACCACTGAGTCCATTCGGGGTAGTAGTGGAAGTAGTGATACCGTTTACCAGCCTGATAGACTCCTGAAATGTCCTACCACTAAGTGAATTGATTCTTTGCCATAACTTTCTAGCTTGGAGCTCTGACTTAATGTCCCTTATGAACTTTACCCAACTGTCTTTTTTTGCCTTTCTATACACATTTTCTAGCAACTCGCTGAGCCACAAGGAAGGAAGTTCAAGGTTTCCTTAGGCAGTCAACCAACTTTTACAAGTTTTAAGATTGCATGACTTGAGAACTAATCAAGCAAATGGAACCAAATTTCGCATGATGTTTTAGGGGTCAATATGTTCTACAAGTGTTATTGTGTGAATAAACATGTTATTTGCAAGTGATTGAAGAATCTTAAATGAGAATTGTGAACATTAAACTATGATATTATAATGACGAGTTTTGGCAGAAGTACTTGGAAATTTATAGTAAAAAGAAATTGTAAAGGGTCAATTAGAACGTCATTCATTAAGAAAACGTGAATGTTTGAATTTATTCATAATAAAAAAGATGATGGGTCTGAGCCTAGGGGCACGGACGGGATTGTGACATAAAACTGTGATTGTGTGAAATAATTGCATTCAAATTGAGTTTTTTCGTTGTTCAAAATATGTAATTTTTTCTCTTTTGATATATCAAATAAAAGCCCTGAAAAACCCGTTAAATGTATGAACTTGTCTCCTTTAAACGGGTTAGATGGGATAGCGTGGTAGAATTCGGAACTACATTCTGTTCAAAAATGTTCACATTAATACCATCAAAGTCATTACTACCCTTTTCTTCTTTTATTCAATTATGTAGAAGAACAGAATGAGTCATCATTTATCATTTTTAAACACAAGATAATCTAAATAGTTAAGATCTGCATAAAATATGCATAATAAGCCTAAGTCAAATAAATCTATGACTACAGAAATATATAATATATAATAAATAAAAATGACATTTTCTCCTTCGTTGCCACGTTGTCCGGAACATTGGGTCTTATTCCCGAATACACTACACGTGAAAACAATGTGGAGTGAATATAACCTTATTCCGGATTACACCCCACTGTAAACATTTGGTAGAATTCATTATGAACACACCGAGTTCATCCACCGATGTTATTCTGGTTTACACCAAGGCGTTTATATCAATGTATAACAGGTGAAGCCACATCATCACTTCAATAAGAAGGGGATTACGGTTTGTAGAGCGGGGGTTGTTTGTGTTGCTAGGATACGCCATTTTTGCATTTCCACATGCGAGAGTAGTGGAAATGAGAATAAAATTCTACAAAATCATCCTGTCTTTCTCGCATAAATTCTCGAAATCCTACTATGTTCGAATAAGAATCGTAGCAGTTTGTAGAGAGCCGCCGGCAGCGTTCGGATGCTGTTTGTAAACAATACCGACAGCAATTCCAATATGGCTGAAAGTGCATTTCATATTATTGTTTCACCTGGTATATATAGAGGCGCCTTGGTTTACACCAACCAAGTGTAAACCAAGGCGCCTAAGTCACTAAGTTGGGTAGGGGAGCGGTATATGAAAACAGTACGGAAAAAAGCAGAAGGGGAATTATTTCCCTGTATCGTGAAAGAGACAGACTGATCACGAGCGAGCTTCGGCACTAGCGTATTGTGTTTTGTTTACAAACAAAACACAGGAAACTTCCAAGATGGCTAAAGAGTGGTTTTAGCAAGTTGGCCCACCTTAGGATATACTTCTAGGCGCCTTAGTTTACACTTTACGCTCTCGTTTGTGTAAACAGAGCGATTTCTTGTGCTCATCATAATCGCTGAACATACACTCTCCCAAAAAGTTAGTATATATGACGAGTTCATTGGTAAATATTACCAATGATTTGAAATTTCTGAATATATTTTAATTTATTTTTCAACTGAATTCTGCTTGAAAAAAAATTCTTGCAGCTTTTTTCCCCATGCTGTCTGTTTTTCCTATGCTGTCAAACGTTTCTCATATAAAAAAAGCAAACGTTTTCGTCACTCGGGCTTTGTTTATTGAGCTTTTGTGACCGAAATAGAATTGAAATAAAGGTTGTAATTTGGGTAATTTGTAAAATTGAATTACAATTAAGTTTAGAGAAGTTTTGAAGTCAATAATACTGAAATTTCTGAAAATACCAAAACTAATTTCTGAAAATCTACCAAAATGCCAGTTGTGCTTTCATGATTTCAAACGCTCGCATGAATTGATGAAAAAATGTAGTTAATTCATTTAATTTAATTAGATTATTTTTGCCTTTCATAACAATACTTTCTCTATGTGGTTTATTTTAAGAAACGAAACTTTTTCCCTTCCTGATTATTGACATTTCGATTGGATTCTTTTTGATAACCAATTTGATTCTATTCGCATGACCCAGATTCGTACATATTACGCGATAACAATGGTAAAAAAATGTCAAGTCGGCCAGTATAAGCAGTCGGTTCAACGTTGGTTTAACATATACCCTAGACATGTTATGTTAACCCAACCTTTATGCATATATTGTTATGAATTTATTGAGCTTTTGTATGCATCTTTATTCATTTATTGAACTATCTAAACTATTTGAATTATTTATGGAAACTATCTAAACTATAGACATCTGATCCTGCATCGATTGGGTCTGATCCACGGCTACAAATTAGGAAAAAATACACAATCATTACTACAAATAGCTAGACCAAACTACTCAATTCTCACCATTATCTCCAAATATCACGAAGCTAACGAAACCCAGGCGGCATTAAGTGAGGCCAGCTCTGTGCCCCGTTGCCACATTGACTTGACACGCAGCGTCAACGGATACGAAACCTCCGTCATGACGAATCCGGAAAACATCCAATTGATCGAACCACCGAACACAATTGTCTGAAAAGCGTTTATGAAGTTGTCCTTGACCAAATCCAACAGCATAAAGGTAGAACTAGGACTCGACAGGGTTCGTTTTTGTGTTTTTGAAGTAATGTCTCAGCATTATCTCGCAGCAGACGAGGACAAATCATTGCTATCCAATATGTATCAATATTAATTAAAGAACATAAATTGAATTGATTTTCAAGAATATTACTTACCTGTCCCGAATCTGGGTTAATTCGACCGAATATCAGAAAGTAGTGCCGTTCAACTCAATTATCAACTCGGTAATTAGATCAATAATGTTATATTTATATTTTCATCGCGGTTGCCAGTAATGATAATTGTAAAAGTTACTAATACCGCGAAGTAAAATGAATCAGTCGTTGGTAGGGATGTGTATTGCATCTGACATTCATTTTACAAACGATTGGTAATATTTACAGAAAATATGTACATTCTACTAATGTTTGCATTACAAAAGATTTGGAAGCTTTTTTTTAGGAATCCATTTTCTGGGTGTATCGACACAACTCGAGGACAAACAAAACAGAATACGACTGAAGTCTCTCTTAGAAACGACATTGGAAATGAACACAGGGTCATTTTGGTATCCACTCCACTTTCTACACGAAGTTCATTTTTACACTTCACGAAACGGGAATGAGTACAACAAAGTGAAGTGAGATGTAAGCGTAGTGGGAACGTAACTGTGGATACGGGAATAAGGCCCATTGTTTGTAGGGGGTTGTAATGACTTTATAGCCAGGTTATGTATATTGAGTATCCTATGGCCATGAGTGCTCTCTTGGGAAGTTCGTTTAGCTACTGTTGTGAATTGATCTCATTGGATGCTGACTTCTGCTTATGTATAGGAAAGAGAAAGGAGGATAGGCAAGTGCATTCGAGGAAGTGAAGTGAGCTTCTAAGGAAGACATATATGGGGAACATAATATTGAGATCGCGACTACTCAAGCACTTATAATCTGATATGCGTGAGTATACCATTTGGAACTTCTAAATCAGCAGCCAGTTAAATTCATTAATTGCATTTTAAATAACCAAACAACATGCTCGACATTATGACAACCTGTATCACAATTACATAAATTGTTAGTAGCAAGACCGACACGATGAATACGCGAATGAGCCCAAATTGATTGAAGTTTGATGATAATAGAGTAGAACCATCTTCCTAGATCATCCCTCCATTGATTCTGCCAACTGATTAATGCCTATTATCGGCAAATGGAGAATAATTGATAATACGTATCTACTCGCAATGTGAGCTTACGCCTGTATGGAGGCAACAAAATTGCTCGTTGCGTGGGGGAGGGAAGCGAGTGGTTAGTGCAATCGAAAGCAAACATACTCAATTTAATCGTCAAATTGTTACCTTTTTTACTATATTCACTGTTCATGTTTTAAGCAAAAAAAAGCTGGATGAATTTCCTTTCTAATGGTATATAACACAACATATGTCGCAATAACGATTTTGAGTAATATGCGCTTGAAAACTCTCAAAGAATCGTTACATTTTTCGTAGAGTGACCCCCATATATAGAAATCAAAGACATAGTCCTATGTAAAAAATACATTCTGAGCGGGACGCAGTTTGCCGGGTCAGCTAGTTACACATAAAAAATGGCGCAAAAAAAAAATCACACATAAACAGGTTGAACTGTATTCGTCCCCTCGCGATAAACCATGCACATTAGAAACAATGCTTTGGGAGTGCAAACGGTCTTTTCGGGCGTACACTTCGATAAAGTCCTTACTTTTTGGAACATTTTTTTACAATTTTTCTATCACTCGCTTGATTGATCGTAAATCGATTTGACTGTTCGTTCGTTACCCATGAATGGGAACTTGCAGATTAAAACACTGATATTAGTCTAGATTTGATGCCAAACACAATAAAATTCTTTTTTTATATGAGAGTGATAATAAGGCTTGAATATGAACAACATTCATAAACATTCGTACTTTACTGTAGCAATCGGTGGCAAAATCATAAAACGGTAAAAAAAATCATGAATTAGACATTCCACTGTTGAAATTAGAACCGCAAAGTACAACCGGAATTAGCGAATAAAACTGGTTTAATAAGACCGTGCAATGAAAGTTCCCCATTTGACTCTGAGAATTCTGCTCAGTGAATGCCATAATAGCATTCTCAAACCCACAGAATCATTTCCCGGCCAATAACGTCCCCTACAATACAGACGTTGTTAACTAATGTAAGAGGCCTTATCAACTGCTGCCTGAGTATTACCTGCTTCCACACACTTCTAAACCGCACCCAGCAATACAGCCGGAAGTCAGTCCTGTGCGCGTTTTGTTCGCCCGTTCCCGCCCCATTCCTTTTGGCGGCCACAGTGAAAAGACGGTCGCTTCCTGTCCCCGCCGTTGTGTTGCGAGAATACGAAATTCTCGGCGGATGGCGGCTCCGCTGGTGGGTGCGCATTTTCAAAGTTATGAATAATTCTGTGGTTGTTCGGATCTTTTGGCTGCCAGAGGCGTGATAACGGCGTCCCGAACCAAGGCCCCCGCCAATACTGTGTTGTTTTTGGGCATTGAAATTCACAACAGGTGTCGGGACCGACGGCGTAATTAGGGAACTGATAATGTCAATTAAGTTTACAGTTTGCTAAAATATTCTGAACTTCTGAGCTCGCGCCAGTTTTGGGTGGAATAAGTTTCGGTAAATTACGTTCCGCGAAAGCATCTTCTGTCAATTGATGTCGAAATGTGTATATCCGAACGTCAGCTGTGAAGAAAACTAGACGTCTAAGAATCGTGAGTTTCTCGAGAACTTTGCCGTCGGGTCTCGCCTATTCATACCGTTTTAAATCGTCGGAAGCAAGGTGCATTCCGTTTTTTTCCATCAGTGTAGCGTTGTAAACGCCATCAAAATTAATTTCCCTGCCATTTATTTCAATCTTCCACCTTCTCTCGCTTAAGCCCTGAGCTGCCGTTACTCGTTTTCTCCCACATTAAAAACCCCAACCGCCGACGGTTCCTGTTATGTACATCGGTGCTTTTTTCTCTCTCTCCCCCAAGCTGCAAAAAGGGGTGATAATTGTCCCCCCTATTTCCATTCCATCCCTGCGCACACCGATCGTATTATTAGCTGGAAACAGGCGTAAGTTGCCGATCCCCGGTTCGAAAATGGAAAGGAGCTGGAAGTGAAAAACGAGAGTGATATTTCTAATATTAAAATCTGCCTCGTTGGCCGGTCCCCAGTCGGATGTTGTTAATGGGTATAATTTCGAAACAGGATAGGTTACAAGTCGAAGAGGGGCAGAAGGTACGAGTACTGGTGGCTTAAGCAGCTTAAGTGGATTCTAACTTGGTGCAAATTGTTGTCAAATGGAATTAGTTAGAATAAACGGGGTGTCCGGGTTGCGGATTGGGGAACATGTTTCGGGTACTCATTCTGTGTACAAAAAAGAGGTTATTGGATGGTGAAATATTTTATACATTTATACGATTCTGAACAGTAAACAATCAATGTTTTTGTTTATGGTTCCACAGAACACATTCCATTATACGGTACTGAATTTCTAACACGGTTTACTGTCCCACACGCTGGAATTTGCATTTCCCTCCTACACACGCATATTGACACGCAAAATAAATCGAATATAATCAAAAATATAATCGAATATCACGACAGCCGGTAAACAATACGCGTGAAATGAGCAGAAAAATAGCCAAATATTTGCTCCACCGTGACGCGTTCCATTATTGGGTGCGATAGATGCGTCAGATGACGCCAATTGGCTCGAACCATTGCAAATCGCCGAACAACGGAGCATCCTCTGTAAGCTTTAAGATAACAATGGCGGCCGTCAACTCGACGCCCGCCATTGAGATTCTGTATTCACGCTCGCCACGGTTTAATTGAAACTCCCACGGAAACAATCCAATCAATGTGAAGGTGTAAAGTAGAACAAAGCCGAGGGGAAAAGGCGATTATATGATTTTAATTATAAAATTTATAAGCTTCCACGATTTACGCGGTGTATTTGTTCCGAAATAAAAACACTGCAAGCTTGTTTGTTTCCTATCGGGGATTTGTTTTTTTTTTCAGTCACCGATGACCATGGTAATTCAGTTTAATAAATCTTTGTTCGTCTCGCTGCCCATCGCTACCTTCCACGTCATCCACACCTGATGCGGATGCTTGTTTATTTGCTCCAATACCCCACCAGAGTGCGTGGTGTGATGCACATTTCCGTTGATATCCCGTTACCGTGCACTCAATCCAGCTCCAGAGAAAAAAAAACGGGAAGGTGGTAACCTGTGTAAGAACAGTTGCAAAATGGAGCTATTTATCCGCGCGCATTCGTTGCAGCGGCAGCTGGAATTGGCAGACACAGTAGCGATATAAATGTTGCACTTTGGCACTGCTTTGGGCAATTTTTATGGTTTAATTTTATTGTCGGAATTTGCAACTTTGTGCAAATATTCTCATTGTGCTAGTGGGGAGTGTTTTCTCTTCCACTGCATACGAAAGGTACAGGCGAAGCTGCCACCTTGTAATACTACATTGTGTTTCAAAGGTGGGTACGCCTTTTTTTTGGGTACAATATCATGTTACAGCGTGGAACAATAAGCCAATTTCTAGTTTTCGGGTTTTAAAAGGGTTTTCGAAGTTTTATTAACGCACATAAAACATTGTTATACTTTTCCGTTTACTGTTTTCGAAAGCATAGGCAGCCGTGGCTGTGTTCCGAGCTCTGCAATACAATTTTCTTACCAAATGTTAAAGTTGCTAAAACTTACATTATAGACCCATTAAACGTAAAAATAATAATTGTATTGACATCAACATAATTTTAGTCTATTGATTTTCATTACATGAAACGCTATGACTCAGGAATAACATTTTATTGAGTGGTTTTATAGCTGTTTCGATGATGTTGTCTGGCATCAGTGTCGAAAAAATAACGATGCTTTCACCAATACAAACAAAACCATTGCCGAAAATTGAAAAATGAAAATTTAACTTTCAGAGCACTGAGTTTTCCGACGTTTTTCACTATACAGTGGGACAGCAGATGAAAATTTAATATCCTGTGAGTAATCGATTAGAGTTTGGTTGATATTACTTGATGGGAAGTGTGCGAAAACGATCATTTTCTTCACACTTGTTTGAAAAACTATTAATTTTCGGGCGAGGGGTGAGGGAGGGAGATGAAAGAAATGAGTGCCATTGTGGCATCCATTTGTGGCTAGCTTCCACCTTCACCTTAACCAGTCAAAAAAATTTATCACGCCGAGCATTAAAATTACTCAACAATTGCTGAGTCTTAATAAGAAAGACTTCAGCACATTCACTGGTCTTATAACAGGACACTGTCCGAGTAAATACCATCTCAAAAACATAGGTTTAGTGCAAGATGATATTTGTCGCTTTTGTAATGCCGAAAGCGAAACCTCGGAACATTTGCTCAGCAAATGCGGAGCACTAACAAGACGCAGACTTCAACACCTTGATAAGGCTATTCTGGAGCACAAGGAAGTTTGGTCTGTGTCGCCGATCAGGACTATAAATTCTATCAAACAGACTATTCCTGATTGGCACCTATCTCGCTATAGCTTTCAGTTCACTTCTTCATCAATAAGCAGTAGATAGTATAAAAAATGGGACATACCACAATAGTTCAAAATTATGGACGCAGTGGTTCACACCCAACAAGGAAAAAAAACACTCCCTGCAAAAACACTCTCATTGGTACGAAATTCGACATATTCGAAGTGGCAAAAAGCTACGTTTTTAAGGCTTCAACTTTTTGACTGAATACTGAAAAAGACGTGCAATTACAGTAGCTTTCCAACGAATGTCAGGAATTTGATTCACTGGAATAATAATCAAGTTACGTCATCTATAGTAAAATCGAAGAAACTTACCGATACACCTAATAAAATTCTCGAGAAAAATATATGAATGGTCCATACAATTACCAACAAGTCATCCATACATCGAAAGATGGGCACTTTTACAGGGAAAAACAACAACTTTTTCATGTTTTCTTTGAAAAAAATACATCTGATCCCATTTTGTCCAATGTTTAGATAGCGATATAGTGTATTCGACTAAGTTTCAGATCTTATTGAAATATTGACTTTTGCCGGAGACGTCAACATTCTATTTTTTATAGTTTCTGGGATAAATTAATTTTTTGTCTGGAGACTCCTGAAAGTATAATGTTTTACTCGTAACATTCTTGCATGTAAATTCTCGCGTTTGAAATGTTCTTGACGTGTTTGTAAGTAGAACAATGCAGAACAATGTATGCATTAACACAAGTCATTTATTAATACTTAGTTGAGATTTCTTAAGCCAAATAACACGCCTTGAATGTATTCCGAGGGGCAAGCTCTTGAACACGCGTCACCACAGTGCAAGTCGAAGGAAATTTCTTTGACGAAAAATCCCCCGGCCAAAACGGGAATCGAACTCAAAAACCCGGCATGATAATGTGAGACGCTAACCACTCGGCCACGGGGGCACTACAAAAATCAAACTCCAGGCGCCGTAAATCTTTGAGAGTCATACCATAGAAAGCTTTGTCCAGTGCTCTGAAATGGTTCCTCAGACTGTTCACTCATGAATACTTGTCTGAACCGCCCTAGGTGCTCGCTGGCACATCCCAGCAGAAGTAGAAATGTCACTAAAGGAAGATTCAAATCACAAATCACTTACTGATATGAGCCTCCTCCTCAGAGCTGATTCAGAAAAACCGAGGTCTGCCGCAATCCGACGCTCCCTCCCGAAGCCTCGGTCGGGCCATTTGAGCATTTCTGGAGTGCATTTCTTCAAATCAGTTTTCTTCTTGTGGGTCCCGTTAAAAATTTGGTTGGAAACATTTTATAAATTTATTTGAACTTTTGCCCCACAGCCACTGCGCACTTTTACCCCGCAAGCAATTGTTGAACAAATAGAATTTTGAACTTTTTCACAAAAACGAATACGCGCTATCATCTACTACAGAATGAAGGTTTCCTTGTCAGTGTAGTTTCGAACTTCCCAGTTATTTTAGGTAAGTAAATCGTCATCCCCAAAATTGGAAAAAAATAGATCAAAACATCGCAAAACTCTTTTTACGTTATAACTTTTTGCCACTTTCATTAAATGTATCTTGTTTATATGTGTCAGCTGCTGGTATAATAATGTATGAAACGCCCCGTGCGTTTTTGAAAAAAAACATGGTTTTGTTAAAAATGAATTTGAATTTTCAAAATATTTTATAAATACACTCGACAAAAAAATTAGAGGAACAGAGCGCGAAGTCGGATATTTTAAGTGATTTTTGACATGCTGTATCTTCGTGAAAAATCAACGCATATCGATGGGAGGCGCATCATTTTGAAGCTACAACTTTCAGGTATAGAATATTTTTCGTACATATTTTTATCTTGGTAAGTGTTGGTGTAGTGGGCAACTACAACTGGAAGACATTTAAAATCGATTTTTCTTTGTTTTTTTCAAGAACATTCTGGACAAACCCAATTTTTTTGCCAACCAATTCAACTGCAAATCCAATTAACCTTACCAATCAGCTTTTATTTGGTTCCAAGAACGTTCCTGTAAGAGCTTCCCACACAGAGATATTTCAGTTTTAATGAAAAATTACCCCTACGTCTTTGATGATGAATAATTCAATAAACAACCATCGCATCGCAAATCGGAAAACAGTTTTTAAAACTCCAGTAAATGCTGCACAAGGATACTTTGTTACTTTGACGAAAAAAAAAAAATTTTTTGCATCGATTTCAAAAAAGTGCCAAAAACAGGATTTTAGGATATAAAATCCACTGTAATTCTGTAAATATCGCAGTTAGTTTCAATGTTTGCAGGCAAATTTTTAGCCTAGTGTATTCCCTAAATATCCGTGAACGTTTCATATTGATACGTTCAGCCGTTTTTTTCTATTTAGCCGATTTTTCAAAGTTTTCAAGTAAAAATTTGCCTGCAGTTTTCAAAGTAGAAATTTTCCTGCAAACATTAGAACTAACTGTGATATTTGCAGAATTACAGTGGATTTTGTAAAATACTATAAAAATCCTGGCACTTTTTTGAAATCGATGCAAAAAATTTGAATAATTTTTTTTTCGTCAAAGCAATAAATTATCCTTGTGCAAAATTTATTGGAGTTTTCAAACTGCCTTCCGATTTGCAGTGCGATGGTTGTTTATTGGATTATTCATCATCAAAGACGAAGGGGTAATTTTTCATTGAAACTAAAATATCTCTGTGTGGAAAGGTCCTACAGGAACGATCTTGGAACCAAATAAAAGCTGACTGATAAAAGCTGATTGGATTTGCTGTTGAGTTGGTTGGCAAAAAATTGGGTTAGTCTAGAATATTCTTGAAAAAATAAAGAAAATCGATTTTTCATTTCTTCCCGATATTGTTGCTCACTACACCTACCCACACAAAGATAAAAATATGTACGTAAAATATTATAATACCTGAAAGTTGTAGCTTCAAAATAATACGCATCCCATCGATATGCGTTGATTTTTCACTAAGATAGAGCATGTCAAAAATCACATGAAATTTCCGACTTCGCATTCTGTTCCTTTAATTTTTTGTCGAATGTAGATATAAATAAAAATGGTCAATAATGAAAATATTAAAAAAAAATACGGATCTAATACAGGGTCTTTCAGATTAAATCACGCAAAAAAAATCGAATAGCTCCTTGTAAACTTTTCTTTTCGCTCCGTCGATGGTAACACTACATTCCCAACTTCGGGACGATAATATTTGGGTACTCGTTCAGCCTGATCGGATGGTTTTTAGTGTCAATCAAGTATGGAAAGGTTCATTCGCTCATTTCTCCACACCTGATCATAAATCAATCTTGAATCTGCTTGGAATAATCATGGCGAAAAGAACGCAGCAAACAATCGTGAGATTGCACGATGAATCACCTATATTATACTGCCGCGATCGAGGCTCAATGATTGCTATTTGAGTGAAAAACAAATGAAGCCTTAATGAAACTTTGTTCTCGTATGGTAAGAATTTCAAAATTTCTCGTCGTTGATTACTTCCTCTGAGGGTACGTGAAGGACCGTTGCTATGTTAATAAGCCCCAAAATTTGGAAGAACTTAAAGAAGAAAACGCGTTGTCGAAAAAAGGGATGGTCACGTCGAAAATGTCCTAAAATAAGCTTTATTTCCTTTTTTTTTTAATAAAAATCGGTTCACTTTTGTAGAAGTTATTAAAATTTGTTGCGTGAGCGTTTAATCTGTCAGACCCTGTATTATACTATAACTGTTTTGGTTCAAAAATTTGCTTTCATCGCAAAATAAGCTAGCATGCTCATTCGTTCATCACATCAAGTATTTCACTTGTAAACAATAAAACTCGAACACTGCAGTGTTTTAGTTCTTCGGGTCGCCCAACACACGATGATTGCCACCAGCAAGATAATCTAGCCATTGATAATATTCATGACGTAAAAATATTTGAAGCAATTAATTAAAAATATACAAATTATCGGTCTAAAATTTATTATTTCATTGTGAGTATGAAATACCATGAAAACTGGCGCTACGGATCTTTGCAGTTGTCTCGTGTAACTTTCCACCGAAATACAATATTCTAACACATCTTTCTCTGTCTCTTCTCTTTACAGGTAAGCATCAACGCCAAGAAACATAACTTCATCACGAACAGGTATTTCATTTCACACGGTCTGCTCGAAAAATCGCCCCTCTACTCAACGGAAGGCACGTTTCTTGGAATCCACTTCCGCAGCGATAAACGACATCATTAAATTTCACTTTCCCAGCGTCGGCTATTCATCTTCGTTCCGTCTCCGGTGGAAATTTCATTTTCACTCAGAGAAAGAGAAAAAATATAAGAACTATAACTTACAACAATCAAGCCTTCCGCCAGAACCATATTTTCAACGACCTGGCCTTTATTCACGACCCCCCGACCTCCGTATTTCTCTGGCATTCCTCGTTTGATCTATCGACCCACTTTGGAGAAGACCCACAAAAGTGGAAACGATGAACACTCTCATCTCGTCACCGTCATCACCATCGCACTATTTGCTGGAAGGAATCATCATTGTCGCTGTCCACAATGCCATCCCTGCCATTTCCCATCCCATTCCATCGTCAAACGCAACCGAATCGAAACGTACATAGCCTGAAGAGGGTTTTTTGCGGTGTTGTTTTTTTAGCATCCACTACAATTCCATTCCGCCATCGGAGTCGAGTTCGAATGACATATGTTTGCCACCCCCACCTCAATGTCGCTCCGATCAGTAGAGTAAGTGAAGATAGTTTAGTTTTTTTTGTGCTCAGTTTCATCATAAAAACGAATAAAACCTTCGCCCTTCGTTATTGTTGTTCTTGTTTCTCCTGCCTTGGCCCTCTGACTGTGTTCGAACTGAAAAAGAATACGTTGGTGGGTACGAATCGATAGATGCTATGATTCCATTTTAAAAGACTACCCTTTGGGTAACCTTTTCGCCCTCTGTCTCTCGGTTGAAATGGGACAGCACCCACCCTGGTGGTCGGGAAGATGGCTTGGGATCACTGCAATTTGTAACGGGCCGTTACGGAAGAAGCAAGAGAGTGAACTCGCGGAGACATCTTTCTCGAGAAAAGTGGTATTGATTACATGGAAAAGCTTTCTAGACAACCTTTCCTCGCTACCCCGCTGCTGACACCATCTGCATGCTGTTGTAGGATTGAACAGGAGGACGATGAAAAATCATACCGTCGTCGGGGGAGGCACACTTCTTTGGGAAAAGTGGGACAAAAAGGGGAACTATGTTGTCTCCCATAAATGGCTGTTCGATTCCCTATCGCTGTTTCCCCCCGAAGTGCTGCAAATGGGAGCTGCTTCCACTTGATTTTAGGTGTTAACACAAATGGATAGCGTTGTCATAGCGAAAGGATTACGACACGATTTTTTTTCGATATCTTTTTGGGTAGTTGTTTGACCTGCTTATTAGGACCGACATTTTGTGTGAATTCACACACAAAAAAAACACAATGAAATAGTTTACTCGTGTTACAGTACTCGATAATTTTTAAAATTAACAAGAATACCGTTGAATTTTGGGTTTCTTGTGTTTATGTTGGAATATCTGCAACAGATCTTGACCTGCGATGCGTTCTAAGCTACAAAACTATACATAGATTAATACTCTACAACAAACACTTTCAAGGTGAATAAATCACGACGTGTTGAAAACATCCTTCACTAAATGATCAACGACCCAACTTTCAGTTTCGGATGCTTTTTTCCGCTACCAGAGCACGAGAGCATGAAAACAAAAGTTCTTGCTCCACCAACACTTCCCCATTGATATTTAGCCAACTTGTTGAGTAAACATCTGCTCCTGTCATCAGAAAACACTCGCCCCACGATAGCCAGCACGCTACTAATTACAGTTTTTCGCTGAAGCCTTCGCGCCACCCCGACCTTTCGCTTCCCCTTTAACCTCCAGGGAACGCGGACTCGGGGATGGGAGGAACATTCAAATGGCAGAATGGCAATTCGGTATAATTTTCGCCACATTAACTGACCTTCCCCGTTGCCACCGAATGGCGATCCAGTCCTGGCGGCTGAGTCCAATGCTTCGTTGCTATTCATGCCGGCAGCTGGAGAACAATTGGCCGTGACTGCAACTGGGATTTATTTGTGCTCTTGAACATTTTGTTTTGTTTTTCTGTTCGGGCGTTGATATAATAATGATGGGGTGGGCGAGAGAGAGAAAGAGGGTTGTTTTAATCACGCAAATTTTGCTTTCGCTTCTGAATTTCAACTGCTGGATTGCAGCCAGAAATTGGAATGACTTCCCGTGGTTTCGAATCTGACGCCCAAGGTAGTGTGGAGAACCCGTGTGAATATAGAATTTTGACAGGGAAATTAGGGTAATTAAGGCAGAGGATTGTTGCACATGATTTATCGATTTCGGAAGAATAACACAACACGCTTGGGTGATCATGTAGTCGCTGGCTCTGGAACTAATTGCCGTTTTAATAATCTGGGAAATTTATACACGTGAGAGGTATCGATAGCGAATGCCTACAGACCCCATTGGCATTATATATATATATATATATATATATATATATATATATATATATATATATATATATATATATATATATATATATATATATATATATATATATATATATACCTCATTATTAATATTTGATAGAAAATATTATAGATTTTCTTGACATAGTTTCATGTCAAAAATATTGACATATGCTTCTTTGTTTAATTAAACATAATGATGTGCACTTCGATGTTTATGTCATTCAAGAGACTTCAACTCTTTCGTCATTCCTTTCTTTTCGTCGCTCCTCATTTATAGATAAAAAGTAGAAGGGTCTGAGCCTAGGGGCTCAGACGAAAGTTTGACGTAGGACTGTGATTGTTCAGAACAGTTGCTTTTTTAAACGTAATTCTTTTCATTGTTCAGAAATCTGTTAGTTTAACTCTTTTGAAACTCCAAATAGTAGCCCTGAAAAGGGCCGTTTGTTATATGTACTTATAACCGTCAAACGGTTTGTAACGAACAAAAAATAAGCATCTGGCAGGAAGTTTGACTATATAACTGAAAATGATTCATGAATATCAGTGTGACACATAACAGGATGGAATGGTAAATGAAGTATATGTGGATCGGTAAACAAAAAAAATTATATCGTCATTGATTACATTGAATATGAAGTTGTTTTTTTTAATGGATAGCTATGTTATTGTGATTTCTTTTCATTGTCTTATTCTTATTATTTGTCTTATTCTAAGGCATCGGGAGCCGTAAAATTTTGGTAAAATAATGTTCGTTTGTAGACTATTACAACCAAGTGGTATTGGTTATACTGTTCAATCTATCATAGAAGGAATTGAGTCATTGAGAATTATGAATATGAATTACGAAGATTCTTAACACTTTTCGGATTTCTCGTTTTCGCGTTCCTTCTTTACGGACTTGTGTGTAATTAGCGGATAAAAGTTTTTGTTGCGTGCAAGTTTCTGATCAACGTCTTGATGGATTCAAAATCATGCTTATTAGATAGAAAAATGAATCATTCATCTTTACACATAATTAATTTTTTTCTTGATCGTGACAGAGAAAGGTTATAGACTGAAACGTGAGCATGGGTCAATGAACAGAATTTTGAAAATCAAAAAAAGTTGTTCGAAGTTAGTTTACCTATCTTCCAGCTACAATTTTATTAATCGAAAAAGGGTATGTGAAAAGTTATAAGCCAAGTTGCATTGAAGAAATTAATTATGTTAAGGAAAATTGAAACAAGTTATTTGAAAGGACCCAAAACACATTCTCGAGATAGTACTTATTCGATATAGAATATATTTATCTATCTTTAGCAAAATTTTCGTTGGTCGGAAAAGCGTCTAAGAAAAGTTATAGTCCAAAACCTATACAACTTGTATGGTGGAAATAAATTAATTTGAAGAAAATTGAAAAAAGTTATTTGAATGGACCCAAAACACATTTTTGAGGTAATACTCATTGGATAGAGAATACTTTTATCCATCTTCAGCCAAATTTTCGTTGGCCGGAAAAGAGTCTGAGAAATGGTATGGGCCAAAATGTATACAAGTTGTAGGAGGGAAATTAATAAATTGATCGAAAATGGAAATAGAATTTTTCCACACTCGATAAAAAATTAACGAACAGAGTGCGAAGTCGAAATTTTTAGGCGTTTTTTGAAATGCTTTAAAATTGTGAAATATAAACGCATAAATATGGGATATAAATCTCTTTAAAGCATAATTCACATGGGTTTTCACGGAATATTTTACAGAGAAATTTGTATTTCGATGTATGTAGATGTAGTGGATAAAAATATCGGGAAGAAATGAGAAATCAATTTCTTTCTTTTTTTTTTTCAAAGATAGCAAATCCAATTAACGTTATCAACTATCTTTCGTTTGATTTCTATAACGTTGTTGTGGACCATTCAGTACTGAGATATTATATGGGAAAAAACAAAACCAAAAACTAAAATGCGAAGGAACACATCTAAATACGAATTATATTAGTACTGAATCTCTAAATCATCAATAAAAACAATATTTCAAGATTTTTTTAGTACTTCAACTTTTTAGAAATTTATTTTTTGATTATATTTCTCGATATATCATAGTAAGATGCACTATCAGTATTTTTTTCTATATTTTATCTCGATGCTATTGAAAATGGCGTGCTAAAAATTGAAAAGTACGTTTTTCACCATAGATCTTATGGTGAATTACATAGGGATTCGAAAAATGGTCAAAATTTCTATACAATAAAAATTTTTACTTCCTTTTTACTTTTTGCTTCCTTACCCAGCCAGACCCATTCCCCCGTACAACTCGTGAACGTTTTGGCCAATAACTTTTCTCATACCCTTTTAAGACCAATGAAAATTTAGCTAAAGATAAATGAAATTATCCTTTATCGAATGAGTACTATCTCGAAAAAGTGTTTTGGGTCCTTTCAAATAACTTTTTTCAATTTTCTTTAAAATAACTAATTTCCCACATACAACTTGGCCTATAACTTTCCTCAGAGCCTTTTCCGCTTAATAAAATTGTTGCTGGAAGATAAGTAAAATATTTTTCTATCGAATAACTTCGATAACTCTATTCGAACAATTTTTTGACGTAGGTCTACGTCTTTCAATTCCATACTGGGGTGTAAGTTCAAAGTTTCGAAAACGAAAGCGTTACGCCGGAGAACGAGATTTTGAGCGTTAATAGTTCCTAAACAACTGAACGAAATGGTATGATAAACACTTCATTCGAAAGATAAAATGTCTACGCGTTATATGCTTGTTACTTTTTGATCCTAAAACTTCAGCAGCATTAAAATTACTTTCAAAACAGGCTATTGAAATCACACCAATCGGTATATAAGCGAGTGCTGCTCAGAAATCAACTCAGTTATGATTGCGCAACGATTGAGGTACGATCGCTGGAATGGATGGATGTTTCCCTAACACAGATTTCAAAAACGTTGAGCCTGGGGTAAATGGCATTTCAAAATAGATGCAAACTACGGGTACTTTTGTACTCGCTTGCATTTTTGCAAACCGGAATGTGTTTTCCCAATACAGATGCCGAAACCAAGAATTTGGGAAAATCGGCATTGCAGATACATTCAAGTCGGCAATACTGTTATACTCCCAAAATTTTTTACCGGAATTCATTTTGCTATCACGGTCTACAAAAGCGGGTACAAATGCAACGCTTTGGCTCGATTATTCAAGACTGCATTGGAAGGTATCTCTTCGTGTCGCCAGCTTCTACGCATACCGTTTGATGATTAGGCAAAATGTTGATAACTATTTGCTGCGATAACTACTACCATAATGCATGAATTATCTTAAATTGGGATTTGTTTGCAATTGAATTCGTAAATATTTTCATTCATTCACTAGTTTAATCAATAATTTAATCAATACACACAAAAGATAGCTCTGCACAGCGGCGATATCGTACCTGTTCCTCCTTGGGTACGATATCGCCGCATCCGAGGTGCGATTATTGCTAATTGAAGAAATACAATTGATTACTAAGCTAACGGCAGTTCTACGTTAAGCTTGCGGTTATATCATAGGTATAACCCATCCATAGTTTTTTGATTTTCAAAATTCTGTATATTTTCCTATATTGACCCATGCTCACGTTTCAGTCTATAACTTTTCTCTGTCACGATCAAGACAAAAATGAATTATGTGGAAAGGTGAATGATTCAATTCTCTATCTAATGAGCATGGTTTTGAAGGTTGTTACTTGATAAACAATCAATTTATTACAACTGAGATAATTCATTATTCATTAAATCCAGTAAGACGTTGAAAAGAAACTTGCACGCAGCAAAAACTTTTATCCGCTGAACTTTCATCGGCTAGCTTCACACATAGAGGCGAATGAACTGCAAAGTTTAAAGTCTCTTAAAAACTTGCAAGCAAAGCAAGCAACTTCACACAAGTCAAAACGTGCGGTCCCAGGCGTATGCCTTACAGATTTCTTCCCGGTCCCTAAAGTGTTAATATTTCATTTCGTTTCATTTTTATGATGCGATGTAATGTCGATCTGATTAAGTCCTCGCATGATAATCGCTGCCATTCTCCTAGCATTGATATCATTTTTCGCTGTACAATTGCCAAAACTGCCGCAGCCCGGAAGACACTCGCTTAACATATTAAGGACCGCTCACGAGTTTTCTCGTGTTTCGCATACCGTCTGTTACAGATGGATCACGTTTTCTACACTTGATGGTTAAATCTTTGGTTTGCCAAGAATGTAACATGGCCTACCGATGGCTCGCCTTCGTTTCATCCACACCGAAGGAATCTTGGAATCTCTCAGGCGAAAAAAATGCTGGATAAATTTGCCGTCTAATGGTATATATTATAACATATATCGTAAGAATGATTCTGCGTAATATGCATTTGAAAACTCTTAATAAACGTTACATTTTTCGTAGAGTGGCCCCCCTATATAGAAAACAAAGACATATTCCTACGTCAAAATTTCGAATTGCTTTTTCTGATTGAATGAATTTGAAAACTTTTTTTTTGTTTGGTTTTTTTTCGAATTTCAGCTCCCGACACCTCTTCTATTCTATTCTTCTATTCTATTCTTCTATTCTATTCTTCATTTCCAGTTTTTGTTTACTCAGTAGAAAATGAATGAGCACAAAAATATCACGGTTGATTCAACATTACAATGTCTAAATCTAGCCTCATTTTCCCATATTATCAAACATTTAGGGGTCAACATCGATAATCAATGAATAGCCAATTTTGAAATTTCAAAGAGCTCAAAAATAAACAAGAGTGTGTATGTGTTAGCTCTCTCTCCTCGTTTTGGTAGTATTTTTTGTTTTGTTTATGCTTGCTCAGTTTTGCTCAAAATGCCATCGAATTGAGAAGTATTCCGCTAGCGTGGTGTACAGTTCTACGAACCGCAGAGAAACCTCGACAAAAAGTATACGGTACAACATTTCAAAAGCAAACATGATGCGGTTTCGAATTTTTACCATATCCTAAAGTACCCAACAACTACTCGCAAGCAAGGTAGTGGAAGACCAGCCAAAATTATGGACACAAAAATAACATCGAGTTTTTTTCGAAGCGGGTAATATGGACATATAGTGGAGAGGATATATGGACAGGTTTGTAATATACGAAACGTAAGAGTTTATCGCTCGTGAGAGGAATAATTTTATTCAACCAAGGTCTGTATCATCACGAATGTCCGTTAAATGATGAAAAAACGAATTAATCCACCTAGAAGCGATAGTGTGCTTTTCAGCAGTATAAACGGCCCTCACCTATTTTGCGTTTGACTCCAGTCAGCTACTAGATAGCCCCCCTTTGGCGGTTCGATTTTCGTTTATAGACGCATTCCGTTCACTCGCATTGCAAAAATTCCTGACTAATAAGAAATTGGGATGAAGAGATGATTGCAAACATCGATTACTAGAGTTTTTCGCCAATAATAACCAAGACTTCTATGAGATGGACATTAAAAAGCTACCTTGAAAAGGGCAACAAATTATAACAACAAAACGGTGCATATTTGACAGAAATCGGACAATCCGAAGAATCTGAAATAAAGTATAGAATTTCGCGCTTTAAAAGGTTAAAAGGTTCATTAAAAGTACATTAAAAGTTCACCCATACTGGTACAGCATTTGCTTAAGTGAGAGAGTGAGTTTATGTATAATATATGACACATAGCAAAATAAGAGCGATATAAAAGGGCAAAATAAGAGACATTTTGCAAATAAGCAAGCTTCAAAGGTTTCCCGTCAAAATACTTCCTCTATTACTCTCACAAAACATTCTCCGTGTATACTTATGAGATCCAATTGTATATTTAATATGGTGAAATAATCTTGTTCATTGATATGACGGACCCAGTTGCTGTGTGGAACAGCCTTGCAGTCCAGCCGGCCTGGATTCAAACCCTGCTTGGTATCGTTTGGGCTTTTTTTTTGGTACAGTTCCAAGCTGACATTAAGTCTGAGAGAATGAGAAGTCAACTCCATACATACAAACATTTGAACATTCTTGAAAACAAGTGCTTGAGTTTGTGTATTTGACCATGTAACACAATAAAAAGTATCTTTTCTGTCAAGGATAATATCTTTTCTGCCAATGTTAGGTTGGGTGTAAGTAGATAGATTGGAAATTAATCAAACGTTTCAAATATTACAAATTTACCGAAGTTTCAACATTTCAGACCACTCTAATTCAGGATAATGCACGATTGAGGCGAAAGAAGAACGAGTATCTAGTATTTTTCGTCAAATTATAAATATACAAGTTTTGAGTTAAGCCAGATGGTAGACGCACTGATAAACTAACACAGAATTGTTTTAATAAAAAACAAAAAAAATAAGGAGATTGTGTTCAAGACACGACCGCATTGTTGACGTAGAACTACGCTGTAGTTTAATTCAACAACTAAAGATACACATACTTATCTCCGCTTTGCGCTCTTCTCAGCCCTTTCTGTTAATATTGCCAGTCTAGATTAGTTTAGCTGTCATCTTTTGTGGAGAGATTGTTTTCCTACCGTCATTCGAAACCAAATCACTGACAAAATTCCAGGACATTTATTTTCTTGGTGAGCTGACGATAGACTAGCTTGATGATTCCCCACACAATTGTGTGGGGAATCATCAAGCTAGTCCTTAATGCAATGGCATCAGTTTGATGCAATGGTTACAATGGCAGAGACATCAGCGAGTAAGTAATTTGGTCGTGTCTACAGCTCAATCCGAAACGAAGACATGTGATGACGCAAAACAAGAAAGAACAGCCGATGTTCATTGCTTTGAATACAGAACGATACCTTGCTTGAGACTTCATACTTCTTCAGTTCATTCGTCTCTAACCTTCAAAAAGGCCCTTGGAAAACTTTACTTTATCCATCATATTACTCCTCCACCCCCCTTGCCTTGAGAAAGGCATTCGATCCATCGCCGTCCAGCTCGCCTAGCAACGATGCTGTTCAGTCCATTTCCTCACGAAGAATGAAAGTTTGCCTCGGCGAGATCCACTCTAGGTAAATATTCCCCTTCTACTCTTCCCTCTAGGTAAATATTTCCCTATTTATACTCTAGGTAAATATTCTCCTTCGTTTTTCTTCTTTTCCTTTGTTCACGTAGACTTTACATCTTACGATTTCCCCTTCGTTGCTCGTCGATAAGTTGCTCGTTATTGACAGCTCTGTTCGGGGAACACACAAATGGAAGGTATGAGATATGGGAATGCTTCCAATTTTCATTAATTTAAACCATATATAGACTGTGGGATTATAATGTATAGCATATCAAACAGGGAATTATCGATTCGTTTGGTATGTAAATCGCCAAAATCCGTTGGTGGCAAAAATAGTTATTAACGCTAACTTTATTTCATGAAAACGTGACCTGTTTTCTGATTTGGCACCCTTAATGACAGACGTAGTTCTACGTCAAAACGATAACGAAAAATGTTTTTTTTTCTGGAACACAATGCATAAAAATTAGTGAAAAAATGTCTGCAGCTATACGTTCTTCCACAGAAAACCACTCTGTAGATGAGAATACCGCAGATGAAATGAATTATAACCTTTGTCGAGTCTTTCGGCGAAAGGAAAGGAAAATCGGCGGAAGTTATTTGCAATTGTTTTTTACAACATTGAATGAACAAAATTCAGCATTATTTTCACATATATAGCCTTTGTTATTATTGGTAAGATTCAAAACATAAAAGTTGTAGATTTAATTAATCAAAATAATGTATTTTGATTACCATTTTTAAGTGAGAGTAACTAATAATATTGAATACTATTGAATCACTTTTCAGAATAATAAAAAATATATAGGAGTGTCCAAGACACGACCACATTGTTCTCGATTAGCTTAGCTGTTATCCCTGGTGGAGATAGTTTTGCTACTGTCTAGCGAAACTAAATCACACACAAAATTCGTGAACAATTATTTTGTTGGCGAGCCGATGATAACCTAGTTTGATGATTCCCCACACAATTGTGTTGCTCAGAACCTTAATGCAATGGCATCAGTTTGATGCAATGATTACAATGGCAGAGACATCAGCGAGTAAGTTTTTTGGTCGCGTCGCTCAATCCGAAACACATGTGATGACGCAGAACAAGAAAGAACAACCGATGTTCATTGCTTCATATCTACGATACTGAAAGTTTGCTTCAACGAGATTCAATATTTATGCTCCAGGCAAATATTGCCCTTCGTGCTTTTTCTTCTTCTTCTTTTCTATGTTCACGGAGTCTTTAAATCATTCCCCTTCGTTGATCACCGCTAAGTTGCTCGATGTTTACGGCATGGGTAGGGAAGCTCACAAAAGAGCAGAACATATGTATGGGAAAGCGAAATGCTTCTGCTTTTCATCAATTTAAACTATTTACACATCAGGGGATTGTAATATAAAGCATAAAAAACAAATCTTAGGTAATTTCCGATTTGTTTGGTATGTAAATCGTCTAAATCAATTCGCGGCAAATGGAGTTATTAACGGTAACTTTATTTCATAAAAACGTGACTTGTTTTCTGATTTGGCACTCTTAATGAAAGACGTAGTTCTACGTCAAAAAATCTACTGCACCAAAAAAATTGGTTTGTGATAAAAACAAGACTTAGTATCGAGCATATACTTATTTGCCCAATATACGGTCCCTGGAATCATCTGAACAAATCCAAGTGTGAATAGAGATATACAAAAAAAACACAATCTGCACCATTTATACAGCCCAACCAAAAGTCACCAATCGATATATTGCCAGGATTAGTAGCACACTTCGTGTTGATTCTCAAAAGCAAACTGACCAGAGAGGAAAAAAGAGAGGAAATGCGGAAAACGTGCACAGATTGTGAAGTCCGTGCGCGTACCTCATCAACAACATAACACGCAAATGAAATGTTTTTGCTGCCAGCGTCCATAGAGATTGATTTTTTGTTGGTTGTTGGGAAAGCTTCCTTTCCACCAGTTTTTACGCCAGTTTCGACGAAGGCTATACAAATACCCCGAGTCTACGTGATTGATGGAGTGCTGCTTGACCAAATGTTTATCCGTGACATATGAAATATGGGAGATTGCATCCGGAACGGAAGCACATACACACCTGATCAATCGGAATGAATGATTGAGTTTTTACAATCTGACTGTTCGGAACGGAAGGAATATTCGTAGAGGAGACAGTGCGTACGAACGCCCCAGCTGGAATTATGACTTTTGCTGACTATCTTGCTACTTTTGCTGATGTAGCTCTGTTTTCACCCCCGCCATTGAGTCATTGAGTGTGGTAAGTTCTGATGAATGAAGAGCAAGTGATTTGTGGAAAAGTAAATTATTTTTCCGAGGCTAACAGGTGTACATCAAAGCGCTTGACGGCGGAAATATGAATTGCCTTACCCATCCCAGTCTCCGATGGCAAGACAGATGTCATTCGAATCCGGACACATAAACCAATGGCAATGGCAAGGGAAAACTCAACTTGGCACGTGTTATTTTCCAGTCGCTAGATGAGTTCGCTAACATCGCTTCCAAAGTATTTCTCGAGAAATTATTAATGAAGCAGTGGAAGCACTTTCTGCTCGTTTGAAAACTTTCCGTCCCTCGAATATTGTTATAAACGATCCTTATAATGAACTCATCTTCGCGAACAAGAGTTCTTCAGTGAATTACCAATATGGAAAGTAAACTGACACAAAGTTTGAAAAAAGTCACTTATCCCGAAAAACATAAAAATCTCCTTTCAGAAGGGATGGATCGTTACCAGAGATGTTCTTGTTGTCCATCGATTGATTGTTTACTTCCCTCATCTCACAATCGAGTATCCTTTTTGCGCACATTCTTTCAATACAGAATCAAGAGCACAAAAACCAACTACCACGAAGTAAATCTTCCTAAAATTTTCAAGATCTTGTTAAGGCCCAAACAGCTTCTCCTCGGAGAGACATACTTCCTTTTGTTGCTCCAAAAAGGATATTGAAGGACGAAATAAAACTGCCCCTTGACCAGACATGCATTCCAACCCTTTTTTTTCGGTATTCCCATGTCGAAATAACATTGTTATTTTCACTTTTTCTGGTGCTTCCATCGACTTTTGACCAATCTACCGAAAAGCGAGGGCATAGATATTGCATTTGTCATTCGTCGGTGGAAGGAGGGTTCCTTCAAACTCTCAACCGCCAATTTGTCACCATTTTTACGATTCGATCCCTCATGAGGGGATGTTTGCGAAGCGGATCAAGCCGACTTCTGGAGGCTCATCGGGGTGCGAACGCACACAGTCAGCTGAATGGGGGAAAAGAGGGATGCTCCTGGGAATTGCGTGATAAAAGCTGTGAAGGTCCATCCACCCAGGGGAGGGTTTGTGTGTCCTGTGTGGGGAAATTTCACCGTTGCTTGACGTGGAAAGGGCGGTGTCCGGAAAATTCTACCATTGGTAAACACGCGTCTTTGTTTGATTATATTTGGGAGAAAGTTTGGTTGATTTAGCATTTTTCGGGGGACATCGCATCCTCATCTTCTTTAGCTTCTTATTTTTCTGTATTCCAACGTTCCTAGAGAAACTTAGCCGTCTAAACGTTGCGTCATTTTTGGTAGTGCTTTGTTGGGATTTCTATGTCAAGTCGCTATTCCCGACGTGAACGGTGATAAGATTCCAATGAATTCCAATTAATTCGATAATCGTTTATGATATTAACAATATAACGGTTCTTTTATTATGGACTTGTCAACTTTTTTTTATAAAACAGGTTTTTTAGATATTGAGTTCACATTTGTTCGGATTATAGTTAACGCTTACATTCCGAGAACGAAATTCGTTTTCGCTCATCCGACCCAATTTTTCGCTACTCGGCGCTTCATATGGTCAAGTGGCTTCAGTTTTTGAGTCAAATTGATCTTGAAGGATGTAGCCCAAGATATTTTCGCAAAATAAGCCACAATGAGGTTTGGGATTGGAATCTTGAGAGCGCCGTGCAAGTGACTGATTGAGGTTATTTTGGATGCATTTATATGCGGCTGCGACATTTTCGTTGCTACGTGCGGGGCGGCTTCTTGTTGGCACGAGAGCATCCAACAGCGAAAAGGGTCTGGCCGGGTAAGGGAGTGAAAAGTGACCCCAAACCATATAACCAGCTGTATGGCAAATATTGTTTAAGATATCAAATGAGAAGTTTTGGCGGTTTTTTTGAATCCGTATGTGGTTTAACATAGGGTCTATGGTGAAAACCCGTACTTTTTCGTTTATTTCACGCCATACTCAAAAGCTGAAAAAATGAAAATTTGAAAAAAATACTGAATATACATCATACTACAGCGAATCAAGAAAAATTATCAAAAACATTTTTATCTAAAATTGAAGTACTTAAAAAATTATTGAAATTTAGAATTTTTTATTTTGAATTTTTTTGAATTGAATTTTGCAGCACTACTCTAATTCATATTTAAACATGTTCCTACGACTTTTCTAGATATGTGTGATTTTTCTCAGACTTTTTCAATGTTGCGCGGTACAAAAAAATATTTTTTTATATATTTCCAAAGGGCTTGGCTGGGTAAGGGAGTAAGAAGTGCCCCCAAACCAAATCACCAGCTGTATGGAAAATATTGTATCGGGTACTAAATAAAACATTTTGGCAGTACTTGAGTCCTTATATAGTGCACCATAGGATCTATGGTGAAAAATGCACCTTTTCGTTTTTTTCACGCCATTCTCAATAGCTTTGAGACAAAACTATGAAAAATACAAAAATACTAAGGTTTCAATTTGTTCATCAAAAAAATCTAAACAAAATAGTTTTAAATACGCAGTACAAAGTTTTTTTAATATATTTTCTGGCATTTCGAAAATTTAATATTTATTTAAATTTTGTTTTTATATGTCTAAATGTTGTCGGTATATTTAGATGGAAAAAAACAACACATACGAACGCATTTCAATAAAAATTAGAGCAAAAGTAAGTCTCAAATTAGTATATTATTTTTCAAAATTTCGAAATGCCGTAAAATATACCAGGTTGGGAAAAAAGTTATCCATCATTTTCTCGTTGGCTGGCTTTAGTGATCAATATCTCGTGTAATATCGGTCACACAACTTTAAATTTAGGTTCTTTGCAAAGATGGTATTTCACTCTAAAATAAAATCTTTTGTTATTTTTTGTTTGTTCCATTCAGTTGTGAGTTATAGGGTGTTAACAATGGCGGTCAACAAAGAGGGAATTCGGCACACTTTACATTTTTTATTGTATAAATGCGAGAATGCAAGCCAAGCCGCTGAAATTGTGATTGATGTTTATGGTGCATATATTGCAACAGTTAAATATGTGCAATTTGATTTATTTTCAATTTTTTAATAATTTTTTTTAACATTTTTAAAATTTTTTTAAATTTTTTTTTCAGTGCAATGCACTAAATTATGATCTCTGCTCTAAAAAAAGACGGGTGGGTAATGTCGGGGACATAACTGGAGTGACGTAGGACTATACAAAGGGGACAGCTCTTGTTAAATATATATTTTAAATATATTGTTTTATTTTCTTCTCCTACGTCAATACCTACCTATCTACCTGAAAAATGGATTAGTGTACTGTTTACTCTTTATGAACATGTTGGTGGTTCTGAAAAAAACCTTTGGTGTTGTGTTTTTGCGTTTTTTGGTTTCCCATTCGACAGTCCCCTCTGGGCTGGTTTTATTGTGGCTCTCCACTGGGCTAGAGGCGAATGAACTTCAAAGTTTAAAGCCTCTTAAAAACAAAGAAAGAAAGAAAGAAAAATACATTCATTACGATTTGTTCGCTCGTTGGATTCACATGCACTCACTCACTTATCACTCGATATCCCCATCTTGTTCGGCTAAACCTTTCTGTTTAGCGATTTGTTGCCACTCGCCACAGCTTTCACAGGTGGAAAATTTCTTCCCACGTGCCGAAGCACCACTCAGTGTCGCATTGGAGGCGATTTTAACCTGTAATTGAACATTTGCGATGACAGTGGTACAGTGTCGACTTTCAATGTGGGGTCATAATTTGGATCTCTATGTTTACAAAAATCTCCAACTAAATATGTCGCATTACATGTCCGTCCTATTAGTTAAATGTCGAACTAATTGTAAATTACTGTACTTTCAATCTGGAAACAATTTAAGAATTGGTGAAAATTGAATAATCAGGAAAGCCCCCAACTATCAATAAGCTCAGAACAACTGCCAAATTCACATACTCATCAGATCCTGGCAAACAAATTATGAAAAAATCAATTTGTGTTTTATTATTATTTTGGATATTATTTTAGAAAGCATTGAACTGTATTTCATAAACTCTTTTTTGAAAGGTTTTATGGCCCTGATAAGCGCCGTGTTTTATGGAATGGTTCCAATTCAGAAAACTTAGTACTCGTGGTTTTGAAAAAAAACCATTTCGAACGCCCTCGATGCCGCCTTGTTCTGGATTTGCCACCAAAGCAGTTTGTATAAAGAACAAACTTTTTTCATCTGCTACCAGCTGCCGTTTTGCGATTGCGTTTGCCACTCGCTATTCGCTGCAACTGCCTGTTGTCTTGATGTCCACCGAACCGAATGTGTTCTGTTCCGAATGCGGGTTTTCTTATCGTCGCGAGCAGCTTTGACAGCTAACTCGATCACTTCGGCGGCCGAAACTATATAACGCCGGCTAGGTGGACTGGTGCACTGGTACTAACGCGCTCGGCCTACCTACCCTTGCGGGGAACTCCAGATCAACACGGTTCGAGTGGGATTTTGCCTTTCCCTTCACTTTTCCTCCTTTACCATGTCCAGACATGGCTGCTTGGGTTGGTTTGTTGATGTGTTGTGATGCGAACCGATGTGGTGTACGGTTTGGATGAGAATGATCGTTACGGAAGGAAGGAAGGTCTTGTATTATAGAGACTTTAAACTTTTGCAGTTCATTCGTCTCTAGCCTTGAGAAAGACCCTTTGAAAACTCTACTCTACTCTACTACTCTACTCCAGCGCTACCACCTCCGCTCTCTTGCCTTGAGAAAGGCATTCGATCCCTCGCCGTCCAGCTCGTCCAGCAACGATGTTGTCCAGTCGGTGTCCACACAAAGAATGGCTGAAAAAGAGGGCTGAAAGATCGTTACGGCAGCGGAGCGGGGATTTTTAAGCTGATTGGCTGGCTCGAGAATTACGCATGTGTGAGACTGCGACCAATGTTTCGTTCCTTTTTTTTTCTTTTTCCTTTCCAATCGTGCTTCATTCTATTTCGCTGCTGCTCTGATTGCCCGTTTTGGTCGGTACGATTTGAGGAGCACAAAATGGACCAATCAAAAATGGGCACATAGTGCATTTGGACAATGCTCGATATTTCACAATTATTCAATTATTTATCTCAAGAAAAATGAAATGTTATTCGTTATGATAGATGCGTGGATATATTTCCTATCAATTGATGCAAAAACCTTTGCGATCTATTGAGAAATGCTCGAGTTATAAGCGTTCCAAATCTTGCATTTTTTCCTACTTGTTCAGTGCCTAGATTTCCATTTCACCCCCCTATATCTTCCGGTTAGACGTAGTCCTACGTCAAAATGGACCTTTTGAAGCTAGCGCTTGACCAGAAACGTTCAGAATTTGCCAACGGAAGAGGTGTTGTGTTCCATCAGGACAACGCAAGACCACACAATTCCGAGAGCTTGATTGGGATGTTTTATTACATCCACCATATAGTTCGGAACTGGCACCAAACGATTGTCACCTTTTCCATTACATTGGAAATTTTCCAGAGTGATAAGAAATTGGGATCAAGAGCAGATTGTAAAAATCTATTGCTATGGTTTTTCCCTAATAAGAACCAAGACCTCTATGATAGAGATATTATGAAGCTACCTTTAGAATGACAACACATTTACCAACTAAATTGTGTATATTTGACCCAAATCGTACAATCCGAAGCATATTAGAAATAGTTTTGCATTTCACCCAAAAATAATGGATTACTTTTTCCCCAACCTAATACAGGTCGGATTCGATTATCCGGAGACTCGATTATTCGGAGTTTTATATTTTGATTTTCGGAAATTTTGAATAATTTGTATAATAATTCCATATTGAATAGATAATATGGGTATGACATGAAAGGGCTTAACTAGTAGAATACAGTTATTTATGAAAAATGTAAATCCAAGATGGCGGCCACTACAAAATGGTGGATTACATATTTTCTCAGAACCCCATCAATATGGGTATCGAATGAAAGGGCTTGAATAGTAGAATACAGTTATTTATGAAAAAATGCCAATCCAAGATGACGGCGACTACAAAATGGCGGATTTTATATTTTCTCAGAACCCCATCAATATGGGTATCAAATGAAAGGGCTTGACTAATAGAACACAGTTATTTGTGAAAAATGTTAATCCAAGATGGCGGCCGCTACAAAATAGCGGATTTTGTATATATTTTCTCAGAATCCCATCAATATGGGTATCGACCCCACATTGCAGCGGTTCTGAGAAAATATGTAATCAGCCATTTTGTGGCGGCCACCATCTTGGATTTTCAAGATCATGGAATACGCAGTTTTGTACTGACATCAGATATAAAGAGGTGTTTCAAATTTTAGATCAATCGGTCAACAGGAAGGGGCTTAAATTTCTATTACTGTGGTACGGCGCTACATACAAAGTTACAAAATCACAAACATACAAACGGTAATACCTAAGCTAGATAAAAGCGTTTAATAAATAAATGCAAATCATTATTATATTACGTTTACCGAGAGAAAAATTCGTTTTTTTATGACTCGATTATCCGGAGGATTCGATTATCCGGAGTGAAAAAAAAATCAATACTCCGGATAATCGAGTCAGACCTGTATTTTATTTTTTGATGAAAAAATAGTTTGAAAATATTGATCGATACACCTTAGTAAGATGTACTTTCAGTATGTTTTCTTATTTTTGTCTCAAAGCTATTGAGAATGGCGTGAAAAAAACGAAAAGGTGCATTTTTCACCATAGATCCTATGTTGTACCCCATAAGAACTCAAATATATGGTACTACTGTCAAAATTTTAAATTTAGTACCCTATACAATATTTTTCATACAGCTTGTGATTTGGTTTGGGGGCACTTTTTGCTCCCTTACCCAGCCAACCCTTTTGGAAATATAAAAAAAATATTTTTTTGTACCCCGCAACACTGAAAAAAATCTGAGAAAAATCACAAATATCTAGAAAAGCCATAGGAACATTTTTTTTTCAAGATTTCAATATTTTTTTAGTACTTCAATTTTTGATGAAATTTTTTTTTTATAATTTTTTTTAATACACCGTAGTGAGATGCACTTTCAGTATTTTTTTTTTCAAATTTTTATCTCGAAGCTTTCGAGGATGGCGTGAAATAAACGCAAAAGAACCTTTTTCACTATAGATCTTATGTTATACCACATAGGGGTTCAAGAAACCGCCAAAATTTTTTATCCAATATCCTATACAATATTTGCCATACAGCTGGGGATTTGGTTTGGGGGCACTTTTTACTCCCTTATTCGGCCAGGCCGTTTAGATGCAGATTTGCTCGGCTGAGAAGATTGTTACGGTTGAAAATTTATTTATTTATTTATTTATTGTCGTCAATCAAAATTGTAGACCGGTACATTCTTAATACTACTTAAAACTGCTTACTTAAAACTAAAAAAACTAAAGAGAGCTGGCTGGATAGTTTTTCCGTTTAATTTAGAAGAGGATTTTAACAAGTTACATAATCGAAAAAAAATTTTTTTTATTTATTTATTTATTTCGTGAAACCAGCGTAGACTAAATATGCTGCCCAAATATTACAGTGAAATTTAACTATATCTTATTCTATTCAAATAGTCTTTGAGCATTGACCTTGACATGGTTACATCAATTATTTCACTGTGTTCGTTACAGAGGCTCATCATACGATTAGTAGGACTATATTTGTCATAATTCGTTCTTCGGTAATCTATGTAGAAAAGGGTTTCTCGCGTAAAAATTTAGGTTTCCTAATATTTCTTCTGAGTCCACTCGTTGTGATATGATGTCAATAATAAATAGAATCATGGCAGAGCTCCGACGTTCTTTTAAGCTTTTCATATTGATTAGCATGCAACGTGCCTCATATGGAGGGAGATGGTATGAAGACCAGCCTAGTTTACGAAATATATATAAATTATAATTATTGTAATTTAAATATATTTATATTTTATATTTTTTTTTTAATACAATTTAATAATATAAATTGTTTTTGTGCAGATTCAATTCTGTCCTCGTGTGAAGTTATGTAGGGGGACCATACAATACTACAGTATTCGAGAATTGATCTGACGTATGTTATATACAATGTTTTTATTGTGTACGGATCGTGGAAATGGTAACGTTTGATGAAGCTCGACATATTAATTGCTCTATGGATGATTGTATTATAATGGTCAACGAAGGTTAGTTTCGAATCTAAGACCACCCCTAAGTCTCTTACTCGTTGACATCTATTGATGGGTTGATTTCCCAGCTTAATACCATTGTTCCAGTGTGTTTTTCTTCTTGTAAAAGTCATCAAAGTACATTTCCTAACATTGAGCTGTAATACACTCTTAGAGCACCATTTATAAAATATGTCAACTTCATTTTTGAATGTTTGATAGTCTTCTTCATTCTTTATTTCCATATTCAGTTTCATATCATCTGCGTAAGTGCTTTAACATTGTTAAGAAAAACGCAAACGTCATAAACAAATAAAATGAACAAAAGTGGCCCCAAATGAGAGCCTTGAGGAACACCGGATGTAACAAATATTGGTTTTGAAATTTTCCCTTTAAATCTCACCATTTGCGTGCGGTCAGTCAAATATGATTCTAGCCATTTCAATAGCTTGTCTTCTAAGCGTATATCAACACGATCGAATGCCTTACTAAAGTCAGTGTATAGAGCTTCAACTTGATTACCATTATCCACTGCATTCAAAGTGAATGTGACAAATTCCAGCAAATTTGTTGTCGTTGTTCGTCCTTTGAAAAAACCGTGTTTCTTATTCATAATTCGTGTCTTTAGTTGTTGAAAAAGTTTTTGGTTTATTATGGTTTCAAAGAGTTTTGGAATGCAAGACATAATTGCTACTGCACGATAATTTCTTACATCGGATCTTCTACCGGATTTGAATATTGGTACAAGGAAAGAGTTTTTCCATATTTTTGAGAACCTATCTGATTCCAATGACTTATTGAAAAGCCATAAAAGTGGATGAGTTAAGTCAGATGCCAATTTTTTTTTAAACCGGTGGAATTCCGTCAGGACCTGTCCTTTTCGAGACATCAAGCTTATTTAATGCGTCAAAAATTTCAATGTAAGTTAGTTTTCTGACTCCAACATCACATGGAAATTCTGGAAGAAATGCAAGAATTCACGATCTCGGTCCTCCTCAGCTGTGTGATGAAAAACCATTGCTTTTTAATTTTGTATATAATTAAAGAAACTTTTCGGGTTAGACTTTATGTCCGACTCTGTTTTTAAGTTGTAATCTTCAAAAGAGATTTTAACAGTTGAGTTGAGCTGTTCGCAAATGTTCAGATATTGTTCGAGATTAGCGTCAGATTTGTATTTCTTATAAATTTTATGTGCCTTTGTTTTTTATTGTTTAGATTCTTTATGTTTTGATTAAACCAAATCGGATACTTTTTGTTTATATTTCTCTTTTTTCGTCTAGTTGGTATCTCCTCTATAATTTCATTGATCATCGAGTAAAAAGCCGTCACTGCTACTTCAATGTTTTCCACACTTCTAAATAAATCCTGCCAATTGATATAGTTAAGCTTACACCTAATTGATTGGTAATTTGCTTTAGTTTAATCAGATACTTCCTCGAATTCATAATCAAATGGTTTTTGGGTGTTATCTATAAATATAGAATATTCGATAGCTGTGTGGAAGGTTTCATTTTTCCAAAGTGGAGTTAATGATTCAGTCACACAAAAATCTTCGGTTATATTTGTCAACAAAAAATCCAAGAAGCATTTCTGTCGATTATGAACATTGTTTATTTGATTCAACCCAAGACCGGCTATTTTATCAAAATAAAAAATTGCAGAGAGTTAGACACTCCACCCCGCTCCCTGAGGGGGAGCTGCCATACATACGAAACACAAATTTCTGCATTACTCGAGAATTAATCAAGCAAATAAAACCAAATTTGGCATGTGAAGGTTTGAAGGGGGTAAAAAACGTTCCTATGTTGAGTGTCTGCTCCCTCTCTAAGGGGAGGCTACCACACAAATGAAACACAAACTTCTGCACAACTCGAAAACTAATCAATCAAATGGAACCAAATTTGGCATGTGAAGGTTGTTGAATATGAGAAATGTTTCTATGATGGTATGACACTCCTCCCTCCTCTGAAATGGAGACATATCTCAACCAAACATATTCCAACCAAACATGAGAATTGATTTTTTTTTTGAATGTGATAAAAAGCACTCCTATATCTTCTTCTATCTATATTAACAAAATGGATCACCGAATGTGTTGATAAGAGCAAAACTCAAGGAAGAAATTGTCCAATTTAGGGCTGTCTTTATTCTAAAGGGTGTGTCACATCAAATTGCATCACGGAAAAAAACGCTGTAGAAATTTAATTTTTAGGAATTATATCTTCAGCTTTCGCTTATAATCAGATAAGAGTGTATAGATCACGTTGGCCATGCTTCACTGTCAATTTTTCGTAAATTTGGAAAAATGTCGTCGAACGAAAAAGAGCATCGTGAAATAATCCTGTGCACTCATTTCGAGAATCCGAAGTTGTCATATCGGGACATCGGTAAGATGCTGGGAATCGTCCAATCCACGGTCAGCAGAGTACTAAAACGATACTTCGAGAACCTAACCATCGACCGGAAGGTGAAGAACGGCAAAAATGGATGCTCCGTCAGTGAAAAAGATCACAAGCGCGTAGTTAAGCAGTTTAGACGTGATCCGAGAAGTTCGGTCCGGGATGTCGCCAATAAGCTGAATTTGTCAAGTTCATTCGTCCAGCGGACCAAGCAGCGGGAGAGCCTGCGTACATACAAGGTTCAGAAGGCTCCTAACCGCGACGAAAGGCAAAACATGGTGGGGAAGACGCGAGCCCGGAAGCTGTACACCGAAATGCTGACGAAGCCGCATTGCCTGGTAATGGACGACGAAACCTACGTCAAAGCGGACTTTCGTCAGCTGCCGGGCCTGTTGTTCTTCTCCGCAGAGGACAAATTCAGCGTTCCGGAGGAAATTCGCAAGCAGAAACTATCCAAGTTTGTCAAAAAGTACATGGTGCGGCAAGCGATCTACTCTTGCGGAAAGCGGAGCGCCCCCTTCGTGATGACCGGTACGGTAAACGGGCAGGTTTACCTTAAGGAGTGCCTACAGAAGCGCTTACTACCACTATTGAAGCAGCACGAGGGCCCGACCATCTTCTGGCCGGATCTCGCTTCGTGCCACTATCGGAGGCGGACTTCAAGAGAAAATGGATTTCTGTTCAAAAAAACTACAACCTGACGTTGTACAGAACCTTATGGACGGGGTAAAGAGGAAGGTGCGAGCATACGGGCTTGGGCTCTAAGTATGATTAAAAAAAAAATGCCAAAAGTTGTTTAATAGTTTTTATTTTACTGTCTAAAATTTTCAAAAGGATCGGTCTACTGGGCGAATTTCTACAGCGTTTTTTCCGTGATGCAATTTGATGTGACACACCCTTTATTATATTTTCTGTATCAAACATTTATTCCATGTAACGGAGAAACATGTTATTTGCAAGTGGTTGGAAAATCTTGAACGAGAAATGTGTCTGAAAATAATCTGATATTATAATGACGATTTTTGGTAGAAGTATTAGGAAATTTATAGTAAAAAGTAATTGTAAATGGTAGTTTAGAAAATCAATCAACAGCTCTGCGATTGGACCTATGAAGGTGCGCTTAGTAAAAAACGTGAATGTGATAACGAAAAATAAATTTTGGGCGGGACGAAGTTTGCCAAGTTGGATAGAGGAAAATAAAACCGTGAGCGAAGTACAGCATACTCGTGTTTATTTTCAATCCACTCTGCTTTCAGACAAAACTCGCGGCTAGGTGTCTCTACCATCTCTGAGCTTTCGCTTTGATCTACGTAGGTGGCAATTATGGGCACATCCACAGGCCTGTCCCGCTTTGTGTATGTATGTGTGTTCAGGGTAATCTCATCAAAGAACCACCAGCCGTGGAGAAGAACGCATTAAACCCAGGCAGCAGATGCACCTTTCCCTTCCGGTTTGTGGGTTTCGAGAAAACAAAGCGCTCTAACTAACTAATTTTGTTGCAACGAGCAAAGTGCACACCGGAAAACAGCTTACTTTTATTTCCATTTCTCTATTCTTTAGTTTTTTTTTGTTTTTGAATAGGTAAAAATACAAATTGTTGGTACTCCTTTAACGTGCATTGTGTGGCGTTAAGTGGTTCGTTTCCGGCACGGGAACTTTCCTTTACAAGGCTCTCTTTTCACTTCTCGTCGGAACTTTTTCACCTGACGTGAATTCTGTGATTCGAAAACGATTCTCTCTTCCGGACTGTTGCACACAGGTGTCCTTCGGTGCACTCCGGATTGAGTTGAACCGTTTCTCGCATTTCTGCTGTGTGAATGACGTGTCGTGATTCGCACACAAGTGTGCTGTCAGTATAGTGTTTGATTTATAGTCTCCTCGCATAATGCACAAAGTGTTGTGATGAGACGATCAATTTACACGGCTCCGTTTGTAAACGTTAGCAGCCGTGAATATTCATGGCGAGCACAATTCGAAAACGAAACATGGGAACGTACATAAAATTTGCATTTAAATTAAATCGAAACGGCGTAACAATCAACCATTGCACCAGGGATTCCGGATTCCGAACCGTACATCTTGGGGATCAAGTCTCTGAAGTGGGTCGAAAGTTTTCAGCAATTAACAGCTTCCTCCCTTCAAACAGTGCAGCCAGCTTGTTTTTGTCTTATCGGGTGCTCTTCCGATTGCTGCCGGACATAACAATAGGGATAAATGCTTATGCTCTTGCCTAGTTAAACTGCACAAGATTTATCCGAATCACATCGGGCGTTTGGCGTTGGGAGTAGCAGCTTTGGAGTGCACCACTAGCATTCACATGATTGAGCAACATTGTGCAACTGGGGGAGATGTTAATTGATGCTGTGCGGAAGAGGAGGAGTTTATTTTCCCATTTCAAATGGATAAGGATTTGTTTTCAAATCGAGGTAATGGTGTTTCGTTGAAATATTACTATTATTGTAAGACCCTTTAAAACTTAAAAAACAAAAAAGATCATGAATAAAACACACAAAAATTAGCGACGCAAAATGCAACACTTAGTGTAGTCATTATTGAGAGCCTCTTAACACTAGATTACCCAGAGGCTGTCATTTTGACTGCCTGGGAATTTTGAATAATCAAATGACTCTTATTATAGAATTGATTAAATTTCTTATTTTACCAGTTCGGCTTTGAAATGATAGTTTTCATTTTTTTCAATAACCGTCACATGGTAACATATAAGTACATGACAAATTGTGGATTTGGGTTATTTTTGATAATTTCCAATTTATCAAAAACTAAAGTAGTGTTTGTTGTCGAATTTTTATGCAGCGATACTAGTGCTAAAAGTTGTTTGTTTTATATCTTTTGACTCATAAATTCAGGAAATGAATTTGAAATAGAACTTAATTATTGACATATCTAACGAACATAAATGATGACTGTTCCGATATGGAATCAAATACAACAAATTCTGAACCACCATCTGAGAATCAAGCGGATTATATTCAGAGTGGAGCATCTGACACTGAAGATAGCGATGAATAGTCGATCACCAATGATGAACATGAAAGTGTCATCAATATAGGTGTAGGATGCTAATGAGTTCAGACTCTGATGAAGAAACATATGAAAATTTTTTCGCATCGAAACAGATACCGATGGTATTGTATGGTCAAAATTATACGAAGATAATATTCCTGGAAGGCTACGATCTACTTGCAAGTGTGTGAAAGGGTCGCCAGGCTACGCAAAAAAGAAAATTATGTCAGATAATCTCATCAGTGTATTATTGTTGATAATAGATAAAGGGTGTGTCACATCAAATTGCATCACGGAAAAAAACGCTGTAGAAATTTAATTTTTAGGAATTATATCTTCAGCTTTCGCTTTAAAATCAGATAAGAGTGTATAGATCACGTTGGCCATGCTTCACTGTCAATTTTTCGTAAATTTGGAAAATGTCGTCGAGAATCCGGAGTTGTCACATCGGGACATCGGTAAGATGCTGGGAATCGTCCAATCCACGGTCAGCAGAGTACTAAAACGGTACTTCGAGAACCTAACCATCGATCGGAAGGTGAAGAACGGCAAAAATGGATGCTCCGTCAGTGAAAAAGGTCACAAGCGCGTAGTTAAGCAGTTTAGACGTGATCCGAGAAGTTCGGTCCGGGATGTCGCCAATAAGCTGAATTTGTCAAGTTCATTCGTCCAGCGGACCAAGCAGCGGGAGGGCCTGTGTACATACAAGGTCCAGAAGGCTCCTAACCGCGACGAAAGGCAAAACATGGTGGGGAAGACGCGAGCCCGGAAGCTGTACACCGAAATGCTGACGAAGCCGCATTGCCTGGTAATGGACGACGAAATCTACGTCAAAGCGGACTTTCGTTAGCTGCCGGGCCTGTTGTTCTTCTCCGCAGAGGACAAATTCAGCGTTCCGGAGGAGATTCGCAAGCAGAAACTATCCAAGTTTGCCAAAAAGTACACGGTGTGGCAAGCGATCTGCTCTTGCGGAAAGCGGAGCGCCCCCTTCGTGATGACCGGCACGATAAAACGGGCAGGTTTACCTTAAGGAGTGCCTACAGAAGCGCTTACTACCACTATTGAAGCAGCACGAGGGCCCGACCATCTTCTGGCCGGATCTCGCTTCGTGCCACTATTCAAAGGACGTGTTGGAGTGGTACGAAGCCAACGGGGTTACCTTCGTGCCAAAGGAAATGAACCCGCCCAACGCGCCGGAGCTTCGCCCAATAGAGAAATATTGGGCGATTATGAAGCAGGCCCTCCGGAAGAACCCAAAAGTTATCAAATCGGAGGCGGACTTCAAGAGAAAATGGATTTCTGTTCAAAAAAAACTACAACCTGTCGTTGTACAGAACCTTATGGACGGGGTAAAGAGGAAGGTGCGAGCATACGGGCTTGGGCTCGAAGTATGAATAAAAAGAAAAAGCCAAAAGTTGTTTAATAGTTTTTATTTTACTGTCTAAAATTTTCAAAAGGATCGGTCTACTGGGCGAATTTTTACAGCGTTTTTTCCGTGATGTAATTTGATGTGACACACCCTTTATCTAACGAACATAAATGAAGATTGTTCCGAAATGGAATCAAATACAACAAATTCTGAACCACCATCTGAGAATCAAGCGGATTACATTCAGAGTGGAGCATCTGACACTGAAGATAGCGATGAATAGTCGATCACCAATGATGAACATGAAAGTATCATCAATATAGGTGTAGGATGCTAATGAGTTCAGACTCTGATGAAGAAACATATGAAAATTTTTTCGCATCGAAACAGATACCGATGGTATTGTATGGTCAAAATTATACGAAGATAATATTCCTGGAAGGCTACGATCTACTTGCAAGGGTGTGAAAGGGTCGCCAGGCTACGCAAAAAAGAACATTATGTCAGATAATCTCATCAGTGTATTATTGTTGATAATAGATAACAATATTATCAAACATATTAAAAATGCACAGTAGAAGAAGGCTGTCGATTTTTTTATGACCTCCACTCACCCCCATCTCGAAGAAACTCTCGCTTGAGCTTTCTAGAGTTGGGCTTCATTTGAATTGAAAACAGATAACAATAGATGGAATAATGAGACAATGTTAGTATCAGGAGGCGAGCGGACAGAATTAGAAGTACACTGATAATGGGATCCCAGTAAAAAATATTATTTCTTTTAAGGGATCCAATATTAATTGAATCAATATTTAAAATATGAGTAACGAAAAACACAATATATATACTGGTAAACGTATTAACAAAATAGAATAGACACATAAAAGTTTACTGTATTGTTGTGGTTGATTGCTTTTCATATTATGAATTCATGTATTTTTGACTTAAAATATAGTTTCAGTTTATATTTGAAGTGATCACGACGTGTTATCATTCGTATTTCTGGTGGTAAAGCGTTAAAGCGAGACGGTCCATAATTAAGAATGCGCTTTTGACCAATGCACGATGCTGCCTGACTTCGCATTAAATTATGAGCTTGCCGTGTGTTATGTCCATGGTTCTTTGTAGGTATTATAATGTTATGGTGATTATTATTATCATTTATCACATTGTGAACGAGTTTACTAATCTCAAAATCGCGCAGTCCGATGAGTGGCAGTATACAATGAGAGTCGTTTGAATACAACTCCAGGGTAGGATGCAGATTCGGTAGCTTGTATATTACCTTCAAACAACGATTTTGTAACACTTGCATTCTCTTGAGCCTTGTTTTGCATGCATGCCCCCATACTAAAATGCCGTATTGCAGTTGTGAATGGATGCATGCGAAATAGAAGTTTAGAAGGGCTTTTTGGGGCACAAAAGAGGACACTATCTTCAAGACTCCGTAGAACGAAGATATTTTGTTTTCTAAGCAATTTATTTGGTGCGTCCAGGATAAGTTACAATCTAGGTGGACACCAAGGTATTTGAAGTTTGGGACCTTGTCGATAGATACATTTAGAATTTTGGGGTCTGGACAAGTAATGATTTTTTTTCCTTGGTGAGTGAAATAGCATGTATTTATTTTTTTTTAGATTAAGTGATAACAAGTTAACCCGGAAATATTCACTGAGGATAGCTAGGTCATTTTCCATTAGTGAGACTACTGATCTCGAGTCACAGCATGGATAAAATACTGTTGTGTCATCCGCAAACAGTCTGGGTGTTCCTTTCAAAGGCAGGTTTCCTATGTCATTGACGTACACCAGGAATAGTAGAGGCCCAATGATACTACCTTGAGGTATGCCAATATTTATTGGACTTTTACCATCGTTAAGAGTTACATATTGTTGTCTACCGGCGAGATAACTACTGACAAGGTCGTTCGCTATCCCACGTATTCCATAAATATTGAGCTTTCTTAGCAATATTTGGTGATCTATTGTATCAAATGCCTTCTTGAGATCTTGAAATAGGCCACCAACAATCATTTCATGATCTATCCCATCAATTAGCTCATTTAAAAGCTCAATGATGGTAGTTGAAGTGCTGCACCCACGTCTAAATCCGTACTGAAACTTGTAGAGAACGTTATTTTTATTCAAAAAATCAAGCAATCAATTCACAAGCTGTTTCTCAAATATTTTGTTGAAAACCGATAGTGTTGAAATCGGTCGATAGTTGCTTGGATTTGTGGAGTCACCGGCTTTGAGAACTGGTACAACTCTAGCAATTTTCAAGGAATGTGGATAGCTTCCGGTTGAAAGCATTATATTGAACATTTGTGAGCAGATTCTAGAAAAGGCAACATGATTTTTCTTTATGAAACTTGTTGGAATGTTATCAGGTCCACACCCCTTTTTGCTATTCAACTGATTTATGATAATAATTACCTCATTCTGGTTTGACGGATACAAGAAAATTGAGTTCTGGACATACTGTGAGTACATAAATGGGTTGTCTTCATTGCGCTTAGTAATGTCTCTAGACAATTGAGTGCCAATATTTTAAAAAAAAATTATTGAAAATTTGACATACATCATTATTATTTGTAAATTCACTACCATTATGAATCAGGCTAACTTGAGATTTATCTTTAGTGCGTCCTCAAATAGAGTTCATTGTTTTCCACATGTTGGCCTGATTTGTGTTGCCCAAAAGACGCATTTTTACACCTCTTTTTTTCAATTTGTGTTTTTTAGATACTTGATTTAACATCTGTTGGAGATGCGAATCACCGGGTCCATTTTTAACCTTCTTCGAATATCTATTTTGCAATTGTATCAGCTTCCATAGATCGTAGGACATCCAAGGGCAAACATTCCCTTTGATATTCGCCTCAACAGAAACGATTCGTGAGCATTCTGATAGTAGTGAATTGTAAGTTGACGCGATATTAGTCAAATACAGTTCAACGTATTCTCCACAATTTAGTGTATTCAAGTAGTGTGAAAATTCAGTATTTAGTTTATCACGGTCGGTGATCATTTTGTTCAATTTTGTTTTAACTTTACAACCGTATAGCTGCAATGAAGACACTATTAAAGAGTGATCACCTAAATTGGAAAACACTGTATCATTACGAACATTTGGCGCGTCAATGGTCCTACACACAACATGGTCTAATATATTATTGCTTACCGGGCGAGTAGTAAGCGTATTGGAACATATAAAACCTAAAGACTGAAGGAGATTACTGCATCGAATTACAAGGCTATTTGTTGAAAGATTCACAGGAACATTTACATCACCTACAATTAAAAATGGTCTCGACTTTGAGGAGTATAGTCTGCTTTCCAAGAAGTCATAAAATATGTTGAAATCAAAAGAGGGGGGACGATAAACACTTAGAATGTCGAAAAACTGACCATTAATTGACAGCTCTGTATGTATTGAATGGAATCCATTTGAATTTTGATTATCAACAGTTTTATGTTTGATTGATTTTTTTTACAAAGACAGCTAAGCCTCCAGCCGATATTTCCCGGCAAGAGAAGGTTACACTATATCCTTTGATACTATAAAGTGAGCAAAGTTCAGGCTTGAGCCAAGTTTCGCCAATTACGATAACATCTATCGACATTTCACACTGACTTAGGAATAAAACTATATTGTCAAATTTATCTAGGTCATTTTTCCCACGTACGTTCCACTGGAGTATTCTCAAAAAGTGTCCATGTATATTTCGCCAACTAATGTTTAAATCATTTGCGTTATCATGTTGAAAGTTCGAATCATTTATATTAGTCATTTTTGTTATAATAGTCAAGTATTTGAAGAAAGAAAAAAATATCTAGGAATGTCAAAAATTTAAAAAGCGTGATTTTCCAATCTCTTCCTCTTTGGTGAAGGTGTCTCGGCCCCTTTCAAATAACGAGATATTAATTTGCTAAGGTCATTTCTGTTTTTAACAATGTCAGGTCTATCACCATCCCCCTTTCTTACTAGAACTGTTCCATTTCTACCAGGCCAAACATATTTGATTTTCAGTATTTCCTGGAATTCACGCAACTCGTGGAGAAGTTCGGAAGTGAGTGGACTTAGCTCATCGCGAAAGGAAATAGAAGAACGGAATAGGAACGATTGAACAATAGTAATACCGGAAATAGTGCATATATTGGGGTTTTATATGCTCGTGAAACAAGGCAAAAAAATAAATCTAGTTTATTTGTGCTCAAAAAATACTCCATTCTGTTGACAAAATTATGGCACAGGAAAGTTGTAGCATATCCTACGATTTATTCGTTTTGACAAAATAACAAAAAAAGTGAACACATACAAACAAAACAAAAGGCCTTGGTTTCGGAAATAAGGTACATGTTCATTGAAAATAGTCAGGATTGCTATCAACCAAGTAGTAGACACTCCTTCCCCCCTCTCTAAGTGGGGCTGCCATACAAATGAAACACAAATTTCTGCATAACTCGAAAACTATCAAGCAAAGGGCCTGGCCGGGTAAGGGAGTAAAAAGTGCCCCCAAACCAAATCACTAGCTGTATGGCAAATATAGTAAAGGATATTAAATAAGAAATTTTGGTGGTTTATTTGAACCCCTATGTGGTTTGACGTAGGATCTATAGTGAAAAACGTACTTTTCGTTAATTTCACGCCATCCTCAAAAGATCCGAGATAAAAATTTGAAAAAAATACTGAATGTGCATCTTACTACGATGTATCAAAAAAAATTATCAAAAAAAAATTTCATCAAAAATTTTAGTACTAAAAAAAATAATGAAATCTTGAAAATTTTTTTTTTGGGATTTAGAGATTCAGTACTACTCTAATTCATATTTTAATGTGTTTCTACGGCTTTTCTAGATATGTGTGATTTTTTTCAGATTTTTTTCAGTGTTGCGCGGTATCAAAAAATTTTTTTTTTATGTTTCCAAAGAGTGGTTAGGTAAGGGAGTAAAAAGTGCCCCCAAACCAAATCACTAGCTGTATGGCAAATATTGTAAAGGATATTAAATAAGAAATTTTGGCGGTTTATTTGAACCCCTATGTGGTTTGACGTAGGATCTATAGTGACAAACGTACTTTTTCGTGCATTTCACGCCATCCTCAATAGATCCGAGATAAAAATTTGAAAAAAATACTGAATGTGCATCTTACCACGGTGTATCAAGAAAAATTATCAAAAAAATAATTCATCAAAAATTTTAGTATTAAAAAAAAATTATGAAAATTTGAAAATTTTTTTTTGGGATTTAGAGATTCAATACTACTCTAATTCATATTTAAATGTGCTCTTACGGCTTTTCTAGATTGATAAATATCGTCAAGCTGTTTTTTTTTAAATATCTAATAATAAAAATAAAATAATAAAAAAGAAAAATACACAGTACAAAAAAATGTTATAGATTTTCTGGCATTTCGAAATTTTGAAAAAAAATATAACTTTGAGACCACAAATTCGATTTGTTTTTTTATTTTAATCTTTCAATTGAAAACCACGAATACAATAAAATAATCGATTTCAAAAAAATAAAAATAATAATGCAGACGATGAAGAAAATTATTTTGTGTCACACAATGCTCTTAAAAATTCAGGAAAAATTACGCCACATGTAGAAAAAAGACACATACGAACGCATTTAAATAAAAATTTGAGCAGGAGTGGGTCTCAAAGTTATATTTTTTTTTTCAAAATTTCGAAATGCCAGAAAATCTATAACATTTTTTTGTACTGTGTATTTTTTTTCATTTTATTTTTAGTATTAGATATTTGAAAAAAAAAACAGTTTGAAGATATTTATAAATCTAGAAAAGCCGTAAGAGTACATTTGAATATGAATTAGAGTAGTACTGAATCTCTAAATCCAAAAAAAAAATTTTCAAAATTTTAATATTTTTTTAGTACAAAAATTTTTGATGAAATTTTTTTTGATAATTTTTCTTGATACACCATGGTAGGATGTACATTCAGTATTTTTTTCAAATTTTTATCTCAGATCTATTGAGGATGGCGTGAAATAAACGAAAAAGTACGTTTTTCACTATAGATCCTACGTCAAACCACATAGGGGTTCAAATAAACCGCCAAAATTTCTTATTTAATATCCTTTACAATATTTGCCATACAGCTAGTGATTTGGTTTGGGGGCACTTTTTACTCCCTTACCTAACCACTCTTTGGAAACATAAAAAAAAAATTTTTTGATACCGCGCAACACTGAAAAAAATCTGAAAAAAATCACACATATCTAGAAAAGCCGTAGAAACACATTAAAATATGAATTAGAGTAGTACTGAATCTCTAAATCCCAAAAAAAAAATTTTCAAGATTTCATTATTTTTTTTAGTACTAAAATTTTTGATGAAATTTTTTTTTGATAATTTTTTTTGATACATCGTAGTAAGATGCACATTCAGTATTTTTTTCAAATTTTTATCTCGGATCTTTTGAGGATGGCGTGAAATTAACGAAAAGTACGTTTTTCACTATAGATCCTACGTCAAACCAGATAGGGGTTCAAATAAACCGCCAAAATTTCTTATTTAATATCCTTTACAATATTTGCCATACGGCTAGTGATTTGGTTTGGGGGCACTTTTTACTTCCTTACCCGGCCAGGCCCTTTAGCCAAATTTAGCTTATAAAGGTTTAAGGGGTTAAGAAATGTTTCTATGGTAAATAGAAACTCCTCCCCCTCTCTAATGGGAGGCAGCCATACAAATGAAACACGAATTTCTGCATTACTCGAGAACTAATCAAGCAAATCGAGCCAAATTTGGAATGTGAAGATTTCTATCGTGAATCAACACTCCTCCCCTCTCTATAAGGGGGAGGGGGGCTACCATACAGATGAAGCATAAGTTTCTGCATAACTCAAAAACCAATCAAGCAAATGGAACCAATTTCGGTATATGGAGGTTGTATTGCGCAATACACGTTCCTATAGTGGTTTGACACTCCTCCCCCTTCCTAAGAGAGGCCTTCATTACTCTAGAATCAATCACACAAACGGAACCAAATTTGGGATGTGATGGTTTTTGGGTACGAGAAATGTTTCTATGATGGTATGACACCCCTCCCTCCTCTGGAATGGAGGGGGGTTTCCAAAAAATTTAAACACATATTTCAATCAAACATATTCCAACCAAACATGACAATTGAAAATTTTAGGAAAACTCTGAAGAAAATGGGAAAATTCAATTCCCATATGTTCTACAATTTCATAGTGACAAGCGTTGTTAGTCCATTTAATGTTTGCGCAAATGAAATTGATCTTTATTCGAAAATGGAAATTGATTTTAATGTGATAAAACTCACTCCTATAGCTTTTTCTATCTATATAAATAAAAATGGATCGCCGAATGTGTTGATAAGAGCAAAACTCGAGGAAGGAATTGTCCGATTTAGGGCTGTCTTTATTCTATCATATTTTCTGTATCGAACATTTATCCCATGTAACGGAGCAACATGTTATATGCAAGTGGTTGGAAAATCTTGAACGAGAATTGTGTCTGAAAATAATCCCCTAATAATAATATTATAATGAGGAGTTTTGGTAGAAGTACCAGAAATTTTATAGTTGTTCGCGCGCAACTGTACTTAAGTTTTCGGATACCTAACAGAAATACAGAAATTTGAATTTAAACTCAGTCACGATATACAAGCTTAACGTAAACACATATATTTCATCAATCCGGTATTGCCGACGGTTTATTTCAGTCCATTCTGTTCTCTATCATATCCTATTACAAACAGCTGTTTCTACTACGAAAGCGAACGAGAGCACAAAGCAATTATGAAACTATTCTCTTCCGAGAGACATGATCGCTGTTTGAGCTATTGCAATGTCTGTTGTGGATCGCGTTGGCTTGGGATGCTCAAGAAGACTTAACGTCGCAAACAATAGTAAAAGGTAATTTCAAAGGGTAGATTAGAAAATCAATTATTGAACAGTTCTGCGCTTGGACCTATGAACGTGCGCTTAGTAAGAAAACGTGAATGTGAAAACGAAAAATAAATTCTGGGCGGGACGAGTCAGCTAGTGAAAAAATAAAAAAATACTGGTCTAATATTTTGCGATAAAGTACGAATGTACCACTTTTCATTAAAATCTAAGCACCACTATATCGGTTCCACATGAAATGGCAGTATATAAAGTTACTCAAATTCAAACATTGTTCATCAGTCGAACAATCTTCCTTATAGAGTGAATAACAGTTTATTTTTAAAAAGCTGAAATAATTATTGTATGAAAAAAAACATGAAATAAACATAACTATGACTATCAAAAAAAAAAAAAAAAATAAAAAAAATAACAGTATACCACAATGGACTGCAACAAAATTTTCTCGTGTTGTAGATCGTTTCTGAAAAACGTGAAACGAGCATAGTCGTTTCAAATAGAGTTTAAGTAGATTTGACACCTAGTAGTAGACAACCTATTGGAATCAGACTTAAGTGATAAATAGATGTAGACTCCATATTCAAAAAATGACGCGGCGGGAATTAAGTCACGAACAATATTCGTGAAACCGGAAACAGTGAGGAAAAAGGACAGAAAAAAGTATTCTAGAATATTCGATAGGTTTCGAATTCACGAAACAAAACCAACTCGCTTTTTCCTTCTGAGCCGCCGAGCGAATCAGTTGATTCTTAGAGTGTTAAATTTCAATAGTTGTTTTGAAATTTTCGGAATACGGAATATTTCTACAAGGAATACGGTTGCAGCAGTTTTTGCGCACCAAGTGAACGGAGCCTTGTGGCTCCGCGTCCGTAGTATATTCAATTCATCATTGTGAATCGGTGCGTCGGTAGAATCCCCCAGAGTGGCCTATCGCCTCGTAGTTGCGTACTACTATAGGTCATTCTGGAGTGCGTTGGTCATCGGTGAGGAAGCTCGGTCCCACGGCTGCCGTACGCTACAAGCGGCAACACTCCACCGTGGTTTTGCCTCAGTCAAGGGAAAAGACTGCCAACGCCAGCGAGATTCCCGAAAACTCACGTCGGTGAGAGGAACGGTGTGCGAGCGCATCAGCAAATATCAGGCTGCTCCATCGTTCCATCACCGGTGCTGCAACGTCATCGTTCGATTCGTGAGTACCCTGAAACAAAAGTGTGCGCACACAAACCCCTCCCAAGTAGGGAAAACCATTATAGAGATAGGATATACACATAGAGCAGGGCTAAGAGCGACGTCATCGTTAGGAGAATTTGGAAAAAATAGACGATTGAAAGAAGGAAAGTTTCTGGATTAGTTATTTAATTTTACTTAATTTTTAGTGAGTTAATCTAACTGATTTGGTCGATTTGGTTGTTTCCGAAATCGAAAATTTTGGATCGGTTGTAAGTTGGTTGGTAAGTTGGTTGAAAGGTCAATTGAAGGTGGATACTGTCGCGTGGCCAAGCGAAAACGCTAGTCCGGGCAACCATAACTTTGAATCCCGACAGAGGGCCGTGGTCCTCTGGCGCGAAAGTCGGAGATTTTGAAGACCCGGGCAGGATCCCCCTTACAAACGTTTCTTAACCGTGTTAGTGATTGAGAAAATTTGGGTCACCTTATTGTTGATAATTTAAAAATGAACGCTCTATCTATTGGGTTGAGGAAAAAGAAATGTCGTATTTCTGATCGAAATTTGACGCTTTATTTAACATACTTAAAGTTATCCAATTTAAGTCAAAAATGCGCCTTTTGTTCGCAAACTTGTTGCCATTCAGAAGGCAACTTCATTATCTCCTCCTTATAAAACCCCCCCTCCTTATTTGCAAAAAACTCACACAGCCAGTTTTCACAAGCTTCTTTTGAGGCCAACTTAGTATCACCAAGCGTTTTGCATGGACCGGAAGAGATGATAATCACTTGGAACCAGGTCTGGACTATACGGTGGGTGCATTAGGACATCCCATCCGAGCTCCCGTAGCTTCTGGCGGGTCATCAAAGAGGTGTGAGGCCGTGCGTTGTCCTGGTGGAAAACAACACCATTCCTATTGATCATTTCTGGCCACTTTTGGTCAATCGCCTGCTTCAAACGGTTAAGCTGCTCACAGTAGAGAACCGAGTTGAGGGTCTGGCCATAGTTGAGCAGCTCATAGTGGACGATTCCCTTCCAAACCCATCAAACACACAGCAAAACCTTCCTGGCCGTCAATCCGGGCTTGGTGATGGTTTGGGCCGGTTCACCGCGCTTCGACCACGACTTTTTTCGCTTTAGGTTGTCGTACGTGATCCACTTTCCATCACCAGTCACCATCTTCTTCAAAAATGGGTCGAGTTCGTTCCGTTTCAGCAGTGCATCGCAGGCGTTGTATCGGTCTAAAAGATTTTTTTTTGCGTCAAATCGTGTGACACCCGTACATCCAGCTGTTTTGGAATCCAATGTTCTGCCAGTAGTTCCAAACGGTTTTGTGGTCTATACCCGGTTCCTGGCCAATCGAGCGAGTGCTCACATGCCTATCTACTTGGATGATTTCAACGATATTATCGGTTTCCACGACGATTGACCTACCAGTACGGGGTGTATCTTCGACAGCCACTACACCAGAACGAAATCGATCAAACCAACGCTGTGCTGTGCGAATCGTTACAGTATCGGGTCCATAAACTACACGACCTTTCGGCCGCCTTCGTTGCAGTTTTACCTCGCAGGTAGCAAAAACGTAAAATATGGCGAATTTCTTGCTTGGTGGACTCCATCTTTGACGCGCTATAACTTGAGACTGAAAAGGATAATCACAACACTGTCAAAACGGACACTTGTAGCACAGATCTTTAAATAGCCGTATAGTATGACCCGATGCGATAAATACAACACAAGATATGTTTAAGTGTTGCCATATATTGACATTATACGACATTTCTCTTTTCCCAATAAATATGTAACAACTTTGTCGAAGTCAGTTTTTGTCTAGACAATAACTGTCGAGCTTTAGATGCAAATATCCACTTAAATGCGCTTCCTGGATCATTGTGCATTGGTAACAAAAATTGTAGGCTTACAGCTGCAAACCATAGTTTTCAATTTTGAAAGCAAAGGCAAGGTAACATCGATGAATTAAAGCAGAAAATAAGAACTACGTGACGTAACTGTATATTTAAAAAACTTTTTTGTAATTATTTGAATTTTTTCAAACATCTATTACAATCTATTACTATTAATCTATTACAAGATTGTAGTAATAGATTTAGGTAGTCTAAGGTCCTCTGTCCTTCCCATTCCTTCGTGTGAGTGTCCGAAAGATCGTGTAAATGCGTACGTTTTAGTGTGTAGTGTGCAGTGTCACTGATCCCGTGCAGGCCACGGGGACTCTCCATGATTAATGATAGATTTAAGGAAGACGAACAAAATATTCAAAGGTTACAAAAAACTGAGCGAAAATGAAAATTGGCAACTGATTTCGCAAACGATGTGCAATATTCACGATTCGCTCAGCTCGCGTATCCCGACTAAAGTTGTCAGCCCACGTTTTGCATCTATGAATCTGTAAAAATGTACATTGAATTTCTTTATAAAAAAAGAACTTAAAACTAGGAAAGATGATAGATAATTCCATAGATCTGGCATTGCTTGGAAAAAAGACTATTGCCAAGTAAGTCTAATTGAAAGCAGCTTAGAATTTGTGATTACACATGGTGAAACGATTTTCGAAATCGACACACCATACATCCAGTGTTTTCAAGAATCTAGCTGGAAATAGCCCTACATAGGGCAGAAGTCCCCCACAGATCCAATATTACCTTGTTCCGCACTCCATTATACAATATCCACCCCATCAAAAGAAGCTTATCGACGACGCTCCCGTAGTATGGGATAATGAATACCACATCACAGGAGCACCGTAAGGCTGCGCGGTATCGTACTGTCGGAGACGACCCGGTCCTGGATGGAATGGAGCCCATATTGAGCCCGTAGCTCGAACACAAATTGCTTCTGTTTCCGAGGAATCCCACCACAATCCCTACACGAAAGATGATGAACCGACACAGACTCGGTGCCGTCAGGAACGGCCGCCATCATCAGTGTGGCGTTCGTTTTATTCCAGCTATTTGCAATCAGTCGGTTCCTGCGTCTTCGGCAGGATCGCTCTTGTTCTCGCTCGCTCTCTCGCTCCCGAAGGCTGTTGCATTTCCATACTACTCTTCCGAAATCATCGCCGGGAAATCTATGTATTATGCAAGTATCGGAAGGACTGGAAAGAAAGAAGGGAAAATTCTTGCAATTCCCAATCCAATCGATTGATGCTGCGCGCAATATCAAACATGGCGGGGGTGGCGATGTAAGTGAAACAGTCGAACGCGGCAGCAGATGAAGCGAGGAATTGTTCATTAGGTTGTTTCGTTTCTGTTGCGGTGAAGAATTTGTGCTAAGCCATGCAAATGATATTCGATTTGATGTATTCGAGAGGAGCAACTTTTACGGGGTTCCGTTTCGGGCTCATGAATAAAATCGGCAGATCTTTGAGGAATTCGTTAGCATAGAATGGTTTAATAAGCCACCGATCGATTGTTTATTGATTGGTGCTTATAGCGAACACATTGAATAATATTTTCCCGCCACCCTATTCCAACCCAGCCCCATCGTAACCATCATAACATTGAACTCCAATTAGCGTCGACAAACTTCCGTTCGTCTCATCTGCGAATCCACAAACCGACGTCTCATAAAATTGAGTTTAAATCCTCCACGTCAGCAGGCAGCTTACCGACATGTAATAAAGGTGTTATGATATTTTATACGCCTAAAAGCCGTGCCATCGTTTTCGTTTTTTTTTTCACTTGCGGATTGCCTCTGAAACTCTGCTTGCTCGAAAGTGATAATTCAGGGATTCAATTATCTTTATCGAGCATCGCCATTCCCCCCTTAGGGACCTGACACGGAACACGTGTATCAGCACTTCCCCACCAGCTCCCCGACAGTTACCCCACCGCCGAAATGAGTAAATTCTCATGCGTGCGGTTTTGATGCTGTCATAAGCATTACATTTTGTTGAGCGGAGTTTCGTTGGCGTGGGGAAATCGCCTGATTCGTTGGAGGGTGGTTGGCTTTGGATGGGGTGGTAGACAATCCGCGCGCTACTGTTGCTGCGGGGGCACATGTGATGAGAAACAACATCGGGTGTTCGAACGTTAATGCAATAACCATCAAAATCCATCCTTCTCGACCCCGTTAAGCATCCCACACACAAACGCGCGAGAGCAAACCAAATACGCGTAAACGATAATTGTGTGGCTCTCTCTGGTGCTAACCATTTGCGCTAATTATGATTAACCGGGGGGAGGATCGTACATTAGCCGTAGCCGTGGCTTCGAAAACAATGCTAAATGGGCGGATCACTGGGCGAAGATGCAAAACGTGGGCTGACAACCTTAGTCGGGATATGCGAGCTGAGCGAATCGTAAATATTGCACATCGTTAGCGAAATCGTCATTATATGGAACAAAGATACTTGTTTTTTTTTTGCTTTGCGATAATGCTCATGTTCAACGGACAAAACCATGTCATTTGTATAACCGATGGCGCAACGATTTAGTCCTCTGTTATCTGTACAGAATGAGCTTATCCTAGGCAAATATTCTACAGATATGTTTTGACGTAGGATTACGTTTTTTAGTAAGTGTGCTAGAACAGAACACATATCTCGTGTTTATGAAATGGTTTTAACGTTAATACTATCGATAACTGCGTACGGATTTTGATTATTTGGATATCTATCGAATATCGAATGGAACCGAAATTCTCTAACATATGATATGCTATATATTCGCATTTTCAGAATTTGTTTCTGTGCATTTCTATGCAGCATGGGTAAGTATGCTCTCAATAACGAGCAAATAAAGTTGCGTCGAAGCGCAATTTCTATATATATACCACAGCGAATCGCTTGCTCGAAATGTAAAAACAATGTTCGTTCATAGGAGGAGAGAAAATATTGCAATTTCAGCTCCGCTCGTATGAAATTTATTGGGTATAAAAGAGTCATTTGGGATGTTTATCACATATTCTCGCTCCAGCCAGCAGAGCAGTCAACATTCTTTGTTGATATCACACATATAGGTTTTGCTTGCTTAAATCGCTCGTTTGAAATGAAAATCTTTCAACGGACACTGTGGGAAAATAAAATATTGCAATTTAGGCTCTGCTCGTCTGACGCCTATTGGGTTTGAAAAATGCCACTCCCGGTTTCTATTTCACAGTCTCGCTCCAGCTAGCAAGCAGTCCACAATCTTCTTTAATGTTGAGCGTGTTTACTTTGCCAATATGCATTCTCGGACAAGTGCTCGACCAATGCAGTTTTATATTCGTATTACTCCCGAAGAATATTACAAACAATAGTCCTCAGTGACTATTGTTTTTATGTACTGTTCTTTTGATTAATAGCGAAATCTTTCTATCGAGAAAGAGTCAAAGAGAAAAATGGCCAACAGTATAAGAAAAAACACAGTGAAATTAGTTTTCATTCCCAGCAGTAAACTGCCATCTCATCTGAAAGTGCTGCGCGAATTACAGACTGTAAAATTTATTCACAGCGTTATAAATGACAATAATATCCATCACAACCTGACAATACCTACAGCAAATCACCAACACTCCACACGATAAGCCCAAAACTTAATGCGAAGTCGGGCAACAACCAATGTTGGTCAACAGCGCATTTTGTTTTATGGACCGTCCCGTTTCAATGCTTTGCCACCGGAAATCCGAGCAATAACACGTTCAGATCTTTTTAAAAATAAATTGAAGCTATACCTAAAATCGATCATAAGAGTTTTCCTAGTATAGATTTCGATCAACCACAATAATCCACCTCAGTGTTTAGCTTTCTTATTTTTGTATACTTGCCAGTTTATCTTATAATCTTGTACAATCTATGTTTTATATTCAAATTTGTGTTGTTTCTATTTATCTTTTTTACTATGTTATATTCTTATATCATATTGGATCCCTTAAAAGAAATACTAATTCCACTGGGATCCATACATCTTTGCTTTACATGTTATTGTCCGCTCACCTCGTACCTAAATATCTTGTTTTGTGGAATTGTAAATTGTCTTAAAAATTTTTTTTTCAGCAAAAAATAATTGGTGCCCAATTCTAGGATTCTCGAATAAGAGTTTCTTCGAGATGGGGGTGAGTGGAGGGATATAAAAGAAAAAAAAGAAGAAAAAAAATCACAACCGGAAATTTTAAACTAACAGCGGCGGACATTCATTCAATTTATAAAGAAGCAAATGGCGGACAGTTTTATGTCAAGCTCGCCAGCGAACCGACATTCTCCACATTCATCGCGGACTCTGAAGAATTGTACACGTTGAATTACGAGGATGGATCACAGACCAACATGCAAGTTTATCAAGCTTGTCGCATTTTCCGATACGTCCGTATCTTCAACTTACCGCCGGAAATAGAAGACCGTGAAATTCGATACGTTTTTGGACAATACGGAACCATACATCAGCATGTTAGGGAATGTTTAACAAACGAGCTCAGTGTGAATATATTCACTGGTGTACGTGGAGTACACATGGATATAACGAAAGAGATACCAGTACATTTGTACATCGGACACTTTAGAGCGCGCATCTTTTACGAAGGCTTGAAGAACAAATGCTTCTACTGCAAGAACGAGGGTCATGGAAAATCAAATTGCCCGAAAATTGCTGCTGCCACATCAGGAACTGCAAGCAAAACAGATAAGCCTATGAAACTTACCGGTACGATTCCGTTATGAAGACCGGGAAAACCGGTAATCGACATAACAGGACTTGCCACGTCGACTATGACAATTCTGACATCGAAACACCGTAATACAAAAGTGGCTACGACCTACCAAATCATAGTTCACAGGAATTCAAAACCCGCCGCCGCCGAACAAGTTGCACTACTGGAGAAAAAATCACCACAACCAGAACACGAAACCTCTAATACATCCGACGTGGAACACAATCCAACACAGGACAGCAAACAACCACCGGAAGACACCAACAATGCGGTCAGCGATTTTCCAGCGATTGGACGATGAAATCGGTGAAGAAAACAGAGCGGTCAGTAAACGCACGATCATTTCATCTGAAGGTTCGGACAGGCAGTCCAGTGAGATAAGTGAAAAAGAAGGTAAATGTGCTAAACAGAAAAAAAGTCCCACCCAGAGTAACATCGAAAAGAAACAAAAAATAAGACATTTCGATTGAATTGACATCTATATATAAACAATGATTTCCACGATGAATTCTAACACAACCACGTTTTCTAGAAAAATAGTGACTATTAACATAAATGCCATCAGCTCCGATTTGAAGAAAAATTTGCTACGAGATTTTGTGTGGAGTAATGACGTAGACATAGTCATCTTCAAGAAGTTGCTTTTGAAAACTTCAGTTTTTTAGCAAGTCATGTAGCCTTCATAAACATTAGCGATGATTTCAAAGGTACAGCTGTATTAGTGCGCAGAAACATTGGATTTTATTAAACCCAAACGGAAGAATTATTTCTATTCGAATTAGTGGAATTAATTTTATCAATGTTTACGCACATTCCGGCTCGGGTCTTCGCAAAGAACGTGACCTACTATTTACTCAAGATATTCCGGCACATTTGTCTAACAATGCGATTTCAATAGCATTTCGCTAAAAAGGTTTCCAACGGTGCCGTCAAAAGTATTTGCCAGGGTCTTGAACAGCTAATTGATCGCATGGGTCTACTTGATATCGGCAATTCACTCGATCAGAAAACACCCTTCACCTTTTTCAGAGGCGGATCGATGTCCAGATTGGACAGAGTGTATGGTCCTAGCACTTTCTTGAATGCAGCCAAGAGCTTTGGAACTTTGGTCACCTCTTTTTCTGACCACCATTCCTTAATCATTGAATATGAGACCGATTCTAGAGTAAATGTTATCCTGTACGGAAAGGGATACTGAAAGATAAACCCTTCGTTACTTTGCGATGGAAACGATAAATCCGAATTCATCCAAATTATTCGGGAGATCAAACAAAGAAATGTATACAATGACAACTTTTGCAGATGGTGGACCAATCACCTGAAAATAAAGGCAAGAAGCTTTTATAAAGCTAAATCCTTTGAGCATAATAAGCAAATATATGATGCAAACATTTGTTTGCATGATTGTTTGAAAGAAATCACAATCAAACAGAATGAAGAGCATGATGTTTCACAAGAGCTGAGTTCAGTTAGATCCATGTTAATGAATATCGAGCTCTCACGAATGAGAAACCTAAAATTGGAAACAAGTGCTTGTAATGTACAAGAAGATGAAAAACTTAGCATTTTTCAAATATCGAAACATGCAATGAGTGGTACCAGTCCTCCAACGAAGCTAGACATTGATGGTATTATTACTTCTGATTCTAAAACTCTCAAACGTGCACTCGAAAATCATTTTAAAGCGTTATATGATACGGATAATCATCCACTCGATACTGGAGATATTCTTACCTTTATTGATAAGAGGCTTACACATGAAGATTGTAATTATCTTATAGCTCCAATTCAAATGCCAGAATTAGAATTGGCTCCGAAGCAATCAACAAAGAAAAAAAGCCCCGGGCCCGATGGTTTGACTTACGAGTTTTATTCAATGTTTCTTGACGAACTTAAGGAAGATTTACTGAGACTATTCAATTGCTATTTGAGAGGTACTCATCCAGAAGTTTCATTCACTGAAGGCATAATAACCCTGATACAGAAAAAAGAAAAATCTTACAAAATAACAGACAAACGTCCTATTAGTATGCTTAATTGCGATTACAAACTTTTTTCAAAAATCTTCTACAATCGGATGCAAACCATGATTAGGTCTCTCATTGGTCCTGGGCAAGCAGCATGTATAGATGAGAAATCATGTGCAACGAACTTAAAGGATCTCAGAAACATAATCATCGAATCGGAAAACTCTAAACGTTTCAAGGGCACAATTGTCAGTCTTGATCTCGAAAAGGCTTTCGATTGTGTCAACCATAATTTTCTCTGGCTGGCAATGGAAAAATACGGCTTCCCTGCCCAATTCATTAACTGTATACGGAACTTGTACTCCAAAGCTACGTCTAAAGTATTATTCAACGGTATGCTAACAAATGATATTCCTATAAAATCGTCAGTACGACAAAGTTGTCCATTAAGCATGATCCTCTTTATTTTGTATATAGAACTTCTACTTAAGAAAATCAATGGCAACATCAAAGGCTGTCTCATAAACAATAACTTCTACAAAGTTATCGCATATGCAGACGATATAGTTCTCTTTCTTCGGGACAATGAAGAGGTTGATCAAATTATTGAAATATTCGAAAATTTTAAGCGATATGCTAAAATTAAATTAAATTCCTTAGACTAAACAATTGCCATATAGGCCCTCATTTTTTGCGAGAAACTGATTCATTGCGCATATTAGGTATAGAAATTTGTAAAAATTATAATGATACGATGGAGGTCAATTACTCTAAGATTATACA